>NC_051312.1:146876380-147562100 GCF_015220235.1 Choloepus didactylus | reverse complement strand
TTGATCTGAGCTAGCTGCTAGCTCCTATATCTTCCCAAGAGATGCTTCTGTCCCCTGCACTGTCCCCACATTATCATGGGATCCAAGAGTTTCACTGGCTCTGTGAACACTGGCAAAATAATAGAATAACAGGGAAAAAAAGTGTAGCTACATTGCGAACTTCCAAAGACTCATGACCCAATTTGCTTTGAGCAGTAGGGATAATTATAAGACTGATTTTTAGAAATAAAGAGAACTCAAATCTAGCCAAGGGGAAATCACAATCACACTGACTTAGATTAGGACACTGTGTACTTTTCCTTTGATGCACTTTTCACAGTTGAAAATTTAGATTTAATTGTGTGATCACTTAATTAAGTCTGTCTCTCTCATTAGGCCGAAAGTTCCAATAGAGAAGAGATTCTGTTTGCTCCTTTGCTCGCCACTTTTTTCCCATGTCCAGCACAGTGTCTGGCACTCAATAAATATTCATCAAATGGTTGAATTGAAGAACTAATGAGAAGACAGAGACCCTAAGGAAGGATAGAAAAAAAGCATGGCTTTCAATTTGAAATGAAAAATCTGAGCATTGGATGGGGCAGTCTGAGCAACACAACCCACTTTTTTGATTCAGTACACTTTGCAATAGAATCATATAAGTGTAGCTTTTGTTTTCATCTGGTGGGACATCATTATGAGAGATCAAAAAAAGTCAACTTCTGATAAGGGTTGAGAGGAAAGGAATGAGTGGGAGCAATAGTAACCTGATTGAAGAAACAAGAAAATAATGCAATTCTTGGCCTACTGGCATAATCTCAATTACAGAGAATGTTGTTTCCCAAAATGCATAGTTGGAAACAGCCATTGCTATCATTGTTTCTAAACGGAATAAACTAACTCCAGTCTTAGCCCAGCATGCACAGAGTACGGGGTTCTTTGAATCAGTTTCCTTTCTTTTCTGACTGTATCCACTGAAACATAGATAGCCAGGTGTTGGAAGAATCTGTAGTTGGGAGACAGGTAAAGCTAAGAAGTTGGAATTGGCTAGAGCCTCAACATTGTCCTGGTTAATAATAAACTTAACTCAATTGAGTAGAGTGGCATGGGCTCCAATTTCAGTTTTTGTATTTTTGTCTTCCTTGTTCCTCTGTCTTACTTGAAGTCTTAGAAAGGTCATCATGAGGCCAAGTTGACATATGCAACATCTCAACATGGTAAATACCCTGTAATGAGGGTAATGATTGCCATACCCTTAGCACCACTGATTTCTTGTAAAAGAATATTCATTGCAAATAGCAATAGAACATTCTATCAAGTCTTCGGATTTGTTGCTATTGAACGCCAAATCTAATTTGCTGCTCTTAGGTCAGGAGAAGTTTTGCTTCAGTAAGAAACAGAAGATTTATATGTTAATTAGTAATTATGAAAACATCTTTTGGCTTGTAATTTTGAACAGCATGTTGGGGTGGGGATAAGGAGTTGGTTTTCTAAATTAACTGATAATGCAAGAAGTGTCTTGTTGACACTTGTCTTCAGCTTTCTGGGGATGTTAATATTAAAAAATATCTACTCAATAAGAGCTCCTTTCCTAAATCTTTGGGATGCTATTCACTCTCACTTTTATCCCGTATAACTTACATAGTCATTTATAATATATTAATTTGTTTTTGTTGAAAGGAATTATAAAAATTTTACCTTATATTTTTATGGTGCTATGAAACGTATTAAACTTGTTCACTATGCTTACTCATTTTGATCCTCACAACACTTTGTGAGAATGGTGGGAAAAATTATCTGCATTTTAATGAATAAGAAAAAAAAAGCAGCATGTAAGTAAAACATTAAAGTGGATTCCAAACCAGGTCTTCTTCATCCTTAGTCTCTTTTCCCTATTGCAACTCACTGTCATGAGGCCTTTCTCTGCCATACCCCCGTTTCTCTCCTCTCAGATGACTGATTATCTCAGGTCCAATTTCAAAGCCTCAGAAGGCTCAATGCAGTTCTGAATGCCCAGTAGGTGCCCCAACAAACATGTTGAATAACTCAATTAACATTGGAGGAAAACCCTCAAAGCCATTCAGAGTTACGTCCTCCCTGGGGAGTTTACCTGACATGAAAAAGTGTTCCAAGAGTGAAGACACCAGATGCAAGTTTCCCACAGGAACTAAACAGAAGTCAAATAAAGGCATCATTACTAGGTTGTTCCGAACAGGTGTCCCACTTATTTCTGGAACGCCAAATTCTATTCAGTCAAGTTTTCTTCAAGCATGGGTTTTAAGGCTTCATTATTGTTCATAAAGCATTTTGAGATCTTCTTGAAAGTCGTTAGGGAATGAAACGCTAATAGTCATTAGTGCCCAGCTGGAAGTCAAGTTCAAACATCACTAGGAAGAATTTGCCAGCTAATTGGACATTGCTTGTTTTCAGACACCTGCCAAAATTTTTCATGCCCAGAGGTCCTTAACCAACTCATGAGTTTTGGAATTTTGTTTTATCTTTATTTCCAGAAACCCCCAGAAAATATTCTTTACATCAGGCAATTAATCTTCTAACACCCCCTGAAATGTAGTGAGGCAGGAGAGTGAATGAAGACTGGGGTGTGGGGGAAAAGGGAGCACGTGTTGAATTTGGGCATTATAAAATTTTTTTCTTCATGTAATTAATCTGGTAGAGCTGGGACAGAACCCAGATCTGCTCTTCACTGGGCAATGAGATGGAATCACTTGGTTGGTGTTATCGTTCCTGTTTATGGGCAATAAAAGTCACTGGGCAACTTGAAAGCACCTGTTGGGCTGTCACGGTGTAAATTAAGCACACTCTGATAATCAACTTAAGAATAAAGAAACCTAATTTTGCATGTTCAAGACTCAGCTGATCTCTAACCCTATGGGTACCAGAGCAAATTTTCTGTTATTACCTGTTGGTCACCCTTTGCCTCATTAAATGACTGTAGATCAATGAGCATGCAGTATCAGAAGACAGTTCCATCTAGGGAAGGCAAATTGCAGTCCAACTTCAAAGCAACACACCTGACCTCCTACAAAAGTGCTCCAGTTTATTACTTTGCACAACTGTGTGTTTCAATTTATTACACTGATGACTTACCTTGTTCTACTCTGTGTTCAATTATGTATTTCCTGTTCTCATTACAGACCTTCAAACAACCACAAAAATATATTCATCTAATG
This sequence comes from Choloepus didactylus, assembly GCF_015220235.1. Classification (NCBI taxonomy): domain Eukaryota; kingdom Metazoa; phylum Chordata; class Mammalia; order Pilosa; family Megalonychidae; genus Choloepus; species Choloepus didactylus. The sequence goes on along the minus strand of NC_051312.1, from coordinate 147,558,933 downwards.
CTTTTCTGTTATTTTAAAATTTTTATCATTCAGAAAGGAGTAAGAAAATGGTTTCAGCATTAGCACTTGGTAGGTAGAAACTCAGATTGGTTCTATGTACTTAAACTACTCAGATAATTGGAGCAAAGAAATGTTTTCACCTGAAATAGCTGAATAGTAACCAGAAAAAGGTATTTGGGCTCTTAAACTGTTTAGATATTTTGCATATACTAACACAGTGAATAAGTAACTCAATACAAGGAAAGGAGTATAATGTAAAACTTTTGGGGGCCCAGGGTGGGATTTTGGAAAGAGATGGGGGAAACAAGTTAAAAGGCCTATGTTCTGGTTGAAAGTCTTCCACTTAACTAGATTTTGATTTAGGAAATCTTCTTTGTGCTGTTGCTACCCACTCTTAAATTAGATGGCTATTTCTATTATTTTAAAAGTGAAGTTAACCTAATTTAAAATAATTAATCATATAGGATTAACTATATGTAAGAATTGTGCTCTTTCCTAGACCATAGAGAAAGAAGCACAATGAGAATGACGTAGGCCTTGTCTCATATTAAAGTAGGTATCCAAAGGTGGGTTATGACTTAAGGGACAAAAGATATGGCAATGATAATATCACTGTCTTAGTTTGCCAGGCTGTTAGGCAAAGATACACAATCAGTTGGCTTAAACAATAAGAATTTATTGTCTCATGGTTTGGGATGCTAGAAGTCCAAAATCAAGGTATTAACAGGACAATGCTTTCTTCCCAAAGTCTGTAGCATTCTGGTGCTGCTTTGACACATTTTTTGGGGTTCCCTGGCTCGCATCTCTACTTACCATCCCATGGCAGTCTCGCTCCCTCATCTGCTCTTCCAGTTTCTGCTGTCTTCTGGCTTTTCCCTGTGACCTTCCCTGACTTCTAGCTCCTGTTTCTTCTCTTTATAAGGCCTTTGGTAATATGGTTGAGACCCACCCTAATTCAGTTGGCCACACCTTAACTATAGTAACATCTACAAATGGCCCTATTTACAAATGGTTTTACACCCACAGGAATGCAGATCAGGATTAAGAATATGCTTTTTTGGGGGGACATGATTCACGTTTCCACAATGGCCATAATTCTCTTTTCTGATGCATGAAATTTATCTACTGAGGGGCAACGATAAGCTAAGGCTTAAATTGTAATGCCTCTGACAGAGGGAACCTCGTAACCTACAGTCATTCTAAGGGGTGAGTGAGCGATTCCAAGCCTATCCTGAAGAATAGGAGAAAGAAGTAGAGAACAAGAGGGCAACGTGTTCCTGGGGAGGGGAAAGTATAAAATAAGAAAGGAAAAAAAGAGAAAAGTGGCATATTATCAAGGGGGAAATCTGGATAGGCAGAAAAAGAAAACTGCTTCCCAGTTTGGATTTGGGCCAGTCCTGATGAAGAATAAGAAGAATCAAAAGAGCTATACATTGATGGTTCAAGTCCCCCCACTCTTTATTCATTGCTTAGAATGTTGTTTGAGCCTTATTAATCAAAAAAAGCATGCCGTTGAGCATTTTGAGTTGGAAACAAATGGTATTGTCTCTATGAGAACATCACAATCATATTACTCATTACTAGATTATTAATTCAAAGCATTGGTTGAATATGAAAAATATTGTACAGGTAAACATTTGTTTAGGTAATACAATGGCAGGTAATCTATTTGTTCTCCTAATTCTTTTTATTAATTGAGTTGAATCTGGAGGTAGTGAATCTCATGGATGGAGCAGTAACTTACTGCATCCTGCCATTCGCTTGTTGTTTTCTTCCTTGTTTATTCACCTGAAAAACATTTATAAATTCTTACACCTTTGCTAGGTACTGTGCTAAGTGCCTGGAATATGGAGATTAAAGGGATGCTCTTCTTTTGATGGCTTCTGCTAGTGTGGGGTTCACTGAGATTGTAATCACCCTCTAACCCTCCTCTACTCCTCTTTCCCCATGACTCTGTGAGGACCAAAACTTGGAGTCTCTGGATTACTCAGTTTCCCAAGGTCATTGTAATAAATACACACCATCCCTGTTAGCCAGAGCCTTCCCATAAAGACATTTTGCATCTCATCCTACTAGACTCAATGTCTAGTTCACCTTGACTCTAAGCAACTATTTTTGAACTAAATCCATCTTACTCGGATCCTCCTTTATCAACTTCACAGAACTAAGCTTCAGCATCACCCAGCTGTGCTGCTTCTTTGCCACCTTCTTGAGGTGAAACCCTTTCAGTTTTGTGCAAATAAGGAAAGCTCCTTGAAAGGCTAAGGCACAATCTGGAGCTGCCTTTGCTGAGAGGCTCTCCTCATTAGAAAGGCATCTGATAACCTATTTTGAAATATAAAACAGGCCTTTCAGCCTGCAGTTGAAAAACATAGTATTTTAAGATTTGTCTTGAACGCCTCCTTTCAAGGGCTGCCTAATGAATTCCTGAGTTTAGAGGGAGTCAGAGAAGAAATGTATCCTCCTTTCTTTCTCTTTGTTCCCCTAGGAATCTAATGCCTGTTGTGATTTATGGAGGCCGCCACAAAGCAGGGTTTATCAAGATCCCATTTGCTAGGCACATCTTGCAGCATTTCACTCCTAGGACTATCTTCAATGAGGCACAGTGTACGTGGCATGAAGAACAGATGACACAGTCAAATGGGGATAATTCAAGGAGGACTTATTTACAAGAAACTAATGGCCAAGGTGTGGGTTGGGTGTTAGGGAACCATGAGAGATGGTACAGGAACCCTGGGCTGTGGCAGCTGGTGGGAATGAAGGGACAAGGAGAGGAAAAGTTACCAGAATCTGTTAGGGAAAAGAGTTCTACAAGCAGACTGCCTAGTAAGACACAGCCAGCCCAAGGCAAACTTTTAGGGAAGGAGCCAGAGAACTAAAAACTAACCCTCTCTCCCCCCTCAATCTCATGCAGGGTTTTCCCTTTGGATGAACTCACCCTGAAGCCATGGGACACAGGAGTCCATTGAAGAGTTCCATATGGGGCAGAGAACGGAAGTGAAAAGGTGGAGAATGGATGCAGAGTGGCAAGTGGAAACCATCTGGCACAAGCAGGGAGCATGGTGTCTCCCCATCTCCTCTCCAATGGACCACTGTAATAGATTCCAACAAGTCTTCCTTCTTCAGGGTGAACATACATCCCAAGGTTTGCCCAGGAAAATCTCAAAGACATCTATCCTGTAGAATTATCAGCAGTGTCAACTTATTCTCCAAAGTACTCTGGTTTAGATAATAAACCATATGGCCATCCTACCCCGTTTCAACTCTTCACCCCATAAATTCTGTTCTTCAACAGCTACCAAAGTGATTCTTTAAAATAGTGAACCGGTTTATGTAAGATGTATGTTCAAAGCTCTTCCATAGCTACCCACATCACTCATAAAATATCACAAATCCTCACAGCACCCCAGGAGGCCCAAATGCTCTGCCTCGTGACTGTCACTCTGATCCCATCTCCTCTCCCCTTGATTCCTTTGCTCCAGCCACCCTCCTTCCAACAAGCCAGTTGCTCTCCCACCTTGGCCCTGCTCACTTACTGTGCTGCCAGGAAGCTTCTCTCCAAGATATTCCCCTAACTTGCTCTCTCTCATTTCCTTTAGATATCTATGGGACAAAGAGTCACCTGTGAAAGAGAACTCCCTCAACCACCATTTCTAACCATGTCCCTCCTGCAGTCAAACTTTTCTCTTTCCTCTGCTTGATTTTTCTTTTTGATACTTCACTCCATCTGTATATTTATTTGTTTACTTTCTCTCCTCCTCCACTAGTGTCAAAATTCCCTGAGAATAGAGATTTTTCTGTTTTGGTGATTGCTGTATTCCTAGAGTCTGGCCCACATTATATGCCCAATAGATATTCCTTGGATGAATTAAAAAATGAAAGAAGATTACAGTTATTGAAGATAGAGTTGGGTTCCAATCTATGAGTAGCAGGATGATTTAAGTATCATTCAATTAGGTAAAATGCTGAAGAATATATGTTGTGTCAATTTTAGGACATAATGCAAAACAAGGGTGATTAGCGATATTGTTCTTGTGACTTTCATCAGTACACAAGGGGAGTGGATAGATTAAATTATATTTCACATTCCTTTCATTCATAAGTCTCTTTGGTTATAATCATTATATTTCTTTGCAATCATTTTTCTTAAATTCACTAAGAATGTCTCTGATAAGAAATCCCTTTACTGATAAATAAACATTTCATTCATTAAAATATTCATGAGACCTATTCAGAACAGAGGAATTTGTGTTTGGTTAATTCAGATGTAAAGAAGTTAAATGAATTCATCAGATCATACACCATGCCAGCGATGAATATGGTATTAAAATATAAAGAAAAGAACTGTGTTCTAAAAGAGAAAATGGCTAATAGTTGAAATTGGAGAAAGATTTGCTTTTAAGGAAGTTAAAATCCACACGGGAGTTGATTCCATCGGTATGATTGGCAAACCTATGTTGTTTCATTAACCTTATTTTCCAGGAAGAGTCATGTCATTTTATCCAGCCAACCAAAAGGTGGCAGACTACACAACATAACATTCTACCTGCTCTAACATTGAGAATGAAGTGGTGATCGTTTCATATTGCCCATATTTTCTTTGACAACCTAGGCATTTCATATATTCTGAGAGAACTTTTGAAACCAAAATTGTAATTAGCTTATAAGATAAATTGTTTTGTTTATAATTATTATCCTTTAGAGACTTTGGCTGCCACGTGTCTGGTCCTTGGACTTAAGAGAAGTAAACTTTAGGCCTCACAAGTATGGTTACCACCATTTTTACAGCACAGTTATGCAATGTGCCCACAATTACTTAATAAGTCTGATTTTTGAAATGGCCAGGAGGCTTTTAACCCATAAATACCTATCTCTAAAAACCATAATCTTTTATCTGGACCACATAGCCTTTTCATCTTCAGACTTATGGAATTAAAAGGACATTTTATCACTAGGGTTTAAGCTGAATTCATGCATGGTTTCTACCAGCTCAAGGATGTAAAGCAATTTCAAATAATCAGAGTTAACTCTATCAAATTTAGAGCCAATTTGTTTCCATTCCTTCTAGGAGGAAATGTGTCAGCTACTACCATTCCCACCACCAGACTTTTAGCACTTCCAGAGGGCTACACTTCATCCTATCCTCACTGAATTCTTGAATCCTTAGATGTTCATTCTTAGCTCCAAGAGGGTCTTTATTCTTTTTATACAGAACACTGAAGTTAGGTTTACCTAATTTATAGGGAAGGACATTAACTAAGGGATCTCTCACTCCATTAAATAAGATAAGCTCAATTATTATTCCTACTACAATGATTCTTGAAGATAAAATAGTTTTCAAGGGATCAACTACAACTTGTGAGCTTCACTATTCCTTCTCCTCCACCAAAAATACAGATTTACCTTTAAGCTGATATTCTCATGTTCTTTTCAGGAACATACTAATTTTAGTAAGTATTTGTTAGTACCAAACACCATGTGGTCCCTGGAGTGGAACAGGGAGATTGTGATATAATCTGTGAGCCCGAGGGAATTTTAATTTCCTAGGGGAGCAAGGAAATACACAGACATATGCTAAATAGCTATCTTAAAAAGTCTACTTGAATGCCCAAACATCTCATGGCACAGCATGTTCTTTAGAAGTACAGAAGGAGAGCTGTGGGCTGGGCTTTGGAAAAGAGAGGTAGAGTTTGATTTTTCTCCATCCTCAGAAATGTCTCAGAGGCAACTCCTCCTTCCATCCTTACTACCATGGATTGAATATGGACTCGTCTTATCTGTCTCCCAGGCCATTGCTACTCAAAGCTTGGGAGCTTGTTAGAAATGCAAAATCTAGGGCACTACCCAGAACTTCTAAATCAGAAGATACGTTTTAACACCATGCCCAGGTAATTCATACGTACGTTAAATTCGAGAAGCATTGGCCTAGCCAATTGCGACAACTCTGCCAGATCTATCTGTGATGGAGCTTGTCTACTCTTCACAAAGTCAGTAGAATGACCTTTCTAGAATGCATTCTGGCCTGATCTGGCCCAGGCTAAGACCTACCCTCCATTCCAATCCCCCAGACTCTTGGCAAGTCCTCAAACATTTTTACCCTTTCACATCTTCATTGCTGTGTCTGGGCTGAAAACTCCAAAGAAGATGGCGTCTTCGTGCTACTCCAACATGGGTTCTTCCTCTTTCTTCCTCTGAGAACCTGACCAGGAAATCTCAATACACTCAGTTCATCTCCCTGTGCCCCTTTTCCTTATTAGGTGTTCCATTAAGCTATTGGACTAGATGCTTTTCTAGTTAACCTGCAGCTGAAACAGTCTTTGGTTCTTGCAGTGAGGGAGTTCTCACCTCATCTTTATAAGCTTCCTTCTAGAGTAAAACTGAGCTCGATTTTGGAGCAAAATTCACGGGCATCCCAACCCCGCCTCTGCTCATACTTGTAGAGAATAATGCAGTCTATTTTGCAGACCCTGTCACTGTTCTACCACATAACATCCTATTATTCTTCTGAAATGGAAGATTAAGTTTCCCAGCGTGTCTGACTGAAGGCCCAATATCACCAAATACATAACCATTTGCCTACAATTCCCCTGGGGAAGGTTATTAACAACAACTTAGTCCCTGATAAATGACTATGTTTCTAAGGTAGTGGTTTACATCAAGATTCCTAAATACACATCATTTAAATTTACCCGACAGCCATGCGTCAAATAAACAGCGATTGATGATTAAAAACACACTCTATGTTCGGTGAGAGCCTGCTATGCAACTCTGGATGTGCTCAGTCATTGACTTGCCTTAAACATACAAGTGTAATTAATTATCAGTACCCACTCCCCATTACTTTATTAAAGAACACTTGCAATATTGCTGAGAAAGAAAAGTGGCTTATTGGTTGTCACCTGCATTCCAGGAACATATCTGGTGACATGAGATTAAATGTTCCTAAAACCTCATAGAATTTAAGGGTTAGAAAGAATCTAAAGGTCTTCTAAAGCAAGTCCCCATTTGGTGCCCTAGTGTGCTCTACCAGCATCTCACAAAAATGCTCATGTGGCTGCTTGTGCGTGTGGCTCTTCAATCAGAGAATATTAGTCGGGGAGCTCCTTCCAAAGGTGGACAGTTCTGTGAGTCTTTCTTTAAAAAGTCCTTCCCCAAGAGTTTCCCACTCTTATTTCTAGTCCTTCCCCCATATAGAATAAATATATCACCCCCCTTTAAATGACAAGAAAAGATGGCAAGGGAGGAAGAGAGGACTTTGTCTACTAAAGTTGCACTTGCTATATTTTCTGTATATAATATACATTATCTTAATAATTCGAGATTTGCTCAGATATGGATAAGAGCATGTTCTCTGAATCACACAGACCTGGGGTCAAAATTACAGCTCTCCCTCATTATAATTTCTGACACTTGGCAGTCTATTTACTTCCATAAACCTCAATTTACCACCTGCAAAATGGGATTGTATTTATCTAAGCAGATTATCATCAAGATTGCCTGATATCATGCATAGAAAGTATGCAGTGCTCAATGCAAGAAAATGCTCCAAACATGGTTATTTCAGTAACACTAGCAGGCACAGCAGAAGTCGATATAGTACATGAAATAGTTAACAGATCTATTTGTGGAAAGCAGCTAGAATGTCTCCTCTGACTCCTCTGGGCTTAACACCTCCAGTCAACCTCAACTCAGTCCTGCGTGGAGAAAGTCCCCTTTCCATCACCATCCCTGTCATTCACCTCTGAGAGTGTTCTGGTTCATGTTTACCCCTCGTAAAGAGGACTGCACAGCACTGGACATAATACCAGTGGAGAGGACCAGCCAGCATGGAATAAAGTGAAGCTATGACTTTGTCTGTACCGGATACAACAGTTACATCAATGCAGCACAAGCTCTTATTATCTGCTACTGAGTCCATCTGAAGTTCAGTAAAGATCTGACATGGTTGTGTGTATCATAGACAACTCAATAAAAACTGTGAATGCTTATGCGAATGAAGAAGGCATGAAGGAATCAATCAACCAATTAATGGACGAGTGAGCGACTGAGCAAAGGCAGACAGACAAGCCAGTAGATGGGAAGGCAGAAACAGGAGTTTTCTCAGAAGCAAACTTTTCACTTTTGCAAAAAAGGAAGGGGCCCTATCTCCTGCTATTCTAGAAACCTAGACCCAGGTTCAGGAATATTAGGGCTTTATTTGCTCATCAGGCTGTAGCTGCTGCCCCTGATCTGAGAAAGTGCACTCTCTTCCTGTTTCTATTATTTGCCTCCTACACTTTCCATTTCACCAAACTATAAAAGCAGTTTCCCCACCTCCTCTCCAAGTTGATTCTCCCTTCTGAGTTTGCATATGATCATTTCCCCTGGACACCTGCTTTTATCACCCTCTACCTAAAAGGTGGTCTTGGAGCCCAAAACAGCAAAAGGATTCAGTGTGACTATTGTTTTGACCTAGCTTCTAGGCTAAGAACAGGGGTTTCCAGCTTTATCAGTAACCAGACATGGTTTACAAAAACCAAGGAGAAAAATCTGAGTTATTTTGTTAACCAGGTCAGTTTCATTTAAAGAGACAATGGACACCAATCTACTTACTTGGTTTAACCCTCTCCTCTCTGCTCCCTTCCCCAACTAGTCCCTGGTGCTTTCTCTGCAGAATTCTTTTGTGTGTATGTGTGAAAGTTTTGACTGTGGGAACCCCATCGACAGGAAGAGGTGCTGGAACAATCAGCCACTGTTGTAGCTCTCCATGGTGGGAGCTGATTCATTCTGTGATTGCAAATGGGTCATCACAAACTCAGCATAATGAAGCAGTAACTACCTAAGGGGTGATGAATTTGGGGAGATTTTCTAGGCTAAATGATTTGTAATGTATAGTAGCACAGCAATTAAGCTAAAGTGATCACAGGAATGTTGCATTTGACTGGTGCAGGTTCTCTATTCACTTTGCCTCCCTCTTTTCCTTTCCCCTTTCCCCTCCCTCCCTCCCTTCTACTTTCCCTCCATCTTTCCCCCCTTCCATCTCTCTCTCCCTTCCTTCCTTCCTCTCTTCCTTCTCCCCCCCTCTCTTTTCATCCCTCACTTCCCTCTTTCCTTCCTTCCTTCCTAACTTCCTTCCTTTCCTCTTTTCTGTTTCCTGTTTCCATTATGTTTTCCATTGGAGATTTAAATTTCTTGGCATTTTGAACTCTTTGCTAAGGACTCTGATGCTTGGGTGTTGCCTTTATAAACTGACATACACAGACACCTCAGTGGTACATTTTAAGGGCTTCACATTCTAAAAGCAGCTTTGTGCACTGCATCCACCAGTTACATTTCTGGCATTTCAGCAAGAGAAATATTTGGTTGCCATCAGTCAGGTAGAGGAGACAGGGTTCACAGCTGTCCAGAACCTCTGCAGGTCACAGCACAATATAGATACAATCTATTCAGCACATTCTGTGAAACTTGGTCTAGTCTTCAAGAGACAGAGCAATCAGAACAGAACATGTGGGCCCAGGCACCACTCCTTGGATTTAATCTGTCTTTAGAAGAGGGGAAAGCTCTAGTAAGTGGACAATGGATAAAAATATTCAGGTATGGTACTGGGTACATGAGAGAACTTTGGAATGTGCATTTCCTTTCATATGCCAAACATTTCCTTGAGGACATCTATCAAGAAACCATTTATCCCATTGAAAGAAAAAGAGATGAAGACATGGGGGGCAGGTGGGGCAACAAACTCAGCAGTATGAAATCTGAGTTTTAAACTCAGTTTTGTTATAAACCTCTAGTTGCCTTTCCACCACTTAGGACTCCTGTCCCCCCACTCCCCCACCTTCACTCCTAGCTTTGACCAGGAGAGTTTCCTCTTGTGCCACATGAAGCTTCCCCATTAGAGGCTTTGGAACAGCCTTCTGATGCAGTTTTGCTGAAACCTTTCCCTTCAGCTACTCATAAGCCTCACTTCAAGGTCATGCCGACTTTCACATCAATCCACTCGTGCCAATCCTCTTTGGATAGCACATTGACCTTCCTCCATAATCAATAAGTATGCATGTAGGTAGGTAAGTAGATGGGTCTGTAGATAAATGATGGGATGGATGGATGAAGAGAGAGAGAATGAGAGAGAGAGAGGTAGAAAAATGGATTCATATTGAATTGCATGCAGATAGATACAGGTGTCTAATTCAGGGCACTTTTGGTGGCAAGTGACAGAAACCAAATTCAAAGAAGCTTAGGTAAAATGAAGACTTTATTGATTTTTTAACACTGAGAAGGGTATCAGAGACAGGAAAGGAGAGAAATTGGACGTAGGGATTCAAGCACTGAGGGGCCTTCCCCATCTCCACGCTTCTCTCTATACATCAATTGTGTTATCAACATGGCAGAAACAGTCTTTCTTCCTTCATTGGTTTATTTCAACAATGTGCCAGGCATCGTTCTAGGCACTGGGGATATTTTAGTGAATAAAACAAAGATTTCTGCTGCCTGGTGGTCATCAATAGCAGCAAGGTCTACTATTTTGGAATCAACATACCAATGCATACTCACGCACATACACACTGACACTTTCTGGTCCTATGTTCAAATCCTGGAGAATGGCTGTGATTGTCAAGTGTGTATCAAATATCACATCTTCATCACTGAACCAATTATCAACAACCAAAGGAACCCCAGAGGTAGACAGTGGCCAAAGAAAATTGCAGTTTCCATTTAAACTTCCTGGTTAAAGTAGGCAAAAGATAATTTCTCAAAACAGGAGGCGATTTTGGAGCTACAGAGCATCTATGTGTATATTAGTATGTCTGCTCAGCTACCCCCTTACAGTAATTTCTGATAGGGCAGACCTATAGCTTCACATTTTAAAAAGACCTCCTGATTTCTCCTACCTGGCCTAGTATTCAGGAAATGAGTATTATTTCTTGTGGCACTATCCTCTGCCTGTAGTAGAGTGTCAACCAGAGGGGTGAGGCTTTAGTTTGTGTGGATTCTCAAACACTGCTTTATTGTAAACAGACATCTCATTCTGTCCATTCTGGGGAAATGGCTATTTTAGTATGCAACACCAACCTGAAATAAGCAAAAGGAAAAAAGCTAGAGGATGTCGAACAATGGATCAAACAGCTGAAAGTGGGACTCTTGACCAAGAAAAGACAACAAATCATTTGAGACACAAAGAAAATCCTGCAGGTGGGAGTGCCTGAGGGTCTGGCTGGCCGTGCTGGGCTGAGAAAAGGCAGCAGCAGTCACAGCTGCTCTATATCAAAAGCTAGAGGTCTTAGGAGAGGCTGTGTCTTGAGCAGAGTTGGAGGAGACTGAGTTCCAGAAAGACAGCCTCGTGTTGGGAAAGGGACAGACTCCAGCGACTGCAGAAGAATATTGAGGAATTACAATTTGCACACATCTTAGGAGGAAGGTCATGGATCAGGATTCAAAGTCAAGCAACCTAAGCCAGCTTGGCAGGTGAACTCACTTCTGTCCCCCCCCAACATGGGATCTGATTCCCAGGGGTGTAAATCTCCCTGGTAATGCAGGATATGACTCCCAGGGATGAGCCTGGACCTGGCATCGTGGGACAGAGAACATCTTCTTGACCAAAAGGGGGAAGCAAAATCTATCAAACTGCAACCCAGTAGCCTTGACTCTTGAAGATGATTGTATAACTATGTAGTTTACAAGGGGTGACAGTGTGATTGTGAAGACTTGTGGATCACACTCCCTTTATCCAGTGTATGGATGGATGAGTAGAAAAATGGGATCAAAAACTACATGAAAAATGGGGTGGAATGGGGGGGATGATTTGGGTGTTCTTCTTTACTTTTATTTTTTATTCTTATTTTTATTCTTTCTGGTGTAAGGAAAATGATCAAAAATAGACTGGGGTGATGAATGCAAAACTATATGATGGTACTGTGAACAGCTGATTGTACGCCATTGATAATTGTATGATATGTGAATATATCTCAATAAAACTGAATTAAAATTAAAAAAGAAAGTCAAGCAACCAGACCTTAAATCTTGGCTCTGCCATTTACTCTTATGTTACCCAAACAAATGGATGAATTTTCCAGAACAGTACTTTCCAGAACTGCAAATTAGGAATGATAATAATATACCTATTCTTTCTGCCTCCCAGGATTGTTCTTTCGTGTAAGAAGGACGATTTCTCATCAAAGCTGGCCTCAGCTGGATATTCTATCTATCCTCTGCCTATCAGTAAGTTTCAAAGAAGATTTTGAAGAACTGCATGAACATTAGGGGAAAGCTGACAATCCCCAGGAAGAAACCCCAAATCCTGTACATGCATCAGAATAAGTTGTTTTAAAGACAGAATCAGCCTACAGAAATTGAAAACAAAATCCTAGGCCAGTGGGAATTCCAGGGACATCCTCCCATCATATACTGTTTTGGGAATACTGTATTACATTGTCTGGGCTCGACTTGTCTCTTTCCTTATACCCTTCCAGAGATGGCTTCAAGTCATGGCCAGGCAAAATGATTTCCCCATATGCTTCACATGCCTCATGAAATACTTGGGGATTCTACTAGAGGAAAGGCACTAAAAATAGTTACTATTACTCTACATAAATTTTAGAAAGTCTTCTTGACAAAAGTAACAGTATTTGATCCATTTTCAATTTCTTAGCAGCCTCAATGCCCCTAGGGTTTGTAATTTCCCCATTATGCACTGTAGTGGACAGGTTAGTTCACACCTGAGGGCAAGCATTGGAGGTCTGACTCAGGCGAGATTGAGTGGTATCGCTGTTGCTTGCATGGAGCAAGACTGCAGCTCGAGACAATCTCTCTACCTCTTAGCATGCAGTGTCAATCCCCAGGGTTAAAAATAGTCCACTCTGAAAGCTTTTAATGGAATAAAGCTTCACCAGAGCAATAATGGAAAACAAATTGTATGGGACTCTAATACAATTGAGCAATTGCAATCTGCATCTGCACATTCATGGAGAATTTGTTGTTGGATTGGAGTTGAAAAATCTCAGAAGAGTAATGTCAAATGTGAATTCCTCACAGCTGCTGTGATTGACAGCTGTCAAATGCAGTGACAGATCAGGCTTTCAGGAGAAACATGATTCATAGACCTCGTTACAGGCGTGTGGATGGTACATACAGACTAGTATTGGGTCTCTGGGCATTTATTCTCTGTGATGGCAATGAGGAGGAATACTTGTATGAGTGGCCATGTCAATCTCTTTACCTACTGTATCCAATTACCTCTCCTCTACCTTCTACACTCCTGTCTAGCTAACAGCTGGCCTCCATGTCCAACCAACTTGAGCAGCTGCTTATGTAAAGAGGCTTCACATCAGCAGACTTGTTTATTGCATGTCTGCCTTCTTACTTCGTGCTATTTATCTTTCAACTCACAGTACCTGATGATAGTTTTTTTAATTTTTGTTTACTTGTTCTCAGGCTACTTCAATAAGTCAGAATTTAGAAAATGAGACAAAATTAGATTTCTCTTGCCCAGAAGGATTGCTGGGTGTCCTGGGTCCTCATTCAATATGAATTATTTTCTTTCACTCTAGTCTAGGAATATGACCAACAATATCTCATGAGATTTACCATAAATCATAGATCAAAGTTCATCTTAACTAGGAGAAGGGAGATGAGAAGATAGGGAAGGAGTTAAAGAACAGAAGAAATTACATTTTTCCACAGTTTCTGGTTTAGATATTTTGCAGATGCCATATGACTATTAGATGACTTTTTTTAGTTAAAGGGTAAACATGCAACTCACCTTTGGTTCAAGATTTCTGAATTCTTTAGCCCTAGGCTGCTGGTGCTAAGAGCAGATTGTTTACAAATTGCTCTGGGAGGACTCACCTATTTGGGGTAGTCAAGCAATATCGGGAGATGGGACCATCCACTAAGTTCCCAGATACATCCATCTCCAGCAGTAACTTGACATTAAAAAAGAGGAAGAAGTAAAAATTTGAAAGCAATATGTTGAATATCTGTTTTAGCATTCTCTAAGTTAGAATGTTTTTGAGTAGACATGTTAAAACTTGGAAAAGACCTCTACTATTTTTTTAAACATGGTAAGAATTTGATTTCTTGGAACCTTTATGAATATACCATCTAGTAACACATGAAGAACATCCTTTTTTATAATGCAGTAATGGTTAAAAATAAGTCTAATCAGAGTCCATTTCAGATTTCTTAAAAGCTTAGTGGTTTCACTAATTGAAATGAGGGTCAGTCTTATTTCTGACCCTAACATATTTTCTGTGGCTCTTCTGGGAAGATTTCCAACCAGACTGCCCTCTTTTTAAACAATCAACTTTGCAGTAATATAATAAATCACTCTTCATTTTATTATTATTAGCTGTAACAATAATATACATTTAGTGCTTTTTTAATTTCTCAAAGTATCCTCTCATACTTTATCTCAGTTTAATCTACTAACAACTGTAGGAGACAGAGAATCTATTTTTACTCAATTTAGAGACAAAAGGAAACTAAGTGCAAAGCTATCATGTAATGCATAATGGCAAACAACTAGTGGCAAAGACAAGATTTGAACTTCCATTTCTTGATTGCCAATCCACATTATTTTTCAATTATATCAGGATGTCTCACCATGTATGCAAAGTTTTGTGTATGTGCATAATATACCATTCTCCTATCTTCCATGGAGAGAGGATAAACACCAGTGAACTAGGTAATGTTGCTACTCCTTTTTCAATCTTCAGAGAAAATTTATTCCTAGAGACAGAAAGATTGGGTTACCAGAAAGTAACTGTCAGTCCTTATTCAGTTCACCGGCAGCCACATTTCCACAATGAGGAGGCAAATGGAGATGATTCTTCAGAAAAGTGAAATCCAAACTAGGAGAGTAAATACACGCAAACGTTTATTAATAAGTGTTTTGAAGCAATTGCTTTGATCCCCAAAACTTAATAGTCCCCTCCCCCCAGGACCACAAAAATAGAAAAGAAAAACAGAAAACAAAATGAGAAAAAGTGTAGGCATTACCCTTGAGGCATTTTCAATCTAAATCACATATCATGTAACAAATAAATTGAAAAGAATGAAAGAGTTAACCACGTTTGCACTTTTATTTCTTTAGCTGTAAAACAGGAATAATAAAAGCAGCATGGATCAGCTAATATAGTCCAAATAATATGCAACTGGTCATGCATATCCATGCATTTCTCAGTAGTTTGGGCAATCTGTAGGAGCTTACTGCAGTATGCTCTCTTGACCTTATTCCATACTCACCAGCAGTTGAATGTGATTCCACTCTCCCCTAAGGACCTCCATAATGAATGGCATGCCTGTCACACTACCCAAATCTTCCAAATAGTCTTAGTGGCTTTTTCTTCTCTTCTCCCTTATTATGCTTTAATTTTCTTGTTAGCAGGAACCACACCTTGTACCTGGCAGGTGTGCAAATAAACCTTGCTGAATGAATGAATGAATGAATGAATCTGTGTTTTCCCTGTCTATTATGGTGCTTGGCATATAAGCTTTCAATGCATGATGGAACCTAAATGAAATGCCCGATCTTAAAGGCAGAAATGAATGTGAATCAGTAAAAATGCATTCTAGAGGAGGGAAAATCATTTGCAGAGACAGACAGGAAGGGACATCCACAAGGGGGAAATGAGAAAACGAAATTACCCTGCATTTAAATCTCCTTATTTCTTATCTTTTTGCCTTAGGTCATGTGACTTCTCAGAGCCACAGTCCATCATATCCAAAACACTATGCTGTGCAGGTGATTTAATATATTTTTTAAGGAGAAGTCAAACTTCCAAAGCTGTCATCTAAATCTGTATCTCATCTCAAATCGAATTTAGTAAAACAATGTTTCCCATGGCTTTGACTGTTGTGATTTCAGAATGCAAGCATTTTTCTAGACAATTTAGGAAATAAACCAGCAAATTGACCTAAAAAAATGGATTCTAGAACATCCGATGATCTATCTACATGAGTTGAATTATCTAGGTGGTATTTCAGCCTCTTTCATTAATCTACCTCTGTAGATACTGCTCAAGTCTTTATTTAGAATTATTTTAGCATCTGACACTGCCCAGCTTCTGAAACCACAATGCACCCTATCAAGCCTGACTGCTATAAGCAAATGTTTGCAAAATGGCTCTAGAGGCTCTAGACTCCAATACAGACAAGTCCCTGAAGTGGGATAATAAAGTCAACATTGCTGATATATGGTGTTTTTGTTTGTTTATTTTTTCACTTTTTTTTTTCAGAAAATGAAGTTAATAATGATCTTTCCAGCATAAACTCTAATTATGTAGCCAATAATCAGTTTAAGAAGCCATGTTCACCCACCCATCTAATAGCGATTTATAGATCTAACTGGAAAAAATACATTGGTAAGAGAATGTTTTATTTGCCATATGGAAAGTCCAAGAAGAGTCATGATGAAGGTAGAGAAAAGATATAATGGGACTGTGGCTCCATCCAAGGAGTAGCATTGTGCAAAGGAGGCAGAGGATATCATGTTGCTTCAGTGATGGCATTTGAAAGAAACCAAATTATCAGCCCTGCCCCTAGCACTCCTAAGTCTCTATTGAAATTTTTCTGGGTAGGGGTGGCCTGAAGCAGCAGGATTAATCTGATCATCCAATGTGAATCAACCTAACATGCCAAAAGTTCCTTCAAGGATTGTGCAGAACATAAGCTAGGTCCCTCTGTCCATGCTGTATGCCCTATCAACATAACTCCTCTTGTCTCTGCTAATTGAAAGCCTTCTTTCTTCTCATGGCTCAGCCCAGGTATATGCTCTCTGGAGCCTCCCTAAGAGTGACAGTCAGGGGTGAACACTTCTCCCACTGCACTGTGGGTCACTCATGTGATCAACAAACTATAGTGGATATCTGTTATGCATTTCCACTGGGGTTAAATAAGGCAGGTTCATTTTTGCAAGGACCTTAGTGCCAGTGCCTATTCTCAGAGGATGCTGAGGGCTCTAACAGAGGCAGGGACAGACTTCTAGCCTAGCTTGGAGGATTAGAGAAAGTAATGCCAGAGCTGAGCTTCAAGGACAATGAGGAATTCAAAAGACAGAGAAGGGCAAACAGAGCAATCTTGGCAGAGGAAATAGCTTGGGTGAAGGCTTGAGATGAGGCAGCACCAGGGGATGTCTTGAATGCAGTAATTCAGGATGGCTTGAGTGTAGGAGTAACTGGGGAAATGGAGGGAAATGAAACTGAATCCGTAGTCAGGAGCCAGATCACAAAGGACCTGGCAAGCTTTGGGAAAGAGTTTGGATTTGAAACTGTAGACAATGAGAAGCCATTGAAGAATTCTAAGCATGGGGGCAGCAGAGCATCTTTTATGGGACAAATTCTCTGGCAGCTATGTGGAAAGTGATTCTGAGTGAGACAGGAAGCAAAGAGATGAGTCTAGAAGCTATTGGTAGACCAGAAAAGGGAGGAAAAAGGATATCTATGAGTTAGAGGATGGACAATAGGAATAAAGAGGAAATCAATTCAAGAAATGTATTTGCACCTCTGTCATGTTCTAGTGCTTATGCTCTGTGTGATACGATTATTTCAGTGCATATTATCTATGGCCTATTCTAAATTGTACGATCCTGGAAGGTAATGGGCAGTCTTGTTTCTCACTCCGTTCTCTACAATGCTTAACAGAGTATTTTAAACACAGTTGAACCTTTTAAAAAATGTGCATTGCAGTCTACCAGATGGCCCTACCTTGTACATATAAGCAGCTGGTCTTAGACATGGGTCACTGTGCTACAATTTGATGCCAATGAGTGACCATGATTACATGTGTCAATAAGGGAGGCTTTGCACTAATGTCTTAGAAATAAGGACTGGAATCAGCTATGAGCCCAAAAGATAGTAATCTGACTTTGATATAAATTAACTTTCGTGATAGAGGAAACTATGGGATAGCTAGCGGCAAGTTAGTTCTGCACCTTGGTCCCATTTTCCATTTTGGACTCTAGACTAGAGCCTGTATTCTCAAGAGAATGATGTTCAGAGCTTCAGAACTGGGTTACATCCCATCACCATCATTAAGCGGGAAAGAGTAAGGTCTCAATGGGAATTCAATGGAAGCCACAGTTTCAAAATTGAAATAGATTGTGTGCTGTCTCTCCTGGGGGAGACAGTATCCTAAGTTGGACAGGTTTTTTCTCCAAGGTTCCTTGAGGGACACACAAACAGCATCTCTCTCGTGAAAAGGCAATATGATTAATCAACTTTAACCACTGGTGATTGGCAGCCATAGACTACCAGTAGACTGGACATATTTATTTAGATTATAAACATGATAAAAAAAAATCAGGTTTTGCAGATAAGTGCACTTCCACTGGCCACATACTGTGGTATTGGGAGTCCTGTTTTGCTGGTTGCCTCATTGAACAGAAATACAACTACCCTAAAAATTTGCCATGATTTCCTGCTTACACAGGGGATCACTATCAAATAACATATATATGCTTTTGGATAAATTCTGAGTGTTGTCCTCCAGGGTTATCAAATGGTGAAGTTGTAAACTTATTCAAAATCACCAATATTGCTCAAAAATCCCTGGCCCCCCTCATGAGACCCAGCCTTGAAATTAAGACAAGAGCCAGGTAACAAAAGGCAGCCTTATTACTACTATTAGTTTAGTTAAAACACATTTGCATCCATGTCCCTATTTACTATCCTGACCAGTAATCTGGTGTTTTTCAAGCAGGTAAGGGTCACCTATAAATCCCAAAAATTGTAAGCATAGACCATACATAGAAAAATTGCATGTTGTCATTGAATGCATAAAAGCAAGAAACTCTTTCTATCACAATTTCTTGGAAATAATATATCAGTGACCAAGCCTTGGCCATAGATGCATCCACCAGCACAAGGACAGGCTGAAGTTCTGTGGTGTTTGTCATTCTACCCAGCAGCATCTCAGCCTACTAGGGAAGTAGTTCATAATTATTGAATTACTATTTTTCTTCAGATCTTGCATTCTCTTTGCCTTTGCCGCTTCCTGGGATTAATACACTCCCAGCGTCTTTCTGTCCCTACCTGTCCCTATAGTCTTTTATCCCCTGAGGTGAGAGATACTTCTTCCAAACCAGAAAGTTCCTTAAATAGACACTCAAGAAAGGGTGTACATTTACTTACACATACTGGGATTTTGTGAGACAAAATATATTTTGAACTGTACAATTGCATAGTTAGGAATATAAGTGGAATTCAGCAATAAGAGAGACAAAAATAATCTATGATACAGAATCTTGAGAATTGAAAGATTCTGATGATTTGCATGTACTTTATAAACACATCAAATATTATGATTCAAGAAATTGGAATGTGAAAGTTTCAGTAATGTGTCTTATTCAGCTTCAGCTACTGACCCAAATTAGTTGTCAAGTCTTTGCTGGCTGCCTTCTATGGCTAGACACTGAGTTGGAGGCTTTGGGGGTTTCTTCTTGCCTGAATGAATGCAATTTTTAGCTGGGGCAAAATATCTGATTTTGTACTGTCTGTCCGGACACATAATTAACTTGCAAATGGCCAAGATAGAAGACCATTGTCCAATTTATCCACTGTAGATGTTTAATTAGGATCCAGATGTGAAATTTCATGATTGCTTTGGAGGGCAAAACAGGAATGAATAAATGCAGGCATTAAAAGAAAAATCAATAGGTATAGCCATTGCAGTGGTTTTCATTGATGTAATTTCATCAGTAATGAAGCTCAAGACAGTTTATTCCATGAGCTCTTGTCTAACAATGGGAACAGCAAAAATAATTACATAAAAACGGGTTGCTTGAGATGGGGGTAAATAGGTCATCTACCCAAAGGAAACAGCTTGTCTTCCTACTCTGATGGCAATTGATGCTATTTAAGGTAATGGTTCAAACCCAAAAGTAACTGGAGTGTAACACTTCTTGGGAACAATGGGAAGGCCCAGAGGTCCAGAGCACAAGAGGATCCCAAGTCCACTTCCTTGTTTCTATTTTCAGGCTGGCTGATCAGCAGAATTTAGGTGTTTGCAGAAATCCAAAGCCCGTGAGTAATGATAACGATAATAGCTACTATGTATTGACTCATTCCTGTGTGCAAGGCACTTTGCCCAAAGCTAGATGCATTATAGTGTTTAATTCTCAATGAGGTAACTGAAATTTTAGTCTCTGTTTTACAGATGAGGAAACTGGAGCTCAGAGGACTAATCATCAAGACCATTGCAATAAAAAACAGAGCTGAGACTTTAAAACTAGCTCTGTTTGGTGACAGAGGCCATGCTCTTAACCCTGAGGGTACTCTCTCAAGCCGCATGCTTCCTATCTACAAGATCATCATCCATCAAGACACATACAAGCTTTAGAGTAGCAAACCCTGAATAGAACTATATTATTTTCTCAGACGCTACTATCATGCAAAAGACAGATTGGCAACTTGGGTCACATATAATTCTCAGTCCTATTAGACCCCCCACAGTCTCCACTTTATACAAGGACTCTCTTCCTGGGTGGCTTCTTGCATGTACTTTACAAAATGACTGTACCACATGCCAAATTTCTTTGTTGGCATGAAAACTCCATTTCTCTAGCCCTCCTAAATGCCAGTTGATGTTCTCAGAAAATGTGAAAAGTCTATGTTTCTGAACTATAAACAAAACTCAAAAGATTGTTATCAAAAGCCCTCCTGGAACACCTTTAAGTCTCCCCAGGTGGCTGCATTCCCATGTAGAGAAAAACACTACTAAGGGAAGAATTGTAGGAACAGGCTTACAGAGGATTCAAAGAAAATTCACATAATTCCACCAGCCCAATAGCCTTCAAACATTTTGGACTTTGGTCTCTCAGCCACCTCTTTCAAATGGACTTAAAAATAAAAGAAATTTCATAGTTACCCTACATGATCAGCCCCTGACTGTTTGGCCAGATTCTCTTTGGGGAGGACCTATAAGTTTTAGACTGTAGGTAAGCCAAGTATCATCATGGCTTCCCAAAGGACTCTCTTTCAAGATTTTATGGACAATAAAATGTCCACAGGTGCTCTTCTGGGAGGTCCAACTTCCTTTGAGGTGACACTGTGATGAGACACCCAGATCCCCTTCAGGAATAATTTATTTCCCCACTTAAGTAGGAGTGCTTCCAGAAGGGACCCTCACCTGTCAATCTGCTTTTGGGATTGCCTGCTCTTGGCTTAAGAAAACTTCCTGGCCCAAAGTGGCATCTCCTTCCACACAGCCCAAGGACTATTTGATTGATTAGCATAAAGCTTTACACCCCAATTGCCCCAACTAGCAAAACCCCAAAGGCACAACCTTGGCTACCCTAGATCCAGGGCTACTCATGGGGTCAATTGAGAAAGTCGCTGGGAATGTATCACAACTCAGCATTTCTCTTTACCAAACTCTACTTCCTTCCTTCCCTTCCACAGGTGTTGATCCCAAGTCCCCATAAAAAAAGTCCTATATGTTATTCTCTACCTCAGAGTCTGCTTCCCAGAAAACCCAGCCTATCACAAGTGTACTAATAGAATTTCTTTAACAATCTTTCCTCTCTTCAATTCTCATAAATTAATAGCGTGTGGGAGCCTGTGGGAAGGGAATATGAAGGGAACCCTCAAGGAAATGTAAAGACAATTAACATTTAACAAAGAACCCATCAATTAATTAACAAAGAGCCACCTTCACCCTGTTGGGTTGTTCAAATTGACTGCCATTTAAAAAATTGCATTCACAGGTATAACATCATTGAGATTTCTAATTTACAGCTAAAAATTAAAAATAAAAACTATCCCTGGCATCTCTTGAACCATACCAGATGAGGAGAAATCCATAAGTGAAAGCCACTGCTTATGGGAAGACCGGAGACAGAGAGGTTAAAACTTATTTTCAGCACTCTTCCGGATACATGACTTCAAGGCAAAGTGATCAGAGCTAGTATATAGCCTCCCTTCCTCCCTCCTTTTCCTGGACATTCCGGTTATGATTCCAACTTTTGACCTCCAAAGCAAGGGAACAAACAGAGGAGTGGTTGGGCAGTGTGATGTCTTTGAGGGATACTGTCAGTCTTTCTACATCTTCTTACTATTTGTACATACTTGATTCCTCTTTAGAAATAGAAATAATAGTGCATCAGCAAGTAGGAATATAAAAAGTCAGAGATGATAACAACATAAGCTTAGGTAACATTCACTTTCTTCCTTCCTACAGCTTTGTTTTCCTTAGGTCAGTTGCCAGAAAGCAGAGTAGTTGGTGCCATTGCTGATCTGGAAAACCATATCAAGTTATTTCATACAAATGAAACACAGTGTTCTTTCATAAGACAGCCTCAGGTAACTTCCAGGCAGTGCCTACCATGATACATTTAGTTTAAATGACCAACAATTTTATGAAATCTAGCCATGGTGTGCAATGTATCTTGGAGTCTTGGAATTTTACGATCTTCCATTCTACCAAAAGCCAAAGCAGCTATAAGGATAGAGATTCTGCATCTTAATCGAAAAAGGAAAAGGTTATAAGGATGAAGCCTTTTGAAGGGGAGAAGGGTGGGATTAATATTCAATAAATGAGAATCATGAGATTTTACCATGAAGTCAATACAACCCATCCTATAGTTAGTCTTGCTGAGGTTACAGTTCCCAAAGAAATAAAGCTGTTGCTCCAAAATATTGTAAATGGATTGGTTTCTATGGGTTTCCTGAAGGGTCTTTGATCAGTTTTCCCAGAACTGAACAAGCCTAATTAAAGCCACCCCACACCATCCTCTGTCTGCAGTCCCTTTCGGCCCACTTTCTGAACTTACTGGAACACACTGCATTCCAACTCTATTGAGAAGAAGAAATCACTAGAGTTGGATAGGTGGCTTTGCCATTCATCCTGTAAAGCAACTTGCTTCAAGTTTAAACATGTCTCAGAATCACAGACTGACACATCCCACTCCCAGAATTCTGATGCAATAGGTCTAAATTGAGGCCTGAAATTTTGCATTTCTAACAAGTTCCCAGGAATTGTTAATCCAGCTTCTTTGTGTAGGTCCTTTCTAGACGGGCAAAGAAATGCCAGTAATTCTGGGAGCTAGTGGGCGAGTCATTTGCTTCAATAGAAGTCTATGATGGAAAAATAAAGACCTGAATGTCAAAGGGCCCTGCACCCTCCTGCAGATAAAGAACCACTTAAATGAGATGGTGCAAAAGTGCTTAGAATAGTGCTTCACGCTGAGGGGGTTCTCAGTAAATAGAAAATGGAAAAAGAGACGGCAGATGCCGTTGACTCTTCTTAAAAGAGTTATGGCACATTTTGTTTAAATTTTGCGATCAAAACCAAATTAAGAAAATGTGATCTCCCCCTAAAGAGAATGTGTGGGTGTAGATGCAAATGCACAAGGTAGAAAGGAAATCAAAAAATCGGTAAGTCAAACCACAAAAATCAAAGGAAAGCCACCCCCACCCTTCCTCTGTTCTCATGCTACAAGTTAAAACGGGGAAGTAAACTAACATATAAATGTTGCAAAGTAATTTAGCTGCTTTGCAAAGTTCTTTAAGTTTTAATAACAGCAGAAGGATCCCTTTTTAATATATGGATTTCATCTTGCCTATGTGCCTTTAAGGGAGCATAACTTATTTATACTTTCCTCCTTTATTCTAATTTACTGACTTCTTCCATCTCCTGTGCTCTCCCTTTCAACTAGAACAATAGAGTTTTAAAGATGGATCCATGTAGTAACAGCAGCATCTTCAGTTCTCTCTATGACTCCTCATTATAAGGTTATTTTCTTATGTTTTGAAATAGAAATGCTGTCTTTTATGCTACCGATTAAATTTTCTTTTCTTCTTTTTCTAAAGAAAGTGTCCCCTACTTATTACCTAGCCTTGTCACCTTGGCACAACCTGGTAAATAGCATCCCAAATAAATAATGTCTAATATGCTTTCAAGTACAACTTTCCTTTTGAGTGCAAATAGAATAATTGGGCAGAGAAGAAGAAAGCAGCACGGAATGCACTATTTTACGGGGAGGGTGGGGGTGTGATTTTTGTTTGGCTGCTCATCAGCCATTTCCAGGGGAGCCTCAAGAACAATGTTTTAATGACTGGGCTGCCTGCATTTGAATCTCAGCAGGGGCAAAGATTTCAGACATAGAGAGAGTTATTCTCTTTGTGCATTTCATCTTTCCTGTCTTTTTCTGTAGCATCTTCTACTCGGCATGACTATTTCCACTGCTCCTTTCACCCTGCAATGGGTGCTCCCTATAATTTCTTTCTTTCTCTCCCCTGCCCTCTCTTTTTCACCTGGTCTCAGTTCCTTTGTCCTTTACCTACCTCCTTTCCTCTCTTTCTGCTTGTTTCTTTCTGTCTGTCTCTGTCACGCTTCTATCGACATATGGATCTGCTCAACTTGATATCAAGGAGCTGCTTTTGGCCTTGAGACAACAAAAGGTGCTGCAGATGACAAGCAGCAAAAGGCAGGAGAAGCAGACATTGGATAATGTAAGGGAAGTGCACAAAGCAGATGAGTGGGTGCCAGTTTCAGGCACGAGTTACTTAATTAAAAGCCCAAAACTCTCAGCTCCGGTTGCATTTTCCTCCTTTGAGAACACAGTCGTCTTTTGGTGTCCTCACTTTGGAAAGCTTCTCTCAGCCTGTCTGGCCCCTCTCAGCTCTGTGAAGTTAGTCTAGATTTTCCAGCTGATAAGTAACAGGCAAAAGAGAACAAATGAAAAAGGAGCCTGAAGGCTGGAAACATTGGAACATAATATTTGCACATCACTGAACCATGGGCCAGAACCAAGATAATGAATTTACTACATGGTCAGCAGATATTGATTGTGTGCCTACTAAGTGCCAGGTACCAAAGAAATAAGACCCCACCCATGAGCTGACAGACCCTTTTGATAATTGAGGGCCAGGTGCATAGTCTGCTAAGAACTTTACTATCCCCTGCAAGCCATGCAAGTCTGAATCCTACCCCACCTCTGTAATCTCAGCTATAGGGTTTCCTTAACTT
Source organism: Choloepus didactylus (assembly GCF_015220235.1). NCBI lineage: Eukaryota > Metazoa > Chordata > Mammalia > Pilosa > Megalonychidae > Choloepus > Choloepus didactylus. The sequence continues at coordinate 147,533,994 of NC_051312.1, read as the reverse complement.
AGCATAAAGCCTTGGCATGTGCAGTGTTCCCCACTTCATTTACTAATTTCCTTCCTATCCTTCAAATTTTAATTCAAATCTTCCCACCTTGGATCAGGATAAGGGTGTCCAACTCGTCCTCATTTCCCTGGGCATTCCCTGGGTTTACTGCTAAAAGTCCCCCATTCTAGGAAACTCTCAGTTCCTGGCAAATCAGGGTGGTTGGCCACTCAAGCCAAATCCCTTGAACATAACCACATTTTTTAATAAGCAGATTAATTGATATATAAGTCATGTACCATCCAACTCACCACTTAAAAATACAAAAGTCAGTGATCTTTTAGTATATACACAGAGTTGTGTAACCTTCACCACTATCTAATTTTAGAACATTTTCATCAACCTAGAAAAGAAACCCCATACTAATTAGCAGTCACTACCCATTCTGTCCTCCCCTCACGCACTGGCAAACCCTAATCTACTTTTTGTCTCTATGGATTTACCTATTCTGGACATTTCAGATAAATGGAATCATACAATGTGTGACCTTTTGAAAAAGGTTTCTTTCACTTAGCATGATGTTTCCAAGGTTCATCTATGTTGTAGCATGTGTCAGTACTTCATTGCTTTTTATGGCCAAATGATATTCTATTGTAGGGATGAACCAAATTTTGTTTATCCAGTCACAAATTGATAGAAATTTAGGTTGTTTTCCATTATGGGCTATTATGAATAAGGTTGCTATGAACATTCATTCATGTCTAATTTTGCATAGACTTGTTTTTAAACCTTTTGATGCTTAATTTCATTTTCAAATTGTTCATCGGAAGTGTATAGAAACAGTTTTTACATATTGATCTTGTATCCAGGAACCTTGTTTTTGAGTTCTAATATTTTTTTTCTAAATTCCTTAGAATTTCATAGTGTTATTCAAGTGTTCAATGAAATTGTGTATCTTAAGCCTGGTTTTTCTATTATTGAAAGTGGAGAATTGAAGCCACCAAATACTATTTTTCTATCAAAAAGATCATGTCATCTGTGAATAGAAATAGTTTTGCTTCTTTCTTTCCAATACAGATGCTGTTAATTTATTTTTATTTTTATTTTTATTTTCTTATTTTTCTTCCCTTATTGCTCTGGGTAGAACCTCCAGTATGATGTTGAATACAAGTGAGAGTGACATCTTTGTATTGTTCTTGTCTTAGGGGGAAAGGATTCAGTTTTTCACAGCTAAGTATGTTTTCTGTGGGTATTCCATTGATGCTATTTATCAGAATAAGAAAGTTCTCTAATACACTTTTTTGTTGAGCCTTTTATCAAGAAGAGGTCTTGGATTTTGACAATGGTCTTGTTTCATCTATTGAGATGCTTGCATGTGTGTGTTTCCATTATTCTATTAATAGATTATTGCTTTGATTTTTGTATATTAAACCTTGCATTCATGATGGGACAATCCCACTTGGTCAAGATATATAATCCTTTTATGTGATTCTGGATTTGATTTACTAGTATCCTGTTGACAATTTTTGCATCTACATTCAAAAGGGCTATTAGTCTTGTTTTCTTCTCTTCTTTCTGTGGTTTTGGAATCAGAGAAATATGGATTCATAGAATGAATTGGGAAGTGTTTGCTTCTCTTCTAATTTTTGCAGGAGGTTAGTGAAGTATTGAGATTAATTCTTTAAAAATTTAGTGGAATTTACCAGTGAAATCACTTGGACCTGGAGTTTGTACTGTGCTTTGTGGGAAATTTTTGATTACTACTTTATTCTTTTTACTTTTTATAGATCTATTTAGATTTTCTATTTCTTATTGAGTATTGAGTCAGTTTCAGAAGCTTGGGTCTTCATAGACATCTGTGGTATGCAGATCATCTAATTTGTTCGCATGCAATTGTTCATAATATTTGCTAATTTTGTAATACCAGTAATAATGACTCTGTCTTTGATTCCTGAGCTTTGTGATTTGAGTTTTTGCTATTTTTTTCCTCAATCAGTCTAGCTAAACATTTGTCAATTGTGTTGATATTTTCGAAGAATCAACATTTGGGTTCATTGATTCTCTTTTGTTTTTCTATTCTGTATTTTGTTTATTTTCATTCTGTTCTTTATTTCCTTTCTTTCTGCTTGCTTTCAATTTAATAATTTAATTTGTTCTTTTTCTGTTCTTGAAATGGAAAGTTAGTTTATTGATTTGAGGTGTTTCTCCCATTGTATGACAATTATACATTTCCCTCTGAGCACTAACTTCACTGCATATGTTTTAGTATGTTGGGTTTTTTTGTTTGTTTTCATCAATCTCAAAATATTTTGTAATTTGTGATTTCTTCTTTGACCTACTGGTTGGTTTAAGAGTGTATTTTTTAATTTCCACATATATGTGGATATTCCAGATTTCCTTCTGTTACTGATTTCATTCCATTTTTGTGGGAGGACATACTTGGTATAATTTCAATTCTTTTAAATTTGTTGAAGCTTTTTATGTGGCCTAATATATGTCTTATCTCAAACACATTCCAGGTGCACTTGAGAAGAGTTTGTATTGTCTTGTTGTTGTCAGCGAGTGTGTCCTATAAATGTCTGTTAGGTCTAATTGTTTCACAGTGTTATTTTATACAATTTAAGTGTTCAATTAAATTGTAGATCTTCAGCATGGTTGTTCTATTATTGAAAGTGGAGAACTGAAGCCACCAAATATTACTGTTTAATTGTCTATTTCTCTCTTCAAATCTGTCAGTTCTAGTTTCATGTATTTTGGGATTCCATTGTTACATGCTTATAATCGTTATACCTTCCTAATGGATTGACCCTTTTATAATTATAAAAATTCTTCTTTGTCCCTAGTATCATTTTTCTTTTTTTATCCAACATTAATTTAGTCACTACAGATCTCCCCTGGTTATGTTTTGTATGTTACATATTTTTCCATCCTTTTACTTTCAACCTATTTTTGTCTTTGAATCTAAAATGTTTCTCTTTTAGACAGCATATAGATGGTTTTTAAATCCATTTTGATAATCTCTGCCTTTTGATTGGGGAATTTAGTCAATTTATATTTAATCCATTTTCTGACAAGTTATGATTTATGTACACCATTTTTCTATTTATTTTCCATATATCTTATGTTTTGTTCCTATATTCCTACTTTACACTTTTATTTTGTGTAAAATAGATATATTCTGGTATTTCATTTTAATTTCCTTGCTGCTTCTTTTACTATATATATATTTTTAGTTTTTTCCTTGGTGGATGCCCTGCCACATAACATCTTTACTTAAAAATAATCTAATTTTCATAAAATCATTTAAATTCTCATAAAAACTTTCCTTCACTATAGCTCCTTTCCCTCACCCTTCCTTTGTGCTATTACATTCATGCAAATTGCATCTTTATTGCATCTTTATATATGCAAAACACATCAGCTCAGTTATTTTTTTTTTTTAATTATTGATTTCCATTGTCTTAAATTAGAGAGAAAAAGAGAAGAGTTACAAAAATTACATTTATGGTGCTTTTTACATTTACCCATGTATGTATCCTATTGCTTTGTGTGGATTTCAGTTACTGTTTGGTATTCTTTCATTCCAGCCCAAAAAATTCCTTTTAGTATTTCTTGTAGGACAGGTTTGCTAGCCACCAACACTCTGCTTTTGTGTATCTTGGAATGTCTTAATTTCTACTTCACTTTTGAAGGATAGTTTTGGTAGATATAGAATTCCCAGTTGTGTGTGTATTTTTTAATATTCGGCATGTTGAATATATCTTCCCATTGCCTTCTGCCATCCCTGGTTTCAGATGTGGAGTCATTTCTAAATTTTATTGAGAATCCTTGGTCCATGAGTACAATAAGTCACTTTTCTCTTTTTTCTTTTCTGTTTTTTCTAGATCTTCTCTTCGTCTTTAGCTGTTGATAAGTTGACTATGATGGGCATGGAATACATAGTCCTTAGAGTTAATTGAGGTTTTGTAATGTGCAAATTCATGTTTTTAGCCAAATTTTGGAAGTTTCTGGCCAATATTTCTTTATTTCTTCAAATACTCTTTTTGTTTCCCTCCCTTCCTCCCTCTCTCTCTTTCTTTCCTTTTCTCTCTTTTGTTTCCTTCTTGGACTCCCATTGTGAATATGCTGGTTTGGCTGATAAGTCCCACAGGTCTCTGCAGTTCTGTTAATTTTTCTTCAGATGTTCTTTCTTTTTTTCAGACTGATTACTCCTAATTCACTTATCTTTAAGTCCACTGACTCTTTCTCTTATCAGATAAAATCTACTGTTGAACCCCTCAAGTAAAAATTTAGTTTCTGTTACTGTGCTTCTCAACTCCAGAATTTCTATTTGGTTAATTTTTATAATTTCTATCCCTTTATTGATATTCACTATTTGAAGACAGTTTATTATCATGCTTTCCTTTAATTCAATAGGCATGATTTCCTTTAGTTCTTTGAAAATATTTTAAATAGCTGGTTTAAAATCTTTCTCTAGTGAGTTCAATGACTGGACTTCCTCAGGGGCAGTTTCTATTGACTGATGATTAGGTTTTATTTTTTGGAGCAGTTTCAAGTTTAAGGAAAAATTGTGCAGAAAGTATAGGGGTATACTTATACCCCTCCATCAAACATAGTTTTACCTTATTAAAATCTTGTTGGAGTATGTACATTTACTACAATTGAAGAACCAATATTGGTACATTGTAATTAAGTGAAGTCCATAGTTTACACTGGGTTCACTCGTTGTATTGAACACTTCTATGGCCTTTGATAAATGCATAAAATCATGTATCCACAATACAGTATCATACAGAATAGTTTTCCACTGCCCTAACATTTCCCTTTGCTCTACCTATCCATCCCACCCTCATCTCCAAACCTCACTAATCATTGATCTTTTTCTTTTCTCTACAGTTTTGCCTTTTCTAGAATATCATAGAGTTGAAATCATACAATATGTAGACTTTTCTCTGGCTGGCATCTTTCATCTAGCAATATGCATTTAATGTTCCTCCATGTTTTTTCATAACTTAATAGCTCATTTTTTTTTATTTTATTTTGAAATAAATTCAAAGTTATAGGAACAGTTGCAAAAACAATACAAACCCCATACACAGAACTCCAGCATACCCTGACCCCCTCCCCCGATACCCCAATCCACCAACTTTAACATGCTGTCGCACCACCATTTCTCTTTCCCTCCTTCCCTCCCTCCCAATCATCCATCATCTATTGCTCTGTCTTCTGAACATATGAGAGCTAGCTGCACACATCCTTGAACAAACACTGTAATTCACATATACATTTCCCTTGAACAAGAACATTCTTTTATGCAATCCCATTAAGCACAGCAAAGAAGTTCAAGAAATTCAACATTGATACAAAGCTTACATTCTATATTTCCTTTTTTTTTTTTTTCTTATGTCTCAACTGTGTCCCTTTGAGCCTCCTCTCCTCCATCCTCAGATCCCATCCCGGATCATCCTTGGCATTCAATTGTCATCTATTTAGACTGTCTTTTTTTTTTTTTTTCAGTTGTGGAAACATATGTACAGCCTAAATCTTCCCATTCCACCCCCTCCCTAGCATTCCATTACTGGGATTAATCACATTTAGAATGTTGTAATGCTATCACCTTCCCACCATCCATTACTAGAAATTGCCCTTCACCTCAAACAGCAACCCTACACTCATTTCTTAACTCCCCATTGCCCCTTCCCCCACTTCTCATAACCCATACTCTACTTTTCATCTCTATGGTCATAGTCTCCGATAATTTCTTTGTGTTTACTGTGGGCATTAAAAATAACCTCTTAAATACATAACAATCTTGTTTTTCTTTGATACCAACTTAACTTCAATAGGACACATATACTATGTTTCTATACTCTTCCATTTCCCCACCTTTATATAGTTCTTGTCAAAAATTACATGTTTTGGTATGTTTTAGTTACTCCTCCAGGAAAGTAGGTAGAAAGCCAGGAACTGCGTGGACTGGACACCACAGAGCAATCTGACTTTGGGCATACTTCATACAACACTCATGAAAACGTGGAACTGCTGAGATCAGCAAAATCTGTAAGTAAGGGAGCCCTACAGACAGAGAAACAAAGAAAGGACAGAGAGACTTGGAGAAAGGTTCAATACTAAAGAGATTCAGTATGGGTACAATAAAGGATATTAATAGACAGAGGGGAAAAATATGACAAACATAAACCAAAGGATAAGATGGCTGATTCAAGAAATGCCTTCACGGTTATAACATTGAATGTAAATGGATTAAACTCCCCAATTAAAAGATATAGATTCGCAGAATGGATCAAAAAAAATGAACCATCAATATGTTGCATACAAGAGACTCATCTTAGACACAGGGACACAAAGAAACTGAAAGTGAAAGGATGGAAAAAAATATTTCATGCAAGCTACAGCCAAAAGAAAGCAGGTGTAGCAATATTAATCTCAGATAAAATAGACTTCAAATGCAGGGATGTTTTGAGAGACAAAGAAGGCCACTACGTACTAATAAAAGGGGCAATTCAGCAAGAAGAAATAACAATCGTAAATGTCTATGCACCCAACCAAGGTGCCACAAAATACATGAGAGAAACACTGGCAAAACTAAAGGAGGCAATTGATGTTTCCACAATAATTGTGGGAGACTTCAACACATCACTCTCTCCTATAGATAGATCAACCAGACAGAAGACCAATAAGGAAACTGAAAACCTAAACAATCTGATAAATGAATTAGATTTAACAGACATATACAGGACATTACATCCCAAATCACCAGGATACACATACTTTTATAGTGCTCATGGAACTTTCTCCAGAATAGATCATATGCTGGGACATAAAACAAGCCTCAATAAATTTAAAAAGATTGAAATTATTCAAAGCACATTCTCTGACCACAATGGAATACAATTAGAAGTCAATAACCATCAGAGACTTAGAAAATTCACAAATACCTGGAGGTTAAACAACACACTCCTAAACAATCAGTGGGTTAAAGAAGAAATAGCAAGAGAAATTGCTAAATATATAGAGACGAATGAAAATGAGAACACAACATACCAAAACCTATGGGATGCAGCAAAAGCAGTGCTAAGGGGGAAATTTATAGCACTAAATGCATATATTAAAAAGGAAGAAAGAGCCAAAATCAAAGAACTAATGGATCAACTGAAGAAGCTAGAAAATGAACAGCAAACCAATCCTAAACCAAGTACAAGAAAAGAAATAACAAGGATTGAAGCAGAAATAAATGACATAGAGAACAAAAAAAACAATAGAGAGGATAAATATCACCAAAAGTTGGTTCTTTGAGAAGATCAACAAGATTGACAAGCCCCTAGCTAGACTGACAAAATCAAAAAGAGAGAAGACCCATATAAACAAAATAATGAATGAAAAAGGTGACATAACTGCAGATCCTGAAGAAATTAAAAAAATTATAAGAGGATACTATGAACAACTCTATGGCAACAAACTGGATAATGTAGAGGAAATGGACAATTTCCTGGAAACATATGAACAACCTAGACTGACCAGAGAAGAAATAGAAGACCTCAACCAACCCATCACAAGCAAAGAGATCCAATCAGTCATCAAAAATCTTCCCACAAATAAATGCCCAGGGCCAGATGGCTTCACAGGGGAATTCTACCAAACTTTCCAGAAAGAACTGACACCAATCTTACTCAAACTCTTTCAAAACATTGAAGAAAATGGAACACTACCTAACTCATTTTATGAAGCTAACATCAATCTAATACCAAAACCAGGCAAAGATGCTACGAAAAAGGAAAACTACCGGCCAATCTCCCTAATGAATATAGATGCAAAAATCCTCAACAAAATACTTGCAAATCGAATCCAAAGACACATTAAAAAAATCATACACCATGACCAAGTGGGGTTTATTCCAGGCATGCAAGGATGGTTCAACATAAGAAAATCAATCAATGTATTACAACACATTAAAAACTCAAAAGGGAAAAATCAATTGATCATCTCAATAGATGCTGAAAAAGCATTTGACAAAATCCAACATCCCTTTTTGATAAAAACACTTCAAAAGGTAGGAACTGAAGGAAACTTCCTCAACATGATAAAGAGCATATATGAAAAACCCACAGCCAGCATAGTACTCAATGGTGAGAGACTGAAAGCCTTCCCTCTAAGATCAGGAACAAGACAAGGATGCCCGCTATCACCACTGTTATTCAACATTGTGCTGGAAGTGCTAGCCAGGGCAATCCGGCAAGACAAAGAAATAAAAGGCATCCAAATTGGAAAAGAAGAAGTAAAACTGTCGTTGTTTGCAGATGATATGATCTTATATCTAGAAAACCCTGAGAAATTGACGATACAGCTACTAGAGCTAATCAACAAATTTAGCAAAGTAGCGGGATACAAGGTTAATGCACATAAGTCAGTAATGTTTCTATATGCTAGAAATGAACAAACGGAAGAGACACTCAAGAAAAAGATACCATTTTCAATAGCAACTAAAAAAATCAAGTACCTAGGAATAAACTTAACCAAAGATGTACAAGACCTATACAAAGAAAACTACATAACTCTACTAAAAGAAATAGAAGGGGACCTTAAAAGATGGAAAAATATTCCATGTTCATGGATAGGAAGACTAAATGTCATTAAGATGTCAATTCTACCCAAACTCATCTAGAGATTCAATGCAATCCCAATCAAAATTCCAACAACCTACTTTGCAGACTTGGAAAAGCTAGTTATCAAATTTATTTGGAAAGGGAAGATGCCTTGAATTGCTAAAGACACTCTAAAAAAGAAAAACGAAGTGGGAGGACTTACACTCCCTGACTTTGAAGCTTATTATAAAGCCACAGTTGCCAAAACAGCATGGTACTGGCACAAAGATAGACATATAGATCAATGGAATCGAATTGAGAATTCGGAGATAGACCCTCAGATCTATGGCCGACTGATCTTTGATAAGGCCCCCAAAGTCACTGAACTGAGTCATAATGGTCTTTTCAACAAATGGGGCTGGGAGAGTTGGATATCCATATCGAAAAGAATGAAAGAGGACCCCTACCTCACCCCCTACACAAAAATTAACTCAGAATGGACCAAAGATCTCAATATAAAAGAAAGTACCATAAAACTCCTAGAAGATAATGTAGGAAAACATCTTCAAGACCTTGTATTAGGCGGCCACTTCCTAGACTTTACACCCAAAGCACAAGCAACAAAAGAGAAAATAGATAAATGAGAACTCCTCAAGTTTAGAAGTTTCTGCACCTCAAAGGAATTTCTCAAAAAGGTAAAGAGGCAGCCAACTCAATGGGAAAAAATTTTTGGAAACCATGTATCTGACAAAAGACTGATATCTTGCATATATAAAGAAATCCTACAACTCAATGACAATAGTACAGTCGGCCTAATTATAAAATGGGCAAAAGATATGAAAAGACAGTTCTCTGAAGAGGAAATACAAATGGCCAAGAAACACATGAAAAAATGTTCAGCTTCACTAGCTATTAGAGAGATGCAAATTAAGACCACAATGAGATACCATCTAACACCGGTTAGAATGGCTGCCATTAAACAAACAGGAAACTACAAATGCTGGAGGGGATGTGGAGAAATTGGAACTCTTATTCACTGTTGTTGGGACTGTATAATGGTTCAGCCACTCTGGAAGTCAGTCTGGCAGTTCCTTAGAAAACTAGATATAGAGTTACCATTCGATCCAGCGATTGCACTTCTCGGTATATACCCGGAAGATTGGAAAGCAGTGACACGAACAGATATCTGCACGCCAATGTTCATAGCAGCATTATTCACAATTTCCAAGAGATGGAAACAACCCAAATGTCCTTCAACAGATGAGTGGATAAATAAAATGTGGTATATACACACGATGGAATACTACGCAGCAGTAAGAAGGAACGATCTCGTGAAACATATGACAACATGGATGAACATTGAAGACATAATGCTAAGCAAAATAAGCCAGGCACAAAAAGAGAAATATTATATGCTACCACTAATGTGAACTTTGAAAAATATAAAACAAATGGCTTATAATGTAGAATGTAGGGGAACTAGCAATAGAGAGCAATTAAGGAAGGGGGAACAATAATCCAAGAAGAACAGATAAGCTATTTAACGTTCTGGGGATGCCCAGGAATGACTATGGTCTGTTAATTTCTGATGGATATAGTAGGAGCAAGTTCACAGAAATGTTGCTATATTAGGTAACTTTCTTGGGGTAAAGTAGGAACATGTTGGAAGTTAAGCAGTTATCTTAGGTTAGTTGTCTTTTTCTTACTCCCTTGTTATGGTCTCTTTGAAATGTTCTTTTATTGTATGTTTGTTTTCTTTTTAACTTTTTTTTTCATACAGTTGATTTAGAAAAGAAGGGAAAGTTAAAAAAAAAAAAAAAAGAAAAAAGAAAAACAAGTTAAAAAAAAAAAAAAGATGTAGTGCCCCCTTGAGGAGCCTGTGGAGAATGCAGGGGTATTCGCCTACCCCACCTCCATGTTTGCTAACATGACCACAGACATAGGGGACTGGTGGTTTGATGGGTTGAGCCCTCTACCACAGGTTTTACCCTTGGGAAGATGGTTGCTGCAGAGGAGAGGCTAGGCCTCCCTATGGTTGTGCCTAAGAGCCTCCTCCCGAATGCCTCTTTGTTGCTCAGATGTGGCCCTGTCTCTCTAGCTAAGCCAACTTGAAAGGTGAAATCACTGCCCTCCCCCCTATGTGGGATCAGACACCCAGGGGAGTGAATCTCCCTGGCAACGTGGAATATGACTCCCAGGGAGGAATGTAGACCTGGCATCGTGGGACGGAGAACATCTTCTTGACCAAAAGGGGGATGTGAAAGGAAATGAAATAAGCTTCAGTGGCAGAGAGAATCCAAAAGGAGCTGAGAGGTCACTCTGGTGGGCACTCTTACGCACACTTTAGACAACCCTTTTTAGGTTCTAAAGAATTGGGGTAGCTGGTGGTGGATACCTGAAACTATCAAACTACAACCCAGAACCCATGAATCTCGAAGACAGTTGTATAAAAATGTAGCTTATCAGGGGTGACAAGGGGATTGGGAAAGCCATAAGGACCACACTCCACTTTGTCTAGTTTATGGATGGATGAGTAGAAAAATAGGGGAAGGAAACAAACAGACAAAGGTACCCAGTGTTCTTTTTTACTTCAATTGCTCTTTTTCACTCTAATTATTAATCTTGTTATTCTTGTGTGTGTGCTAATGAAGGTGTCAGGGATTGATTTGGGTGATGAATGTACAACTATGTAATGGTACTGTGAACAATCGAAAGTACGATTTGTTTTGTATGACTGCGTGGTATATGAATATATCTCAATAAAATGAAGATTAAAAAAAAAAAAAAAAGACATAATGCTGAGCAAAATAAGCCAGGCACAAAAAGAGAGATATTGTATGTTACCACTAATGTGAATTCTGTGAAAAATGTACAATGTTTTATACTGTAGAATGTAGGGAACCTAGAGATACCAATTAGGGGAGGGGGAATGATAATCTAATAAGAACAGATAAACTATGGAGGGTAATCTCAATGTTATGGGAATGCTCAGGAATGATTATGGTTTGTAAACTTTCTTGGATATAGTAAGATCATGTTGGAAGCAATAGAGTTATTTTAGGTTTTTTTTTTCTCTTATTCCTTTGTTTTCTTAGGGGTTGTTAATTTTCTTGGGGTATGGTAGGAACATGTTGGAAGCAATGTAGCTATTTTAGATTATTTTTTTTTCTTACTCCTCTGTTTGGACATGGTTTATTAATTTTCTTGGGGTATGGTAGGAACATATTGGAAGCAAAGTAGTTATTTTAGGTTATTTGTTTTCCTTAATCCATTGCTTTGTTTGAAATGTTGTGGGGTTTTTTTGGTTGTTGTTTGCCTGTTTGTTTTTAATTTTTTGATAAACAAAGTTAAAAAATTGAAAAAAAATCAGTAGAAAAATGGGAGTAAAAACTAAATGACAAATAGGGTGGGATGGGGGGATGGTTTGGGTATTCTCTTTTCACTTTTATTTTTTATTCTTATTCTGATTCTTTCTGATGTAAGGAAAATGTTCAGAAATAGATTGTGGTGATGAACACATAACTATATGATCATACTGTGAACAGTTGATTGTATACCATGGATGACTGTATGGTTTGTGAATATATTTCAATAAAACTGAATTAAAAACAAACAAACAAACAAACAAAAAAAAAAGCAGATTCATGGATAGTTGGAATTGGAAGAAATTTCTCAGATCACAACCCAACCTCTTCGTTTTACAAGTGGTTGCTCAAAATCAAACTAAATACAATAAAAAGTTAAAAAGAAAAAAAAAAAAAAAGTCATCTCCATGGGAGAGTGCGGACAATTTGCAATTTTATACTTGCAAAAGTTAGGTTTTTTGTTATGTTCCCCCATATTGTTGGGAGCAAATCATTTCCTTATTTGAAAGAAAAGAAAACCTGCCCTTTTACGGGAAAATGAGTCGAGCTCTGGGTCGATTATGCCACATGAAAGCAGTTTTGCCCTCATTTGTGGCTGCCCTGATTACAAAGACAAGACCTTTAAAAAAAAAAAAAAAAATTACATGTTTTACATTGAGTCCAAACCCACTGGTTTGTCATTAGAGTTTGTGTATTTTATATCATGTAGGAAGTAAATAGGGGAGTTACAAATAAAAAATTATTGACTTCTACTTGTATTCCATTGTGGTCAGAGAATGTGCTTTGAATATATTCAATTGTTTGTTTTTTTTAATTTATTGAGGCTTGTTTTATGTCCCAGCATATGGTCAATTCTGGAGAAAGATGCATGATCACTAGAGAAAAATGTGTGTCCTGGTGATTTGGGATGTAAGGTTCTATATATGTCTGTTAAATTTCTCTGTATCTCTCTCTCCTTTCTTTGTTTCTCTGTTGGTAGAGCTCCCTTTAGTATCTGAAGTAGGGCAGGTGTTTTATTGGCAAAATCTCTCAGCATTTGTTTGTGAAAAATTTAAGCTCTCCCTCAAATTTGAAGGAGAGTTTTGCTGGATAAAGTATTCTTGGTTGGAAATTTTTCTTTCTCAGAATTTTAAATATGTCATGCCACTGCCTTCTCGCCTCAATGTTGGCCGCTGAGTAGTCACTACTTAGTCTTATGCTGTTTCCTTTGTATGTGGTGAATTGCTTTTCTCTTGCTGCTTTCAGAACTTGCTCCTTCTCTTCGGTATTTGACAGTCTGATCAGAATATGTCTTGGAGTGGGTTTATTTGGGTTTATTCTATTTGGAGTTAGCTGGGCATTTATGCTTTGTGTATTTACATTGTGTAGAAGGTTGGGGAAGTTTTCCCCAACAATTTCTTTGAATACTCTTTCTAGACCTTTACCCTTCTCTTCCCCTTCTGGGACACCAATGAGTCTTAAATTTGGACACTTTATTTTATCTATCATATCCCTGAGATCCGTTTCAATTTTTTTTATTTTTTTCTCCATTCTTTCTTTTGTTCTTTCATTTTCTGTTCTGTAGACCTCTAGGACACTGAGTCATTGTTCAGCTTCCTCTAATCTTGTATTATGAGTATCCAGAGTCTTTTTAATTTGGCCAACAATTTCTTTTATTTCCATAAGATCTTCTATTTTTTTATTTACTCTTGAAATTTTTTCTTTATGCTCTTCTAGGGTCTTCTTTATGTCCTTTATATCCTGTGCCATGATCTTCTTCATGTCCTTTATATCCTGTGCCATGCTCTCATTCTTTGATTGTAGTCCTTTGATTAATTGTGCCAAGTACTGTGTCTCTTCTGATACTTCGATTTGGGTGTTTGGGATTGGGTTCTCCATATCATCTGGTTTTATCAAATGCTTTAAGATTTTCTGTTGTTTTTGGCCTCTTGGCATTTGTTTTGCTTGATAGCTGTGATCTTCCAGGACCTCTGCTGAGGGAAGGCTGTGCTACATCACAAGTGCACACCTTCCCTCAAGGGAAGCCCTGAGCCACTGGGCCGTGCAGGGGCACTCCCAGCCTGATGCAAAGATGGCTGAATGGGGCATCTCCATCCCTCTCTTTTCACACAGCTCTACCTTCCCAGCTCCGGGACAACTAGCTGTGTATGCACCGAAGGCCACTGTCCACGGCTGATATTGTGGCTTGTGAGCGGTGCCATGGGATACATTTCCCTTCACACTAGGTTTCCTGGCATGGCTCTGGGTTGTAGGTAAGGCCCTGGGCAGGAGTGTCTCCAGCCCACCAGGAAGCCAGCTGCAAGCAGCGCAGTTTCTTTCTCCTTTTGGCTCCCTTCTGGCCCCCTGGCCTGAGGGAATCAGCAGTGGTCCATCCTCCATGCCAGACACTGAGAGGTTGCCACAGCCCGCTCCTGCCGTGCTTCCCTGTGTGGTTCTCACTGTCATAACTGCAGCCGCTCCTGGGTTTTTCTGTGTTTTTTTTTTTTTTTAAAGAACTAGTCCATCTCCAAATGCCAACCCCCAGTTTTCCCACACTGCAGCACAGCTGTGGGACTTTCAGCCAGCTTACGCACTTGTTTCAGAATGTAGACTCCCGGTTTCACTAAGTTCATGGTCCCTGTGGTTTTAGCAGAACTTGCCCAGCTGGTGCATCACTGAAACTGGTATTCTGGGTCACTGTCTGGTTTTTATCTACTATTTTTTCAGGGAGGTGTTTTTTGCCCTGTCTCACCTAGCCGCCATCTTAGGTTCCCCTCATTTCTTTTTAGTTTTGAATAATACTCCATCTATGGATGTACCAAATTGTGTTTACCATACACCTATGAAGGATACTGTGGTTGCTTCCAAGTTTTGGCAATTATGTATAAAGCTGCTATAAATATTCATGGGCAGGTTTTTGTGAGGACATTAATTTTCAGCTCATTTGGGTAAATATCTAGGAATGTGACTGCTTGCTCATATGGTAAGCCAATGTTTAGCTTTTCAAGAAAATGTCAGACTGTTTTCCAATGTGATAACATCTTTCAATTCTCACTAGCAATGAATGAAAGTAGCTGTTGCTCCACATCCACATCAGCATTTGGTGTTGTCAGTGTTTTGAATTTTTGCCTTTCTAATAAGTGTGTGGTGGTATCTCATTGTTTTTTAATATGCAGTTCCCTAATGACATATGATGTTCAGCATTGTTTCATATATTTATTTGTCATCTCTGTATCTTCTTTGGTCGGGTACATTTTCAGAAGTTTTACTAAGTTTTAACTGGGTTGTTTGTTTTCTTATTGTTCAATTTAAACAGATCTTTGTATATTTTGGATACAAGTCCTTTATCAGAAATGTATTTCTCAAATATTTTCTCCTATCTGAAGCTTTTCTTTTCATTCTCTTAACAGAAGCTTTCACAGTGCAGAAGTTTTTGGATTTTATGAAATCCAACTTATCCATTTTTCTTACAGGGATTTCTGCTTTCAGTGTTGCATGGTCCATGCTTTCCTATTTCTTTTTTGCATCTTATAAGTTTGGGTTAAAAAATGGAAAGTTTGTATAATGTAATGTGGCAACTATGGAAATCAGATCCTCTTCCCTCCCCAGGGTTGGTTTTCATTTCTGCTTGTTGTTGTAATTATTTTTTCTGTTCCTTGTTAATGACATTCTTTGACTAATTCTGTAAAATCTGTACTTTTTGCTTGTGCAGCCACAGAAGTCTCTGCTCAGTTAATTAGTGGTCAGCTGGTGGTTAGTCAGAGATTTCCTTATATGACTCGAGCTAGTAAGTCTCTCAGTCTTTACCAAGAGGCTCTGTGTGTGTCTTGGGGCACCCTTCAGTACTCCAGCAGACAGTTTACAACTCTGCCTTAGCCTTAACTTCCTGCTTGCCCAGAGCCACGGATCTTTCACAGGATTGAAAGTTGGGCTTTCTCCAGTCATTCCTGGATATATTCACAACTCTGCACATGCACATACTCTTCTAGACTCCCAGGAACATATTAGGGCTTTCCAAAGATCCCTATGGATATCTCATTCTCCAGATATTTTTTTCTACCTGGTAAGGTTTCTGATCAGTCTCTTGTAACTCCAAACTTAAATCCCATCTCCAGACAGCTGTAATTTATATAACTGCCAGTGATTGTTCTCTTAAAAAATGCTCTAGAAATAGGAATATTCATACAGACTAAGCTCTGAGTTAGGTCAAATAAAGAGAGTTTCTACAAATGGACCTTTTCAGGGAAGTGCCAGACAGGCCAACTACTAACATTACACTGGTTCAAGGAAGTGCCAGAGAAGCCAAAAGTAACAGCGAACTGGGAATGGAGCTTTGGGGGCAGCTCGAGACACGTTCTGTGTCCTCCTGTGACCTAGGAGGCCAAGCTGTTGTTTCTCAAAGATTTCACAGCTATGAGATTTTCAAGACTCTGGCAGAGCTGTGAAGAAGAGGATGGCAATTGGGCAAGTTAAAACTCCACAGAGCTCTCCATTCTTATGGAAAGTCATCTGTTTTTCTTGAATAAACTGTCCTCGGGTGTTGCAGGCCTTTGGTTAATTTTCAGAGTTCTGAAAAAGTTCAATCTGATTATTTTTGGCAGTGTTTCTGCGGCTTTTATGGCAGAATGGCTTTTCAGAGGTCCTTACTCCATTCCAGAAGTACTTCTGATGATCAAACCTTACTTAAACAAAAATACTTTTAAGGCACCATTTAGGCCCCTTTCGTAAGCATGGATCAGTTACAGTTTTGTGTAATTTGATTAACGTATCTTACTTTCATTAAATCTAAGTTCTGTAAGGACAGTATATATCTGCTTTGGTTACTATGATACCCCCAGCTGTTTTCACTGCACTGGACACAGCACAAGCTCAAAAATATTTGCTGTTGAGTGAATGAATGAATATCTCTCATGATAGCACAAAGGATGGATCAGATTGGAGAAATGGAAGCATGGGATCCGGTTAGGAACTACTGCAATACAATGAGGTCAATGTGGTAGAAAAGGTCCAAAGTGATTTTCAAAGGAGTTGCAAAATGTCAGCAAGGCGAATGCAGCTTTCTGCTTTCCAACTTTTGCCAACTGCCAGAAGCCAAGATGCAATGGGACTCAATTTCCCAGCTTCCTGCCCCTAAATTTCTACAGAAGTCTCTGTTACAGCATCTGGAATGGTGACAGCTGCTAATTTGCCCAAATGATTTCTGTTACCATTACCTTCTTCTTTTTATAGGTGAGTGGGATGGGAGTCTGCATCAGGGTCATTGTATGGCAAACATTTTCCTGTAAAGCAGTGTTTTAGAAGTGTGATGACATGATGGAGTGTTCTGAGTAAGATGGAGTGTGGCAGCACCGCAGCCTGGCAGTGTTCTCTGTGCTCTTCCCAGTACCCATTCCTCTTATCTTTCCTCTGTGCCACAGATCCCCCCTATGCAGCTGGGGTGTCTGAACACTGAGAAGACTGGAGCTTTCCTCTCTGGGAACAAACCTGAGTTTTGTTGATGCTTCCCTTCTAATTTGGAAGTGAGTCTGGGAAGTCACCTGAGTTTACCAATACCAAGGGATATAGCACAGATTGCTTCACAAAAAGCAACTAGACATTGCAACCAGTTGCAAAATGTGAAGACTGAATAATGACTTGGTAGCTCAACTTTTAAGGGTCTGGGATTGTGAGTTGGTTAATACCTTAACATGGATTATCCAGGACATTCAGGCACTCGGGGAACCCAAGGCCCTGATTGGCCTTCGATGTAAAGGGAGGAGGCTCTGGCCACAGTCATGACCCCACCTTGTTTTAATTGCAAGCAAAGTCATTGCACCAGGTGTGCAAGCAATTCTACTCATTTCACAACTCCCAGAACACTTCAGGATTGAATAGGAAATGTCTTTTAGGTAACTGTTAAGATTTTCCTTGCATATGACAACTATCACACATTCAGCTTTTCTAAGAAGTAGGCAAGTTTGTCATGATGAAGTGTTCAGTGGAGGGAGAGTATAAGGACTGTGGTAATGAAATAGATTATCCACACATTCTTAAAATACTTTCTTGGACTTCTTCCATTAGCTGGAGAAAGAAAACAAACTCAGCAGCATTTCAGGTAGCATCAGAGCAAGATTTCTCCAGCAGAGGAAAGGGTAAAGCTAACTGACTCAGTGGCTTTTTCCTCCCATACATTAGTTCTAGAGACAGTCTAAAGAAGTGGTTATTAACTATAATTCTGTAGCCCATTGGTGTGGAAAAAATAGCATGTAAAGTTACAAGTAAGACACCCTGTTTCCACAAATCTTTCAAACACTATGTGCAAATGATTTATTTTTAAAAAAATATAAATTAGACCTGATTCAAGACTATCCTGTGATGTCAATCTCACCATGTTGCTGCATAAAAGGATTTCTTGAATTTGGAGGAAATATTTCTCTACTTTCAAACTGTTTTGTGTGCTGCTTAGACACATTTTAATTATAAGTATTTAAATATGGCTTATAAGGCTATAATATTCTACTTAACTTCATCATTTGCCCTTAATTATATCTAAAGCAAAAGTGAAGTCATTTTTAATGAATCTTATCAGCAGGATTAAAAGTAAAAAGCGAAAGTCTTTAAGGGTTTCAAGTTACCATATTTAAAGGCATCAGTAATTCTTGAGTAAATAGGTTTTTAAATTATTCAAACTATTTTTTCAAAATGTTTATAATACAGAAGAAATATATTTTCTTTAAATAAGAGTCCTTGTCAACATCTGATTTGGAGTGAGACAAAAAAGTTAATTTGTTAAGGAGTAATCTTTAACTACTATCTTCAAAATAATTTTTCTTTACAGAGCCATGTTGGGAAGAGGGATAAGTGATATGGTTGCCAGGGGAAATCTTTACTAATTGGAAGAGGGGTCATCACCATTTTTAACAAAGAGGGGAAGAACGACCCTATTTCCTAAAATTTTATTTTTTTTCTGTTCTTACAGTGAAAGAAAAAAGAAATGGAAACAAAAACTGTCTTGTCCACTACTTATTCACACTGAATTTACAGAAAGTCTCTGGGTAATGAGCCTCCAAGGATGCCCAGGCCCCATAACAATTTTTCTTAGACTTGTTTAATTATTATTTTAATGTGATACTGCTTACTTCTGTTGTGTGTTTGCCCTGCCCCACTGTAATGCACATTACTTACAGTTAAAGGCTACATTTTATAGTTATGTTACCCAAGTGCCTTCTGCATATTAAGCATTCAAAATGAATTAATTTTAATTTTATTGTATTTTCATCCACCATAACTTTTAATGTGGAAAAAGTAATTTTGAATGGAAATATGAGACATTCCTGCATCTCTCCATCTGCTCATGCAGAGGCTCCCCTGGAATGAAAGCTCCTAGTGGGCAGGATCTATATGTCTGCCTTGCTCATTGCTGCCTGTATCCCCAGCTCTGAGAACAGTGTCTTATATAAGTATGTATGCTTAATCAAAAACTATTACATTAATTAACCCCTCTGTGCCTGATGGTGACTGGTAGGGTTGTGTGATGGTTGGGTTCATGTGTCAACTGGGCCAAGTGATGGTGCCCAGTTGGCTCATCAATCAAGCACTGGCCTAACCATTACTGCAAGGACATTTTGTAGCTGGTTTATTAAATCATCAGTCAATTGATTGCATCTGTGGCTGATTACATCTATGCTCAACTAAGGAAGTGTCTTCTGCAATGCGAGAATCCAATCAGTTGGAGTTAATAAAATCACTTGAAGATTTTTAAGGGAGAAGAGAGAACTTTCACTTCTGCTTCAGCCAGTCAGCCTCTCCTGGGGAGTGCATCAGAGCCCTTCATTGGAGTTGCCAGCTTGAGGCTTGCCTACAGAATTTGGACTTGTGCATCTCACAGTTGCATGAGACAGTTTTATAAAATCTCGTATTAGTTCTGTTTCCCTAAAGAACCCTGACTAATAGAGGGTGCAAATACATGATTAAATTAAAAATAAGCCTCTATACTCATAAAATTAATAAAAAATATAAACAAAGATCAATAAAAATGAATAAAAACTGAAGCTCCTTAAAAAATTTAGAGATGTTTAAAATGAGAACAACAAACAAATGAAAATAATTCATTTGTAATCATATAGCATCCAAATGTCTAATATCTAGTAAGAGGTATTAAAAAGAGATATCTCTTCAAAAACATTCAAAGTGGCAGACTTACCTGAGGACTTGACTTCCTGCTAGGGTGACAATTTTTTCTCTTAAGTGACTTTTTTTAGGAATTCTCTAGCCTTGAAGATAATACCTTGGCTAAAAGAGCTTCTTGCTGAATCTAAGCTTTCACCAGTCATACCCAGAGGGCAGGAGGCCCAGAGGCTGAATCTAATAAGGAAAATGCTGAGAGCTCATTTTCAAGCAAGTTTTGGAAGATCCCAATCCTTATCCCAATCCCAGCTCAGAGGATACAACACTAATCAAAAAGAACATAAATAGAACTCAGGCAATTGATGGACTAACAATAGTAATTATCAGTTATTGAACCCTTGCTAGGTGCCAAGGATTGTGTCAAGTGTTTTATGTGAGTTATTACTTATATAAAGGTTTAAAAAGTGAGGCAGATATTGCCACTATTTTATAGATGAGTGAATTGAGGCTCAGACTTGTGAAGTGACTTACCTGAGGATGCTTTGAAGTAACCGAGTTAAGATTTAAATGGACCTCTGATAATGGGGTGGCACATGAATTTCTCTTTCCAGTGACTCCCATCTATTTCTTTGGGGAGCTCAGTTTCTATAACTCAAAATAACCCCTGACAACAATTCATTGGTGATTCCAAAAATGTGATGAAATTTTATTTTCTACCTAGAAACATCTGGTGAAGATAGCGGTGGTAAGAAAAATACAGGATTGGCTACTGCCATTTTAACATTCATTAGCATCACTGAAGGATGTGGTGAGCTGGTTTGAATCTGTTATGTACCCGAGAAAAGGTCATGTTCTTTTAATCCATTCCTGTGGGGGGAGATCTATTGTGGGTGGGACCTTTTGGTCAGGCTATTTCAATTGATATATGACCCAGCCCATTCAAGGTGGGTCTTAATCCCTTTTTGGAGACCTTTGTGAAGAGGATAAAAGAGAGTGAATGCTCAGAGAGCTGAGAGAGAAATGCCCTGGGAGAAATAAGCCAGGACCCACAGGAGCTGATAGAGAAAGCCACTGAAACCAGAACCAGGAGAGAAGGACCAGCAGATGCTGCCCATGTGCCTTCCCATGTGACAAAGGAAACCCAGATGCCAGCAGCTTTTCCTCAGAGAGGGTATCTTCTGATACCCTTAACAACATCTCTTGATGCCTTAATTTGGACATTTTCATGGCCTCAGAACTATAAATTTGTAATCTAATAAACCCCATTGAAAAAGCCAACCTATTTCTGGTATATTGCATTCTGGCAGCTTTAGCAAATCAAAACATGTGGGAACTAGATATATGTATTTTATGGAATGCAATGCATACTTATAAAGGTGTAAAAAAAAGCTAACTTTCCCCCTCTGTTGATACAATGATGATACATTCATTTTCCCATCAGCAATGTCTGTTGCATACCTGTGAGCTGGGCACTCCTAGTTGCCCTGCCATGAAACCACTGGAGTTGAGATCCTCCCAGCCCATTAAGCAGGAAGTGCGACACCTCAGGATTTCTCTCTGGTGATTGGCTGAGAAGTCTGAGATGGTCATTTGGATCCCCATGTGAAATCTAGCCAGCCTCTTTCTTCTATCACCTTGATATCATCCTACAGTATAACCTACACAAGTTAGCAAATCTGAGCCTCAGCATTGTCTTCTTTGAAGAACAGATAATAATGGAGCCTACCTCTAGGAATTTTCTGAATATCAAATGAGTTAACATTTGTAAAGGTTTTAGAACAATGTCTGGTATTTAATAAGATCAATATATATGCATGTTAAATAAAATAATAATGGAACAGCCAAAGAAAATTTACAAGGGTAAAAGAAGATATAAGGGACCAATACATCCCTATCCTTTTGTTAATATATCTATTCCACTTCTGAGTCATCTTCCTGATAGTTCTTTGTAATTGGGAAACCAGAGTTATAATGAGCAGCTTTCAATGGCAAAAGGCAGGCAGGGTACATGTACCCTCCTAGGCATTTATAAGAACTTACGTCAATTTTATTGAGTGTGTGAGAAAGCCTGTTTTAAATGTTAGTAATACATCTTTGGGATGACCCACAGTCATCTTTTAAAATAAAGAGCGGAATTGATGTAGCCTAATACACACATAATATAAATCAAGAGGGTTAAAATTTTTAAAAAGTGGAGCAGGGATAGCAATTAACTGCTATTGAGAAAAAGAAGAGAGATGGATATACAGGGAATCTGTGATAAAGCTTTTGAAATTGGGCACTAAACATGGTGCACTAAGACAAAAAAGAGAAACTGGGAAGGCAGTCCAAAGAAAACATATGCTTTTCTTCCTTTTTATACATTGTTTCTTTTTCTACTTCACAGGAGAAAAATGAAGAAGAAAGAACCCCTCCTGCTGAATGCTTACTAGATACAGGGCATTATTTTGTAACATTATGTTTATTAACATATTTAATCTTCACAACAGTTCAGTAAAATTAGCAATCTCAGGGATGAGAAAACGATGGTCCAAAAATCCAGTTTGCTGCCTGTTTTACTATGGCCAGCAAACTAGGATTGTTTTTTTTTTACATTTTTCAATGGTTATATACACACCTACATAATAGACTCTATTTCAATTCTTGGACTGCAAAGCCTAAAATATTTATTGTCTGATCCTCTATGGAAAAAGTTTTCCCGCTACTGAACTGTGTATTATCATCCCTGTACTACAGATGAGAAAATATAGGGTCAATTCTCCTCTTCCATTTCCAAGTAGTAGAAGCAGCATTTGAACTCAGGCAGCCTGATTCGAGAGTGTGTGCTCTTAACCACTATATTTCATTGCTACTGATGAATGAGCATCTATCTTTGACTATGGCTGCAAGAAAAAAGTCCAGTTAAAAATCTTGCCCATCACCTAGGACTCATAGTCACAGAGAATTTAATTTTAGATACTGACTCAGAATTATAGGTGGAAAAGCTGAGTTTTGACAAAGGGAACAACTAACTTTAATGAAAAATCAAAAATAGTCCCTAGAGGAATCTTGAAAGTCAGAAGGGAGGGCCTAGAGCAAAGATGCAACCTCCATGATGCTCCAGGGCAGAGACAAAAGAGAGGAAATACGTTCAACAAGGGATGGACTACATTTCACTTCAGAGTCTTAGGGACTCGAAGGAAAGTTTCTTTATTCTCCAGGTGGTGACAACTAGGACAATAATGACAGTCCAGAAAGCATGTTCTGAGGCTCCCAGCAACCCTCAAACTCGTGCCAACCAGGGATCTTCTAAAACAACCCTAGGGTATCTATGTTCGGTGCCCAGACCCATTCCAAAACCAGCATCCAGTGAAGCTTTGCCTCCTTTGTGCCTATATCCTTTGTGTGTAAATATTTTCTACTCTTGGGATGTATATTAGTTCTTGTTAAAGTTGGCATTTTAATCCTTCAAGAAATATAGGATTTATGAAATGGAAGAAACCAGTACTTCAGTATCTCTTGCAGTACCTAGATTGAAAATCTGAAGATTTTTGGTGCTGGAGATTGTGAACCTGGTGATCAGTAAGCAACAAATAGAGGCAGCATTTGGTGGAAGGAATCAGGCAAAGAGTTGTGGTAGCCACCAACGGGCCATCCCTAGTTCCAGTTCTTTCCATCATGAAGACAAGGTACTGGGAGTTCCCACTTAAAGCAAATCTCCAAATCTCATGAGTACTTCTGGTGTCCAAGCAGAGACTGAAAGGATGTTCTAGCTTGCTAATGCTGCCAGATACAAAATACCAGGAGTGGATTGGCTTTTATAAAGGGGGTTTATTTGGTTACAAAGTTACAGTCTTAAGGCCATGGTGTCTGTCAACAAAGGGTACCTTCACTGGAGGACGGCCAATGGCATCCGGAAAACCTCTGTTAGCTGGGAAGGCACATGGCCAGCGTCCACTCCAAGTTCTGGTTTCAAAATGGCTTTCTCCCAGGACGTTCCTCTCTAGGCTTCAGCTCCTCAAAAATGTCACTCTTAATTTCTCTTGGGGGCGTTTGTCCTCTCTTAGCTTCTCCAGAGCAAAAGTCTGCTTTCAACGGCCATCTCCAAAATGTCTGTAAACTGAAGCTCTTCTCTCAGTTCCGGTGCATTCTTCAAAGTGTCCCTCTTGGCTGTGGCTCCTCTTCAAAAGGTCACTCTCAGCTGCACTGAGTTCCTTCTGTTTGTCAGCTCATTTATATGGCTCCACTGATCAAGGCCCACCCTGAATGGGTGGGGCCACGCCTCCATGGAAATATCCCATCAGTTATCATCTACAGTTGGGTGGGGCACATTTTCATGCAAACAACCTAATCCAAATGTTCCAACTTAATCCCCACTATTATGTCTGCCCCACAAGATTGCACCAAAGAATATGGCTTTTTCTGGGGGACATAATACATTCAAACCAGCACAAAGGAGTAGAAAGGAGTAGGGAATGGAAGGCAGAGGTCTACAAAACACAGTGCCAGGACCAGGGCAGAGGTAGACTAGGGATGTGGATGCACAAGAGCACCCGGACCACCTTAGCATCATTGCATAACTCCACTGAGCCTCAGTTCCTTCATTTGCAATGTATCCATGCTGTCAGGAACTCACAGGGAGTTTGTTATCATTATCAAAAGTGAAATATTTTTGTTATTTTTTTGATAAGTCCATTCACCCTGGATTCCCTTTTCATTCCTTTCTTCTCTTAAACCTCTCCAAAGAAGATCATGTAATCTTCTTTGATAGGGCATCCATTGCATCCTAAACTCTTCAAGAAGTTCTGGTGTGTGTTTAAGCGTTAAATGATAGCAAAAATAGGAAAGAGCCCAAGTTGAAATTCCCTTCTGAGTGTGTTCTGAAGTTAACAAAGCATAAGTCTCTTCTGTATGAAAACCTGTTCTCTGGACCCAAGTCTGATATCTGCTTTTACCAACAAGGCATGGAGATACTCCCCAATTTGCACCACTGTTAACTGCTTTGACAGGAAAGTTTTTGTTTGAACTGTACTTTAGAAAGGTAAAAGAGAACAGTAAAGAAAAATCACAACTCCCCTTTTTAACCTATTTCCTACGTTCTTTTTTTTTTTTTTAATTTGGACAAATAAAAATTTAAAAAGAGGAAAGAAAAGATCAATAAAATGCTGTAAGCTCAAAATTATTGATCCAACCACTTCACTCAGCATCAAAAGAATTTTATGATAGAGAGGGAAAAAATTAAAAAAAAAAAATAAAACAAGAGTTAAATTTCTAAATAGTTGAAGAAAAATAACTTCTAGATATGTTTTCATAGAAAAAAAACTCAATTTTCAGGATGAAGCAACTTAAAAAAAAAAAAAAAAAACATTGTTTTCTGTTTTATCTGCCCCTGCTCCATTTTAGCTCTCACATACCTTGAAATGACTGGATATTTTTGGATGCCTTAGAATTTCATCTCCTTTTATTATAATGAAGAGGATTAGATTTGGCTCAATGCAAAACATGAACTAATTAATAATGTGTTCATGACAGAGTCTTCAGCCAAATTATTTTCTGACTGAGAATGGCCTTCAAAGTCCAGTTTTCAGGATATTTGTCTTGGACGTCCCCCGACTCCCCAGACAGTTGAGACAATTTGCAACAGAAAATGAACATGATGTCAGCATAAGACACTTGTTGATGTTCTAAAAGAAGTGGATGCAAACTTCCTTTACTCGTGCACACATTTCCCCAGTGTTCCTGGGCTTGTTTTGTATGTCATAACAGACAACGTGATGTGGTCAGAGCAAATTGCAGCTGTTTCCTCTGGAGAACTTAGAATAGTTTTCATTCTCTTGGGGTAGAGAAGCTTCTTATCACAACTCTGAATCAGGCACATGTCACACAGTGATCCCAGTCCAAAGAACTTCCAATGAAACTTGACATTTCTGTTGGGCTGTTTTTTCTGAGCAAGGTTGTCCCAGTTGTGGTTGCTCCTCTACATGCTTTTCTATGTGCTTTGGTTTGGCTTCTCTCTTCACCCAGCCCAGCAACCCTATTTCCTCAAAGGCCTGACAAGTGGAGAGACCCAGCAGTGTGGGCTGGTGGCTGCAGAGCAGGGACCCAGCTGGAGAGAATGCAGGCCTGACTTATTTTTTCAGCTGAGGAAACAAAGGTTCAGAGAACTGTTATTTTTGCTGCTGTTGTTGTTGCTCCTTTGGTTCAAAAATCATGTACAAGTTAGGAAAAGAATGGCACTAGAACTCGAATCCCTTGAGTCTCCATCCTGTACTCTTCACAGGATGGCACACTACTTCTACCTTTCCCACCAAGCCTCCAAGGGGTGTGCTGGCTTGGGTGCTGGGTTTGTGTGCAAGTGTAAAAACACACTTCAAGGGCAGCATCTTTCCTTCCACAGACTTGGAAAGATGGCCCTTTGGTTTGTCATAGCAGAGCCTGTTGCCAGATGGTGAGCCAACCTCGGGCTCAAAGTCAGCCTTTACTTAAGAAATGCTCCCCTGGTATCCCTCCATCTCCCTCTCTGGAGGATGCTGTCAGGCTCATCCCATCTGCTCCCACTGTTTTCCAGGAATGGTGTATCTGGGTTTCACACAGGGCTGCTATGTGCCTCCAAGTATTTTTCCTAACTACATTGCCTATGCTCATTTCCTTCCCTGGCTCTCTCTAGAACAAATGTTTCTCTATTTTCCTCAATTGAACATTAAAGAAGAAGAAAAGGACTTCATTTTCCTACCACCCAATCCACCAACCTATCTGAAATCTGCACTCAGACTCTGCCTTCCTTCCTGTTTCAATGGCCGTACCCTCTCCACCACTACCAGAAGCCAAATCCACAGCTTGAGCACTGGAGCCCATCCCTTTTGGACATCTCAAGGACTCTGCTCCTCTCTTAAGCACCATTAAGTTTATCCTCCTTAAAAGTCATTCCCAATAGCACATTAGCTACTTTATACAATGATGTCCACCATGAACAACACAACCACACCCCCCACTGTGATGGTTAGGTTCATGTGTCAACTTGGCCAGGTGATGGTACCCAGCTGTCTGCTCAAGCAAGCACTGGACTAACAATTGCTGTGAGGACATTTGTGACTGGTTAATAAACCAACAGGCTGGTTTGTTAAATCATCAGTCAATTGGCTGCAGCTGTGACTGATGACATTAACGAAGGGCATGTCTTCCACAATGAGAGAATGCAGTTGGCTGGATTTAATCCAATCAATTGAAGACTTTTAAGCAAGACAGATAGAGGACCTTCACTTCTTCTTTGGCTGACCAGCGAAGCATTTCTTGAGGAGTTCGTTGAAGTTGCCGGTTTGTTTCCTGAGGAGTTCATCAAACACGTTCATTGAAGTTGCTAGTTCGCTGCCTGCGGAGTTCATCAAACATCTTCATTGGAGTTGCCAGTCTGCTGCCTGCCCTATGGAATTTGGACTCATGCATACCCACAATTGTGTGAGACACTTTCATAAATTTCATATTTATAGATATCTCTCATTCATTCTGTTTCCCCAGAGAGTCCTGACTAATAGACCCATTTACCACCTGATAACTTTACTCTCTCAATAGCAAATCTCTCAAGAGGGGCTTATACTTTCTTTCATGTCCTGCCCTTTTTGACCTACTCCACTTTATCCCGTGCCACTTTATCAGTGTCTCCCTCCCTCTTGTCAAGTTCATCAACTACTAGATTATACAGCCTAATGGTCGATTTTCCAAGTCTCATTTTTCTTGCTTCTCAGCAGCATTTGAAACAGCAGCTCTTCCTTCTCCTAACACTCTTCACCCAGTTTCTGAGCCTCTCCTCCCCAGTTTCTCTCGTCCCTCATTGGTCACTGGTTCTCAGTCTTCTTTGTGGGCTTCTCCCTCTTTTACCAAACTTGAAGAAGATTGGCTTTCCCCAGGGAAAATGTCAAGGGAATTTTATCCCTTGATCCTTTTTTCTCTATCTAACTTCTCCCCCTGACTAATCTCATCCAGACACATGGCTTTAAAGTACTCCCAAATAGGCCTCTCTATCCCCAACCTCACCCTGGAGCACCAGACTTTTATACCACCTCTTCAGCTGAAACCTAATTTCTCAAAAGCAAAGCCACTATTCTCATCCCATCCTCTAGTTTTCTGTCAGATAGATGCATTTACTATTCACCTAGTTGCTTGTGCTGAACAAATAGAGAATTTTTCTCTTCCTCTCATGCTTTTTATTATGTTTTTAAATTCAAAATATTCCTTGATGGAAGAAACTCTCACATGTCCTTTTTATCCTCTGAATCCCCAGCACCTAGAGTGGGACTTAGCACTTAGTAACTGCTCAATGAAAGTTTGTTAGGGAAAATCATATCGACTCGGGCAAGATGGCGGCATAGAGAGGAGTGGAAGCTAAGTAGTTCCCCTGGAACAACTACAAAAAAAACAGAAACAACTAGTAAATAATCCAGAATAACTGCAGGGGGACAAACAAGACCATCCATTCATCATACACCAACCTGAATTGGGAGGAATGCCCGAGAACACAGCATAAAATCTCTCAGTGGAGAAAGCCCCAGTCATTTTCAGTTTCCAGGGCTGTGACTCCGGGAAGGGTGGAGACACCACAAGCATAGAGCGAGACCATTGAAATGCTAATGACCTCCACCTGAGGGGTCTGTCTTCTCTAGGAGGAAAGGGGTGGGGCCCTTTCCATTCAGAACCAAACCCCAGAGCCTGGGGGAACATGGCCACACCTCCTCACACCAGTCAAGAATTATAGGCTAACAGGCCAGATACTGAATATTTCTTCCTTCTGGGACGTGAGCCTGTTCTGGTCTGGGAAAACCTGATTTGGATAACCAAGGAAACCATGCCTAGACAACAGAAAATTACAACCTACACTAAGAAAAACAAAGTTATGGCCCAGTCAAAGGAACAAACGTACACTTCAACTGAGATACAGGAATTTAAACAACTAATGCTAAATCAATTCAAAAAGTTTAGAGAAGATATTGCAAAAGAGATAGAGGCTGTAAAGGAAACACTGGACATGTATACGGCAGAAATCAAAAGTTCAAAAAACCTACTAGTAGAATCTATGGAAATGAAAGGCACAACACAAGAGATGAAAGACACAATGGAAACATACAACAGCAGATCTCAAGAGGCAGAAGAAAACACTCAGGAACTGGAGAACAAGACACCTGAAAGCCTACACACAAAGGAGCAGATGGAGAAAAGAATGAAAAAATATGAGCAACGTCTCCGGGAACTCAAGGATGAAACAAAGTACAATAATATACGTATCATTGGTGTCCCAGAAGGAGAAGAGAAGGGAAAGGGGGCAGAAGCAATAATAGAGGAAATAATTAATGAAAATTTCCCATCTCTTATGAAAGACATAAAATTACAGATCCAAGAAGCGCAGCGTACTCCAAACAGAAGAGATGTGAATAGGCCTACGCCAAGACACTTAATAATCAGATTATCAAATGTCAAAGACAAAGAGAGAATCCTGAAAGCAGCAAGAGAAAAGCAATCCATTACATACAAAGGAAGCTTAATAAGACTATGTGCGGATCTCTCAGCAGAAACCATGGAGGCAAGAAGGAAGTGGTGTGATATATTTAAGATACTGAAAGAGAAAAACCACCAACCAAGAATCCTGTATCCAGCAAAGCTGTCCTTCAAATATGAGGGAGAGCTCAAAATATTTTCTGACAAACAGGCAATGAGAGACTTTGTGAACAAGACACCTGCCCTACAGGAAATACTAAAGGGAGCACTACAGGGTGATAGAAGACAGGAGTGTGTGGTTTGGAACACAATTTTGGGAGATGATAGTACAACAATGTAAGTACACTGAACAAAGGTAACTATGAATACAGTTGAGAGAGGAAGATGGGGAGCATATGAGACACCACAAGAAAGGAGGAAAGATAACGACTGGGACTGTGTAACTTGGTGAAATCTAGAGTATTCAACAATTGTGATAAAATGTACAAATATGTTCTTTTACGAGGGAGAGCAAGCAAATGTCAACCTTGCAAGGTGTTAAAAATGGGGAGGCATTGGGGGAGGGATGCAATCAGCATAAACTAGAGACTGTAACTAATAGAATCATTGTATGATGCTTCCTTTAATGTAACAAAGGTGATATACCAAGGTGAATGCAGATAAGAGTTGGGGATAGGGGAGGCATGTTAGACACTTGACATTGGTGGTATTGTCTGATTCTTTATTCTACTTTGATTTAAGGTTATTTTTCCTTTTGCTGCTTCCTAGCTGTCATTTTTTTTGTTTCCTCTTTCTTTTGCCTCTCTACCTTCTTTGACTCTCCCTCTTGCCTTGTGGAAGAAATGTAGATGCTCTTGCTTAGTATGAACAGAATGTTCAATTAGGATGAACTTAAATGTTTGGAAATGAACAGGGGTGTTGGTAGCAAGATGTGAGAATAACTAACAGCGCCGAATGGTGTGTGAATGAGGAGGAAAGAGGAAGCTCAGAGTCATATATGTCACCAGAAGGAAAGTTGGAGGTCAAAAGATGGAAATGTATAAAACTGAATCCTATGATGGGCAATGTCCATGATCAACTGTACAAATACTAGAAATCACTTCATGAACCAGAACAAATGTATGACAATATAATTAGAAGTTAATAATAAAGGAGCATATAGGGAAGAACTATATACCTATTACAAACTATATACTACAGTTAGTAGTATTTCAAAATTTTTTTATAAACAGTAACAAACGTACTGTATCAATACTAGGAGTCAACAATTGAGGGGGGTTGGTTAGGGATAGGAGATGTTTAGAGTTTCCTTTTCTTTTTTTCTTTTTTCATCTTTCACTTTATTTCTTGTCTGGAGTAATGAAAAGTTTCTAAAAATTGAACAAAAATAAAGTGTGATGGATGCACAGCTGTATGAGGGTACCCAGGGGCAAGTGATTGTACACTTTGGATCTTTGGATAATTGTATGGTATCTGAACAATCTCAATAAAAATGAAAAAAAAAAAAAAAAGCTTGTTAGGAAGAAATGGACACATAAATGAATTTAAGCATGTTTACTAGGAGCCATGTGGTAGATTATTCAGTGTGAAGGGTCTGAGTTGAGAATGACTCTATCACTCAAGCTTCCGTTAAGGATAAAAAAATGACTTTTGTCATAAACTCCAGATTATTCTTACTCAACATTCTCCCCTTAAATAAGCCAGAAAAGACCAATACAGTATGCTTGTCAAAAAACATATATTGAATCAACACCTTCTCTGTGCTAATTTCCTGATTTGCTCTGTTAATTTTTTTAAAAGTGATGATTTTTATGGTATTTTGATTTCTTAATTTACAGCCCACTTTTTAGCCAAGACCACTACTGAACAGCTGCAACTTTCTTATTTGTGGTTATTTCTCTTATATCATTGTTCCCACACAAAAATGACCCAGCTTTTGCATAAATGCATGTTTGTTTGAACCTAAGCACAGTGTATCCTCCTCCCTCTTGAGAACTTGACAACTTAGCTCCTTCCCATCTTTAAGTACAAAGCACATCCACTGCAAGGCACTTCCTCTCTGTCATTCTTAGAGCTTCCATAGCAATTTCACCTCAACTTCTCCTAAGTCACAGTATTTTCTGTTATATAGCATATACTAATATCATATTTTCGATTCAAGACTAAGGAGCATAGCATTGTACATCCATCAACTGGGAGCCTGTCTGGTAAATAATAGATGCTCAAGAAACCATTCTTGAATGAATGAAGGAATCAGTAAATAGATGAAGTGTTGACTAAAATGAAACTGGGTTGTAATCTGTAATTAAGGGGGAGGGCCGAGGAATAAAACACCAGGTTAGCACTTGGCCCTCTGGGTCTACTCTTCAGAAGCTCATGGATATGATGTTACTTGCCAAGTATTTCAGTACCCATAGGCTATTCAACTATGAAACATCCTCAGGAACGTGCATAAGAGTGTTTCTGTGTGTATGTATATGTAAGCAGTGATAACAAAAACCAGGAGTCTTTGACCTAATAATTTTTCCCCCTCACTTTTGGTCCAAGAAAAAACTTCTATATATGTTTTCCTGGTAAGAATTCTGCTCTATGACATTGATGAAGAAACCTGGGGTTTTTCACAGGGAAAAGCATCCCATCCAATTTCTGCATGACCCTGGCACAATAAGCTGCTCCATATTAGGAGGGCTGCCCCACCTCGCAAGGGATTAAGGTTTGAATCTGATATTAGTGTTCCAAGCTGGTCAACGTGTCCTCTGTCATGCCCATCATAGACAAGAGAGAAAATCTTGTGTCTTTGTATTGTCTTTTGACACAGTTCACAAGGATTTCCACTACCTGTTACTATTTTAAGGGCTTTATTAGTTTCAGCAGCCTGTTGAAGTGTTTGAAATTCCAAGAGGGCACAGAGTAATGGATCTTAAAGGAACAAAAGGCACGAAACAATTATCTGCTCCCCAGCCTACAGGCAGAAGCACAAATAACTCAGAAACATTAAAAGGGAAATGGTTCTATTGGAAATCACAACCACATGTTGTAAATTATATTCCTTAGGGCTGCTTCTTTTTTTTTTTTCCTTACATTTTATTTTGAAATAAATTCAAAGTTATAGGAACAGTTGCAAAAACAATACAAACCCCATACACAGAACTCCAGCATACCCTGACCCCCCCAATACCCCGATCCACTAACTGTAGTATGTTGTCACACCACTGTTTCTTTCCCTCCCTCCCTCCCTCACTATCTATCATCCATCATCTATTGCTCTGTCTTCTGAACATATGAGAGCTAGCTGCACCCATCCTTGAACAAACACTATAATTCACATATACAATTCCCATGAACAAGAACATTCTTTTATGCAATCCCATTAAGCACAGCTAAGAAGTGCAAGAGATTCAACAATGATACATAGCTTACATTCTATATTTCCTTTTCCTTATGTCTCAACTGTATCCCTTTGAGCCTCCTGTCCTCCATCCTCAGATCCACTTAGGGCTTCTTATAAGTTTATTTTGCTCTGTTAGTAAACTTATTTTTCAACATAGGAGTCATTTTTGGATGCTAATGACCATTGTGGTTAGAGAATTCTTATCAATGAGTCAGATGCTTTATTTGAAATTTGTATACCCAGTAGCAAAGTGTAGGAAGTCAAAGGGGTGGATGGAACATTTTCCCAATAACTTTTAGAAATTCATCACATATTTTGTGCAACTCAGAGTGTTTCAGTCCTCACTGCTACTGCTGTACATGATTCTTTGACAATAGGTACTAAAGGGAAGCCATTGAGCTATTACTTTTACTTGGAAATTGAAGGTGAAAACCCCAGACTGAACTGGAGGTACCAATTTACAAGATGAAATGACCCTTAACAGAAAAGTCAGCTAACTAGTCCCTCTGGAAATTCCTGCCCTTGAAATGCCAAGCTCAGGGCCTGTCTGAGCTCCAGTGTTAGATGAAGGGAGTAATTTTTCCTCTTTGCTAAGGATCTTAACCATTTTGATCATTACAACATTTAGAATAGGGGGAGAAAAATAAAATCACCACAGTCTGACTACAGGCAGAGAAATCCCTACATTTCTTAAGGATTCATCTTAAGCTTTAACAAAATGTTTCAAATTTCAGATTAATCTTAGAACATGAGTGTGCTTTCTCAAATGGCAAATGCAGACATTTTCTGGCTGAGTTATATTTCACCTGTACATGGGCAGATATTTTTTGTTGAGAAGCAGGCCTTGCAAGCAACCCATTCCTGCCTTGGACAAGTCAACTGTAGGACATTCTTCACATACAAGATATAGAAAATGCCATTGAGTCACCTGAGTTTCAAGCCAGGAATGTAAATGGAGAAGGAATATATTTCCTAAAGAGCTTACTTCAAAATATCTCTATTTTTTCACTTTAGGCATCTGCAGGGATATTCCTTCTTTATGTGGCCGTTGCCATAATGGACTCCGCTTAATCTTCACTGAAGGCTGTTGATGCTTAATAGGTTTGGAAAAGCAAGGCTGGCCCCAAAGCACCTACCTCATACCTCCTAGCTTATTTGCCTGCAGTTCTAGCAGGTGCCTTCCTGTGGCCTCTGGGGCTTTGTGGAGCAGTGTGTGGCTGAGTATGGATGGCTGAGAGCGGGAGGCGCACACCATCCAGAATGTTCTAGAGAAATACAATGCCTTCTCTGAAATGCACTTAATACTTTTGGCACACACAATCTATGTGTACATTTAATGGAGTCCATTCTTTATGCTCCCCACCCCTCAACCCCTCAGAAGCTGTTGTAAATGTGGCAGTGCATTTTAACATTGGCAGGGTGTCTTAAAATCCAGGAAATGAGATATGACCCTCTATTTAAGGAAAAAATTATAATTAGCAAATATAACAAAATAAACAGGATATAAAGAAAATGTATAAAAAGATAAAACACCTATGTGCACAGTGGCTTCCTTAACTTCAAAGATTACAATGCATCTGAATATATAATTTGGCATTAACCTGAGCCGTGCTGTGGATTTACCTTTCCTCTCTTCCTCTGATCCCAAGCCAGGGAACTTCTAAGGCCTCCACTTTTGCAGGTACCACTCTCATCTTCAGAAAAGCTATTGCTTGAGAGTTCGTCTGTTTGTTCTTGTGTTTTGAGGCTTGAGTTCTTTCCATTACCTTGTTTACTTGACCCTAACTGGTATCATACCTGCTCCAGCATTTTCAGCATTTGTGATCACAGAACCACCCAAGGCTTCCCTTCATGTGCTGATAAGAAAAACACCTGTGCATCCTGGTTCCTCTCATGGTTCATGCCAAAAAAAACAGCTTCTCTTATTTCCCCAGTACAGGAGCAGCTCTCTTGTACTGCCTTAAGGAAAGACTGTGAAGCAATTCTTGTCTTCAGTGGTCCCCAGTTTCTCCGTCTCTCTTTCTTCCTTGAACTGACCCAATCTCTTCTTTGGGAACAGAGCCTCCTCTTTAATAACATTAGCTACTAGGAAGAGGACAGGCTCAAATATGAATCACTTGTATTTGAATAACCTTAGAGTGTTAATGCCTTTCCTTGGTATTTGCATTTTAAGATTTTTAACCTTAATTATACAAGTGGAAAAGAGAATTCAAAGTTATTTCCTTCTTAATGGAACTTCAGACATCAGCAGGCTGTGAAGAATTGGAGGGAATTGATTTTAACCTTAGAAATCATAAATCAATATGTGTATATGTATAAAGATGTCCTGGGCATATATTAGTAAAAGTCTTTTGCACAGCAGGGGGAGAATGAAAAAAAAAAAAAAAATAACAACACCAAAAACCTATGGTCCCTGCTCACTCCTCTTCTCCAAAAGACAAACCAAGCTGAACTGGCTGTGCCTACTTAAGGACTAAGTGTTCTAGGGAGCTATTAAGGGCAGAGCAATGCAAGTTGAATGAGTAGCTACTTCCTTTTTGCAAACCTTGGAGCTGAGCCTACCTACCACCATCCATCCCACCCCTGTGACAGATGAGAGGTCAGCCTGCCATTATCTGTCCCTAGATCAGCATTCCTCAAAGTGTGACCACGGCTGCTTGCAAGGGACATAGTCCCTGGGGAGGATCCCAGGAATCTGAGTTTTAATAAGATACTTGGGTGATTGTTATACACATTAAATTTTGAGAACCACTACTCAGTCCCCTTTCTTAAATGCCCCTTGTGTTTCTTCCCTGTCAATTCTTTTCACTCTCCAATTAATCATAACTGATTATTCTCCTTTCTCTGCCACAAAATTCACAGATATCAAATCATGCAGAGGCCTTTCAAATTCTGTCTGCAACTTGGATCACACTGTCACTTCCAGCACAAATGTCATCAGCTTTGTAACCTCAGTGCCACAGAACCTAATATACTACAGACATGATAAAGAGAGGAACTGAATGCATTCCCCAAGATTGCCCCCAGTAAACAGGAGCACACCAAAGGAATCCAGTGGTTCTTTGCTATCACCCATGCCTCTAAAAGAGTTAGACATCGAACTTGTGGCTATTGAGGTCTTAGACTGGGATCTTTGTTTTATGTGGGTAAGGGGTCCATGCATAGATGCACATGATGAGAGAATCCCTCCATATATTGACAGTACCTGAACACAATGGTGGAAATCAATGCTGATTTATATTGAGGAAAAGTTTTTAACAGTGTGCAATGTAGGTAGACAGGCTTGTATAAGAACAATGCAAATTACCTTGATAGCTGCTATTTACAATTCTTACCTACTTGTTATATAGAATAGTATTTACTGTGCATATCATAATTATGTATTATTTTCACTCCATTAGCTTATAAATATCCTAAAGACAAGGACAGAAGACTTCTATATGTCAGAACGGCCCAACCCTGCTCCACAGGACCCTATATACGAGCTGCATGCTTCCTTCTGTGAGGATTGAGAGGTAGCTTAAATGTTAGAGAGTTGCAGAAAAACATTTAATGAATTAATATGCTTATGTCTTACCGATGTTACATTTGTGTTTGTGCATGTTGGCACGAAGGACCCCAGGACATCATTTGGTCCTGCTCCACCATGGACACATGCACATTTCATGGTCAGAAAGAGAAGATGGGGGTCCCTGCTGTATAGTTACCATGGGGAGGAGGCAGAGGAAGAGGAGAAGGAAGAAGAGGGAGCAGAGGGACATGGGGAGGAAGGAAAGATGAGAAAAATTATATTTGGAATTGGAATGGATGGAAAATGCTCTATAATGCATTGAGCAGTCATTAAACAAACACTTGCTAAAGGTGACACCAAAAAGTCTTGGGCAACCTCAGCCGTCTAAGTCTACCCCAATGCAAGCCACACGCTGCTCCCTTCTCGACCCAGAAGTGTGTCTGCTTCTCTGCTCGGGCCACTTGGTTTACAAGCTTTCCCCCCACAGGCACCACTAGCTTATGTAATCTTCCAGATGCACACTGGATACATCTTTAAAGGTTTTTGTTCCGCTCTAAATGTTAGAAGAAGAAAAATACATAAGAAACCAACAAACAAAAAAGAAACCTAAAAAGGTATGAAACAATATCAATAACAAATAAACAAACAAAAAAATCACCATGAATTGTAATCATGAACTGTTCCCTAATGTACCTTTCAGGGATTCAATTAATGTAGCTGCTGGTTGTCCAGTGTCTGTAACTCGTGTGGAAATCGAACTATTTTCTTATGTTGAAATCATCATTTTTCCTTCATTTCTCACCATTGCTAATGTGCCTCTACCTTTTTAACCAATAAGGCATTGTTTTCATCTTCCTGTCAAATCCATCCATATCCCCAAAATCCCCTATCTCTCTCTCTTTGCACCACCTAGGACACATGACCCTGAGTTTTATGTTTACCTAATTATAGGACTTAATCTATTTATGGATGTTCAGGTTTCAGAGACATTGCCTACACAACATGCTTTTCTGCTCATAACTTTAAGAAAGAAATGAATAAAAGGAATATATATTGTTCATGGCTCTCTCTTTCCCAATCAGCGAAAATCGACATTAGCTGCCTTAGAAACCAGAAGGCCGATCATTCTCTCCCCATGACAAATGCCTTTAGATTTCACTTAGAGTGATATTATTAAAATAGAATTATTTCACATTCTGCTTAACTTCTGGGGTTTCTTTAAAACAAACATCTTCTAATGTTATTGCTTTCTTAAAGAAGCCAACCCCTTTTGTTCTTAATGAGTTTGTTAATCTCATATAAACAGAGTACACAGAACAATTTTAAGTCCAATTTTAATAGCCACACAAGCAGGAAAAGAGCCTCAATCCTCATAGAAGGGAACATATAGCTGACTATTCTGTGTGTGTATGTGTGTGTGTGTGTGTGTGTGTGTATATATAAATATAAAGGGTGACAGTTTTTCTCTCTATCCATCAAAGAGAATCATAGAATATTAGGATAGTTCAGTGATTTGTGCCAGGATTAGAATGTGAATTATCTGAATACAAGCAAGTTATGTTTTTAATTAGAGATGCAACCCATGGTTAATGGGAAAATTTGGAAAATACACAACAAAGAAAAGTCATAAGTTCACTATATGCAAATAAACATTGTTTTTATATTCCTAATATTTTCCCTACACACATAGAATCATCCTAAAATATAGTTTTGCATCCTGATTTTGTATTAAGTTAACATTAAACTATTTTTAATAACTGAATATTAGTCCAATATGTATTTTTATTCTCTTTATGGTTATTTTGAGATTATTAATACTGTAGCAGAAATTTTGCCGGAAAGTTGAGGTGTTTTTTTTTTATAAGATGTAGTAGTTGAAATGCAATTCTCTAGTGTGCAGATATGAATATTGGTATAATGGTACATTCCGGGCCATCTGTTTTTTTCCAGAATATTTTGCCAATTTATGTACTTTTCAGAAGTAAACAGCTGTTTGAATCATGGCAGCCTGTCAACAATGGATATATTTCTCTTCTTCCCCTGTTTAATAGGTAAAAGCATGATAGTATATTGTGGGTGTGTTTGTTTTTGCATTTATTCAATTTCTAGCATGTGTTTTTTAGGCATTCTAATTTCTAATTCTGTGAATTGAGCATCAAAATTTTGTGATTTTATTAATACAAAAACTACTTAATTGTCACAATAAGCTGTTAAGTTTATTCCTAAATATTTTGTGTTTTTACTTACCATTATGAATAGGAATTTTCTTTGTTTCTTTTCATAATAATTTTAACTGGTGTTCCAGATGTCTATGGACCAGTTATAATTCCTCTTTTGTGATCTACTTGCACATCTACTTTGACTCTCTCTATTTTTGGTTTTCTTCTTTGTGGTTTGCATACTATATACCCTACTAATTCTTCTTTGGTGATATACATTTTAAATGTGTTCTTGACAGCAACGTGGCTTTCCTTTTTTTTTTTCTTTTGCACATTCCTGGACAAGAGTTTCAAAGTGTCATGTGCACATTATTTATATGTTTTATTAAAATGTTATCTTTTTCATTTTGCTAAAGAAATTGTATACTACTTCCAAGGTTGAAAGTTATTATACTAAATTTTATTCTGAATTATTTTAAGGCTTCTTTCCAATATATATGCCTTTAATCCACCTGAAATTTATTTTGAAGTAGATATGAGGTAGGGATCTACCTCAATTGATCCAGCCTTACTGAAACTCTATTTCTTCCTGACTGATTTATAATATTATCTCTTTACTTATCAGGTTTTCTTACATACATAATTTTATTTATAGGTTCTTTTTTGCTGTGACAGCTATTCTATTTGCTGAGCCCTACATCAGTGGTGCAGTTTTAATTAATTAATTTTTTAAAGTCTTGATTTATGATAAAATCTTGATTTTTTCTAAAATTTTTTTTACTCTCTTTAGCCCTTTCTCTTCTATATCAGTTTTAGAATTAACTTTTCAAAATCAATGAAAGCAAACCATAATATAGCTGAACTTTGATAAGAATTAAACTTACAGACTACTGTGGGAAGAACTGGCATCTCTATGACACTGCATCATCTCTGACCCATGAACGTGGTATATCTCTCTAGTTAACATAATCTCTTGTATCTCCTTCAATAGTATTTTGCAATTTTCACCATAAAAATCCTATACTTGCTTTTCTAGCTTTACATATGTACCTTATAGATTTTGTTAGTATGACTAAATGGAGACTTTTATCTTTATATTTTGCAATGGTATATTACACATGTATAAAAAACTGTAGATTTATTTATGTTGACATTGTATTTGGCAATCTATTAAAATTTCTAAGAGTTTATCTGTAGAGTCCCTTCAATTTTTTCTACTTAGGAAAACATGCTATTTGCCAATAAAGATGGTTTAGGCACTTCTTTTTTTAATTCTCATGCCTTATGTATTTTTATCAGATCTCCAGTATGAGTTTTAATAAATGAAGTCATCTACAAGACCGAAATACCATGCTAAATAACCTGAGCAGAATCAATTTGGAAGGGAAGTCCAAGTTTCCTGCCCTTGGTGTTGAATATTCAAACATCAACCAGTTATCAAATCTTCAGGTGTCCTGAAATATTAAACATACCTCCTTAGGGTAAGTGAGCAAAATAAAAATCCCAGGAATAAACGAAAATTCAGAAATAGAATCATGAACATAATTAGGATCTGAACAGAGATAAGAAAGAAACAAATTTTAATCCAAGTACTTTGAAAAAAAAGTTTATTGTATGGGTACTAATCAGTTTTGTAAATTGCTTCTGCTTTTCAAGGTAAAGAAAGCATATAAGAGGGTCTGTTACATCAGACTTTTAAAAACTTAAATGGCTAATTTTACAGTCTTGTTTAAAAGGAATATAAACTCATATATTTTGACTTGAAAAAAGTGTTTGAATAGAATAATGTTAATTGAAAGATAAAGTGTCTATTAGACAAAAACAAATTACAGTAAATATTCACTTTTTACACAATACATTCAAGGTCCTATCAGTATTTTTCTTTCCCTATGA
Organism: Choloepus didactylus; assembly: GCF_015220235.1. Classification (NCBI taxonomy): domain Eukaryota; kingdom Metazoa; phylum Chordata; class Mammalia; order Pilosa; family Megalonychidae; genus Choloepus; species Choloepus didactylus. Next base: position 147,493,546 of record NC_051312.1, on the reverse strand, counting down.
ACTCTTTGTTGATGCATTTTGCCCATGTTTCTATCATGTTGTTAATATATTTCTTATTGAATCCATAAGCTCATCACAAATAAAGATACTATTTTCTTTGATGCGATGTGCAAAGATTTTTGCCTCATTGCTAGCTGGGTCTATGTTAATGTTTGGTATTTTTGCTTAACAGAATATTTTGGGTTTTGTTTGTCATCTTAGTTTGCCAAACAATGGGTTAGCTAGAACAACAAGCATTCATTAGTTCATGGTTTCAAGGCTAGAAGAATTCCTAAATCTAGAGATGAGCGACTCTTGCTTTTCCCGGAAATCCATAGCGTTCTGTTGCTGGTTGCTGTCAACCCTTGGGTTCCTTGGCTTGTATCGCTGCCTCCCATCCCTTGGCAATGTCCTCCCCTTTCAGCTGTTCTTCCAGTTTTCCACTAACTCCCAGCTTCTGACTCCTCCAGTGTTTCTCTGACTTCAGGCTTCCAGTTGCCTCTCTTTTTAAAATCTCCAGTAATATGAATTAAGACCCACCCCAGTTCAGTTGGCCCCACCTTAACTAAAAATAATATCTTAGGTCCTATCTACACCTGAGTTCACACCCACAGGAAAGTGGGTTGAAATTAAGACCATGTTTTGACAGGGGTACATAACTCAATCTACCACATTTATTTTAAATGCTATCATATCAACTTTATTGCTTACTTCCTTTATGACTCTTGCAGTAAATGTGTTGTTTATCAAATGCACATTTAATGGCTCCTTTTCAATGATCAGGAAGACCAAAACATATGTATGATGGATTCACAGTCTGGCTTTTTACTGCCACCGAATTTACATTATGTATAAATTAAATCCCTAGTTATTGACTGAATTTATCATTACTTTTTACTATATGCTTATGTTATTCAAGAATAGACCGAGATTTCAATATTCAAATCTGTAATATTTTCAGTAATTATTTATTAAAATTTTATATTATATGAATTCTTTCTCATTCAAAGGGGGATATATTTAAGATATTTTCTTAGAAAATGTATATATGATTTCCTATTACCTTGGCACACCAGGGAGAGTCTGGCTGGGTATATAATTCCCAGATTATCAATGACTGCATCTTTAAACCTTTTTGAGATTGATGTGTTGTTTTCTGGAGTTCTTTTTTTATTTAGTGAATTAATTTATTTTCATTAGAGAAGGTATAGGTTTACAGAAAGATCTGCAGAAAATACAGAGTTATCAGATATCCACCCCCATTTTTTCAACATTTTTCATTAGTGTGGTACCTTCATTACAATTGATGAGAGAATATTATTATAATTGTGTTATTAACTATCACCCATAGTTTACATTAGGATTCACTGTTCATGTTGTACAGTCTCATGGTTGCTTTTTGATTATTATTCTTATTCTAGAAACATATATACCACCTAAAATTTCCCCTTTAACCACATTCAACTATATAATTCAGTGCTGTTAATTACATTTGCATTGTTGTGTTATCATCACCAGTATACATCATTACCCAAACCTATTTTAATATTATAAGTTTGAAGCCAGTTTGCTTTGCTTTGTTTCTCTGTGATGTTTTTAAAGCTATTCCATGTAAGCTACTAAAATTTTATCCACAAAATCAAAGAAAGAAAAGCCAAGGAAGATCTAGGTGGGGGCTTCTTTCATTAACTTTGAACAAACTAAGCAGTTTCTCTGTAATTGCAGCTTAGTCCTTCAGTCTGGCAATTCTTTCTACCTCTTCTTTGATTATTGCGTCCCTTCTAATTTTCCAGGTTTTCTTTTTTTTCACAAATACTTCTAATTTTTAAATTGCAGCTTCTTTCTCTTGCCACTGTATTTATAATCTTCTACTATTGTTTTCTTCTCTGTCCGTTTACTGTGCATTTTAAGAGGGAATCAACAGCTTGTCTTTTGCACTTCTGATCTGTCTAGTTTTTTTTTTTCTTTGCAGTCTTTTCTTTCATCAGACAGCTTTTCTGAACCTCTGATTTCATCTTGTGTATTCTCTTACTGTAATTCTCTTTCACATTCCATGAAGGTCAAAATATATTTTACTACAGACTTCAAACAAGGATTTCACTTTTTCTCATTAATGTTATTCTTTCTTAAAACTATTTTTCTGAGACAGGTTCTTCTTTTGGGTTTTCACAGCTATGCACTTCTTCTTATACTGTAATATGTTTTCTTAAGTTCCAGACTTTTTTTTTTTTTTTTTGGTTATTCATTCTAGATAGATGAATTATCTATTCAGGATTCTTGTTTTCTCAAATATCGTTTTGGGTATGTGTGTGTGTGTGTGTGTGTGTGTGTGTGTGTGTGTGTGTTTAAGTGTGTATGTAAGTATGGAGGCAGATGGGGTGTATTAGGTCCTAAACTCTTCAGTGGCCTCATAGATGCAATTACAAACTGCTATGGGATCTAGATCAAATATTCATTTAAACATAAATATATACAACCACTCAGTAAACTATAATACTGAGCACACTTTGTTTGGTGTGGATCTACCAGTGCTTCTGTAACTACTACCATGTCTTCAAAAAGTATCAATGATTTTAATTGAGATATTTGTATCGTACAGAATATTAAAAGCCAGTCATCCCAATATGTGTGTTCTTAGGGCTATTTCTCTCTCTGTTTTTGCTTTTAATGCTTTATCTTCGCTGATAAATGATTCCAATATGTGATAACTCTGCCTCCACTCCCACCGGTTTTTAGTATGCTGTATTTTCAGAGTACTGTTCACTTAATATATGCACAGAAAGACCCATTGTTGAGAGCACAGGCTGGCTCATAGATGCTTCCTTGGCAGAGGGAGGATGGGCTCTTTTTTGCTCAATCCTTGTATACTGGACATAGTGACATAAAGAAAGGTGAATTGCATGGGTTTTCCAACTTCTCAGGCACTTTCTGGATGGTGATAGATCTGAATGCATCTCAGTTGGCTTGTGGGCAGGCACAATGGCATATGTCCCAGTCCACCCCATCACTAAGTCAGCTAAGAAAATCTTTTCTGAGCATTGACAAATAATATATTCTTAACTTAGGTTTACAATTTTGTTCTTATCAAAAATCATTGTGTGCATTTCCAAGGAGGCGTATCAGGCATAACTAATGTTAGCCTGGAAAGAAAGCATATGCTGGTAATAGAAATTTTAAAATAGATCATTGCCACTTTGCATTGAATATTGAGTTTAGAAAATTTGAAAATTCCAAAAAAAATAGCAAAATTTCCTGTCAGTGGCAGTTAACATAAGCAATGGGCCATTTCAATGTGTGAACCTTTGGTGAGGGCCCACACTAAGTTTTGAGTCCATTGAAAATAATGTTTTTCAAAGTATGATCTGGATCTCGCTAGCAGGCTCTGAATATCATCTAGGAGGTGTGGGTATCCATGTCTATATTGATTGTACGGATTAATGTGTGTGTTACTGAAAGCAGTGTTCTAATCCACATTAATTCTGGTGGCATTTTTTTTGAAGTAACAGGGAACACAGGTGAGGTAAGTGTTCCATGGACTACAAATTGAAAATCATTTATTTAAAGGGCATAATGGATATGTGAGTTGTGTATCAATGATGAGGTGCTATACAAAGATATTTTTTAGAAGCATAAAGTTAGGCAGTGATGGAAATAGAGAGTTAGAACATTTGGATATTCAGCTCTTTCTTATCTCTTAGTTTCTGGAAATATGCAATTTCTCTCTTCATGAAGCATACATTTATGTGTTGTTCATCACTTTCGATGTCCCAAGTGTCCAATAAGGCTCATTTTGTGGTCCTAAGTGAGAACCTAGCCGGGAGCACCTTGACGGGAATAAATAGGGATGCACAAGGTAGACCAGATGGACAAGCTCTTGATAAAAAACAAGCAGATAAAACAATGGTTTGTTCAGAGAAGTGAAAGTGGTTGCTATGATGGTAGCTTAGGGAAATAAAGCTGGAGGAATAAATAAGGTACAGCTGGTGAGGAAACTTATCTACCATGAAAGGGATTCCATGTCAATATCCGAAGTAGCAAAAGTTGGCAAACAACCCACATGTCCATCAACAAGAGAAGAGATAAAAAAAATTGTGTATTTTTCCAATGGAATACTATAGAGAAAGGAAAATGAGTGAGGTCGAGCCATGTGCGTTCATATGCATGGATCTCAACCAGATTAAGTTGAGTGAAAAAAACAAACCAGAGAAGTGTCATAAAATATGTTTTCCTCCACTTAGGTTGCTTAAAAACATATATTCTGCTAAACAATTTTCTGATTAGGAATACATATATGATTTTATGTGGGTGTGGGTGTGTACTTAAACCACAAGGGAATAACAAGCCCAAATTTCAGCAAATTGTTTGCTATCTCTAAGGGAGGATGGAAGAAATTGGGAACTGGGGTGACAGGGGATTTCAAAGTTATAATTCTATACCTTAGATTGAGTGGTAGGTACCTTGGTGTTGATTTTGTTTTTATTCTTTATTCTGTACATATGTGTGTTTATGTATGTGTGTATGTTTAAATACTGTGTGGTATCTATTGAAAATTTAATAAAAGCAATAAAAAATTTCTTGTTTTCAAGTTAATGACTCCACCTAACTTAGCCTTGCTATGTCAAGAAAAAATTACTTATTATGAGTCTCTAAATTTAATTATAATGGAAATTTTAACTGTTAAAACACTTTTGATGCTCAGAAAGTTAATCTGAAAGTTTAAGAGATCTTGTAAAGCCTTTTATTTTTCAAACTGGAAATAAAAAAGTGAGTAAAAATACTCAAGAATCAAAGATGGCAAAGGCTGGATGGCTGGAGACTCTAAAAGCCCTTGATTGTATTGTGGGCTCATAGCTTTGGCCACTGAGGAGACTTCACCTCTCCATTTAATGTACAAAGCAAATGTAAATTGGTTCTTGATCACAATACATCCAGTATTAAATTTAGTAAGAGAAAATTGCACTAAGAGCTGAATTTTAGGCTTAACTCTGTGACACTCTCCTTTTTGTATGGAATTGATCACCTCAAACCGAGAGCTCATGACTGGGAAAATGACACAGTCTGCTGTTGCCTTGTTCGAAATTTTAATGGTGCCAGGGCTCACTCTGACACTAATTTTGCAGTCACTGTTGCCTCTGATTGTCTAGCAGAAACCAGCATTCTTCCTTTGCTTCCCTATGAGCAAGGCAGCTGTAGGATGGAATCCATTTTATATTAATCACTGCAGTTTCCCAGCTAGTCCTGTGCAAATGAAATGAACCATCCTCAGAATGAAGAAAAAGGATTAGTTGGAGAAAATGTGAAAATGTGAAACTTTGTCCTATCTTATAAGCTACAGTGGATGCCATCCCTGATGTTCTTGGATTGTCTCCCATTTAGGGGAGAGGGGGATATCTCTATAGAAATAGCTTTTTGTGGATAGCTCTACCCATTTCCCCAAAGAACTGGCCATAACTTTACTTTTTGTTAGAAAATGTTTATAAAATATTCTCATTAGTGCAGTCAGTATGACAAATTGCGCCTGAAATTGATTCCTGGACTGAAATCAAGTTCAGCAAGTCATAAGAGTGCTTGATTATGCTCACCTCAAGCCAACTTGCATTGCCGACTCAAAAGTATCACCACCCGGGTTGTTCAATATTTGTTTCCTCTTAGAAAAATGTCACTTCCATCTTTTTTAACAAAATAGTCTTTTCTGCACAGATAATGTTCTCATGAGCTTCAAAAATAAAGCTTAGATTCAAAGTTAGAAAGACAAATGACTTGAAGGAGCTTTGTGAGATTCCCTTGGTCATCATAATTGGAAAGGTAAAATGACAAAGATATTAAGTGGGTCTATTGGCCATGAATTAATATAGAGTTTATGCAGTTGTGGAAAGAGGGAGTGAAAGAGAGAGAGAGAGCGCTTGTACTCATGTTAAAAGAATACGGACATCTCTTCATAGAATTATGAATATTTTCACTTTTCATTTATTTTCCTGGTTACCATCTGTTCGTATTCTTTGCCCATTTGAGTAGGTCATCTTTTTTTCTATTTAATTTAGAAGAGCTTTTTACATTCCAGATATTTGACCTTGTCTGTCTTCTGTGTTACATATACATTTTCTGAGTCTGCCATTTGTTTATGGCGGTTGTTACCAAGCAGAAGATTTTAAAGTTTACGGTAGTAGTTTGTATCAATCTTTTCCATTATGGGTAAGCTTTACCAGGTAAGCTATGTGCTTTTATTTTGCAGTTCCATATGTGGATGCATGCCTCCTCAACTCTCTCTTCTAAGGGCCATGAAGGAATGTGGCATAACTTCCTCTTCTTGTCTTTTGCGATGTCCTCAGCACATATTGAATTAGGCGACCCAATACCAGATTTTTAGCTGACTTGAGGCTGAAGAGATGACCACTGGAAGCACCAAGTGAGAGTTGAGTGGAAACATTGCTCTTTTGCCCATGAATGCCTGAGTGTCCATTCAGGAGATAATGTTACTCATGGAAATCAGCTGATAGAATTTTTATTGTACTCTGACTTTTTTTTTTCTTTTTATTTCTGAAATACTCATCAATTCCTAAGGAAGTTTTCTGTGCTTAAGAAATTTATTTTGCAGGAATTTAAAATAAGTAGCACTCACAATTAGTTCCTGGATAACTGTTAGTTCACCTAGATGTGGGAGGCAGGTCTCTTACAGCAGCACGTAATTGAGTTCAGCTCATCTCCAGATCACACGGGTTACTTTAATATTTAACCACCAAGCAATGCTTTCCATGCCATTGACTTCTCCAGACTTATAAAGTCTAGCATGTAAAAGCCCTCATTGAGAGCCTTGAAATTTATCTTGTCAGGTGTATTTGACAAAAGCTACTTGAAAGGGGATTCAAATTAAGTCTCCATTGCAGTTACTTCTGCAATAATGTTTTACATTTATATGGTGCAATGCACTTCTCAGAACATGGTCATGTACATAATTTCACTGGGTCCTTCAATATCCCTTTGCGATAGGAACTATGGCAGTTATTATTTTTCTCATTTATCAAGTGAGACAATAGAGGCTCCAAGTCATTAAATGACTTGTCCCATTATATCTGTCAAATATTTATTGAGCATATACTATGGGAAGACTGTGAATTAAAGCTTCTGACTTAAATACAGTCCCAGAGAGCAAAGACCTTTACTGCTTTCGGGCAGAGATTAAGATCTTTATGCAAACGATCTATTAGATGGCAGAGCTGGGAGGAAATTTTATGAGAAGTATTATCATCCCATGACATTCATAAGGAAGAAAGAATTTGAGCATGAAGTTTGGATCAGAAAATTACCTTGCCAGAGGAGTTTACTTCTCAGAAACTGTTTCTTTATCTGTAAAATGGAACCTTAATGGGCTGTCCATACAATGGGTCTTAGAGTCTGAGTAACTTTGTGATCTGCAACTACTACTTACCAGCTAATTAACCTTTCAAAAGTTACTACACCTTTATACACTCTGATTTTCTTTCTCAGTAAATAGAAATAATAGTACCACCTCATAGATTTTTTATGAGTATTGATCCGATAAAGCTGCCTGGTACCTGCTTTCTAGAAAATGCTCAGCCTATGCTAGTTACTGTCATTATTGGAGTACTAATAATAGTATGTTTGGAAGCTCAAAAAGACTTGATTGACAATATGACATTTGAACAATGGTTTGGATTACAGTTGGCAGAAAGCAAGCAAAAGGCATAGCTGCTTGAAATTCGGGACGTACCTGAAGAACACCAAGTTATCATATTTAATGACACTTATGCTCTTGGCAGATTACTAGTGGGATGGTTAGCTGAAATGATTATGAAGGCTGCTGAATGGCAGCTTAGAAGTTTGTGGTTAATTTGATAGACAATTGGAGACATCTGGTGCGTGCTCATCAACAGTTGATATTGTCAGACTTTTAAAGAGTCACCAATCTGGTTGGTATAAAGTGGTATCTCACTGTGGCTTAAATTTGGCTTTTCTAGATGACTGAGATTAGGAATCTTTATATATGTAATCCCAGTACTGCTAGAAACTATCATGATTCCTGGTACACTTAACTGCCTAATAAGAATTTATTGAATAAATGAATGAGAGACTGACATGAACAGTGGGCACCTACCTTTTCTCACAGACGTCAAGGGCACTTTTAACATGCATGTATAGAGATAATGTGCTTCTGTCTAAGCCAAAGGTGTGATTTCAATAATTACCCTCTCAGGTAGAGGAAGATGCAATACTGAAATATCCATCTGGAATGTTTGCTTTGGGGAAAAGTGAAGTTTCAATCACACTATGCCAGTGACCATCCCAACTAGACAGGTAAAGCCTTGGTCCTTTCCAGAAACAAGCATTATAGAGTAAGATGTGGGCATCACATGATTGGAAGAGGAAGGCATCACCAACCTGCTGCATTAACATGAGCTGGTCCTGGACTAGCAATGCACAGCTGGAAACCCTGGTGAGAGAGTTTGGCCTTTGCAAATGGATTCCTCTTCTCTTCCCTTCATTAGTGCTGATAACCAAGAGACAACAAAGCATGGACAACATTTACCCACATAATGTGACCAAAGGCAGCTTTCCATTTCAGAGCCTCATTTGCTTTTACATATTAAAGGTAGCCTATGGAATAATAATAATAGCCATTATTTGTTGGAAATTTAATCTACTCTAGATTTTGAGCTAGGTGCTTAACACCCTGTTTTCAAGGACTGAATGTTAGCATTGTAAACCAATGGCCTAGATCTTATCAAATCCTTCGCAACATAAAAGATGGGTAAATTTAGTCTCTGAGATCCAAAGGGCAGAAGGAGGACTGATGGTAAAAGTTACATAGAGACTGAATTCAGTTTTAATATGGAAGATGCTGTAAAGGCAGAAGGTCCACAATGGAACTGAATATCATGAAACCTAAAGAAGTCTTTATCAATGGAAATGTTCATATGCCTGCCCGGTACTCGACAGAGAGAATCCCTGCATTGGATGGAGCTTTAAACAGAGTGAACTCTAGGGCCCTATTCAGCTCTGACTTGAGGCTTCCTAACCAATATCATGTTCATAAAAGTCTTGAAAATCAGAGACAATCTGAAAATAAAATTTGACTGAGAGCTGAATGACTGAGAGTTAAAATCAGTTTTTGCTATAAGATTATACTGATGAACTTCTAGGATAAAGGAAAAGCATGGGAATTTTATGCTTCCTGGAGGATATCCTGAAATTTACTATTGACAAAGCGGTCTGCTCAAGTGGACAGGCCGAGTCAGTTTAACGTTCTCATGAAATTGTAGAGTTAGAACTATATTCAAGATTTAAGTTAGAGTTAATGCTTCTATAAACATTTAACTCTACCCCACTTATTTATTCCATTCCACAGCTTTGATTAACTGGCTGGTTGAAAGTATTTTGTATAAGAAAGAAATTGTAAAATGATTACGTATGTGTGGGCATACCTTGCTTATGTAAAACCCAGACTGGAGAAGTTGTAAACGGTGACAACCAACATGTTTTAATGATTCTAAGGAAATGTTCCAGACTAACAGTTTTACTTTTTATTGCATTATTATTTTTAAGTATTATCCTCATTAAAACATAAATTTGTTTTCCTCCATAAATGTTCATAATTTAATAAGTGAATGTATGCAATTTCACCCCAATTCATCTTGAACTCATAATGAAAATGGTCTTGTTTCTTGGGCATGATTGCCTATGTGTCTAATTGACCTCAGGCATTTCCGTCTTGCAGAGATCCCTACTGGGTTAACCCCAGAGGTAAAAAAAATCTTTCTTTAATCACCATAATTTTTCTGGAAATCGTAAGTCTCTGTGGTTCTGCACATTACATGTGATGCTCTGTACATTACATCATATATTACCTTGGTGCTCTGTACCGTCTAGCAGAGTCAAATTCATAGTAGGTGCCCAATGTATAGTTAATAAATGCTGAATAGCCACGGTCTGTCTCATTTGGCACGTCTCAAAGGCCAAGGGGAAAAGGCTTCATCCTAAAAGGTAGGACATGCTAATTGACTTCATTTGTTCAATTCGCTATTTGTGAAAACCACTTGACTCCCTTGCAGTAAGGTCTCAACAGATCAAAATGGTCAAGAAAAAAATCTAGTGAGGCCGACCCAAGGGATGTGCCTAGCCCCTGAGCTTGAAGCAAACATGGGAATGTAGACCACGGCTCTGAGAAGGCAGAGCCAATCTGGAACTTCAGAACCCTCAGTATGTAAATTCTCAACATTACCAGAACTCCCTTCTCCTATTTGGGGGTTTAGTTTAACTTAAATGAGGAAAAGAGCATTCTGGCTTAAGTATTTTAACTTTTAGTTTTCACGTGGCTTCTCAGAACATCAGTGGAGTTCTCTAATTTAACTCCAAATGGATATTCTGAACATGACTTGTGTAATAATTAGAGTGACCACTTTCACTATACTTCAAATTTCCTCCTAGTTTTTGCTTTGATTCAACACCGTAATAGACTGCCATATCATATAATAAGTTAAGGAGAGTATGAACAATAAAGATGGGAACCTTCCTTCTGAACTCAGAGATGTTTATCCTTGACTTTTGCAGCCTATCATTACTTTGTCTGCTCTTGGCAATTTGTGGCATTATACCATGAAATACTGATGTCACCAGAGTCGACTGGATATCATTTTACTAATGCTATGTCTCGGGCCAGCATTAGACAACCATAACCAACAGACCACACTCATACAGAGATTACAGACTATAAATATTCAGCAGGAGACCATGAAGGGAAAATATTCCAACTCCAAAAAATGATAAGCTATTATGGAATTGGGTCTTGTATATTTTATAAAGCAGCACAAGAATACTGGATGATGTTTGGAAAGAAAGAGTGATGAGAATAACTTTCACTCCAGACCTCTGTCTGGCAATGGGAAATATTGTAATAGATTCTCAATGATGATTAAAACCACCATCGCTAGAAGAGAGTAGAGGATATTAAAGATGGCATCAAGGACCCCCAAGAGTCACAGCCGAAAGTTGATGGTAAGCACAAGAGTGATACAGGATGAGGCTCCAGGTAACAATCAACTACCATTAAAATAAAGGTAATGGTTTAAGAAACAAAAGAAGAGAAGATATCCCAAAATGAATCCTTGCTTTACAGCAGCTTCCTCTTCTATTTCTTTACATTGACATGTAATTATTTCATGGTGAAGTGAATGATGAGGAGAAGGAGGTGGAGGAAGGGGAGCAGTGTGATGATGACAATGATGAGGATGACCACAAACTTTGCAACGAACCAGAATTCTTCTAGGTCACCTCCTTTTCCTCACCTGGATGGTGACTCATAGTCAGCTGAAATTATTAGCAAGTAAAATGGGATCCCAAATTCTCTTGGACATATGTGCTATCTGTGAAAAGAGTATGGAGCTTCAAATATAGCCATACTCTCCTCAAATATATGTTTTAATATGCATATATGTGTTTATGTGCCTGTATGTGTAAAAGTGAATATACCACTTTCACATGCATAATCTCAGTTAAGTTTTAGAGAAATGATGTAGGAGATATTTTTATCTCCTTTTATATACAAAGAAACAAAGTTCAAGGAGAATTGAATGCTTTCCAAAGGGCACAAGGGCAGTCATCAGTAATATCAGAATTTAAAACCAGGTCTCTAGTTCCAAGACCTGTTCCACCTGAGTGGGGAAGAGTAGGTATATTTTAGCTTGAATAAAAGGTCAAATATTGTCACTTCCAACTTCCTCTGCTGAATGGCCAAGCTGCAGCCCGATGATAGCATTATCTGGTTAGGAAATTATATTCATACAATGTCACCACAAGTCCTCATATGAGAGACAAAAACAACTGATTTATTAAATGTGTAATTGAGGCAAGTCACTCAACCTCAATCAGCCTCAGTTTTTACATCTGTAGAGATAATAGTACCTATTCATTATGCTCATGCTTAGAATAATATATGCAATGACTGATGTAATGATGAGGGATATAAAAAGTCAAGTATCATGCCTAGCATTTAGCAAGCAATGATTCAAAATCAACTGCAATTACATTTATTGTTGTTGATGTTGTTCAAAGGGTACAACTTGTACAAACACTGCAGTGAATTCATAAGGTATACCCGAACGAAAGCAGGATTTTTTTTTAACTTTTTAGTTTTAATATAGATAAAACAGAAGGAAAGTAGACACTAATCTTCCCTAAATTACTGTGAGTTTCTGTATAGCCAAGACAAGACACCTGGATATCTATTGGGAGAACAGGGACGATCCCAGATAGAAAAGTGGTAACACTGAAAAATCAGGAGCTGATGAAAAAAAAAAAAAAAAAAAAGAAGGTACAGGGTAGGGGACCTAGAAGTGAGAAAATTGACACATTTATGGATGCTCCGTGACACAAGCTGTATTTAGCCTCTCTGCTGCCTGGTGCCAGTTGATTAAGACTGGGAACATTTTCCCAAGTTGTGTGAGAGAAGCACAGCTGTCGTGTTCAGGAACTTGAGCAAGAAACGTATGCTTCCTGCCAAGCTTTCACTGGGTACAAGCTCAAAGCTTCACGAAAACAGAACGGTTTGAAAAAAAAAATGATGCGAAAGATTCATTCTAACTGACAGATGGAAAGGATAAGAGATTAAGATGAGGTGCCGGTGTGTGCACACACATATGTGTATGTGTGTGTTGCACACCCACGTTCACACACATGTATGTGGAGAGGAGGCTGTCAATAAAATTTAGAAACTGTATCAAGCACTCTGCTACCCCACTGTGTTTTCTCACAAACCAATTTTCTTCAATGAGTAATAATCACAAACATTTTCCTGTGGACCCGAATAATTGAGGACTAATGATTCTCTCTGGCCTTTGCATAATAGTTTGTAGAACTTGTTTCAAAAGCTTAACATACCCACCCACATGGACAGGAGCAGATGTACAACATACAATTTTGCCATACTGCTACTGTAAGTCCATAAATGGCACACCCATTCTGTGTTTATAATAAGGAAAATGGATCTGGTTTCCAATCCAAAAAGGTATTGGAGAGCTTTCCTAGCAAAAAAATGAAAAACAAATATGATTTTCCCCAGATCCTTCTATTCTTTGGATATTTTAATCTCACTTCCAAAGTGGGATAATTGGACCAGTCAAGGTAACTATGGCAACAGTCAATCCCAGAGTTGGATGTGTGACCTGAAGTCTAGTGACAGCAGATTACATCATTGCTTCTTTGCCTTTCAGCAACTGTGGGAGTAATTGTAGGAGGTTTCATAGGCTTGATGTGGCCAATGTGATTAAGGGCCATTTGGAAGGACAGTGTTCCATTTTTCAGAAACCTTAAAGCTAACCAAGAGAGCAAAACATTGGTTTCGCTGGAATCAGAAACAATATGTAGATGTAATCTCAGTATCAGAGGATCAGTTTTGGAATGACTTCTTGGCCAATAATTGGTTACCAAATCAGCAATGAGTGTACTGTAATGACAGATGGCAATATTTTCCAGCAGTGTAATAATGCCACTAAAAGCTGGAATGCAGGTTTTCTGATGCTTATAGAAAACTGTTATGACAGTCATTCTTTTGCATACAAAGTAACAAATCTTGCTAGCTGAAGTGGAATTAGGATTGCCGCTTCCAGCAAACTAATAAGAGGAAGAGTAAATTAATATGGCCTGGAAGGGAAGGGATATTTCAAATACTAAAACCTGAAGCTAATTCCATAGTACAAAGGACAAAGATACAGATAGAGTCATTCATTCTCTTTAAGTGACTTATTGCAATGAGATGATAAAAGGATATTCCTTTATCTGGAAATGGGGAAAACAAAGACTCTCCGCACTTGCAAGTGAAAGCTCTGAAGAGCTCAGCCTTGCCCTGGCTTAGTCATTGATTAGCCTAAGAAGCTCATTTCCCTTCTTTGTACAACTAGCAAAGGACCAGATGAACTATATCTGGTCAAAAGTATCATCTCCTGGAAACTTTACAATTTTTAAAGACAATGTTCAACATTTAAATAAAATTACTAAGCATGCAAATAGAAAGGACCAAATAATTGATAACTAAGAGAAAAAGAAAAAAAAAGATAAAATAGAAGCAGATGTCACTAAGGTGAGCCAGATATTGAAGTTAGCAGAAAAGACTTTTAAGTCATTAAAATTAATACGTATTTAAGAGACTAGAAAGAGTTGACTAAAATATATGAGAAGTGCAAATCAAAATGATAATGAGATACCACCTCATACCCACTAGAATGGCTACTATTAAAAAGACAAAATATAGCAAATGTTGGTGAGTATGAGGAGAAAAGGGTATCAGTAAACTATTGGTGAGAATGTAAAATTGTGGAGCCACTATGGAAAACAGTTTGTCAGTCCCTCAAAAAATTAAATATAATGATCCAGAAATTCTGCTTCTGGGTATATAACTAAAAGATTTGAAAACAGGAACTCAAGCAGATATTTGTATACAAATATTCATAGCAGTATAATTCACAATAGCTAAAAGGTAGAAGCAGCCCAAGTGTCCATTAACAGACAAATGGATAAACAAAATGTGGCTGTCCATACAAAGGATGAAGACATCATGTTGAGTGAAATAAGGCCAACACAAAAGGTACGCATATTATATAATTCCACTTATATGAAATAGCTAGAATATGCAAGTTCATAGAGGCCAAAATTAGAGTTAGGTTCCCAGGGGTAGAGGAGAGGTGGAATGGGGAGTTAATGCATAATGGGTAGGGAGTTTCTTTTGGGGGTGATAGGAAAGTTCTGGTAATGGAAAGTAGTGAGGGTAGCACAACTGTGTGAATGTGATTAATCCCGTGAATTGTATCTTTGGGAGTGGCTGAGATGGGAAAGTTTATGATATATATATATATAAAACCACAATATAAAAAAGAGATAGAGACTAAAGAGGCAATGACAATTATATGCAATACATGATCCTGGGATGGATCTAATAATGGAGGAGAAAAGGCTCAAAAGGATATTATCAGGACATATGAAAAATAGGAATATAGACTGTGAGGTTTATATCAATGTTAAATTTCTTGAACATGGTAACTATACATAAGGTGGTTACATAAGTGAATATCCTTGGTCTTACAAAATATACATGCAATTATTAATTGTTCAAGGAGCATTATGTATACAAAATACCCTCAAATTTTAGAAAATATATGTATATATAGAGACAGATAGATAGATGGACAGATGAATGATTAGATAGATCTATAGATAGAATGACACAGAAAATGTTAAAAGTTGGTGGATCTGAGTATCTGAGGGAGTTTCTTGTAGTTCTCTATTTGGGCTTTCTGTTATTTTCACAATTGTCATGTAAATTTGAAATAATTTCAAAATAGAAATATGAAGATGATAAGATGGAAAATTTAAATAGATAATTGAATAAAAATAAAATAGAAATTCTAAAATTAGCCAAAATGTTAAATATCTGAAGTGTATTTAACTCAGTGGATGGATTTAGTAGCAGATCAAAAAGGTAGAAGATAAAGTTAATGCACAAGAAAATAGATTCATATGAAATACAGAGAAAAAAATTGACGAAAAAAAACAGGAGAGAAGGTAAAATAGGACAAATGTAGTCAAGAGGTTTAACATGTATGTGATTGGTATCCCAGAAGGTATTTAGAGAGAGAATGGGGGCAGAACAAAATTTGAAGAAATATGACCGGGAATTTCCAAAATTTATAAAAGATGTCAATTCTATATTCGAGAAACTCAGTGAATTTGAGGTGGACGAATGCAAAGAAAACTATAGTTCCATTATAGCCAAACTATGAAAGATAAAGTCAAAGAGAAAACCTTAACTGGAGCCAGACAAAAAACGTAACATTACTTTTAAGGGAGCACCAGTAAGACTGGCAGCTGCCTTTTCAACAGGAATTATGGAAGCCAGATCAATGGAATGGGATCATTTAAGTATTTAAAGATATTAATTGCAAATCTAGAATTCTATACCTAGTGAAAATATCCATAGAAAAATGAAATTAAAACAAAGATCTTTTCAGGAGAAAAAATTTAATCAACAGTAGACCTGCATTAAAGGACATTCTAAAGGGAGTTTTTCAGGCAGGAGGAAACTGATCCCAGACAGAAACACAGAAAAGCAGGACAAGGATAAATATGAGAAGTCTATTATAAATGAATATTGGCTGTGCAAACAAT
This sequence comes from Choloepus didactylus, assembly GCF_015220235.1. Taxonomy (NCBI): domain Eukaryota; kingdom Metazoa; phylum Chordata; class Mammalia; order Pilosa; family Megalonychidae; genus Choloepus; species Choloepus didactylus. The sequence continues at coordinate 147,477,397 of NC_051312.1, read as the reverse complement.
AATTTCCAGTCCATGTCTTGTGGAATTTTAAAAATACATATAGAAAAAGACTCCATGAAAAAAATAAAACGACTCAATAGATAGGAAGGCAAAACAAGTTTAATTGTTCAAAGTTTCTATCATTATTGGAGAAGTGATCAAAGTAATAATTTGCATTTAATTAGTCATGGATGTATGCTGGAATCTCTAAAGAATATAATATACTAAAAGAATATTAAAACTATGTAAACTAACAACTTAATAAAGGCATAAAAATGTAACAATATAGTTTATAAGAGGTATGCTATGTAGAAAATAATTAGTAAGATATGGAATAAAAGCTTAAGAAAATAGTTAAATTAAATGTAAATGGACTAAATGTCCCAAGTAAATGTAAGACTGTCAGTATGAAAAACATAAGTACATGATGCTTTTTAGAGATGCATCAAATTAAAGATATAAAAAGATTGAAACTAAAAGGTGAAAATATATGTTATGCAAATTGTCTTAGTTTGCTAATGCTGCAGAATGCAAAACACTAGAGATGGATTGGCTTTTATAAAAAGGGGTTTATTTGGCTACACAGTTACAGTGTTAAGGCCATAAAGTGTCCAAGGTAATCAGTACCTTCACTGGAGGATGGCAAATGGCGTCCGGAAAACCTCTGTTAGCTGGGAAGGCACGTGGCTGGCGTCTGCTCCAAACTTCTTGATTCAAAATGGCTTTCTCCCAGGACCTTCCTCTCTAGCAAGCTTGCTCCTCTTCCAAAGGTCACTCACAGCTGCACTCTGTTCAGTCTCTTTGAGTCAGCATGTTTATATGGCTCCCTTGATCAAGGCCCACCCTGAATGGGTGGGGCCACACCTCCATGGGAGTATCCCACCAGAGTCACCTCCCATAGCTGGGTGGGGCACATCTCCATGCAAACAACCTAATCCAAACACTCTAACCTAATCCCCACTATTCTGTCTGACCCACAAGATTGCATCAAAGAATATGGCTTTTTCTGGGGGACATAATACATTCAAACCAGCACACAAATGCTAACCAAAAAAAAGATGGTATAGATATAATGTCAGACAAAGAATATTACAGAGATAAAATAATAATAGTTAATATGGATAAAGGGTAAATCAACAAGAAACATCTCATAATACTAAATCCATATAAACCCAATAACATACTTTCAAACTACATGAAGCAAAAAGAGGCAGAAATAAAAGGGAAATAAACCAATCTGCAAATATGGTGAGAGACTTTAACCCATATCTCACTCAATAGCTATGAGACAAGCTGACAAAATATTGGTAAGGATATAGATAATGTGTACAACACAAATAATATTATTAAGCCTAATTTACATACATAGAACACTGCACCCACAACCACAGAATTCACATCCATTTCAAGTGAGCCCAGCTATTACTGACAGTTACAGTATTCTGATCCATAAAGAAACCCTCTATAAATTCCAAAGGAATTAAATCATTCAGAGGGTTGTCTATGACTACAGTACTGTTAAGATAAAAGTAATAACAAAAGGATATGTAAAAAGAACCCAGCTGCTTGAAAACTAAGCAATAGAAGTCTGAGTAATTCATGGGACAAAGAATAAAGGAAATTAAAATATATTTTAGAACTAAGCAATAGTGAAAATACATCATATCAAACCAGAGCTAAAGCTGTGCTATGAAGTAATTTATAGACATACATGTATATATTACAGAATGAGAAAATTTGTGAACTAAGTATCAATTTTGAGAAATTATGGAAAGAAGATTTAAACCCAAAAGAATTAGCACAAAAAGTTCTAAATATACACAAAAAATAAAAATTGGAATACATATTTAAACTTTTATAATCAAAAGAACTATTAGAATAGAATGGCAAGCTGCAGAGTGGGAAAAGATATTTCAATATATTTATGTCACAAGAGTACTCTCATTCCAAATACAAAAGAAATGTTATTAATTAGTAAGAAAAAGGAAAACAATCCAAGAGAAAAATGGGCAAAAGGATGAACAGACATTTTGAAAAGATGATATCCAAATGGCAAAGGTAAGAATTTAATTCAATTAATTATAAGGGAAATAAAAATTAAAACCACAATTCAATGCAACTACACATCCAACAAAACACTAAAATAGACAGACAATATTAAGTGTTGACAAAGATGTGAAGCAATGAAATACATGGTAAACTGCTAGTAGGATTTAAATTAGTATTAGCACTATGGAAAAAGTATAACAGTATCTACTTAAATTGAGTATGGAATTCGCAGACATTCCACTCCTAGCTATATGACCCACAGAAATGTAATCATACATGTCTCAAAAACACATTCAGTAATATTCATAGCAGTAGTATTTATAGTAGCCATACTTGGAAACTTATCAATATGCCAACATTAGCTAGATAGGTCATACTGAAATCACCTTTAAAGGTGATGTATCCTGTGAAGTATCCTGGACACCAGACTGTATGCACACTGTGAAAATACATTGAATTATACATTTATTATTTATGTATGTATATTATAGTGATACAATTATAAAAAATTAATATAAATTATAAATGCATAAATAAAATTTATGTAAACTATTTGGCATCTGCTAAATGGTTAAGTGACTTGGTCACAAGGGAAATATCTGTTGATTATATTGATCAATGTAAGGCAATAATCCAAACACAATAAACAAATAAAATGTATTACAATAGTTGGGTTGACAGAACACAATGTCTTTAAGAGCTGGTAGCTCTGGGGAAAGAGGTTGGATAAAATAACATCAGTATTGAGTTTTTATTATTTTTCATTGCATTTGGATAGGTATTAAAATAAATAGGTTCAGGAAAGAATGGTTTGGTTAGCAAGGAAAATAAAAGGGCATTAAGAGATTTTAGGAATTTAGGGCCTTTGAAATTTGGAAAACCAACTGCTCTTGATGCCAAACTAAATTTGGAATTGTACAAGTATTTGAGAACAAATACCTAATAAAATCTATTAGATAATTAAATTGCCAGAAGACAAAGATCAGATAAAGAATGTAGTGTTCAGTAAAAACTTCAGTGGATAAAATGTCTCAGAGCAAAGATCAACATCTACAGGTAGCCCTTATTAAGTTAAGAGGGGGGATTGGAGATGAGAAAGCAAAATAATTTTTGCTCTAGAAGTTTATATCTAGCAAACAACATTAGTAGTATTCTGGCACAAAGAATTCATAGAAAATAAATGACTATGAAGCCCACTAAGTTTATGAAATAACTTTATTGCCAAACAAACCATGACCCTTAAACTCTACTAAAACAACCATTGGACTCTAAGCATCTCAGAAAAGAAGTCACTTGTGATATCCGTGAAGCTACAAGAAAATTCTACAACTTCCAGTTCAAATGTTGTTAAGGAAGATAACATAAAGGGAATAAGCTACAAAATGTTTGAGCCAGTTCCCCACAAAAAAACAATGGACAAAGGGGCACTTTCTAGAAATCAGAATCAAGGCTTTACTAAAGAATGTCATCCACTTGTAGGTTAGATGTCTCTCCTTGTATCTTCCCAGTATAATTCCAGAATGCCTGTGAATCCAGGACTGCTATATTTATCCCAATATTCCCTTTTCCAAATTTTGTTGTAGTTGTCTTTGCAGGTGTGTGTTGTGGAGAACATATTGCTTGTGTTTTTAGTTCTGAATACCATGCATTATTGAACTTAAGTTGGAGGTGATGACAATAAGACTCTGGATTGTTTCACTTGTGGGGAGATTGAGTGTGTTCTCTGTGTGGGAAGAAGGGCATAAAGGGATTGTTGACTGTATAGCTGAACAGTGGCAAAGAGAGTTTCTGTTCCCCAAATTCCTATGTGCTCTTTCACGTTTTTAAGCTCTCATGAAATTAAGCAAGATCATTTGACTAACTGTAGCTGTATGAATTAGGGCCCAGTAAAAAAAAAATAATAAGGAAACCATGATTGGTAAATAGGTACATCAATAGAAAGCATTCATATAGGGAATTTGTGACAAAAAGATAATCCTGTTACTCCAAGATAGTAACTTCAGAATACTTCTACCAATTCCAGGGCTGGAGGAACTAAAGTGAAGAAGTTGGAGTTACTAGAGCTTAGGGCCTGGATAAAGGCCCTGATGGGTTTGCTCAGACCTCTGTTTGCAAAGCACTGTGTAATTCCTGGTGCTTCCTCTGAAGAAACACAATGAGAAGTGGTGACAGTTGTGGGAACATAGGGTGGCCTGAGACTGGTTCTGAGAAAGCCAAATGACACCTGTGGGTGTAACTGTTGCAGGTGGGGTGAAAAGTTGCTGGGGTTCCACTGAGAGGCAAAGCAAGCATAAGGATGGATATATTCCTTCTCCTTCCTTGCCCACTCTAGGAGGGGCAAGCTAAGAAGACCAGAGACTGTCATTGTCCTTCCTCCAATGCCTGCTCACAGAGCAAGGATGACATTCTTGGAAGAAGAGTAGTGCTGGCATTCTTTCCAGGGGGAAAGGCAGTCCATGGGGTGAACTCTGTAGCTCTTCCTGAACAAGCTCACTTCATTTGGAAAATATGATAGAAACCTCCACCGTAAAAGCAATGAAGTTCTTGGTGGAGGGGACTTAAGAGAAGTACGGTAGCTCCAGGATACAATCCAAATGGCAGAGCATACAGAAGTTCACTAAAGAGAATCAGGGAAAGAGATAGTCAAGAAGGATCTTGGGGCCAGGGAGGCGGTGCTTATTCTGGGATATACTCACTCATGAGCAACCAGAGCAGAATGTGGGCCAGACTTGAAAATATTCCCTAAGATGTACATGGACCTGTCAACACAGAGTGGCTCCTTCATTGGCAGAAATGGCTTAAAAACTATCTCTGACCAAATACTGACTGAAATAAACTGCTCTGACCTAGAGGTGACTCCTAGCAAGCCAGGGTTAAAGTAAAACCATGTTCTTCTGTGACATTCTGGAAGTTGTCTGCATGCAGAAAGTGGTGCCCTTTCAAGAGTGTCAGAGAGGGAACCCCCAAGGACTTGTCTCCAGCTGAACGAGAACAAGGAAGCCTAAACTGCTTGAGCTGCAATAGCAGTCTATCAACCACACACACACTCACTTGCAATGGTAAAGGGTAAATAGCTAAGTGGCTAAGGAGCTTAAGAACAACCTTTGAACAATAAATAACTTAGGTTGAACTGGAAATGACCCCTAGGACAACAGGCTAAAAGATAAAGGGGAAAAATCCGAATAAGGACATCAGAGGCTGCACACTACGGGGGAAATAGACTTCACAGAACTGGTTCGTCCACATGCCAAACAAATAAGCAAATGACCAAACAACAAAAACAATAACAATAAACTCAAAGGAGGGAATGGGAAACAATATGAAGATTTGCTAACATATAATATTTAAAGTGACCAGTTTTCAATAAAACAACAAAATTATGAGACATGCAAAGAAACAAAAATATTAGGGAAAGGTAGGCAGTGGAAAACTGCCTTTGAAGGGGATCAGATGGTGGAATCAACAGATAAGAATTCAAGACGGCTATTAGAAATACAGTCAAAGAATTAAAGGAAAGCAGTAACAAAGAATTAAAGAGAGCTATGATGATAATGTCTCATTAAATATAGAATAGCAATAGAAAGAGAAATAGAAATTATTAAAATGAACCAAATGAAAATTCCAGAGTTGAAATGTAAAATAAACACAATGAAAACTTCACTACAGATATTCAACAATAGATCTGAGCAGGAAGAAGAATCAGTGAACTTGAAGATAGATCATTAGAGATTATGCAATCTGAAGAACAGGGAGAAAAAGGAATGAAGAAAAATGAACAGAGCCTCAGAAAAATATGTCACTTCACCAAGCACACCAAAATATGCCTAATGGGATTATAAGAAATAGAGGAGAAAGAAAGCAGCAGGAAAAAATATTCAAGAAAATGGTGGCTGCAGACATTTTCAGTTTGATGAAAAACATTAATCTACACATCCAAGAAGCTCAATAAGTTCCAAGGAGATAAATGCAAAAAGGTTCACACCCCCACCAAAGCATCTTTGATAAAATGTTGAAAGTTAAATATAAGAAGCAAATCTTGAAAACTGTAAAAGAAAATTGAATCATTACATACAAAAAAAACTGAGATCAGAAGACATTGAGATGACATGTTAAAATTATTGAAAATAAAAACTCTCGAACAAACTATATAGTTTAATACCTATAGACCCAACATGTATACCAAGAATATCACAAAAAAGTGGGGCGGGGGGGTAGGTGGAAAAGGGCTATTTAAGAATATTGTCTACATATCACTGGAACTAAGTATAAATTTGAAGTATGCTACAGGTCAAATTACTAAGCAAATAATTTTAAAATAACTTAAAACCATTAAAGGGATTGTGTTAAACTAGGAAATATGCGAGTAATACAAAGTAAGGCAATAACGGAGGAACAGAGGGAAAAAATGACATGAAATGTATAGAAACAAAAAGTAACTATATAGGTAATGGTTTCTTAGATAGGATACCAAAAGCACAAAACAAAGAAAATATATATGAAATCAACTTCTTCAAAATGACAACACATGTGCTGCAGATGATACCATCTAGAAAGTGAAAAGACAACCCACAGAATGGCAGAAAAATATTTGTAAATAATTTATCTAGTAATGGACTTGTACCCAGAAAATATAAAGGACCCTTATAATTCAATAATAAAAATAAAAATGACCCAATTAGGAAAAAAGGGCCAAAGATTTGCACAGACATTTTTCCAAAGATGACATGCAACTGGCTGCCATGCACATGAAGCACCATTATTAGTGGTTATTGGCAGCATTCAATGACCCCCAAGCTTTTGGACTGACAGCCTCCATTCCTCACTAGTGAATGACCAGAGGCTGCCCTCAGTTCCTTGTTATATGGATCTCTCCAACTTGATAGTGTGCTTCATCAAAACATGCTATCAGAGAAGGCAATAGACAGAGTCTGTTAGCACGACAGAAGTTACAGTCATGCATAGCCTAACAATGGAAGCGACATTCCATCAACTGAAGGGCAGATTGCACAAGGCAGTGAATTCAAAGAGGCAAGCATCATTGGGGCCACATTATAAATCTGCCTACTACAGAAAGCTTTGCCTTTGATATCAGAAAAGAATTTAGCAATGATCACTACTTCTACTAACATTTTACCAGACATGTTAGCAATCATAATATGATACACACATACCTGGTATAAGGAAGGATCAAGAAGAACAAATATTTCATCATTTGCAAAGGAATTGACTCTGCACATAGAAAATACATAAAGATCTACAGAAAAGTATTATAATAAGAAAGCAAAATAAAATTGCAAAAAAAATAAATAAAATTGCTAGATTCAAAATCCGTAGGAGGAAATTCATTGTATTCCTACATAAGAGTGACAGTTTTAAGAGAAAAAAATACTGTCTTAGTTTTCTAAAGTTGCTGAAATGCTACATACCAGGAATGTGTTAGCTGTTGCAATGGATATTTATTAATGCACATGTTTACAGCTCTGAGCCCGTGAAAATGTACAAATCAAGGCATCAACAGGTGATGCTTTCTCCCTGAAGATCAGCTACTTGCAATCGGAGACTCCTTTGCCACATAGCAAGGTGCATGGCCAGCGTCTGCTGGTCCTTCTGTCCTGGTTTCATTGCTTTCAGCTTTTGGCTTCAGTGACTTCCTCTCTGTTTCTGTGGTTCTCTCTCAGCTTCTCTGGCTTTTCTCTCTCAGATCCTCTTCTTTCTCTCTTAGCTTCTGTGTGTGCTTCTCTGAATTTCTTCTCTTACATAGGACTCCAGTAAAAGGATTAAAACCTGCCTGGGGCATGACACACACAACAGGTCTACACCCACAAGAATGGATTAGCTTTAAGAAAATGCTCTTTCCTGGGGGTACATACAGTTTAAAATCATCATAAATGCCATTTAAAGTAACTGCAAAACAAGAATAGAAACTATGTAGGAATAAATGTATGTGAAGAAAATTATACGGAAAAATTCCGTGAACAAAATTGTAAAACTACTGAGAAAATTTTAAAATAGACCTAAATAAAAAGAGAGATTCCTTGTTCATAGATTGATATTTGAAAGAGGCCAATTTTTCCAAGCTTTTGGTCATATCCCCTTTCTCCTTATTTCTCACACACAAAAACATTTGCCTACTATGTATCAAGCTTCATTATAAAGGTCTAGTAATTAAAGTCCATGGTATTGGCAGAAATGTGGGCAAACAGACTAATGGAAAAGAACAGAAAACCCAGAAACTGACCCAAGTATACAAGGATACGTGCTTTCTAACAGAGAAGGCATTTCAGATCAGCCAGAAAGGAAGCACTTTTTAATGAATATTTCTGAAACAATTGTGTATCTATACCAAAGTGGGGAAGGAAGGAAGGAAAGAAGGAAGGAAGGAAGGGAGGGAGGGAGGGAGGGGTAAGAAGGAAAAGCAACTGAAACCCTATCACACCATATAAAAAAATCACTTCCATATGAATTTTAAAACTTTATCCAAAAAATAAAAATCATAAGCACTCTAAAAGAGTAACACAGGGAGAATAAATTCCTTATTTCAAGATGGGGAAGGATTTATTTATTTAAAAAGAAACAGCATTAATGAGAAGTTATAAAATTGATAAATTCAATATCATTATATTAAAAACTTCTGTTCATCAAAAGACACTATAAAGAGAGTGAAGGAAATAATATACAAAGCAGTAGAATCTCTTAGTAATGTATACAACTGACAAAGGGCATTTATACAGAATAAGATGAAAGAAAACAAAACAAAACAAAACAGAATATCCATCAAAATAAACAAAAGATGTGAACAGGTGGTTCACAAAAGCAGAAATCCAAATGACTAATAAGCAAATGCAAAAGTTCATTATCTCATTAGTCATTGGGGAAATGCAAATTAAAGCCACAATAAAATACATTTAAACTACAATCAGACACTTCCAGATTCCCAAAACCTAAAATGTTTTAGGATACCAATTACTGGGAAAGGTATAAACACTTGAGAAAACAGTTTGGTGTTATTTAGAAAATGTAAAGTTACCAAGCACTACGACCCAACAATTCCACATCTTGGCAGTATTTTTAAGAAATCAAATAAAAAAAAATTTTTTTAAACCCAAAATTCATATTCCTGTGTACCATGGCACATGAACATGAATGCTGATAGTATCATTTTTTGCTTAAGTTGAAAACTACCAAAAATATCCTTCAATGATAAAATGGAATGGAGAAATATAAAATATTACAGGGAAATGAAAATAAATAAGCTAAAGCCATGGATGCATAGCAAAGTGAAAGAAGCCAACTCAAAATAAAACATACGATTCCAGTTATTTGGGAGTAAAAGAATGGGATTGTGTCCATAGAAAAGCCCAGTGGGAAAGGTGTTAGTGCTGTTCTATTTATTTATTTCTCTGTTTGAGAAATAAATATGGGTGATAGTTTTATAATTATGTGTTAAACTATACATATGCTTTATTTTTCCACACTGTTATATCACAACACAAGAGAAAACAGATACTTATATAACAACCACCTCTTTTTGGATATAGAGGGGCATGGGGACCAGTGCCCTCAAAGGTATTGGCAATTTATGCTTGCTAATCTGGTGTTGGTTGCACATTTATTTATTTTTTTTTATTAAATTCAGTTCTATTGAAATACATTCACACACCATACAATCATCCATGATATACAATCCACTGTCCACAGTATGATGACATAGTTATGCGTTCATCACCACAATCTATCTCTGAACATTTTCCTTACATCAGAAACAACCAGAACAAGAATAAAAAATAAAACTGAAAAAAGAACACCCAAATCATCCCCCCCATCCCACCCCATTTGTCCTTTAGTTTTATCCCCATTTTTCTACTCATCCACACACTGGATAAAGGGGGTGAGATCCACAAGGTCTTCACAATCACACCGTCACCCCTTGTAATCTACATTATTATATAATTGTCTTCAGGAGTCCAGAATGCTGGGTTGGAGTTTGGTACTTTCAGGTATTTACTTCTAGCTATTCCAATACATTAAAACCTAAGAGGTGATATCTATATAGTGCATAAGAATGTCCACCAGAGTGACCTCTTGACTCCATTTGAAATCTCTCAGCCACTGAAACTATTTCGTCTCATTTTGCATCCCCCTTTTGGTCAAGAAGATACTCTCAGTCCCACGATGCCGGGTCCACATTCATCCCCGGGAGTCATATTTTGCATTGCCAGGGAGATTTACAACCCTGGGAGTTGGGTCCCACATAGAGGGGAGGGCAGCGATGGTTGCACATTTATTTTAATATTATTATTTGCACATTATTATTATGTACTATATTTTAGGTTATACATATATGCTTCTATATGTAAAGATTATTTTATAATTAAAAACCTTAAGTTTCCTAACCAAGAAAAATACAGAGCAAAGCACAGTCCTTGGCATACAATGGCCACTCAAAAATTATTGGCTATTATTATAAATTGTAAGCTAAAAATAATTTGACTCTCTAAGCTCCCTCCATCTCCACAACAGGAATCAGCAAACTCCTGTAACCTAAATCTGGTCATAAGGTAAGAACACTTTTTACATTTTAGATGGTGGAAAAAAAGCAAAAGAATAATAGTTTGTGACACGTAAAAATTATACGACATTCAAATTGCAGTGTCCACAAATAAAGTCCATTGCCCATTTTTTGACACGTTGTCTATGTCTATGTCTATATCTGCTTTTACTAAAACGGCAGAGCTGCCTAGTTGCAACGGAGACCTATGGCCCTTTACAGAAAAAGTTTGCCCACTCTGCTCTAAAATGCCTCCCCCATCCCTTGTCAAGTCCAGGTTGCCCCTGCTGTGCCGAAGGCTGCATTTGGAAGCCCTGCGGTGCAGAGAAGCCCCTGTGAGCTCTGCTGGGTGAGCAAGATCCTCAAGGAGTTCAAGGCAGCTCGTATGGAGGTGAGCCATCACCATCTGGAACCCGGGCTTGTTCTGACACTGTCTCTGTCTCTCTGTTCCACCCCTACCTGCAGCTGTCACAGAGCATATAGGGAGCCAAGGGTCCCTCTCTGAAAGCTCAGTTTACTTTGATTTCTTCTGGGCAAAGTCGAGAACCTTGGAGGGCTTCTAGGTGTGAATGCCCATTCTGCGGCTTATCAGCTAGGAAACATAGGAAATTTGGATTAGTGTTCATTGGTTTGGGGTTTCTTTTACCCTTAACTGGGGCCAATAAGATAGCCCTTGAAAAATTTTTATGAAGATTAGTGATAATATAAGCAAAATTCCTAAAAATAGTAGACAGTCAATTAGTAGAAGTGGTTAGTATTTATGATGATCAATTCAGAAGGCATCAGGGCAAAGGAAAAAAAAAAAATTCTAAACTAGCCTCTGTGGTATTACTAGCTTTCAACTCTTAAGTCCTTAAAGACCTTAGGTACCAGGAAATGACACAAGAGTATAATGAATTAATTCAGGAAGACAGGAGCTGGAAGTCTCAGATAAGCTCTTTTATCATCCTAAGTGACTTACCAACCCCTTATCCAGGCTCTGGGCTAAATTTGGTTTGATGGCGACCCTCCCAAGGCACTTCCACAACTCTGACCCAAACCTCTCGCCACACTGCAATTCCAGGTGACCCTCATTTAATCTATGGCACTAAAGTTAAGAACCAAGGCCTCAAGCAAGTTACCAAGGAAATAAAAAGGTCTTAGAGAAACAAAGATCTTTGTGGAGGGAGAAAATTCCTTGGATAGTGATTTGCCCTTTAGGGACACTTAAAAAGAAAGGCAGCTTCTACCTGAGGTATGAAAGAAGAGGGAAACCAAGGGGATTATCTGTTTATTCACATTAAAAGACTTGACATTTAGGGTATAGCATGGGCATCTGAGAGTTATCATGACTGTAATTAAGACAGAACTGAATTCAGTTTGCTTTCAGTTTGCCTAAGTATAAAATTAGGTTATCAATGTATCGAAACATGACATAGCAAATTATCCCTTGGTGCTAATTCTTTGAGTCCCAAATTAAAAGCCTGGCTTAAAAGGATTTGAATGAAGTGGGGAAATTATTTCAAGTTTATTTCATACAAAGCAGAACACCATACAGAGAAAAGTCAATAGGTTCTCATTTCTGGGGATGCGGTCTTGGGCAGGGAGGTAAATCACATTCATGGAAGGGCTGTGCAGCCCACCCCCTGTACAACATGGGAACCTCTGAGTAGACACACAATTAGGGTATGGTTAGAATGGACTCACTTGGGGACACTGGGGATGGAGAGAGAGCTCTGTGCCTTGCTAGGAACTGAATCTAGGCATAAAGTCTGTGGAGTCACTTCTCCATCAATTCTCTCCACAAGGCCTAGAAGAAAATAGAGGCTCTGCTCTGCCTACTTCTCACGGACCAAGGAATGGTTGGTGGCCTTTTGAGGGCCCTTGGAAGTCTGAGCTTGGAATTAATGGTGGTCAGAACAATGACAACGTTCACGTCAGGTAACATTCTGGGGTGGTTCGTACAGTGCTAGGACTTGTACTAAGCATTCCACACTCATTTACTCTTCAAGACAGCCTTCTGTGATCCTAAAGATGTTCCCACTGACCCATGAGGAAACCAAGGCTTAGTGAGGTGAAGCAAGTTCTCCCAGGACACATAGCCAGTAAGTGGCAGTTGTTTCAAACTCCGCCTCTAAAGCCCACAATCTTTGCTTCTATAACATCCTTTCCCATCAGAGGCTCTCCTCACCAGCCTCCTTGATACATACTCACCCATAGCCTTATTACAAACAGTCATTTTACTTGTTAAATGCATCTTACTGCAATACATGGATTTCTTCTTGTGTGTTTATTTTTTAAGTTCTCTGCATGATCTGAACCCCTGAGAGCACATGACACTGGCTATTTATTTCTGAGTCCTTGGAGAGCAGGGACTGTGTTGAAAGAGCTCTCTTTGTACACTGTTTAGCACAGTGTCATGCACTAAGAGACAAATGTAGTACACTCTCCGGTCGGAAGGAGGTGCCATCCCTGAATTTGCTACTCAGCTCTGCATCTCAGCTGGGTTCTCCATGGAGAAGGAAAGAGGTGTCGAGACTTTACCAGCTGCCCAGCATAACTAGTGAACTTCGTAACTGCAAGTTCCTGGTGAGCAAATCAGAGGGCTTAGCTGTGTGATAGAAAAATAGATGGCTTTTCACTGGTTGGGTAAGAGCATCCAAAAGATCTGACCAAGACGTAAGAGCAGTCAAGGCCATGGGTGACTGAATGTTTAATCTTGGGACAGTTACCCAGCCCACCAAAGCTCTGTGTGTCAGCACAACAGAGTCCGATTGGTCACTTTATGGTTTGTCCTCCTGACTCTGTCTAGACCTGGTGGACCACCCTTGCTTGCCGGGCACGCCTCATCTCCTTCTGGGATCTCAGCCACAGTCTTCACCTTTCCTGGATTTCGGCTTCACCACCTGTAACGGCGAGGTGATGGGGCACCTCTCACCTAGACTCAGCATGCTCATGGAAAGCCCCAAAGTTCCCAAATTAGCACTTGTTCTTGAAGAACATACCAAGGCCCACGGATTCCTTCCACAGTTGTTGATGGAAGGCGAACCTAAATGGGCTTCACTTCCACTTTCATTCTACTAAGGCCTCCTGGTGGCAGAAGGCCATCCTGTGTGGTGGACTTCTAGATTGCAGCTGAGGAAAGGACATTACTTCCCTCTACTACCCAGCTCCATCACTCCTGGATTCTCCCCAAAGTAGGGATACACATATCAAACCCCTTCCTTGCATTCTGTCTCTCACATCCTCCCTTGAAACTGTAAGGGCTTTCTTTCTTTTTCTCCCCTTCCCTGATGGAGGTGACTTCCCTATGTCACACCCTGCACCTGCTAGAGGTGGTCTTCACCTCATCAATCTCAAGGATCCTGACAGCAGAGTGGGTGCAGGGTACATGATTTATGATGGGGGGGGGGGGTGAAAATAGTATACATTTAACATTTTCAAAATATTACTCACATTTGGACTCAATAACCCCTGAGGTCTTTCTAGGGCTGAGATTCAATAATTCTTATAATTCTACTCTGTTAAGAGAGTTTGCAGATCCCAATGACTTTTCACTTTTCCCTTCTTCTTCCCTTCAAAGAATGCCTGAACAGCCCAAAATAAATGAATTAGATCCCCTTTAAAACTCTTTGAAGGGCCCTACAATCACATCATACCAGCACCTAATAGTTCTGACAGGAGGTTTTCTCCATAATTCACTCAGTACTCTGGAGCTGGACAAGAGATACATAATTTATACAGGCAATTATACATCAATTGGTTATTAAAAGTGCCCTCATTGAGATGTACTGTACTAAGGACACAGGGATAAATCTGGTTCCCCAGGTAACTGGCTCAAGCTCACAGAGAGAAGGCAAAATTTCTTATTTTGGATTCGTGTAGCTTGTCTTGACCCTGATTTTTTTTTTTTTTAATTTTTTTTTGCCTACAGTGTGGAGCTCTGCCTGTGTGTGGGTGGATGTGTACAGAAGCCACAGTGAGAAGCTACAGAATGAATGCCAGTCAGGTGCTTTTCCTGGCACTCTCTCCTCCTGGGAAAAAAAATAATTATTTTCCTAATTAATTAAATATTCACCTAAGAATGTGTTCATTCTTCAGTCCATCCATTTCAATAATAAGTATCAATACTAATGACCATGCTAAATGTTGGAGGAGACATAAAAATGAATATTGACATTATCCTTGCCTTTAAAGAGCTGACCATTTAGTGAGGAAAGACATAAGTCAACTCATGATTTCAAATATTTTTATAAGTGCAGAAATGGGGAGAAATTGCAATGAAAATGTGGTGGTAAGGATTATCCATTGTCTCTGGGGATTCTGGAAAATGTTTCACAGGGGAGATGAGAAATGGCAAAGCCCTCCAATAATAAATACTACTTCATTAAAGCATGGAAAGGCAGTCTGCAAGGAGGGCCAAGACTGTGTCCAGATACAGTTCTCCATCAAATTAAGGAAATAAGATCTATCTGGAGGAAACAATGACAGAGAACATTCTTATGCATTTACACTTCTGGCCAAGAAGGGATGGAGGATAATTAGCGATTTCACAGTTCATGGACTGGATTGGTTGCACCAAAATCTTTGTGGGAGGTTTTCTTGTTGTTTTGCTTTCTTAAATATGGAAAATTTGATCCAACAGCGCTAGAGCTGGGCCTATCAATCTATTTTAAAAGCTGTCTGGGAGATTGTTTTGAAAGTGGGACCCAGACAACACCCAAGAAACATTAGGTTCATGTCTCGGCTTTGCCTTCCTGTGTTCTTTATTTTATGCCTTGGCTGGGAAACTGAAGCCTTGTTTAGTCATCAACTCCCAAGCAGTTTGCTTAATGCCATCTAGTCAACTGTATCCCCAGAAGAGCCTAATGTTTTTCCAGTTGTGTTTAAGACTTGGGAGGATGCACAGATGCACTGACAGTCCTTTGGCACCAGCTCCCGATGAGCTTCCTCGGAAATATTGCCACAGTGTATCCAGAGACCCAGCATTCCAGAGGCTCAGAAGGCAGGATGTCTTTGTCTTCACTGTGTAAAGTACACCTGGAGTTTCCCTGGGGACGCAAGATAGAAGGATAAGGGTTGAAGGGATTGGAACAAAGGGGAGCTTCTCTTCATAAACCACAGCATGAAGAGTTTAACAAAATTGTGGGGAGTCATCATTAAACAACTTATGGATGAAATGAATTGAACACTTCACCAAACACTTATATCAGGCACTTCAGGGAACACAGGTTGCTTTTTAATCTAGTTGGGGTGTACAATTTTTGCATATGACAAATAACTATAGTAATTCAGCAAATAATGATATTTTTTCATTTGCCCCTAACAACATGGGTTAGCATCTTGGAAAACAATTGTTATTGATATTTTACATATATATGTGTGTATATATACGTATTTAATATTTTAATGTACTCAGAAGTAAGATGCTGTCAATAATTCACAAAAAGAAATAATACTTACCCCTTAGGTGAGATTGCTATGAGAACACGTGTCCTTTTAGCTTGTTCCTCTTTGGTTTTACTTGTTATCAAATTAAGAAGGGAAAATTAATACTTGTCAGATGCTAATTATGTGGCAAAAAAACAAGCTAGGCTCTTGTTGCATGTATTATCTCATTTTAGCCTCTCAAAGGCCCAGCGATTTTGTATTATTATCATTCATTAGAGATGAAAAAAATAAGTGTCAGAGTGCATATGCGTCTTAGTGTGGCAGGATGACTTATGTACCCCAGAAACACACACACACACATTCTTAATCCATTTCTGTGGCGTGAACCTGCTGGGAAAAGGACCTTTCAAAGATGTTATTTTTTGTTACAGTGTGGTCCAGCTGAATGAGCTCAGGTACAAACCCTATTACTGGGGGCTTTATGAAGAGAAAGCCACATGGAGGAGCTAGAAGTTGGAAGTCAGCAAACCTGGAAGAGAAAGGAGAGGACATCACCTTGTGATGGGAAAGCCAAGAAATCTGAGAATTGCTGATGGTCAGTCAGAATGCAACAGACTCCTAGAGGAAGTAAACTTTCTAGCCTATAAACAGTGGGCCAATAAATCCCTATTTTTAAACCAACCCATTGTGTGGCATTTGACTTAGCAGTCAGGAAACTGAAACATGTAGGGTCACTAGGAAGATAGTCAGGGGAAGAGCTAGAATGCCCCAGTCCTTGCCCTTTCCCTGACCTTAAGTGTCCTTGTGGTTTCCTTGGACAGGATCACCCAGTACAATTGATCTGGGTAAGTAGGTAGCTTTGACGAACCCCTGATATCTGATTATCCTTTCAGTTACCATAACAGGGAGTAGAACACAGTAGGATCTCCATAAAAATTTACTGACTTGAATTAAACCTTTCTACAAATATCCATTTATTCATTTGCTTTGCACAACATATATTGAGCTCCCTGAATTGTTCCAGAAGCCTGGGTTATAACAGTAAACAAAATATTAAAAAAACAAAACTCCATGTCTTCAATGACCTTATCTTCTACTCGTGAGGGAGGAGACTATTAAAATACATAAACACTATCCATAAATAAATTATTTAATATATTGAAAATCATAGTGTTATGGAAAAGGAAATAAAGCCAATCACAGCTTCCTATCAGTTTTAGATAAATAGAATTACCACATTGTGCTGATTTAATTCCAAGAGAAAGGAAAGATTCAAGATATTTTTGTTAACTTGTTATACTATTCCCTCCAATGAGCATAGATAGTTCATATTTGAAACATTGAAAATAGTTCATGGACTTACTTTCATGAACCTATCAGTTGGGAATCACTTATCATTTTGCCACTTCTTTGCTCTACTCCAGTTAGTCATCAAACCTCAGATGCCAGAGAATCAGAGATAGAACCATGGAGAAGGGAGGAGGAGGAGGAAGAGAGAAAGAACAGGGGTGGGGAGAGGGGGAAAGGAAAGAGAAGAACAGAAGGAAAAAGAAGAGAAAAGTCAAGAGTGTGTGGAGCTCAAATATATGCCCAAACCAAGCTATTTCCTCTATAAAATTCTGTCTTCTACTCCCCTGATGAAGAGGGCAAGACAAGTATGATTTTATCCCATGCAAAAATGATGGAGAAAGACTATGATATCAAGATAATACTGTAACAAGTCTTCATTATGGTACCCTCAGCCAAGAAATCAAGTTAACTGTCCACAAGCAGTAGCCCCAATTACCTCTGGAAGTAAAAATCCCCAGTCTTGAAGATAGAATTGATTGTGGCCACTGAGTTACTACCCAATGTTAGGGACAGCCCTAAAATTCCCACCACCGCCCATAGATAGGTTTTATGTGGAAGGTCTTTGCGGACACCCAGATCAGCCACAGCCCTTTTAATAGAGATAGATTCCGAGAGAAAAATCAAGAAGAAAAAACAAATCCAATGAGCTTTCTGGACTTGGGGTCTTTTCCTAACAGCCAGAAAAGAGGTTGGGAGGCATTTTCTCCCTGAAGTCTGGAAGGAATTTAATCTTTCCCAGTGCCCCATGCCTTCCAGAAATTGGTCTTCTCTCTAGAATATTTTTTAAGGATACATAAGGAATATAGAATGATATCTCAAAAAACAGCACTTCAAATGAAAGGAGAGAAATGAGCTGATGTTTCCCTCCCTGTGAGTCCTGTGGTGCAAAGAGACTCGATTAGCAGGAGAAGGTAAATCAGAATAATTCAGTCACCTCTATCATTTCCCCGCGGCCATCCTCCTAGGACTGTTTGTCACGGGGTGTTTTTGAAAAGCAGTTCCCCTCAGACTCAGATTCCTTTCATCCATCACTGTGCTAGGTGAGGGATGCTAAATGCATTGGGGACATGACAGACAGGCATCACTGGTGCAGCGAAAGCAAGGCCAGCCTGGGGGATGTGCTCCACGGCCATTCTCCCTGATGTCTTTTCTCTTAGGCAACATTAATGTGACTGGATACAGTCATACTTAAAAATAAATATATTAATATTACTAAATATGCTCTTTCCTATACTTCATGGCTTTCAAGTTTTTCTCAAAAATCATCTGAATAGACCTGCCTCCGGCCCTCTCTACCCTCCTACCCTGACAGTTGTTACTCTATTTCTTTTCCCATAACATTTTTTAAAAGACTTATTGCAGTTACATATGTGTGTACATATATGTGTATATATATATGCATACATAAAACACAAAATTTCCTCTTTTAATCATTTTTAATTGTACATTTCAGGAGTATTAATTGCATTCACAATGTCCTACAATAACCATCATCTATCACCAAAACTTTTTAATCACCCTGAACAGAAACTCTGT
The DNA here is from genome assembly GCF_015220235.1 of Choloepus didactylus. Classification (NCBI taxonomy): domain Eukaryota; kingdom Metazoa; phylum Chordata; class Mammalia; order Pilosa; family Megalonychidae; genus Choloepus; species Choloepus didactylus. The sequence goes on along the minus strand of NC_051312.1, from coordinate 147,458,565 downwards.
ACCCATTAAGCAATAACTCCCTATTTCATTCCCTGCCTTGTCCCCTGGTAACTTCTAATCTACTCTCTGTCTCTCTGAATTTGCTTATTCTTAATATTTCATATAAGGGGTATTACACATTATTTGTTCTTTAGTATCTGGCTTCTTTCACTTAGGATGTTTGTGAGGTTCATCTATTTTTTTTTTAGCATGTATCAGAACTTCATTCATTTTTACAGCTGGATAATATTGCATTGTGTGGATAGACCAGATTTTGTTTATTCAGTCGTATAACGGGAATACTTGGTTCCTTCCACCTTTCGGCTTTTGTGAATAAAGCTGCTATGAACACTGGTGTACATTATCTGTCTGAGGCCTTGTTTTCAATTATTTTGGCTGTATACCTAGGAGTAGAATCACTAGGTTATATCCCATGGCACTTGTGATCTTCAAACATACCCAACAGAATCCATTCCACATTCCCTTTCACCCCTTCCTGTTTTTTCAATGCATCCTAAACACCTAACCATGCTACACAAACAATTGCATGGAAGGGCACTAATTTGAGTATCACAATCAAACAAACTCCAAAGCAGATGGAATTTTCTCCATAGTAAGCTCATGAATAACAGCTACTGTGTATGGGGGTAATTAGTCATAAATAGTATAATGGATACCACAAATGACCTTAATTAACATATTTTCAGACAATTCTTGTAACATTTCTCTATTTTCCTTGTTACCAGTTTAATTTCCATAACCAGCATTGATGGCAGCAGATTTTCTTGGTACCACATTCAGTGAAAACATCATGCTCTCTGACTTGCTGACACGAACAAATAGAAGCCCTAGTTCTGTCTTTCTAAAGCATTCCTCTATTATTCACACCCCCTTCCCAATTTCAGCACTCCCCACACCTGCCCTAGTAGACCCCACTGACCCACACAGGTCCCAAGAGACCCACCTGCAGCCCTCCCACCTCCCATCATCACTGCCCTCTGGGATATTCCTCACCCAGAACACCCCTATTTGCTCACTCTCACCTCGAAACAGTGGGATCCCACTGGAGGGGTGGAGGAGTGAGGGAAAAGAAAGAAGAAACTAGAGGCACCCCAAACAAGCTGGTTCACGTGCATTCTTTTTCAAAGGTTACCTTCCAACTCTTTAAATTTGTCTGGATAAAAAAGTCATAGCCAGAGGTTTTGCTTTTTTGACCTTCATGCTTGAGTAGCAAGCTAGCAGGCAAACTGCTGTGGGCTACCCTTTAAACAATCCACATGTGACCTCCTGCTGAAGCCCTCACCCCAGTACTTAACCATATCTTGTGTTTTAAAGCTTTCCCTGACCATCATGTCTTCCCTTACTCTTTCCCCCTCAAGGGCTACGCTACCTGGAAAAGAAGGAAACCCTATTGTCTGGGGGTGCAGGTGTCCTGGATAAGAAAGTGTGAAGTTAAATCAGGGATGACAGCAACTTTTGAGCAAAACATAAAAACAGCTCCATAAATTTCCAGGAAAAAACTATAAAACATGTTGCTATGTAAGATCTGCTGCAGCTCAGGAAAGCTAGTAAATTTGCTCCCTATTTGCATAGCATTTAATCATTTACAAAGCATTACCCCATAATTATCCCACTTAATTATTCCATTAGTACTATGATACAGACATAATTATTATCCACTTTCCAGATAAGGGAAACTGAGACCCTGAGAGTTTGAGTGATGTGGTTGAGGTCACACTGCTACATGGGACCAGCTACATTTTTGCAGGCACCATACAAAACAGAAATGCAGGGCCTTGTTCAAAAATGAGCAAGAATTTCAAAATAGCAGCAGCAGAGCTTTAAAGCAAGTATGCAACCCTGCTAAGCCTGGGGTCTTGTTTGTACAGACTACACAGCCATGAAGCTGGGCCCACTACTAGATGGAGATGAAGCCAGGACTCAAATGCCTATCTATGAAGTCCAAGTCTACCTTTTCATTACCTTCTGGCTATGCCTAGATTCCCTTCCCAGTCCTGCCTCCAACCATCCCTGTGACCTTGTACATACACCTTTTAACCTACTTGCATCCAAGATTTCCCTACTATAAACTGAGATGTCACAGTAAATAATCATTAGTCTTTTTGACCCTCCAAAGTTCTATGACTTTCTGCCCCATTGCCCCCAGATTCTTGTTTTTTATTTTTTTTATTTTTTATAATTTTTAATACAGTTTTATTGAGAAATATTCACACACCTGACAATCATCCACAATGTACAATCAACCATTCACAGTACCATGATATAGTTGTACATTCATCACCAGAATCAACTTTTGAACATTCTTCTTACTCCAAAAAATAAAAAATAAAAATAAAAGTAAAAAAAAGTAAAAAAAAAAAAAACACTCAAAACATTCTATCCCCTCCATCCCACTCTATTTTTCATTTAGTTTTTGTCCCCATTTTTCTACTCATCTGCCCATACACTAGACAAAGCGAGAATGAGCCACAAGGTTTTCACAATCACATCATCACACCATGTAAGCCATATAGTTACACAGTCGTCCTCAAGAATAAAGGCTACTGAGTTGCAGTTCAACAGTTTCAGGTATCTCCTTCTAGCTATTCCAATCCACTAAAACCTAAAAAGGGATGTCTATATAGTATATAAGAATGCCCTCCAGAGTGACCTCTTGACTCCATTTGAAATCTCTCAGCCACCAAAGCTTTATTTCCTTTCATTTCACATCCTCCTTTTGGTCAAGAAGATTTTCTCAATCCCAGGATGCCAGGTCCAGATTCCTCCCTGGGAGTCGTGTCCTGTGTTGCCAGGGAGATTTACACCCCTGGGAGTCAGGTCCCATGTAGGGGGAGGGCAGTGAGTTCATCTGCTAAGTGGGCTTAGAGAGACAGGGCTGCATCTGAGCAACAAAGAGCTTCTCTGCCCCCCAGATTCTTAAAGTCTAGTGGACAACAATTTCTGCAATGATTCTGAGAATGAAGGAAAAAATCTGAATGAATTTCTCTGTAGTCTTTAATTGTCTCGTATCTTCCATTCTTTCCAAATCTCCCATCTCCCTCCCAGCTCCCCATTCAATCTGATTGAATCTGCCCTTTATACCTGATCATTTGAAAGAGAAGAAAGAAGAAAGGGGGATGGGGGAAGGGAAGAAAGGAAAGCAAAGGAAAGAGGAAAAAAGAGGTTCCCGCTGTGCAGATGGCTCCAGATCCTCAGCCTCACCTCTGTTATCAGCAGATTTCACTTCAGGGATACTACACTCTAATTTGTATGGCAAAGGCACATTTTGAAACCAAACTGGTTATTATTGTGGAGGCTCCTGCCTCAAGCAGCAGTCTGAATGTTTTTCTCCCTGAAATCTGAACATATTCATCAAACTGTGTTGCACTCCTGGACTTGCAATTAATCACAGCTCATTTCAAGCTTTGTTAATTAATACCAAGGCTAGGGATCCAGCAGAGGCCCCAGATTTAATCTGCGGTGTTTGAAAATTATTATAATCTGCTAAAAGTAGAGCTGTTGGGTTTTTTAAATAGCTTAAAAAAAAAAAATCCAACACCACATTACCAAGAAATTAAAAGAAATAATATGGTAGTCCTGGTGAAGGAACTACCCTGAAATGACCTCCTCTTGCTGTTGTAAAGTGGTAGATGGCCAGCAGATGGAGTGGAACCGATCTATAAACACTTTTTTTTCAGAGTCAAACCAACTTAATGATTAAGAGATGAAGGAAGACAACCAAATGGAGACCACCAGGCAGCTTCTGGCAATAACTGAATCAATATATAAAAGGAGCACTCAGTGGGATCTGGTCTGATGATACTGGGAAGAAACATCTTAAGGTGTCTTTTCTTCACCTTTGATCTACTAAATGGAAAGAATTCCCAAGCATGATTTTCACCCAGTAAGACAAAGGGCACCGTTAAAACAAAATGATCCCAAAGGAATAAGGACATGGTTTACCTGAAATTACACTGGGTGGTTATTCACCAGAATGAGTTTACTTTTGGTTTTCATGCTTACTTTTCCCAGGTTGTGCTGTTCCCTAAATCTGGAACGGGGTGGGTGCAACTGTTTTTCTAAAGAGTATTTATTGAGTATTTCTTTTTCACAACCAGAACATTTGCAGCAATACTGCCCAACCATAATGTATGCATTGCTTCCTACCAGTGATCCATGTGTTAGCTCAAATGCCGAAAAATGTAGGTTTTGAAAGAAACTCAAGGATAAATGGACTCAGGTTATTAGTAGAGAAACACCAAAATATTCCATAAAAAAAAAAAAAAATGTTCCCATCTCAGGTGGAATTCCATCTCTGATGGAATCTTCAGTCTTATTTTCCCACACTTCAGTCATTCCAAACTTACTTGATGTTTATTCCTCTGTGCCTTTATATATGATGTTTCCTTAGCCCACCCCTTTGGAATTCTACTCATACTTTAAGACTAATGAGAAATGTAGCTTTACTCTGAAACCCTCCCTGTCTCCTGGAAGAGTTCCCTCTCAATGGTTCCAACTTGTTTTGTGCATATTTATCCTGGTCCTTATCACACTGTTTTCTCAATATTTATGCATATATTTTCTATACTATGTATGTAAACATACTTGTAACAAATTATCATAGATAATAGATATATAGGTAGATACAAAGATACAAAATCGGTACTTCCGGACTTTCAGAAACCCAAGAGCGGTGCTATTACATTTTTCATTTTCTATATATTCAACCTTAAAGGCAGTGGCTGTGGCATAGTAGGTGTTTGATACATTGTACCCGAATGATGGCTTGAATGAATAAGTAGAGGTCAGTTTAGGTGTCAGTCTTATTTTATAAAAGGAAACTGAAGCACCACCAGGGCAAATTACTTGTCTAAAGTCACACAAATTAATTATCAAATGCATTTGGCATAATTCCCAGCCACAGAGTGCTCATTTCCATAGGGAGACAGCTTCAGACAAACTTCTGTTCTTGAGCGCTGCATAATCTGCGAGAAACCACTAGTTACATGCAGGCTATACAGGACATGGGGGGGGGGGTGGAAATAAAGAATACTTATGTCAGCTCTGAGTGGGTAACATGCAGAATCACCAACACAGCCCAAAGCTAGTAGACTTGGGGTTGCAGTACAATACACAAGTGAGTACAGCTGTGGAAGCCTCTGAGTCAGGTTAAAGCTCCAGGTTATAGGGCTGATGGCTAATGAATCCTGAGTTTGCCTTCTCATTCTCCATCACCTCCTCCCTTTCCTGTTTCTGTTAGCTAGAGAGAACAATTTGGAGTTACAAATGGAAAAAACAGAGAAACAACCCTCAAGCAGTCTGAGATAGTATTTCTGCAAACAAATACTCCTAGATCTTGCCCAGAAGGGGAGATGGGCAAAACCAAACAGGAAAGATTTTCTGTTCAATCCCATGTAGTCCAAGATGATGCCCTGGAGTTCAAACAATGGAAGAAAACACTGCTATTGGCCAAGAGTAGAGGCTTCTACTCTAAGACTCACAAGGCTGCAAAGAATGTGCCAAGTGGTATGAAGCCTAGTTCCAATTCTGGGTGGCACATGGCCCCACCCCGCTTTCAAAGACAGGGTGGGGGCTCGGGGCTGGTGACCAAAAAGGGCTGCCAGGTCTCAAGGGAGCAGCATGTGTTGACAGATCTCTCCATTATCCAAAAGAAGCCAAAAATCCCACAGATTTATGTATTCTCTTTTGATCTTTCATTATCAACAACTCTTCACTGTGCAGAGCAATCCAGAAAAAAAACAGATCTGTAGGCCAGATCTGTGCCGCAAACATCACACCTGTGACCTCCTCTTTGAATCTACACATACCTAGATGCACACTAGGTATGTTGCTGTTGGATCCCAGGGAAGAAATCCCATTTCTGAGCCACTTTGGGGGGGTGGCAGATTTGGGGGAGGAGGGATTGTATGTTCCCTTGAGCAATTTAGAAATTCACAGAATTTCTTCTACCTCCTGTCCAAAAAAATCATCTCTGCCTCAGGACAATAGGCCAAACCAAAACACTGAATTTTCCAAGAGATTCAATTTGCATTTCATTTATTGTAATCAAATCATGTAACAGGTAATGCAACCTGATTTGGGATTTGGAAAATATAGCGATGGTAGCTATTGCACTGTTGCTAAAAAACAACCAAGGAGTCATTAGGGAACCACATTCTGCAGCCTGAGGCTCTGCTCCCCCAAGAGCAGGTGCGTGCTTCCACACTTCAGCTCAGAGACCTTGGCCCCACACAACTTCTCTTGGTCCTCCAGGTGCCTGGGAACATTGCAAGGTGAGAGCTTACCCCATGGAGTCCATGGCCCAGGGATCAAGATTCACAATGTAGATGGCTGCTTTTCTGCTGGCTAGTCACAGGAAGGGTGCTGATTTCTCCCCAGTGTCCCTGGCAGGTGAGCAGAGCCTTGAAGCTCTCTAAGAAAAGTGGTGGCTATCAATGGTGTGGGGCTGGACAGTTGTCTCTCCAGAGGCCACCTGCCAATAACTCAGGTTCCCAGCAGCTCAGGGCATTCAATCAATCCTGTTCAGTTCAGTCATCTTTCTCTGGACTCTTCTGAGTTCCTTCCTTATCTGATCTCCTAGGTCTCTCTCCCCACCCACTAGCCCAGGTCACCTTTTGCTTGTTGGGGAATTATGAGAAAGGAATCGCTTCTTCTTTTAAATGCCTCTAGATATTTCCCTCAGAGAAACTCACTCGATAGTACTGTTTATGCTTCCCAGACACCCACATAATCTGCTTAGTGGGTTTAGACATCTGGAAACACTAGAGTTCGGAGATGCACGGGCTATTGCCTGCTAGCTGCCCTCTCATGACTTCCCCTGAGGCAAACCCAAACCTGATTATCTGTTTGAAATTATCTACTTAAATGGAGAGGGGGAGGTGGAAGGGGAGGATAGGGGTAAATAGTGGCCAAGAACAAATAAATAATAATATTTAAAACATGTCATCCTGACACACTCCTTGAAAGGAAAAAGAAAAGTTAAACTCAGTTTAAATAAATTAGATCCATATACTGGGTCTGAGGTGTTAGCACTGGACACAAAGATTCCACATTAAAACCAGGAATTTTTCTGTTCTTTGGACTAAATATAAAATTCTATGTGTCTGGAGCACCAAGAGCTGCCTGAGCACTTCCAATTCTCTCTTCTGTCAGCACAAAGCACTGAATCTCCCCCTCCCCCTCCCCCCAAATAACACAGGTCCCAAGGCCTCCAGAATTTAGCCTGTACACCACAAAAGAAGGCTTTGATTGGGTTTCTCTCTGAATCCCCAAAAGGGTTTGTTGAAAGCAAATGGGATGAAGGAGCTGAGAAGAGGAGAAGGGGGTGGGTGTGTGGGGAAAAGCCGCTGTGAGCACAGGCCCAAGCCAAGAGGCTCTGCAGGACAGCTGGGGAGGGTGGCTGCTTTCACATCCCAACTGGCTCCCTCCTGATGTAAAGGCCTTGGACAAACAACACCTTCTCCTCTAAGCCCCTTTATTCCTGGAGACTCCCGTAGTGTCAGGAGAAAAAGCAACTGCTGAGTAAAGAAGGCAGTAAGCCCTAAGGGAAGACAGCCCAGAACAGTTAGCTTTTAAAGAAATATTAAAGATTTCCTGGAGCAGGGGCAGTGCGCAGCCTCACCCCTTTCAGTCCTTTCAACCTCCCAATCCTCTGCTCCACCCCAATGGGCAGAAGTACATTCAGGGAAGAGGCTGGAGGGTTAAGAGTGTGAATTTCAACCTGTGATTCAAGGAATAAATGAAGACTCCCCTAACCCTCGAAATAGGTCTCTCACTGTTTAACAGAGAGCCTGATCTTCAGGACACCAATTTGGGATGAGGTATGTGTCTCCATGGATTCCCTGTGAAAACCCAAACAGCTGAAATACAGGCATATCCACCCAGGAGTCAAGTATTTACATCCATCTGTCCATCTATCCATCCATCCATCCATCTATCTCTTTATCTATATAGCTACCTATCTATATCTTTCTAATCTATCATGTATCTACCTCTCTAACCTGAGCTAAAAAACATTGCCTCTGCCTTCCAGAAGCTTACAAACCACTTAGAAGCAAAATGCATTATATAAGTGATATGTATTTGTATTTATGTACAACTATAGTACTTTTAAGATTTTGTTTTTAGAATGCTGAACCGGGTGTTGGATTTTGAATTTCAGTTTTTCCCACTAATTAAGAGCTGTGCAACCTTGGGCAATTCAATTGTCCTCAAGTTCTTAGAAGAGTCCCTGGCACAGAATAAACTCCTAATAAATGTTAGCTGTTTTTATTGCTTTTAATTAATCTAATCATTATTATTATTAAGTGGAGATATTAGTACCTACTGCACACAGCTACGTAGCTCCCCAAAGCTGTCCACCACCACTAACTTGTCCCAACATTTACTAATTTGCATGTCCATTAAATGTTAATGGGTTCCAAACTGGATTCTAGGCCTCTAGTCTCTTTCTCTTCCAAGCTATACTACATGCTGTTTTCAAAGCCTCTTGAAAAAATTTCTCTAGTTTAGTGAGACAGAAATGTTATCTCCATAAAGACCCTGCACCAAGGACCAGTATGACACTGATTCAGCTAGTGTTCCCATTTTTGAGAATGGTTATCCACCCCCCACACACATACACACATGTACACAAACACATGCACACAAACACCAATGTGCCAGTGGGAAAAGCAATAGAGAAAAGATAGAGCCATACCTACATTTAGACTTTCACTTTTGATACTTTGAACTTTGTATTTATCTTTAACAGTTAAGTGTTGATGCCTGTATTAGGGTTCTCCAGGGAAACAGAGCCAACAAGAGATAAATACATATATATGTTATATATCTTTGTATATGTTATATATATTCTGTATAATGTAAATATGAGATTTACTATAGGAATTGGCTCACACGACCGTGGGGATGGGCAAGTCTGAATTCCGTAGGGCAGGCTGCAAGCTGGAAACCATGATGAAGGTTTTGATGAATTCCCTAAGAGAAGCTGACTGGTTGAAGTAGAGATAGAAATTCTCCTTTCTGACTGCTGATATCATCAGTTCTCCCTTTAAGGCTTTCCAGTGATTGGAGGAGACTTTTCTCATTGTTGAAATCAATCTTTGTTGATTGTAGATGTAATCAGCCATAGATGCAATCCTCTGACTAATGATTCAAATCTATCCACAAACTACCCAAAGTTACATCGGGCCAATGCTTGCTTGACCAAACAACTGGACACCATAACCTAATCAAGTTGAAACATAAACTTAGCCATCCCAGTTCCCTTCTCAATGATACTCTGGATTAAAAGAAGACAATGGAAAATGGTTTAAATGTGCACAAGAATTTTTTCATTTATTTATTCAATGGTCATTTATTGAGCATCCAGTTATGTGCCAGACACTGGGAAACCAGCAAGGAAAAAGACAGATGTCTTGTCTTTATGGAGCTTATATTCTAGTGGCAAGGAGAGGCATAAACACGCATAATAAAATGACAGTAAATGATCACAAATTCCACACTGAGAAGTCGGAATCCTTCTCAAGGAGAGTTCCAGGCACTACCAATGATCCCAGGCATTGATCCAAGTGGACAGAGGTGATGAAATGTATCTGTCATATTTCACTGTAGTCTTTATTCTTTTTCTCTTACAGGATTGATTCGAAGATTCCTGAGCCAGTTCAGATTTTCTAAAGCATAGATGTGCATTGTTAAGAGTATGTGCATGTGTGAATGTGTCTATGTGTGTGCATGTGGGGAGGGGGGTAAGCAATCTTGAACATGGAAACACTAGCTGATCTGTCCCTTAGAGCAGGGATCTTATGGAGAAAACTTATTCTTGGCATCTTAACTAGATGAATCACTCCTTCTCTTCAAATATCCTGAAAGCTCTGCCACTGGCTGTGGTTGCTGCAAGCTGCCCTTGGTTCAGCTGGTTTAATCAACCTTCCCTGGCTTCAGCAATGCCCATTATAATTCCATAGGGCTTCTGCTGTTCTTGCTTGCAAGGGGAGAGTGGGGTCTGGAATTAATCTTACCAACATAAACCACTGTCCATTATGACTTGGGCAAACCTTGGGTATCCACATGCCTGCACATTCACACAAATCTTCCTTCTGGCTCCTACCCTGTTTCCTCCTGAATAAATATTACTGGACTTCTGTATTAAAGGCTTCCATGGCTGGAATCCTCTGTGAATGCTAGCCAAGTAAACTGATGTAACAGCACTGGCTGGCCCTCGCCAGGCCCCTCCTTCAGAAAACTGAATACAGCACTGCCTTCTCTTCCCCATTCCCCTGGGCTTTGTTGGAGCACTGTGATGAATGATCCAACTCTAATGAAATCAACTTGAATCATGCTGCCAGGATTTAGTCATTGCCTACCGACTGGAATCCCAAAGCTGTTCCTCATCTGTATTAATTAGGGTTCTCTAGGGAAACAGAATCAACAGGAGATATCTGTAAATACAGGATTTTATAAAAGTGTCTCATGCAACTGTGGGTATGAATGATTCCAAATTCCATAGGGCAGGAAGCATGAGGCCAAATTTTGTAGGGCAGGCAGCAAACTGGCAACTCCGATGACGGTGTTCGATGAAATCCTCAGGAAACACTTCGCTGGTTAGCCGAAGAAGAAGTGAAGGTCCTTTCTCTTTCTCCCTTAAAAGTCTTCAACTGATTGGATTAAATCCAGCTGATTGAATTCTCTCATTGTGGAAGACATGCCCTTTGTTGTTGTGATTAGTCACAGGTGCAGTCAATTGACTGATGATTTAATAAGCCAGCCTTCTGGTTTATTTTAATCAGCCACAAATGTCCTTGCAGTAAGGATTAGGCCAGTGCTTGCTTGACCAGACACCTGGAAAACATCACCTGGCCAAGTTGACACATGAACCTAACCATCACCTCATCTGATTGATTGAACTATTTATCTTTCTAGACCTTGTAGAAACAGTATCAATTTTAACTTTCAAAATACCCCTACTAATTATCTATTCTTATTCCCATTTTGTAGATGGAGACACTTAGACTCAATGAGGTTTAATAGACTTTCCAAAGCATCACAGCAGATAATGTTGAAAGGAGTGAGATCTATCACTCTTTTGGTACGAGGGAACTATGGTGCCATGACTTTAGCTATGGAAGGCTGTCCAATGAAATGCCAGTTTGCCTGGGTTTAGATCCCTGCTCTGCCATTTGGCAGTTGCCTGAACTTGGGCTAGATAGCAGCAGTTACTTAACCGCTTTAAGTCTTGGTCTTCCCATCCGTCCAAAGGAAACAATAGTTTCTGTTTTATAAAGTTGATTTGAATGAAGGAAGGTATGAGATACCCCAGGAAAAACACTAATCACAGGTATGAGCATACATGTATATTTTCATTATTATCAGTGTTCCTGTTATTGTTTTTATTGTCACCACCCAGACTCCCTGAGCTGTACTTTGCCTACCAAATCAGACCTTTTTTTCTTTCAGGACTCCTGAGCCAGCCTCTGCTGCTGAGATCTTAGGATACCTCATCAAGTTGTAGCAGAGCTTGGCAGCACCCAGCAACCTAACCCACTTACCTTGACTTAGTAGAAGTCTTGTAACTGGCAAACCCTACTCATTGTCCCAAGTATATCCAAGACTTCATTTGGCACTAGTTTTATTGCTGTACTCTTCCTGAAACATATCACATTTTCTCAGTCCCCTGTTTAAAAAACTATTTCCCCCTGGACTAAAAATACAATGCAAAATTTTACATTTTGCCATACAATTTTTTAAAAAAGATTACTGATCATTTCTATTTGTACCTCATTATGATTTGTACCCTTCCATCATGCCTTTATTAACTATTTCTTGCACACAATGGGAACCCCCCTATTTCACCTTTTCCTGAAACTGTGTCTCCCTCTGAATGGTCTTGCTGGCCTCACCCCCATATCTGTCTAAGTCCACGTGATCATCCCTTAAGGCCTAACTCCAGTTTATATTCTTCCAGAAGGTTTAGCTAGTCCTCCCAACCAGGCTGGAATTCATTAAGACAATGTGGAGAGTACGCAGCATGGAGAACAGCAACCTGGGTCCAGCTCTAGGACAGACTAATGTATTAACTTGATGCCATACAGCTACCTTGGGCAGTAGAGCATTGCAAACTAGCAAACACTTTATCTGTTGCTTTCCCAACTCCTTCCCATGTATTTCCAGGGGTGTAAACTGTGAAATGAACAAGTCTTATATTAGACCCAAAAGTTAGAGAGAGTTTTACTTGACATAAAAACAACATTTGGTGAAATATGTTTTGTTTTATAAAGTATGGAGAGATAAGTTGGGTAAAAGTAAATATGGGATTAATTATTTTCCTTATGACATGACATTGGCACATAATATGTGTCATTATATTGGCAACTGACATCTATTAAGCACAGGTTCCAGAATGCAATTGTGTTCTGCATAATTCTGGGCAAGATGTTCCAAATGACAAAGCCAAAGTTTCTCCCATAAAAGAATGTCATTGCTTTTGGCATTTATTGTCTGCAACACTTATATTGCACTTATCATATTCTTCTTATATTGCAGTCATTTTAGCTCATGCCTAACTTTTATATTTGATTCTAAGTTCCTGGAAGTAAGGGACCATGTCCCACTTTTCTCTGTCTATAAAAATGTTGACTTACACATATTACCCACACTGTTACTTTTTTTTGAATAATGGCTGTGAAGTTGCATGAATATGTCATGGACTCTGGGGTCCATTGGCTTGATTTGATTATCTTTGCCAGTAAATAATTCTGTATCCAATAATACCCATTTTATAGAGTTTTTGTGAAGCTAGGTAGGACGAGGTCTGTAACATAGAATTTTTGTTGTTGTTGTTGTTGTTTCATTTTGCTGATTTTTTTTATTAAATTCAGTTTTATTGAAATACATTCACACACCATACAATCATCCATGGTATACAATCCACTGTCCACAGTATGATAACATAGTTATGCGTTCATCACCACAATCTATCTCTGAACATTTTCCTTACATCAGAAAGAACCAGAACAAGAATAAAAAATAAAAGTGAAAAAAGAACACCCAAATCATCCCCCCCATCCCACCCCATTTGCCCTTTAGTTTTTATCCCCATTCCTCCACTCATCCATACACTAGATAAAGGGGATGTGATCCACAAGGTCTTCACAATCACACTGTCACCCCTTGTAATCTACATTATTATATAATTGTCTTCAGGAGTCCAGACTGCTGGGTTGGAGTTTGGTAGTTTCGGGTATTTACTTCTAGCTATTCCAATACATTAAAGCCTAAGAGGTGTTATATATAGTACATAAGAATGTCCACCAGAGTGACCTCTCGACTCCATTTGGAATCTCTCAACCACTGAAACTATTTCATCTCATTTTGCATCCCCCTTTTGGTCAAGAAGATACTCTCAGTCCCATGATACCGGGTCCACATTCATCCCCGGGAGTCATACTCTGCGTTGCCAGGGAGATTTACACCCCTGGGAGTCGGGTCCCACGTAGGGGGGAGGGCAGCGAGTTCACCTGTCGAGATGGCTCAGTTAGAGAGAGAGAGGGCCACATCTGAGCAACAAAGAGGCACTCGGGGAGACTCTTAGGCACCATTACATACAAGTTTAGACTCTCCTTTGTGGTAATGAGCTTCATAAGGGCAAGTCCCATGCTCGAGGGCTCAGCACATCAAACCGCCAGTCCCAATGTTTGTGACAACATCAACACCAGTCCAGGTGAGGATGTCCAACACATCCGCACCTTCTCCCAGATCCTCTGGGCTGGGGAGGGGGAGGCTGTAAATATATTTTTTATTATCTGCCCAAATTACTCTAGGATGTGTCACTATTTCACTCCAGCCTATACTAACCTACCGTATCTCACTTCCTATTCAAAGTTCCATGCAGTTGTGGTGTTTGATCAAATCGACTGTAGAGTTGTACTGTTTAGAAAATTTAGATCCTGTACCAAATAGATATCTATTCCCTTGGTCTCATATGAAAGTTGAAGTTTTAAAACACAATCAGTTTCAACCTTTACCCTTTGGCCTGGCTTGCCCTGGTCTTAACCAGACCTGCTTCATTCATATAACTAATTGAAGTCTGGGCTCTTTTTCAGCTTTTTTTTTTTTTTTTTTTTTTTTTTTACAGTGGCTGTATGCACTAGTACTGACATTCATATCTGCCGAGCTCTAGCTCTGAGTTTCAGGTGTCTCAGAGATATGCATTGTTCCAGAGACCAATCAGGTTATACGCTAGGGGATCAGCATCTCAAAGTTTAGAGATGGGCCTTACAATTCAGGGATAGAGTTAACTGCTGTAAGAGCTTACAATCTAGGGACTATTACAATAATTATGTCCACGTTAGGCTATGTTCTAAGATTCAATTCTGAGTTTACACATTGTAGTTAGTCCATATTGGTGAGGCATCATCCCTCTCACCATGTTTTCTCCAACACTTTTACTCCTATATATATATTTTCTTAAAATTTTATAGAGTTATATTCACATACCATACATTAATCCACAGTGTACAATCAGTTGTTCATGGTATCATCATAAAGTTGTACATTTATCACCACAATCAGCACTTGAACATACTGATTACTACAAGAAAAATTGTTTTTTTTTTTAGCAATAAGAAAAAATGATAAAAAGAAAAATAACATGTCCTACAATACAATATGCTACTAAGGACAGCAAAAAACACCACTACCAAGAATCCCATATTCCTCACCTATATCCCCCTCATATACATTTAGCATTGGCATATTGCCTTTGTTACATTTAATGGAGATATATTACAATGTTACTGTTGACCATAGACTCCAGTTTGCTTTGATTATGTTTTTTCCTGAATACCATCCCTTTTTCAAATTTCTACATGGTTGACATTCATTTGCTTTCCCACATGTAACATATAATTTTAACTGGTGTTACCCTCTCAATTCTTTTGTTTCTCAGTCTTCAAAAAAGAGTTAGACTTTGTCACAATAACTCTTTTGGCCACTTTCTAGGGCAGAATTGGAGAGAAGGAGAAATGGAAGGAGAACAAGTAGCATGTAGGCTAAGACTGGGGCATGGGGCACTGGAAGCAGAAAAGGGAATTGGGGATTTTGCTGTGATCTGTTCATCTCCTAGTACTTGGAAGGGGACCCCTTCTGAAGGTCTTAACTTATTTTGAAATTGCTCTATTGGCTGGTTTGAGACTGAACCTGTAGTGCACAAATTTGTGAACACAAACACACGACTAATTGATACATTCTGCTAAAAATCTGTTTCCATAATGTGAATGGGAACACATTGGTCCAGAAAAAAGGGCAATGTGATGTTTATTCTCTTAAGTAAACACTTCACGAGGGGCATGTGCAGCAGAGTATTTCTTCACCCAACATTCCGAGAAAAGAGTCGTGCTCTTGGTGATTGGCTCATAGAGAACATCATAGAAAATTTGTTGAGGTCCCAATAAGTTGCTAGAGTTCTCCACTAGTCAGTTTTCATCTACCTTTTCAGATGACACATTCTTAGTCTTTAAAGATCAAGTATGCTTATTCCTAGACCATTTAATGGGGCTTTTGATGGCTAAAAATATATATAATATATGAACACAGATAGCAGGATGAAAGAATTTCAGAACTCTTGATTTCAGGCAATCCAAGGTCTGCAGTAATCCCAGAACCCTGTGATATTATTTTATTCCTTTCCTTCACTCAACAAATATTTACTGAGATAATAATCTTGACAATTGCTAACTGCTGTGGGTACATTGTTACATTCGATCCTCCAAACAGAATTATCGATAGATAACATTACTACCATTTTAAAGATTAAGAAACTGAGGCTCCAAGAGAAATAATAACTTACTTTAAATTACATAACTTGTAAGTGATGGAATATTGATTCCAGAGCACAGGCTCTGACTTATGAAATGGTAACAGAGTATAGCCAGAAATGTGTTGAAGAATGTACATGGGGTTCCCTGCAGGATTGGCTGCATAATTTGCAGGGACCAGTGCAAAATGAAAATGCAGGGCCTTTTGTTCATAAATTTTTAAGAATTTATGCTATGCCCTTCACTTCCTCAAGGACAAGATTCTTAATGGAAAGTTTTGGTTCTTTTTCATTCAATCTGCTTAATCGTTTTAATGATTTTATTTGCATGCTTAAATTAAAGGAAGCAATGTCTACTCAAATGGGAGCCTGAGATAAATGGGACCTGGCCCCACCAGCCAAAGAAAGCTGAAGTAATGACATTTACTTGAGCTTCAATGTAACAGGGATTAAAAACGAGCTTTTTCTTGGGGAGGAAAGAAAAAGAAAAACATTCCATGAAAAACACTGAGAGGAAGGAAAAATACAATTCCTTGTTGACATAGAGGATCAGCCACTCTAGACTCGGTAGAATAAAAATGATGCTCTTGACTGCCTAAGATGGCCTGTGCCCCAGACTATCAGAGCAATTGCATAACATGTACTCTGCCATTTGACAGCCGTTACATTTGCTGAGATTTGGGGCTTTAAGGATGCTCATTTTATTACATAAGTAATATCCTTAACACACAACAGAACTGTATTTTGAGCAGAGCCATCCGGACTGATAGAATATTGTGTCAATACCACAGTTGTCTCCATTGTATTTATTCATTTATTTTATAGGCTACATGACTTGAGTCCCTCATGCTGTGGCAGCTTGACACTCTTGCAAAATGTAAGGGACAAACATATTTTCTGAAGCTGCCCAGAACTATTGGTATTAATTCTCTAGTTACTGTCACCCCACAGGACTTTCTCCTACAAGATCTATCAGAAGTCAGATTCGTTACTGAATCCTTTTCTCCTGGCCCCTGCTTTCCCAAAACATTCCAGAATCTGAGATTCTAGCCAGCCCATGAAATCCTAAGGATCCATTAAGGTATGAATCTTGATACAGAAAGCATCACTAAAATCAATAGGATTTGGCAGGCCCTATCATATATCAAAGAGTGCAGAAAACAGGAAAAAAATAGCGGCCACCATCTGTGACTTCATGCCATTGTTCATTCACCTGTCACTTAAGCAAGTCTTGGAGTTGGGAAATGTTCCTCCTGATTCCTGGAGTGACCATAGATTATCAGTTTTCTGGGACAGCCTCAATTGCCAATGTTCTGCTCCATTGTCCCTGTAAGTGTACTTGGACTTGTCAGACCTTGTGTCCTGATTTTTGGTTGAGAAAATACGTTCTTTGAACTTGTTTCTCACCATACCCATTGTGGCAGTTTGGATGTATTACCTCCCCCCAAACACTATTATCTTTGATCTAATCTTGTGTGGGCAGACCTATCAGTGTTAATTAGATTGTAATTCTTTGTGCCCCACCCAACTGTGGGTGATGACTCTGGCTGGATAATTTCCATGGAGGCGTTGGCTCACTCATTCAGGATGGGTCTGAATTAAATTACTAGAGCACTACATAAGATCAGACAGAAGGAGCAAGCTGCTAAAGCCAAGAGGGACACTTTGAAGAAAGAACAGGAGCTGCAGATGAGAGACAGTTTGAAGACGGCCGTTGAAAGCAGACTCTTGCTCTGGAGAAGGTAAGAGAGGACAAATACCCCAGGTGCAACTAACAGTGATATTTTAGAGGAACTGCAGCCTAGAGAGGAATGTCCTGGGAGAAAGCCATTTTGAAACCAGAACTTTGGAGCAGATGCCAGCCACATGCCTTCCCAGCTAACAGAGGTTTTCTGGACCCCATCGGCCATCCTCCAGTGAAGGCACCCGATTGCTGATGTGTTACCTTGGACACTTTATGGCCTTAAAACTGTAACTGTGTAACCAAATAAACCCCCTTTTATAAAAGCCAGTCCATCTCTGGTGTTTTGCATTCCAGCAGCATTAGCAAACTAGAACACCCATAGTGAAACTAGGCTGTGTATTCTTGCATGAGGTTCTTAAACCTAGCTGAGTCTCAAAATTTCTTATCTGAAATATTTTGGAAAAGTGAGAGGGGGCAACCAGGTCAATTATATTCAGTTTTTTCTAGCACTCAAACTAAGATACTAAATAGTATCTAATATGGAACCACAATACCTAAAAGTGGAGATGCTCTGGTTGGAGAGTATGGTGTAGGGGGAGTACAGGCTCAGACTTTCCCACTCCCATACCTGAGATGGTGCCCACTAAAGCACTTCCTCAGAAGCTCAGCATGAAATATGCAGCTTGAAACGCCTTGGATTGATGATCTCAAATTCTCCTTCCAACTCTAATGAATTCTCTAGGATGCTGAAAAGAGTCCAGTGGGGTTGAGTGGTCACTCATGGGCAAAACTAGCAGGAAATACTGAGGTCAGCAGGCAAATCTCCTCTGAGAGGCTCCTGTACACATTTACCAAGAATCATAAACTACAACTGTGTGTTACTAAGTCTGTTTTCCAGTGCACTGGGTACCTAGAGAAGTGACTTGTGATTTACTTGGAGGCACAAAGTCAGTGTGGAAAGTCTTTTGTTTGGGTATGAGAAAATCTGAGGTTGAGGCATGGTTCTGCCACAAATGAGTTTGGCAAGTCATTTAACCTGGCTGCGTGCCCATTTCCACAACTTTAAAATTATTAGCTTGCAATATGTGATTGGCAAGCTGTCTTCCACCTTCAACAAATTCAATGATTACACTGAGAGATGTAAAAAATCTTTGCTCATTGTGTATTCCCATTTCTAAACCCAAACTGAGGGTGAAAATTGTATGTATGTTGGCCTTTGCTCATTTTCATCTCAACCCAACCCTTAGCTCTGTTCCATTACTTCATATATTCTGAGTGCCTTAGCCTAGGTTTAAGAGATAGAAGCAGTGTCTTCACAGAAGAAGAAAAACATTCCCTCACACTTGTTATAAAGAAGAGAGGGAAGATCACAGATTTGGGAGTTACACAAACTTGGGTGTACATGTTCACTTGCCACTTACAGAGTCTTTGAGTGGGTCTGAGGGTCACTAAGGATCCTTCCGATTCTGTAATCCTGTTTATGTTTTTAAGTGCCCACATCTAAAGAGGAAAACAATTTGGTAATATAATTGCAATATTCAAAACAGATTTAGGAGCACTACTTCATCTACAAATCAGCATACACAGCCTGAGATAGTCCCAGCTGAAATAGCCAGTGGCAACAGATTCTGGATTGTCTAGCACATCCCCAATCCAGGGACAATGTACACTAGCCTTGGTTTGACTCAACTCCATTCTCTCTTGCTCTTCAACCCTACTAAGTGGGTATAGTTCTGAAAAATATTGAATAACAGACACTAATGTCTTCAACAAACATGATCCTCAGGCAAATCTTATTCTCACTAATGAATGATAGAATCAAAGAAACAAATATAAAGGCTCAGAAACTGTGTGGGTGGAAGGATATTTTCCCCCAAGGCCATATGCTAACACATTGCACTTTAGGATCATTCATGAAAGCCCTCATGACTAAGCATGAAGTTTTATATAGAGAAAGCACTATGCTCATGTATATATGATAGTTTAAAAAAAAAAAAAAAAACAGGAAACACAACCACTCCAAATACCTCTAGACCCTTGTGACTTCTTAATTCAACTCTGAGATTGCAAAATAGAAGAGGCCTAAGGTAATGCTTTTCAAATATTAACATGCATATGACTCATTGCATTGGTAAAGCACAGATTCTCATTCAGTAAGTCTGGGGAGGAACCTAGAGTCTTCAGTTCTGACAAGCTTTCAGGCATTGGTGATGCTGTTGGTCTATAAACCAGGCGTTGAGTACTAAGGTCAGAAGAATCTGCCAAAACTAAGACTCTGTGGTTAGGTAATTCAATACATTATAAAGTGTTTTGGTTGGTGGGCGGGTTTCAAATCCAAGATCATTTACTTATTCCCAATGTGACCTTGGGCAGATTACTGCCTGCTCTGTGCCTTAGTTTCCTTATGTTGTTACAAGAAATAAATGAGCTTATATGTGTAAGATGCCTGAAGCACTGTCTGACACACAGCACAGGCTTGCTAAGTATTAGTTGTTACTCTTCCAAGGGTAGACATTTTAAATCTCCATTGAAATAGTGGGAGATAGTACGA
This sequence comes from Choloepus didactylus, assembly GCF_015220235.1. Lineage (NCBI taxonomy): Eukaryota > Metazoa > Chordata > Mammalia > Pilosa > Megalonychidae > Choloepus > Choloepus didactylus. The sequence goes on along the minus strand of NC_051312.1, from coordinate 147,438,519 downwards.
GATGCTTGAGACCAGAGTTGAAGAATATATTTGTTTATGCTGCTTTACTTAAGAAATGGTTTATGGCAGCTTGTTATTAATTACTTTCTTTAAGTGTCCATATCTATGACAGCAGGAAGGAATATGAATATATAAATATAGACTATAAAATAGCTAGGTATCTGTGCCAGTTTGAATATATTGTGTCCCCCAAACTCCATTATCTTTGATGTAATCTTGTGTGGGCGGACATTATCAGTGTTGATTAGATTGTAATTCTTTTAGTGTTTCTGTGGAGATGTGCCCCACCCAGCTGTGGGCGATGACTCTGATTGGGTAATTTCCATGGAGGTGTTGGCCCACCCATTGGGTGGGTCTGAATTAAATTACTGGCGCACTATATAAGATTAGACAGAAGGAGCAAGCTGCTATAGCCAAGAGGGACACTTTGAAGAAAGCACAGGAGCTGCAGATGAGAGATATTTTGAAGATGGCCATTGAAAGCAGACTCTTGCTCTGGAGAAACTAAGAGAGGACAAACACTCCAAGAGAAACTAAGAGTGACATTTTTGAGGAACTGCAGCCTAGAGAGGAGCGTCCTGGAAGAAAAGTCATTTTGAAACTTTGGGGCAGACACCAGCCACGTGCCATCCCAGCTAACAGAGGTTTTCCGGACACCATTGGCCATCCTCCAGTGAAGGTACCCAATTGCTGATGTGTTACCTTGGACGCTTTATGGCTTTAAGACAGTGACTGTGTAACCAAATAAGCCCCCCTTTAGAAAAGCCAATCCATCTCTGGTGTTTTGCATTCCAGCAGCATTAGCAAACTAGAACAGTATCCCTGTATCTCAAAAGATAATGCAGGTAATGATTAAACTACTACTATTGTTGATGTTAAACTTAATGTCAGTTAATTCATTGTATTGATGAAAGCATTAAAATATGTTTAGCTATCTTCAGAAATTTTGCATTCTTTGGATTCCAGTTAGGGTTAAGAGTTGAGATTGAGTTGGGTTTCAGGATAAACTAAGAAACAGACTATGTGTATGTGTGTGTGTGCGTGCGTGTGCATGAGAAGGGGGGGGTTTCTGGTTTCAATTTTTTTAAGGTTAATATTATATGATATGAGGAGCTTTGGCAAGGTTCAGTTACATAATTAGCTACAAAGAACTCCTATGGGTAAAATCCTAGACAAAAGAATCAAAGGACTCTGAAAAGTATTACAGTTGGATAGTCAGAATGTGGGTGGCAGAATAGCTTGACTCAGAGAAGTTTTGACTATGACCAGGATTTCTGCGTAAGCAAAATGATCTGAATATGGCTTCGCTGAACAAATATATCATTTATTAGAGGCAGCAGGACCTGGAGGCTAAAGCATAAGTCTGGGAAGCAGTAAATCCCTTTACCAACACTGAATGCTGATCTAAGACATGGTTACTTTTAAATCATTTCATCTCTCCAGTTCCCCATTTGCAAGGCAAGGATTAAAGATGCCCATCTCACCTCAGCAAAGCTCTGGCACAAATTAATTACAGTTTATAAATGGTTGCAAAGGACTACCACCAAGAAATATATATGGCAAAGGGATGTTTGCATAGCATGCATGCCCCAGTTGGAACATAAGCAAATGCCAGAGAAAACTGATTAAATATCACAAGGAAAAGAATTTACTCTAGGAGTGAGGGAAAGGTGTTATCATGCAGGAAGATGAAGGATAGCTTAGCACGTAGGCAGTTTGAATGTGTGATTAAGTATATATGCATACTTAAATTCACATTATGTATATGCATTCATATACAATGTATGTTGTCTATATATAATAAATTTCAGTGCTGAAGGAGGGGAATATTTACTAGGCTCTGTCAGTCTAAAGTGATAGAGTTAAATACAATTGGCAAACATTTGTTCATTCATTCATTTGCTCGGCAAAATTTTATTGAGAGCCAGCAACAGGCCAAGCAGTGCACTATGTGCAGAAACACCAAATCAAATGTGACATTTATTGTTCTTCATTTCAAGAAGAAGAGAAATCTGTCAAGTAATGATCACAATTGGGTATTGTGGTAGAATTCTACACAAAGGTGCTGTAAGACCAAAGGAGAGGTTCCCCTGTCCTAATCAGACTCAGGGTTGGGAGCAAGCTTTCTGGAGATGATGCTTGAATTGAATTTGAAGAATGAATCAGACTTTGCCCAAATGATGGGGTTCAGGGTGCAAGAAAATTCTCAGCCAGCCTCAGTCACTAAGAGGCTGAACTTCCACCTCCCCGTGCTTAGAGTTTTATGTGAGATCTCTTTCCAGGAAGGGAGATTGATATTGGACTGGAAACTTTTCCATATGAGGAATGGAGGGAAATGCCTGGTTTTCAGAGTGTTTCAGAGGTTTTCAGTTTAAGAGTTCTACAAAGCACCCTTGGGAGCTTCTGTGCCTGCCTCTTCCTTCCCAGTCTCAGTGGTACAGATTTGTCCTCCTTTGCATGTTGGTCATCCCTGTAAGAATTCAATTCAAAATAAGTCTGTGGCTAGATAAAGGTTAATAACCATCACTGGGTGTTAGGAAAACCTTGCCCTAATGAGGGAATGGGCCATTTCTTTGTGCTTCAGTCTCCCTTCCCCAGCTTCTGGCCAAGACAGAGCCCTCTGGATTCTCCTTAATCACCCAGGGCTTCTCCACCTCTTCCTACTTCTACTAGCTACACCATCTTGCTCCGTCAGCAAACTCTACGCACCCATGTGTTTTCTTCTGAAGACACACAATTCTGCTCTTTGCTAAAAATCACTGCTACTTTATGGTGTATATGAATCATGGTGATGTCATGTTTTCCCCTTCAGGACAGTGCACGTGCTTTATTTTGCTGATTGTCAAAGTTTCACTTCAAGAAAGTGAGAACACGGCACTGGCCACATCTGGCAGGTTTGGGGGGATGATGGCTTAGATCTTAGATCTGGCCACCACATCCTCTTTCTCCAGCAGGCAGACCTGGCCAGGCTCTGTGGGCAGTGATGCTCGGATGCTTCTTACTTCCAGCAGGTGCTGGGGATCCTGGTGCTGAGGAGCTGCCTTCAGTCTGCAGCTGCCAGTGGGGCTTCCAGGTCCTGACTCCCCCTCACTCGGGACCTCACTTCACCAGCCATTCGGGAAGAGGAGGAAGAGGAAGGGGAGGGGAGAGGAAGGAGAGGAAGCAGGAAAGACGCACACCTTTCCGATAGCATAGAAAACAGACCTCCAGGGAGGTTACAAAAAAGTCAGCTTACATTATTGTTTGCAAATGCTGGAAAACCAATCTTACCTGGAGACAGAGTTGTAAGGCAGAAAAAGAGAGAAAGAGAAAGGGAGAAAAGAAAAAGAAGGAGGGAAGGAGAGAAAGAAATGAGGGAGAGAGAAGGAGAGGAAGAGAGGGGGAGTGAGATAGGGATAGAAAGAGAGATAGAGATAGAGATAGAGAGATACATAGAGAGAAAGAAATAAAGAGAGAGAGAGAGAAAGAATGTAACTTCCTCTACCAAATTGCTTTTACTTAACAGTTTAGGTCAGTTTCCACTAGGTCACAAGGATGTGTGTATCTTCAGAATAAAGTCTTTAATCGGCTGATGGATATGAAAAAATAAATTACTGTGGCAAAATGTAATAAACGTTAAAGGGAAAATGATGAGGGTAATATAACTACATTGATTTAACTAGGATGATATAGAGGAATTGTCTGTTTTATAGGTTTCTAGATGTCTATTAGTGGCTCTGTATTAAGGAATAGGGCTGTTCACTTGATATACTTAAGAGCTGTCAGTAATTCCTATTTCACAGTCCACTGCTTCAATTCAGAAAGTGTGTTCCAGCCTTTGGTGACCCCATCCCGGAGGCACTGAAGGGTGACCAGCTGCTAAAGGTTTGCGTTCAGGCAGCTATCGGGTGAGCAGCTGTATTATTCAAAATTGGGCTGCATTTAAGGAGAGCCAATTGCTTCTGCCGCCTCCCCCTGCCCTGCCACCCTGAGGGACGGCAGTGCCATTTGTTTTAATCACTCCTGGAGCTGGGCTCATTATGTCCTGATCTTCTCTGGAGAGAGACGCCTCCTTGGTGGGTGGAAATGGTAATTGAGGACACTTAGGGAGCAGGCACTGTGCCAGACCCCGGGGGCATATGTCCCCAGCGAGAGGACACCTTCCCAAGATAAAGCAAGGGACATGAGCTGTAGGTTTGAATGTCACTCCTCCACTAGGATAATGTCACTGACCTACTAAAAAGTATCCCAGAGTTCCCCACGGTCCACTGAGTGAAACCCAAGCTATCATCAGGGAAGGAAGGAGAAACCGAATCATTTCTCGCCACCTACAAAGCACCATGTGTTGTGCTGGAGCCTTCCCGGTGTTACTCATTTAACACTCACATTAATGCTTTAAATAGGTTGGCATTTGTGATGCTCCCTTTCTGAAACCCAGCCTAATGACTTTATTCTTAAGGCTATTTCATAATATTTTTCTTGCTCCTTCCACTTAATGTTGCAAAGATTATCTGGCTGCTTTTCAAGTTCTAGATGGGATAAAGCAGCGGGAGGATCTAGACTTGGCTCTGCAGCTTCAGGCTGTGCATCCTTGGCCTAGGCACTGGCCCTCTCTGGGCTTCAGTGACATGCTCAGCCAAAGGGAAAATGTTCCACTGAGGCAGTGGTTCTCAACCAGAGTGATTTGGCAAACTGGGTGGGAACAAAAATTTTCCCCTTGTCTGTAGACATTTTTGATTTTGTCACCACTGGGATTGGGGGTGCTACTGGCATCAGAGTGCAGCTAAATATCCTAGACTGGATCATTGGGTCCAAAATGCCAACAGGACAGAGGTTGAGAAACCAAGACTGAGGTCAACACAAACAGCCATTCCTCTCCTCTCCCATTTTAGCACTATTAATTCTCTTTATTTCCCAAGTTCTAGCCCATCTGAACCATTTTCTTCCCCCATTCCCCCACAAACATGCAATCCGTGCTGACTCCTGTAGTTGTGTTCACTTTATTCCCAGGCCTCACCCCCTTTTTACTTCCATTGCGGGGATAACTGGCCACTCTTCAAGGCCTGTCTTCCTTTCTCTCCTACTTGTGAATCAGGTTCACACTGGCTCAGAATCAAAACAACTGAAATGTATTTTGGATCTTTGTCACAAAATAAATTAGTTTTTCTCAATTTCTATCTGTTGTTCAACACTTCTTTTAATGTTGATAGTGGCTATCATTTATTAAACTCCTACTATAGGTAAGGTGCTTTATTAAGTGAAATTTACTTTGAAAGTGTTATTTAAACTTCACGCAGGGCTGCAAGATAAATACTATCCCTGTTTTACAGATGGGGGACGTGAAGCTCGGAGATGTTACATAATTTGTGAAAGGCAACCTTTGATTCCTTTGACGTATTTTTTACTTTTCAGCATTAAAAGTGGCCACTTCTGAATTCAAAGACACAAACATAGGACTCCAGACCCATGAAAGTTCTCTCCATTATGCAGCAGCACTATGCGACTTGGATTTTTGTAAGGTGTATGATCACTTTGAACTGCTTTAAAATAAGCTTAAACTGCATAAAATAAGCCAGCATCCAAAGTTGTTGCTAGGGGCAATTTCATAAAGCTTGCTAGATAAGTAATCTCAATATCCGATGCAAATCAGTCTAGTAGCTTTAGGTTTGGGAGCGAGATTTAGGGGTAGGGAAAAAGGTGATTCAACCTCTTTCCTGGAGGGAGAAGCAATAGAACATTTCTTCTGTGATTGCAGCAAACTAATCATAGGGATTGTCAAACAGCACCCAGCAGAATGACACTGGTCAGTGATGAGAAACTGTATGTGGATTAGTTCTCTATTGCTGCATAAAAATTACCTCCAAATTTAGTGCATCACATTTTCTGCGCATCAGGAGTTTGGAAGCAGCTTAGCAGGGCAGTTCTGGCTCAAGGTCTCTTGGGCAGTTGTAGCCAAGTTGCCTGCTAAGTTTGCAGCCACCTGACCGATTGGGGCTACAGGATTTGTTTCAGGGTGGTTCACTCCCATGACTGGTGGCTTGACAGAAGGCCCCAGTTCTCTGTCATGTGGGTCTCCTAGGAGGGATGCTTGAGCGCCCTTATGACACAAGTGCTGGCTTGCTCCAGTGCTAGTGATCCAAAGAGACAGAGGCAGAAGTCACATATTTTTGTGACTTAGCCTCAGGAGTCACACATCGTCATTTCTACGCTATCATATTGAGTAAAGAGGTCAGTCCTCTTCATCCTGGGAAGGGACCACCCAGGGAATAAATACCAGGAGGCGAGGATCACCCAGGGAATAAATACCAGGAGGTGATGATAGAATTAATTTAAAACAGTGCAAGAAAAAAAGTTCATTCACAGAAAAGAATCCTTAAGTTTTTTTACACATACCTAGACTTGAGGATACACTGCTATATGGGACTTTGAGACCAAGCTAGTTCAACTCTGGGATGAACTGGATGTCAGGATAAGATTCAGACTAAGGTATAAAATTTGCATTCTACTTCAACTCTGGAATATTGGGGTACAGTTTCAGGAAGTTGAAGCATTGAGTATTCTTCATAATGAATGGACTAAATAAGGAAAACAGACTGCAAATAGGAAAAAAAAGGGAAATAAAGACCACCAGCAGAAGAAAATGTTTTTGTTTTGTTTTGATTTTTTTTCCTGTATTGATACCCAAGAGGGTACTGGGGATATGTGTGTCTCGGATAGAAAAAAGCCTTTAAGGTATGTAAAAGCTTCTGTAGAGCCTGCAACTTCCCAAGCCTTTAAGGTATGTAAAAGCTTCTATAGAGCCTGCAACTTCCCACAAGACAGAAAGCAAAATGATTATAGCCTGAGAAACCAAGATGGTGAAGCCAATATAGTATCACTAGAGAGATAATGGTTCCAATGAAAATAGCAAAGAGAGAAAACTTCTCCCTTGTGTGATTGCATGTATTCCATGGAGACCTATGAAAGTTGGGAAACTGAAGCCAAAAGTATAAGTTTCATAAGGTCTCACATGCCCACAATGAAAAGAAAATAGGATCTCAGTTCTGGAAGATATGACCAAGACCAGACAGAAGCAGTCTTATCCGTATGCAGCCAAAGTAGCATAACACCAATACCATGTTTCACACATATGTTGTGTATTATTTTCTATTAAACTTTCAGTATAACTTTGCATTAGGAGTACTTTTATCACACTTCAGATGTTTCACGTATCCTTGCTAAAGAGGAATATGCCTTTTGAATACTCCATGAAACTTATTACCATGGGGATTCCAGGAGGGGGAAATCCCTGAAAAAAAATGTTACGATTGGTTAGTACATAATGCTAGGGTTAGAATTTATAGTAAAAATAATAATCAACCAAGTACTAGAAGTCAAATAGAGATGGAATAGCTTGGTTAATAGCAGGGGCTCTGTAGTCAGATGTCCAGGATATGACTCATAATTCCATCACATATTAGTGGTGCAACTTGCTCAGATTATTCAATTTCTCTGGGCCTCACTTCTTTATCTAAAAATCATGATAGTAATAGTACCAACTCACAGGGTTTTTTAAAAAAATTTTTATTGAAATATATTCACATACCATACAATCATTCAGAGTGTAAAACAATTGTTCACAGTATCATCATATAGTTGCAATTCATCACCACAATCAATTTTTGAACATTTTCATTACTCCAAAAAATAAAAATTAAAATCAGAATAAAAATAAAAGTAAAAAGAACACCCAAAACATCCTATACCCCTCTTCACCCCTATTATTCATTTACTTTCTGTCCTCATTTTTCTACTTATTTGTAGAGCCATAAGGTTTTCACAATCACGTGGTCACACCATATAAGCTATATAGTAATATGATCGTCTTCAAGAATCAAGCATACTGGATTGCAGTTCAACAGTTTCAGATATTTCCTTCCAACTATTCTAATAAACTAAAAACTAAAAAGGGATATCGATATAATGCATAAGAGTTACCTCCAAAATGACCTTTTGACTCCATTTGAAATCTCTCAGCCACTGAAACTTTGTTTCTTTTTGCATCCCCCTTTTGATCCAGAATACTTTCTCAATCCCATGTCTCAAGGTCCAGGCTCATCCTCAGGAGTCACGTACCATGTTGCCAGGGAGATTTCCACCCCTGGGAGTCAGGTTCCACGGCGGTGGTGGGGGGCAGAGAGGGGGAGCAGTGAGTTTACCTGCTGAGTTGGCTGAGAGAGAGAGGTCACATTTGAGCAACGAAAGAGATTCTCTGGGGGTGACTCTCAGGCACAGTTATGAGTAGGCTTAGCCTCTCCTTTGCAGTAACGTGATCTCACAGGGTTATTGAGATCTTTAAGTGAGTTAACACTTGCAAAGTGCTTTGACTGGTGCCAGACAAACAGAATGCTTTCAGTCAGTAGGTGTTAGTTATTTTTCAATCAGAGTTAGTTCATGTTTTTCAAACTTCTGTTTTGCCTTAACTGCTTTAATAAAGATAGGCAAATGATTTATAGAAAAATGTGAGTTTTAATACAAGTGTTGGACCCTAGCAGTCACCATGTGTTTCTGGCAAAACATACTCCATCGAGTTTGAACTATGTTAAAGTGTAACACTACCACTCCCTGCTGGCAGGGTGGCTAAATTGCAGCTTTTTGGAAGAAAAATCTTTTGAGATTTTCAATAAACAACCATGGGTGACAACTCCATGAGAGTTCAAGTGGACATTGTCCAAACTGTGTTAAGTCAATAAGAAACAGAAGAACTAGAAGTACCATTTGCTGAGTCTCCTTTAGCGGTTTGAAGAAATAAGTAGTGAATTGGGTTTATCAAATATGGTGACTGGCCTAGCTCCTCTGTGTTCAAATACATCAGACTTTGCACACTGAAGCCCATTGTCCTAAGACTTTCCAAAAATAAACTAGGTCCATATATCTGTCATAACCAGGGCATTTGGTGTCACTTATAAAATCACAAGAAAACCCTTCTTGGTTTCTCTGCAATGTCTTTAGCAGATTAGGAGTTACAGCACTAAGAAAACAGGGAGCTATAATCCCACCCTCTGCACAGTTTAAAATCCCAGCCTGTCCCAGGCCTTATTATTAATAGATTTTCCACTCCAAGTGTTCTTACTTAATTGACTGCAAGATAAACTGATGAAACAAAACTAACAGTTACTCCTCAGACATGTTCTTGTGGACAGCTATTGGTCTCCAGTGCTGTTTCTTTTTCAAACTCTTAGTTGTCATTTACTTCTATATCATGTGAAGTAGTACTGAATAAAGATGTTGACAACAAAAGAAAGAGCTCCCAGGGTTTGGGAAATGTCTTCCTCCACTGACCAACTCATGCTAAAACTGCATTCTTGAATGTGTTCCCTTGACTATGATCAGGATTGTTTATAAGTATTGACCTCTCTCCCTCAACCATCAATAATGAATTTCCCATCCTTTACTCAACAATATCTAAATGCATAAATTCTATAACTCCCTGCTCAATTATGATTACCTATAGTTACACTTTTGCTGAGCACCTACCACCCCCCATAAATGGCATACTAACCCATAAACTCCAAGTGTATGACCCAAAAATATGCATTTTTATAAAGACTTTCTAGGGGTTTCTAATGTACAACCTTCCTTAAGGGAGACTGAACCCCATCCTACCCAAGGAGAGAGTCTTGTTCCCAAAGGCCCGGGAACAAACAGCAGGACTTGATCTGCTCACCTGCTGTACCTGTGCACAGTGAGTGCTGCACCTCTACTTCTGGGAAGATGAAAACCACACCACAGCCTTTTTCCTGCATTTCCTTTTCTCAAACCTTCTGTTCTTTTCCCCACCAAACCAGTGTTACAGACAGGTTATGCCTCTCAGGACAAAGGCTGAATTAGTCATCAGAAGATTGTGTTCAGAAACGGAAGGTGTAAATCACGTGGCCAGAGTAAGAGATCTATTATCAAGTAAAGGGTCTACCACTCTAGAGTCACAGAATAACAAGACTGGAAGCACTTTTAAAAATTATGTGATCCAGGATTTCCAAGCCACATTATACTATGGCAGGGAATCACAAAGTACGGTCTGAGAATCTTCTCAGGAATCTATGAGATCAAATCTATTTTTCAGAAAAACTATTTGCTTTTTTCACTGTGTTGGCATTAGCATCAACAGGTCAAATGTAATTCTGGCACCTTATCAAGCATTACACACTGGCATTGAACTATGGTTATTGTATTCTTCACTCTCATACACTCAATAAATGTTTTTAAAAAAAGTCAGTTTCACATAAAAATGACTTGGTAGAAACAGTAGAAGTTACTAATGCCCAATGTTATTAAATCTTGACCCTTGACTGCATGTCTTTTTAATATTCTGTGTGAGAAAATGGAAAGAACACACAAAGAATTCCTGATAACTGAAGTACAATTATTTTTCTCAAAGGAAAGCACTCAAATAGTTTAAGTTGCCAGCTGAACTAGCGTCTTCTTTTCATGGAACACCATTTTTTTTTTTTTCCTGAAAGAATGATTGACAGACACACCATGATTATTCAAACTTGAGTTTCTGTCAGAAGTGTGTTTTTGTTTGTTTGTTTTGTTTTTTTGTTGTTGTTTTTTTTTTGTTTTAATGAATGAAGTGAGCACGTCATTTAAAGGAAAACAATTGACGGCATTTGCCACCAATGACAAATTTTGATCATTCAAGAGAAAATAGAATTTGGGAAACTTTTATCTGCCACCAGGAGCTAGTCCCTTTTCCAATATTAATGAAAGTGATTTTTTTTTTTGCCTTTTTATAATGAAGTGTGGCAACATTTGGAAGGTCTACGTTGGTTAATGTATTTTCTAAATGGCCAATGTGTGATGTTATAAAATGATGCATAAGTAAAAGATCCATTCAATACTCAAGCAAAGCAATATACAAACACAATACAATCCCAATCAAAATCCCAGCAGCCTTTTTTTGTAAAAATGGGAAAAACAATCCTCAAATTTCTATGAAACTGCACAAAGTTAGAGGTCCTACACTTCCCAATTTCAAATTGTCCTACAAAGATACAGTGATCAAAACAGTGTGGTACTGGCATAAAGATAAATAAATAGATCAATGGAACAGAATTGGAAGTCCAGAAATAGACCCACACATCTCTGGCCAATTGAATTTTGACAATAGTGCTAAGTGCATGCATTGGGGGAAAGAATAGTCTCTTCAACAGATGGTGCTGGGAAAACTAGGTATTCACATGCAAAACAATAAAGTTGTACCCTGTGGTGGAAAACTGTATGTACCCCAGGAAAGCCAGTTCTTAAATTCAACCCATTCCTTTGGGTGCGCACCCATTGTAAGTAGGACTTTTTGATGAGTTTACTTCAGTTAAGGCATGGCCCAGCCCAGTCAGGATGGCTTTTAATCCTATTTCAGAGTCCTTTAATAGCAGAATGAAATTCAGACAAAGGAGAGAAAAACACAGGAAGCAAGAAGCTGAACTTCAATGGGACCCAGAAGAAAAGAGAAGGACCAGGAGATGCCTCCAAGTGCCTATAATGTGACAAGCTAATGACCAAGGATCACCAGCAGCAAGCTCCAGATGTGAGTCTTCAGGAATAAAGCATCAGCTTGAACTTCAAAACTGTGGGCAAATAAATTCCCATTGTTTAATCCAACCCATTTTACAGTATTTTGCTTGAGCAGCCCAGGAAACTAAAACAATCCCCTACCACACGCCATATACAAAAGTCAACTCAACATGGATCAAGTGCCTAAATATAAAAGCCAAAATTATAAAACTCTTAGAAGATAGCATAAAGGGAAATTTATGACCTAGGATTCAGCAATGAATATTTAGGTATGACACCAAGGCATGCGCAACAAAGGAAAAAATGGATGCATTTGATTTTATTAAAATTAAAAACTTTTGTGCATCCAACAAAATTATCAAGAAAGTGAAAAGACAATATACGGAATGTGAGACAATTGTTGTCATCCGTATACGAGATAAAGATTTACTATCCAGAATATATAAAAAACTTTCATGATGCAATAACAAAAAGACAAACAACACAGTTCAAAAATGGGCAAAGGACTTGAATAAACATTTCTCCAAAGAAGATATAAAAATGGCCAAGATACATATGAAAGGATGCTCAACTTCATTAGCCATTAGGAAAATGTAAATCAAAACCACAATGAGGTACCTCTTCACACCCATGAAGATGGATATTATTTATATTGAAAAGAATGAAAATAGAAGTCTTGGATAGGATGTAGAGAAATCAGAACTCTAGTGTATTGTAGGTGGGAATGTAAAATAGTGTAGCTTCTGTGGAAAGCAATATGGCAGTTCCTCAAAAAATTAAATGTAGAATTATCATATGACCCAGCAATTCCACTTCTAGATAAATACCCAAGAAAGTGAAAACAGGATCTCAGATACCTATATACTAACGTTTATGGCATCATTATTCAGAACAGCCAAAGGTGGAAACAACCCAAGTGTGCCTCAGCAAATGTATGGATAAACAATATGTGGTACATACATGCAATGGAATATTATTCACCCATAAGAAAAATGAAGTTATGAGACATGCTGCAACATGAAAAAACTTGAAAACATTATGCTCAGTGAAATAAGCAAGGCACATAAGACAAAAATTGTATTATGTCACTTACAAGAGATGAAGAGATACAGCAAATTCACAGAGATAGAAAGCAGATTAGATGTTAAAAGAGGACAGAGAGGGGGAAGGAATGGAAGAAAAAAAGATGTGCTTTTCCTTTAAGAAAATTTAAAAAGAGAGCCATTCAAAGTGTAACAGATACCCAAAGATTTTAATGTAATAGCATGAAACACTTATTGATATGGTTTCATATTCCACAGGAGAACTAATTTTTAAGAAACTGATACTTTTTGAATTTTGGTGTTTTGTCAAAGAAGAATATCCATAATTATCCAAAAATGTTATTAAAATTATGTATTTTTTGCTTGAATGTAGAAATAGATATGTGAATCCTGTTTTCTTCTATTTAGCCTGGAAACAAAGAGAATTTTTTTATAAATCTGAGACAATTCCACTCCTCACTAATTAATTTTTATTTGAAAAGTTTAATTATTTTTCATAAAATATGTGATGTATACATATATGTGTCTTAGTTTTCCTACTCTCCAATCACAAATAACACACAACAGGCTGGCTTAACAAAAGGAAGGTATTGGCTCATTATTTCAGAAATATGAAGTCCAAAATCAACATATCAGCAAGGCTTGCTTTATCCCTGACAGCTGTAGTTTTCTGGTGCCAGCTGCTGGCAATCCTTGGGGTTCCTTGGCTTCAATTCCTGCTTCCTGTGACATGCAGACTTCCTCTCTTTTCTCTTTCAGCTTCCTGATGACTGCCGCCTTCTCCCTGTGGTCTTCTCCTTATAAGGCTTCCAGTAATAGGATTAAGACCCACTCTCATTCAGTTGGCCATGACTTCACTAAAAATAACATCTTTGAGAGGTCCTATTTACAATGGGTTCACACCAATAGGAATGCAACTTAAGATTATGTGTTTGTTGAGGTACATAATTTTACCTACCACAATATACAATGGGTTTATTATTGTCATTTTTAAATGAATGAATAAATACATAGTGTTTAAATGCCTCATTTTTAAATTTCTATTACTGTATATTCACTACATGGTAAATACTACTGATAGTAGCATATCAGCAAAAGCTCACCAGTGTCCACGGTGATTTTTAAGAGTGTAAAGGAGTCCTGAGACCAAGTTTGAGAACCATTGAGCTACGAAGTGGCCAGCTATCTCAGTTTCCTATGGAAGATCGTGAATATGAAGGAAACAAGGTGATAAGAAAGAAGAGAAAGAACTGAACTTCACCATTCTTGCTGAAGAGTGAAACTCAGGAGAAACAACACTGGCAGGGGGTAAAATTTGCCTAGGAATTGCCTGGACCATGAACTGGAAAAAAAATACTAATGTGTGCTAATACCCATTGGCTGTTTTGGATGCCTTTTTCATTGTCCGTATCAGATGGCTAACAAATCTGTGACACTTCCAATGGGTGGTGGTTGTGGATGGGGACTCACCAAACTTAAAAGAGCCCCTTCTATCTTCAGAGATACCTGAGTGTTAATAAATTACTTCCCAGAATTTATTTTCTCGTGACTTACTCATATTGATAATACTTTTACCATTTGAGACCACACAAAATAAAAAGAGTATCTCTTTCAAATATTTCAAGAGGAGCACCCACATTTTTCTGATACAACTATCCTGAAATTCCATATCATCACTCATAAAATAGTATGTGGTTTTGAGTTGAAACAGCATCTCTAACGTCCCCATTGTTTTTTTTTTTTTTTTTTTCTATGAATGCTCTCTCTTTACCGATGTATCACTTAAAACATGATTCCTCCCATCCCCAGAAGAAAACATTATACACCAGATGGCTGGTACAGAATAGGGTCATCATCTCCCTTTTTCTGAGATGCCATTAGAATTTGTTGGCAGAAACATCAGACGTTTTCTTCCTATCGTACTTGTGACATCAGATATCTCTAAGTTTGCTGTTGCTGCTGCTTGTTTGTTTCACAGATCCCTGTCAAACCTTATCTCACCCATCCTGAATAAGTGAGATGGTATTTTTGGACTAAATTTAGGGATCTTACTGTCACCTCCCTAAATGTGATCTTGTTAGAATTGGCATGCCGGTATCACTTATTTCAATATCCTTGGATCCCAATTCTATCCACTCAGCCCATCATGTAATATTCTAGCCTGATGCATCCACAGGCTTGATGTTGATCCAAGTCACTGATAAAATATTTAACAGGATAAGATCCTTTAATACTCTATTAAAGACTCTCTCCTATATGAGTTGAGCCAGAGCATGCTGAAGTCCAGATACACAAAGTCTGCAGCATTTCCTGGATTCACCAAAGAAAATTTATTTCTGAAAATTGCAAATATGTATATGGGTTGCCTGTCTTATTTCTCCCACTTTTCAGGATTCCTTGCAGATTTCTAGTCATAGTTACAGGAGTGAAATCTCCTTCTCATAAATCTCTCATTTGCTTAGGGTATAACCTCTCTTACAAATCTCTTCATGGGTTTCATTTCCCTCTAAAAATTGTGGGTTCTGCCTTTTAAGCATAGTGATTATTCTTTTTAACAGGGAAGGGAAAATATGAGAATTTAAAAAGTTGGTTCAAGTTTTGCTGTTATTGGACAGGACAGCATTTTATCATCGGGTCCAAGCAGTGGGCCTGTACCTTTTCAGTACTCCTTTTAGGCTCCAACATTTTCCATTAGTCTCAGCTTGTTTTGAAATTTAGCCTTTTTAACATCTAGGTATGCCAACTATTCCAGCTTGCTAATGCTGCCGTTATGCAAAATACCGGAAACGGTTTGGCTTTTATGAAGGGGTTTCATTAGGTTACAAGTTTACAATTCTAAGGCCATAAAAGTGTCCAAACTAACACATCAAGAGGATACCTTCACTGAGGAATGGCTGATGGTGTCTGGAACACCTCTGTCAGCTGGGAAGGCACGTGACTGGCATCTGCTGGTCCTTTGCTCCCGGGTTATGTTTCAAAACGGCTTTCTCCAAAATGTCTCCGGGCATCTGTCTTAGCTCCTCTGTGTCCTTCCATCTTTCTTCCAGGAAGTTTCTCTTTGAGCATCTGGGGGTCCTCTCTTAGCTTCTCTGGGGCAAACTCTGGACTTCATCTCAGCTTAGCATCTGCAAATGTCCAAACCCGCAAATGCAAGCAGCAGCAGCAGCTCTGGAGCTCTCTTAAGTAGTCCAGTGAGCTAATCAAGACCCACCCTAAATGGGCAGGGTCCACACCTCCATGGAAATAATTCAATCAGAGCTTCCACCCTAGCCAACAGACTAATCAGTCTGCCACCACAAGATTGCAAAAAAGAATATGGCTTTTCTGGGGGACATATTCATCATTAATTATTTTCTTTATTTGCTTCATTTTTCCAGAAAGGTCCAGATGCAAAAACACTAGTTTCAAGTGCCTCTTTATTGTTTTTTTAACTGAATTCCTTATAATTTCTCTTACGGGCCTCCTGTTATAAGAGGATGTCTTTCTTTAATCTGAATGTTTCAATAGCTACCTTCTAAAAATCTAGATTACTCCTTTGATTCAGCCTAGCTTTTCCTTCTCTGGACATAAGGAACACTGGGATGACACAGTCACTTGTTCCCAAAATAATATTGGTTCCACATCACTAACAGATTTCTTCCTTCTGGTCTGCATGCTGTAGAAGCAATAGCAATTGCTAGTTCTGTTACTCTGCAGAAAACTAGATCACCAGAAGCCCAAAGTGGTTATTTTTTATTTCCTTTGATTTTAACTGATTGAGACTTCCAGGAAATGTCTAGATACTTGAAGTTCTCTATGCCAGTGTATTTTGCTTCTGTGTTGCTTTAGTTACCGCATAAAAAATATGTCATGCACTTTTTGTCTGGCTGAGCAATTTGTAATATTCTCACAAAGATATCCTTTTTTTCCACTCTCCTTTTATTCTTATCCAAATATTCTCATCTTCATAAAATTTCCATCCTCAGCTTCTTATATTCCCATGCAAGTGTGTCTTCCTGGCATATATAACTATCCGTACTACCCCTACAAGTGGTCTGTGCCTTCTGAATAACTTCTCTTTTTGTCATTGTACCCCAGTCTTATATCCCACCACTACCAAGACTTGGGGACACTTTCGAAGTTTGCCTCTTATCACCATATATATATTCTCTTTGTTACTCTCCCAAATACTCTGCATGGATATCTAGGCATTTGAGACCACAAAAATTCATGTGAATTTGTAGCTTCCCAGCACTGCCATGCATTTCTTTATTTCCTGCATATTAACTGTTCTATTTGGAAATAGCTATTAGGATTCACAGAGATGGAAATAAGGCCAGAGAGCAAGGAACAAGGAGGGTCCTTTTCAGCCTATTAGGACATTATCAGACCTAGAGAACTCTTGTCAGAATTGCTAGTTTAGAAACTAAAGTTAGTACTAGGGTTGGAGAAAAAGGCATCATCAACCTTAAGAAGACGGGGTCTAGCGGCGGGAGATGTGAAGCAGGTTGCTGCCATGAAGCATAGTGAGAACAGATTCAGGGCACAACAGAAACTTTCAGGAGATGATCCCTTTATTACTTGCACAAAATAAAGAGTCCATAAAAGGCAAATAATCTCTTTGTCACTCACTGAGCACAAAATTGCCCAAAAGAGCAGGGGAAGAGGCTCCATCACAGCCAAAACTGCTCTGAGTTGGGTGGGTACCTGGCAGCTGCACACACCCCATTTCTCATTGGAGAATAGAGACCAGTCAATACTGTCCCAGTGTGCCTTTTATCTACCTTGGGGGTGGAGGTTGGGAGCGCCTGCCACCAAGAATTCCTGTTCTGATAAGTGGCTGGGGCTGCTTGCTTCCAGGTTTAAGTTCCAGCTGGGCCTTTTCATTAGACTTACCATCTCCCCCAGGCTGTGAACAGTACACAACACAGAAGGAGGTGAGGGTAGCAAACAGCCAAGGCTAGGGGATGGCCACTTAGCATGCGTTTGTGACTTCCCCAGAGAAGGAGGTGGGCGTAGCTTAGATGGTGGGGACCGGGGTGTCCATTTAAGAGTTGTCTGTGATTTCCCTAACAGAGGGGCATATGAGAATGTGCTTTTGTGAATAATTATTTGCATATATGTAAGTATTGAGCTCTGAAGAACACAGCCATCATTTTGACGGCAGGACATTCCTGAGCATTCCATGATCGGGAGCCAGGCTTCTGTGGGCAGGAATTGTAGGTGGGCATCCCAGCCTAGGAAGGGCCTTGTCCAAAAAGACCCCTTCTTTCAGGTGCACAGAGGGGTAGATCTGGCATGTCACTGTGGTGTTCTCATTACTGCTGGCATCAACATCCACATCTCAAATGGACTCATCATTCCCAGCGTATGAAGTACAGAGGGGTGTCCCCGCCTGCAAGTGAGTGACACACAGCATCACTAACAGGAGTGTGTTCTCAGGCCCTGCTTTGCTGGGTGACAGAAATAGCTCATGAAGTCATGGGAGTGCTGCTGCAGTTATTAAACGGGATGCCAGTGATGTAGCAACCAAAGACCTCCAACAGTTTTCGGGACCCTGATAGTTTTGCAAATGAGTGGCTGTGGCCTTTTCTGAACTAGTGCCCCGGAATGCAGCCACTGGTATTATCACAACGCTGGGCATCTACCACTTGCTCAGTACCAGAGATCCTGTTAAGCGGTGTGACATCCTCTCCCTGCTTCCATTTTCAAACCTGCAGGCACTGTAGATGGAACCTAAATGGCCCAAATCAGGGAGGAGATGCACAGTTCTCATTCTCTTCTCCCTCTATGAGTTTGGGAGTCAGATTGAGTTACACTGTGGGGCCACAGAAATGAGTCTGAATATAGGGCACAATTCTTTTTCACAAGAATAGCCAGCCAATTATAGCAATTTGATGATAAACCTCACTGACTGGCTTCAAACTACTGTCTCCCCATGCCTATCCAAGATGGCAAACTCATACAATAACTCTCATTTTATTTTATCTTTCTTTCTGGAGTAATGGCTCATAAAGTTTCCCTGTCTTCCTTCCTCCCTCCTCCTCTTTCTTGCCCTCTTTCCCACCTTGTCCCTCCCATCCTCCCACCTTCCCACTCTCTCCCTTCTTCCTTCCCACCCTGCCTTCTTTCTCTCTTCTATTCCCTTCCCTTTCCTTTCCTTTCCTTTCCTTTCCTTTCCTTTCCTTTCCTTTCCTTTCCTTTCCTTTCCTTTCCTTTCCTTTCCTTTTTCCCCTCGCTTTCTCTTTCTCTATTTTTTTTTCTTTATTTAGTTACTGTTTTTCTTTGGGGGGGGGAGCCATAGTAACTTTTGATATTCTACTTAAAACTATGGACCATCTCCCCAGAAAAAAATAATTTGCATGGACTTATAGGTGATTTAAAACCCCATCGTATCTACCATATCCACTCAGAGATTAAATGGGCCCCCAAATTCTAGGGACTCCTCTGTGGGACCCTTAATGCCTCCTAATTGGGATAAATCACATCCCTTTAGAGGTGAGGGAATCAAAAAAAAAAAAAAAAAAGATTTTGCCAACTTTTTTTTAATCAGGATTTTGAAATTTAATTTACGTAGAATGAAATTCACCCTTTTATGTGTAGCTTATTGATGAGTGCATCCACCATCATAAACAAGATATAGACTATCCCCATTACCCTACAAAGCACCCTTGTGCCCTACTGCAGTCAACCACCTTCCCCCACCCCCTGACAGCTGCTATTCTGCTTTTTGTCTCTGAAGTTTACCCTCTCCAGAATGTCATATAAATAGATTCATATGGTGTGTAGCCTTTTATGTCTGACTTCATTCATTTAGTGTACCATTTTTATGTTCTCCAAGGAAAAAGATAAAATAAAGTGAGTTATTTTAAGAGTTTGTCACCTTGGATAGACATGGGGAAGCAATAGTTTGAAGTCAGCCCATGAAGCTCATCATCAAGAACTATAAGCAGACATGTTGTTGCATGCATCAACAGTTCATTCTTTTCTATTACTGAGAAGTATTCCATCACACGGATGTATCAATTTGTTAACTTATTATTTCTTTAGTGGTGCATTCTACTTTTATGCTTTCTATTCTCTTGAGGGCTGGGAGTGCTTTTAGGCTCAACAGAAGTGGGATCTCTTTCAGCTTTTTTCAGAAGAAAGCCTTCCTACTTCCCCTATAGAACCTATTATATACTAAATGTTATACAAGGCATTTTCTTTTTAAATCTTATATGCTTCTCATTGTTAGTTGAAGGAAGAGCTAAGATCAACTGATTCTCCAAAGCATGGGCAAGTGGCAGAACCCAAGTTCTTTAATTCTAAATTCAGTGCTCTTTCTTAAATGTTCTTAATCCCTCAACCAGCTTTGGCTTAGGATATAAAAGAGGTAAAAGGGATAAGATTGAGAAGAATATGGATAAATAAGGTGATTTTGCTGCAGCTCTTAGAGAAACCCTAGCCAGTCTTTCATTCCTATCCATCTCCACACTCCCACTCCCCAATATGCAAATCAGCACCTACATACAGCTTTTCTCAGCCACGCATTTGAGGAGTTGAGCAATCACTCGGGGTCATGAGAAATAAACTCAGCCATTTCAGAAAAAAAGACAGGAATATCTAGAGAGAAAAAGGTCCTTTCCTTTAAATGCAGTGGAGAGGACTTTCTTAGGTCCTCTTAAGTTTAAAGAAGATAATTTTGAGTGAATTATCCAGCTTATTTAAGCCTCCAATGGGGCACTGTGGATCTCCACTCAATTTCCCCCAAACACTAAGAGGCCCTGGAATCCAGGCAGGATTATGTAAATGGGAGTCAGTAGAGCCAAGGATAAAACACACCTCTTCCCCCCCTCACTCTTGTGGCCTGAGGGTTAACATTCAACAATCCTAGGTTCTAAGAAATTACCTCCTTTGCCTGAATTAAATTAAATCTAATGAAACAGAAATCCAGGTCAATGTAGTTCACTATCAAATATTCAGCTCCGGCATTGCTGGCAGCTCCTCTTGTAGTAATTAAACTGAAAGTTGTAGGCAGACAACAGTGAAATCCATTGCTAATCTGGCCCTTCATCAGCCTATCTTCCTAAATGTTCCTTAATTAAGGTTCCTAAATGCTTCGCCTTCCCTCTGCACCCAGAGTACCAAAATGAAACTGACCGCTTCAGGGATGCCCAGCAACCAGAGGTGGGAAGTCTTCTAGGTTTTTGTTGTTGCTGTTGTTCATCCAGAACAATGGAAATCAAAGATAAAACCCAATAAATGAAAATGCATATGAGGAATGAACAGGGAAATGGGAACAGAGAGGCTTGATAGAGGATTGTTTTTTCCTGGAGGATTTCAGTTTAAGGATTCTGAAGGCGTATCACTGGCTTTATCACGGCTTCTCCAACACACCAGGGAGTGAATGAAACAGCTGTCACATTTAAACACACACAGCGGTAATCCTCCACTGAGCACAAGGCCAGGATAGAACAGAAAATCTATCAACACTTACAATGTGTTCTATTTATTTAGCAACTTGTCCCCCTTTACCAAAAGTTCCATCTGTGGGGTTGAAATTGGGGCCACATGCCACCAGTGGCATTTTGTGGTTTGGCAGCTACTGAGGGAGAAAGTGTGGGAAGTGGTCAGATTGGTGAGGTGGGTGTTTGAAGAAGTTAAAATCACAGAAATGGGATTTTAAGGCAATCAAAGGTCTATGGCAGAATGGAACCACAGGCTCTTTGCAACAAGAGGCAAAAGGAATGTGAGAAATGTCCCATGCCCCTCTTCTCCAACACCCTTCTCTTTCCTAAGGCCTTCATTTAAAAGGACAGAGACCTCCATTTCTTCTCTATCCAGGGGCCAAGTCCTTCTTAAATGATGGGAGCTGATTGCTAGAGGCCTTAAGGGAAAGCAAAGCTGCTTCAAGGGGATGCAGAGCCAGCTGTCTGATCAGGCATTGCTCAGCTAAAACCCTCTGGAGGGAGAGTCTGCTGTGCCCCTATATTGATAGGATCTAAAAATATCTACTTCTTAATTATGGTACATTAAACAATGAGTATGGCACATATTGGATCTGATCATGATTTTAAAAATCATATGCTCATTTCCCCAATTGAACAATAAAGAAGCGAAGCCCCAGGGAGGCTGTGATTTCCTGACTCCCACCCCAACTCCCCAGCTAATGAGGAGCAGAGGCAGAGCCAAGAATCAAAGACTCCTGAGGCCTGGGAGCACCTGTGCGAGGAGGCCTCTGTATGCGCTGGCATTAATGAAATTGGTTGGGGGAGCAGTTGTCCATAAAGGGATCTCAAATGGAAAAATGAGGCAAGTAGAGAAGAAAATTATGAAAAGACGACTGGGAGTCACAGATAATGAAATCCACCCTTATCGGCCATCAAAGGGCTCTCAATTGGGTCCAGCACTGAGCCCAAGGAGAGTCTCAGCAAACAGCTGGATAAGCCAGGACAGAAATAGGGAGATTATTAAAGAGCTGACAAACAGAAGTAGCAGCAGATTAAAATATACAAAGTAGGCTTCTGAACAATCAGTTAATTAACAGTCTTATAAAAGCATGTTCAACTTAATTCAATTATAGCCAAAGACATTTAATTCATATATTTTTTCACCTAGTTTGTGTGGAGTTTTGTGCCAGTCATGATAGCTGATATGAAGGTGGATAAGCACAGTTCTCCCTCCAAGGAGCTCCACTCTGGAATAGGGAAGGTGGCCTGGTAGACGTTCCAGATATGGACTCCGACACAGGTAGATGTGAACCTTAGCTCTGGAAATTCTACTGTGTGATGTCAGGCAAGCCAACCTCTGCACCCTCAACTTACACATCATAGATTTGTTATGAGAGACAAGAAGACATAAGCAAAGAGCCAAGTGAATAAATAAATA
Source organism: Choloepus didactylus (assembly GCF_015220235.1). Classification (NCBI taxonomy): domain Eukaryota; kingdom Metazoa; phylum Chordata; class Mammalia; order Pilosa; family Megalonychidae; genus Choloepus; species Choloepus didactylus. The sequence continues at coordinate 147,416,095 of NC_051312.1, read as the reverse complement.
ATATCAGTAAATATTAGCTTCACTTTCCCCACAAATGGTATACCTAAGGTAAGAAATGGCAGGTGTGTTGGGGGAAAATGGAGAGTTCACTCTGGGTGGGACACAGGATTCATGAAATGGAGGGAATGTGAGTAGAAACACAGGATGGGAATAATCTATGCAGGGCCTGGGGTTGGAACTTGATTGTATAGGTGATGGGGAAGCTACAAAGACTTTGGTTCATGTCACTGATGACATGAGAGTTGGGTTTTAGGACCAGAAGTGAAACTCCAGTTAGGAGATAATTGTCATATACCTGGCTTATGAGTTCCTAAATCACTTGCTATCCTCCTTACTCTGCTCTACTTTTTTTTTTTTTTTTATCCCTCAGTACTTATTGCTTTCTACCTTAATACATTATTTATATATTTATAAAGTAAGTTCCATGAGGGTGGCCATCTTTGTTTTGTCCACAGATGCCACCCAAGCACACAGAATAGTGTCTGGCACATAGTAAGAACTCATTAAATAGTCCTTGGAATGAAAAGAAAGGGAAAAGTACAAGGCAGCCCAAGATCCTGTGCCTGAGGAGCTAGAAGAATGGTGTTTACACAAAATTATGTAAGAAAGGCAGGTGAACAAGTTAGTGTGTATAGCATGCTGACCAGCTGCTTTCTATTTCCTCTGAACCAAACATGGGTTTAAATGCTATTTAAGATTTGGGCTTAGGTTAAGGATTTTCCAGGCTGAGTTCTGCCAAGTATTTGCATATCAAGCTGGAAGGAGCAGAGGGATATAGAGATCGTGGCCGGGGGAAACTGTGGTTTGGCTGCTCTGATGTCTGATGCTGAGGGGCACTTTGACCTGTCTGAGGAAACACACAAGAACGGGATGATTGAGCGTCAGTCAGGTCCTCCTCCCAGCCTCCACTGGTTCAGCAGCTCTGGAAACACCACCCTGGCTGTGCCAGTTTGAATGCATTATGTCCTCCCAAACCCCATTATCTTTGATGCAATCTTGTGGGGGCAGATATATTAGCATTGATTAGATTGGAATTCTTTGAGTGTTTCCATGGAAATGTGCCCCACCCAACTGTGGGTGATGACTTTGACTGGATAATTTCCATGGAGTTGTTACCCCTCCCATTCAGGGTGGGTGTTAATTGGATCATTGGAGTCATATATAGGAGTTCACAGACAAGGACCTCAGAGCAGCTAAAGGTGACATTTTGGAGAGGAGCTGCAGGTGAGAGAGGACAAAACACCCCAAAAGCAACACTTTGGAGAATGCCATTTTGAAACGCAACCTGGGAGCAAGCAGACGCCAGCCACGTGCCTTCCCAGCTAACAGAGGTTTACGGACGCCATTGGCCATCCTCCAGTGAAGGTACCCAATTGTGGATGCCTTACCTTGGACACTTTATGGCCTTAAGACTGTAACTCTGTAACCAAATAAACCCCCTTTATAAAAGCCAGTCCATTTCTGGTGCTTTGCAAAAAGGCAGCATTAACAAACCAGAACACTGTCCATCCTTGGTCACGTGCCCCTCACCGAGACCGTCTAGGGTAGGAGTCTCGCTGTGTGGAGTGATGGGCCGGTTTGCCTGTCTCCACTTCTCTCGCTCCTCCCAGCACCGCCTCTGTCAGCAGTTCTGGAAAAGTGGAACACGTTGTAGTCCTTAACTCCACTGTTTTGAAATGTCCCCACAATAGCTATAATAATCATCAAACAAGCAACCTAGAACAAGCTCTAATTGCTTCTAATGCTGTATTATGGTTGGGATATGGGAAGAGCAGAGAGGCCATGACTACCACGGCGCTGCTCTGATTATATGGCACCTCTGGGAGCATTTTCACATAGGACAAAGCAACTAGCCTAGGTTTTTTTTTGTTTTTTTTTTTTCTTTCTCTCTCTCTCTTCTTTTCAAGCCCAGTTCAATGGAGCCCTCCCCACACCCAGGCAGGAAAAGAAAGAGCATCCTGACACCAACAGAGGAAACTGAACCTCCTATTTCACCCTGTGAGTGATAAAGAAGAAACTGATATACAGTCAGAGGTGCAGTAATGTGTTCTCACTTCTCTTAACTCCTGCTGGTGATGATGGTTACGAGCCAACTCCTTTCACCACTGAAAAATTCCTTCACTCTCCATGACCTCTTGAGTCACGACACCAACCCAAGACTGTGGGATGTTCTGAATAATTAGGGGAAGAAATTAATGAATAAGTGGACTGCAGCCTGCACCAGCTCTTATTTTGACCCTAAAGTGTACTAAGCTCTCACACAAATGACTGCATTTGTCCCTTCCTACAAGTCCAGTCACCTCCCATCGATAGATGAGGAAACTGAGGCTCTGGAAAGGGGAGCAGACTTGCCCAATGATCACAAACAATTTCCAAAGTGAGCAATTGGGACTCAGGCGTCAAGCCCCCAGGTTTCTGTTCTACCACACCATCTTCCTGAAAACTCGGGGGTAAGGAGATTGGTTGGGATCTGGTTCCGATGGCCGTCCCTGGTGATCCTGGCGGGGAACTCAGCTCGACTTCGCAGCCCTTTTCTCTCTTCCCAGACCCCAGCACTTCAATCTAAACTCCAGTGTGGGTTTGTATCTCCTTCTTCCTGTGTGGGACACAATTTCTGACCCCTGAAGCTATAGTGTGAAGCCCACATTTCCTGCCTCTTGAGTTCTTTCATGAATATCCAAAGTCACAATTACAGTTGATAAAAACTGTATGTTATAGCTATATATAGTTTATACCCCTCAAAGAGCTTTCCAGATTATGACCATATTTCATCTTTACAGCACCCCTGGGTGGGTCAATAAGGCAGCCAGCATCACCCCCATTTTATGGGCAAGAAAGCTGAGGCCTGGCAAAACCAAATCCCCCACTGTAGGCACTCAGCAAGTTGGTGGGAGAATCAGGACCTGCACCCACACTGATTGGCACTCTCATACATACAGCACCCCCAGCCCTGGATCAAACCCATCCCCACCCCAAAAAAGGGACCGAATAGAGCCTTATTTGAAGAAGCCACGGGAAGAGTGGGAGACTCTGGCAGGCAGGGGATACTGGTTAGATTCTCTGCACCCCAGTGTCTTCCTGCCATAAGCAAAAAATAATAAAAATGCTAAAAATCTCTGGAGGTAAAAACCGAACCACCAGAGTCTTGTCCCTGCTTACCTGTTTTTGAGATAAGGTGTAAAAAAAGGGTTAGTTTGTGGGCAGTCAACAAAGCTTCTGTCACAGCTTCCCACCCAGATGACCTCCCCAGGGGCCGTTTTTCCAGCAGGACCCAGCTTTTCTGGAACAGCACGTGGGCCCAGGGCTAAGACCAGGTGTTCTGGGGCACCTCTCACCTGCTCAAGGGCCACAGTCCTTAGCACTGCAGAGGTACACTGAGGCCTCCTGGCTCCTTCTCCCTGCCTGGAAACCATCTCATAAAGGCAGAGCAGGAATTATTTACTCTGCTATTCATACAACATTAGCCATTCTCCATTCTCCAGGCACTCTGCAGACATTAACCCCTACAGACCCTGTTGGCAGAACAAGGCGGTGAGTGCAGGGAGGACTTAGTCACCCCATATGACCCCCAATTTAAAATCCGGTACACTGAAGTGTGAAAGTCGCTTGCCTTCTGCATTTTCACCATTGGAGAACAGTGAAAGATACCAAGCTCTGGACACAGATTTCCTTCCCTCATCCCATAAATATTTACTGTCTGCCTACTACGTGCCAGGAACATATTTGCCAAAGTTAGAATAGGGGTTCACTCATGAATAAGACAGCCGGCTACAGTTTCTTTTTATGATTTATTACGCATCTATTTGAGTCTTTAAAGTCATGGCAAGGCTCAGGGAAAGTCTGGCAATCAAATTGATAAAACAAATGTGATCCTTGGGAGGAAGATTGTGCCTACAACTGACATGAACAATCTCAGCCTTGCTGCAATAAATAAATAAATAAACAAACAAACAAAAAAGAGAACAAACGGAAAAACCCAACTCGCCCGTATCAGTTGACACTTCCCATAATGCACTGCAAAGCCAATTTCCGTAGACATGCACAAAAGGGTCCTTTTCATTTGCTATGGTGGATTGCAGCACACTGTGTGTCTCATTCATGTCATTAAGCTAATGTGTCAAAACAATTACTGCTTACAGACAGGGACTGGGGATGCAAGTCTTTCCTTTTTGTGAGTTTCCTTGGAGCAGAGTGATCAGGAAAGTTGTTTGCAGAATGTAGGGCAGTTGTTTCAATTTGGCTTTCCCTTAAAAAGACCAACACATCACCCCACGCCTGGGGACCTCAATGTCTGCAATTCCATCCCACTGATGTTGCACGAGGTGAGAAAACGGTGTCACAGACGTGTGTAATGCCAGGCGTATGAGCTGCAGGAGAGCTATTTGGCAAACAATCTTGGGTAGCACGGGGAACAATCCTTTTATAAATGAATGCATGCCGTTGAAAGCTGGGACGTAAAAGCATCTTGTGAGAGTACCGAATAAAAAAGCTGCCACGTCAGGTTGAGGCGTTTTGACACTGGAGCTATAAATGCTACAACAATCCGTTACCATACGAAGCATCCTCCATTCTAGGCGTGTGTGTTATAAATCACTCCAGCTTCTTTCCTTTCAGCTGCAGTTAATATATTTTCTTCCAGCAAATATTATTTGCAGTGTGTTACCAGCTATGTTCGGCTGTTAACATTTGTGTCTGTAGTTAGCATTTTTATTCAGCTAATATTTTCATTCAGTAGCACTCACCAAGCGTCAGTTTTATTCACATCATATTTGCTGGGAATATTTTCTTCTGTTAACATTTGTTTCTCCCATGAAGATTTTTATTTGCTAGGTATGTTTATCCTGTAAGGACTGTCAGCTTCAGTTAGCATTACAAGAAATTCTGATTGCTTACTGCAAAGTGCTCCAAGTTAGTGGATGCTCCCCAGTTGAAATATCTGCCTGGACCTCAGTTTTTGGCATCTTTAAAATGGCCCTATGTTGGAAATTGAATTGTGTCCCCTCACGAATCCTTGTTCGAGTCCTAACTCCCAATCCTGCAGATGTCAACCCATTTGCAAATAGAATCTTTTATAGTGTTATTAGTAAAGGTGAGGCCAAACTGAAGCAGGAAAGACCTTAATCTAGTAAGAATGGAGATTTTATAAGAAAGGAAATTGGTTCACAGTAGGAGTAGAAGCCAACGAAGGAGAGAAAAGACACGTGGCCCTGTGATAGAATCAGAGATCGAGTTCTTGATTGCCAGCAAGCCACCACCAGAATGCTACAGACTTTGTAGAGAGAACGGTCTGTCAATACCCTAATTTTAGGCTTCTAGCCTCCAAAACTGTGAAGCAGTAAATTCCTGTTGTTTAAGCTAAACAGTCAGTGGAGTTTAGTACAGCAGCCCTAGCAAACCAAGACCATTCCACAAAGGTATCGTGCAGGTAGGTGAGCCAAACGCAGAACTTCTCTGCAATGGCTGAATTAAAGCATAAGCATCCAAGTTATTTAAATAAAGAGAAAAGAGGGCTGGATCCATGGGATGGGATTCCCAGAGTAATAGATGTCATTCAGTCTACTAGAAGGAGAAAGAAAATTACTACTGGAGAGCTATGCAAAGATAAAATTTGCCTTGGTCGTTGGTGAGCTGCTTCTCACCAAAGTCATTAGAGAAGGGGTCCTCAAACTTTCTGCTGGGTCCCACCTCAGAGTTTGGATGCAGTAAATCTGGGGTGAGGCCTGGAAACCTGCATTTCTAAGGAGGTCTCCGAAGATGCAGATACTGCTGGTCTGGAACCCCCCGGGAGAACCACTAACCTGAAACCTAAGATGATTGTCTGGCGGGGATGCACTGCTCCAGAAAGAGTTCCTGTCATGCTTCTCCTCGCTTCTTGGTTTCTCTGCTCTTTTCTTCAGTGGCTTTTTGTCTTTCCTGTGCCCTCACTCTCTAAAGCAAGAAGCCCCAAAATGTTGAGATTGAAGCTCATGCTGGGACTGGGGAAGGAGAGGTTACTTCTGAGTGATGGAGGCAGCGAAGTGGAAAGTATAGGCAAGATCCAGGGCAAATATTTTCCGCAACTTGTAGGTAAAAGAAAACAAGCCCACTGACCTCAATATCCTGTCAACCCTGTGGTATCTTTCTTATTTGAAAAATAGTGGTAGTCACGAAGATCCGTAACCAAGTAGCAATGCCTGTTCTTTGCCTCCCATGGCTAATGTGCTTCTCCATGTTATTACGTGGATGGAAAAAATGTTCAGTGCAGCTATAGGCTCCACTCCTAAGGCCACCTTTACTATCACTACTGCCCAGCCTTCCTCCATCCAGGTCCTTCCTTAAGACCTCTTCTCAGTGGAGGGGCTGCTGCTCTGGTTGGATGCCTTTTGGTGAAATCTGTTGCCCAGGACATCAACTCAGATGCCCACACACATTTATGCGGATGCCTAGGTGACCCAGTTGGGGTTCCCCAGTCAGAATCTATGAATTCCTTGTCAGAATACTTCCTGGTATCAGTGCTTCATGTTTCCCATGACCACTTATTGGAGCTTGGTCCTGGGACTACTGGAGGGAGACATGGTCCCCACAGCCAAGCTGGGATCCTGCCCAGCCAAATCCACAGGAAACCAAGTGGCACCAGATGGCACAGAGACAAACAGCTATCCTCCGGGTATGAAGTTGGGAGAGGCCTTGTGCTGAATCCAAGGATTAAAAAAAAGAGAGGGTTCAGGGCCGGTGGCCAGCTGCCTTTCTAAAGAGTGCATTCTGGCATTACAGCGAGTACAATTGCAGAGCTGACCCTGGGCTTGAGGTGACATTAGAAAGCTGCCAGCCTCCAATTAAATTCTGGCAGTCTTGGCTAGGATTTTGATTTAACAAGAAAAATGCCCCCTCTTCCTCACCAGGGTCTACCATCTCCAATTGCTCCTCTAACCTCAGTAACAAACACCATTGTTAATCTGCAGAGCTCTGACTAAAATGGGCTCCCCAAGTCAGACCTTGGGATGCTGTTATGCTCTCTTTCTCTTGAGCATTTGTTGCCCAGAAAAGAGGGTGTTGATTGCCCATCTGGCAGAAAGAAGCACATGTCATCTCGATGCCGGTCCCAATTCCATCGTTCCGAGATCCTTGCTGGGGTTTAATTATACCAGTGTGATTCTTCAGACACAGCCTCCCTTGGGTTTTTTGCTTGTGTTCTATTTTGCATTTCTCAGTTGCTCAGCTGTCAAAATCATTTCCTTGAGACTGTTAGGAAACCTGGAAATGTAGCCTCCAGGTATGTGAATTCTGGAGAAAATTCCCTTTTCGGGGAAGAGCATATCTATTGGAGGTACCAGGAAAAGTGTGGTTTCTGCCAAGACTTGGCAGGGAGGTTGGCAAAATGGTGCTCAGGACAGTAGCATGAGCTGATGAGAACTTGCTTCTATTCAAATGGATGCCGGTCCCCAGATTTCACAGAGTTTATTGGGGAGAAGTAGGAAGCAAAACTGTGTGCCTGAGATGAGAGACTTCTCCCACCACTCCTGAGAGAGGCAGTCAATTGCATTCCAATATTTCAGTGATCTAACTCTCTCCCCTCTGTGAGGATAAAGGCATTTATTCTGATGCTCTGGAAAAAGCATGCTTCTGTGTACACGCTTCAACATTATTTAATTCTCAGTTCTGATTCTGGCTGCTGAGAAAGGTATAGAACCTCACTGCACCTCATTTTTCTCATCTGGAAAATGGAAAATAATACCATCTCAAACCACAGGGTTATTAAGGAGTAGATGGGGTCACAATTGTAAATGGTCTATACAATGCCTGCCAGAAACTCAAATGTCATTGCTTTCCTCTTTCCTACCCTCTGCCTCTTCACTCACAGGAGAGTAACTCACCTTCAGAAAAAAACACTTCCCACCCCCCTGCCTTCCCTCTCTAAGTGGATGGATAATATCTGTCTACATTTGTTAGGAATGCATTTGGCTGCAAATAAAAGGAAACCTGGCTTCATGCCCTAAGCAAACAGGATTTGGTTTCCTCACACAATGAGCTGGACAAGGGTCTCAATGACACTGGTTTAGGAGTTCCCTGAGTCGGAGCAGACATCTCTGCTATACCTCCAATCTTTCCTCCATGGAGCAAAATTCCTGTTGCAACTTCAAATACTGAACAAGATGAAAGCAGAGGGCTGCCATGCCTTTCCCTTCATCAGGAGAACTAAAAGCCTTCCCAGAGGCCAGGAGACTTTGACTCATATTTCCTATGTCAAAACTATGATGTAGATCTAGGCCACCTCAAGCTGCAAGGGAGGCTGGGAAAGTCTGCATGTTATTTTCCCTGTCCCCATATTGAGAGAGGCAGGGAGTAAGGAGGTGAGAAATGCAGCATCAAACAATAAGCGATGTCTGCCACCATGCCCAACAGAAATGAAGGTCTTGTTTTTTTCTGGTGTCTCCATTTAGCATAGGTAGATACACAGCCACAAATATGGGAGACTGGACAGCTTCTCAGTATCCAGCTGCAGTGCACTCAGTTATGGACCACGAAAGAAGCAGCCACTACCAAGAATATGTGTGATGTTTAATAATGTTACATTAAGTGTCATCTGCCTTGCATTTCCCTTCCATGGGGGCATCATTTCAATAATAATAGCCAATATTATGTTTTGCCTAGATGCATGGTACATGCTTCGTGCTTTAGGTATGTTATTTTAATTCCTCAAAACTAAGAGGTAGGGAAAGATGCCTCCCAGAAGGAACTTAAAGCATAATCTTGCAGAATGGGAGGCTGAAAGAGAACCCAGGGCACATATTAAAAAGATGAGAAGAACACATTGAAGTAAACAAATCGTCTAAATAATTATGTTCTAAGGAGCGGGGGCTAAGAGTATTGAATTTGGAGTGAGATAGACTTGAGTTATCATTTCAATTCTGCCATGTATTTCCAAGAGCAAGGGTCTTCTTGCTTACCTTCTCTGAACACCTATTTCCTCACTGCTGAATCAGAATAATAATCGTATTTATGTCATAAGGTTTCCATAAACATTAAATAAGATAGTCATAGCAAACATTTTCTGTGCCACACACTCTTCTAATCACTACGTGTGTGCACATACACACACATGCATCCAAACAAGGAAAATGAGGAACTCATCACCCCCATTTTACAAGTGAGAAAACCAAGGCATGAAGCTTTTAATGTCCCAAGGAATTGAGCTCCATTGCTGACACTATGCAAGCCTATAATATACTGGTGCATTAATAGTGAATCTTTACAAAGATTTCATATAAACTGTTGGCCCACATGGCACCCTACAGGTATCATTTACAACCTCTTCCTTAGTGTCCTCACTTTTTATTTTCTTCAAGTGATCTTTGGATAAATATGTTTAGACCGGTGGTGCTCGATCAGGAAAGGTTTTGCCCTCCCCCCACCAGGGGACATTTGGAAATGTCTGAAGATATCTTTGGTTATCACAGAGGGAAGGGGGGCTGCTACTGGCTTCTACTGGGTGCCGGGATGCTGCTAAACATCCTATAATGCATGGGACAGCCCCACGACAAAGAAGTACCTGGCTCAAAACGTCAACAGCGTGGAGGCTGAGAAACCCTACTATAAACTAAGAACTCTATGCAAATAGTGATCAGGACAATGGCTTTGGGAAGTAATCACTAAAAGAAGACTGCATGGAATGGTCTGGAAGAAGCAGTCTCCAGACAGGCTATTTTCTTGGTCAGGGCTAAAGGTGTAACTAGCGAGAGGAGCTGGAAATTGATATCAAAGCCTCACTGTGAAACTTATCCTATATGGTACAGGTTTATTCCTAAATTAAATATATGGTAAAAAGTATATTGTTGTCAGGCCCCACTGTTGGTCCAGACAATCTCTCAGAATCCTTTTCTGTCATGCTTTGGGTTAAAGGACACCCCTCTGGGTATGTTTAAAATGGTAATGCTCTGAAACAGGTTGACCCTACCTTTTAGAGTCAAGAAGTTGGTGCCCAGAGAGGGCAAGGCAAGTAAATAGCACTGGGTATACAACCCACTTCAGCAAGGATTTATGAGTCTGAGTTTTCTACATGTACATAGGACTCAGAGGGGTCCTAAAAAATCCTCCATGGACTCCTGTGGTGTTTGTGAGTGTTTACTCTGGATGATACCCTGGAAATTATTTTGGAGGGGGTCCTTCTGTCTGCCCCTGACTTACCCTTGACTTCTAGTGTCTGATCCGATCTTAACAATAACAGCCACAATAAAACAAGTGTCAGCAATGCTTATTCCATCTTTACATGTAATAGTGCATTTAACCTTGACAACAAATCTAAAGGGTAAGAATTGTTTGTATCCTTGTTTTATAAATGGGGAAACTGAAGAAAAGAGGTTAGATAACTTCCCCAAGATCACATCAGACATAATTGTTGGAACTTAGACATGAACTTAAGCAATGAGAAATCAGAATCCATGTTCTTAGACAAGACTCCACCCTATCTGCCTCTGGACTTCTATACAGACTACTTTCTTGGGTCAGACAATGCTGGGTGACATATGGAAAATTGTGGGATGCTGGCTCTTTTCTCTGCCAATTAGAAAAGCATTCAAGGATGGATTCTTCAGCATCCCTGGGACCTATTGTCTGTCTCACAAAGGCAACACAACCTGATTAAATATGATCCCCCAAAACCTTGTTTCCCTCCATAACCAATCAATGAGTGTATCACACTCTAGCCGGATCTTTAATATTTTAATGTAGTCTACCTATTTTGGGGAATGAATTCCTACAGATTTGCTTCCTACTGTGCACACTAAATTTTCTTTCTAGTACTAAATTACCTCCTTATTGCTTTGGAGGGTGGCCCTGGTTCAACTGCAGTGAAGCCTGGTGAACAGTTTCCACATACCTATTTTTGTACCCCTCATGTATAACAAGTTTCTTCTCATTGTCAATCTCTCTACCTCCTTGATCACTGAAGAGGCCCTTCTCTGATTGCACTCACTCCTGTTTCAAACAATGCCCGAAGACCCAGAGGAGAATGGAGCTCTCAGTCAGTAAGCATCCTACATATCAGATGCCTCTATTTAATCAAATCTGCCCCTCTTCAGGAGATTTTTACTAACACCTGGCATAGGGAAGCATGGAGGCAGAAGCAGTTGGAGTAATTGTGTGCATGCCTATGTCTTTCTACAATAACTAAATAGAAGAAGGAGGCAGGGGGGGATGCTCTGTAAAGAGGTGCTTTACAATCAGCCCTACATGCATGATCTAAATTAAGAGTCACAACAACTCCAGAAAATGGGTAATGTGAAATTCACTTGACTGATAAAGAAAGGGAGATTAAGAATGATAAGGTAAGGGACCCAAGGACACCTGGCTAGGGTTAGTTCAGGATTTAAGCTGGTGCCGTGCTCTTTCTGCTCTTCCTCATTAGCTTAGTCATGACCACTGAGGACCATGGCATGAGGTTGGGGGGTGGTATTCATATTTTGGACCTATGTTAATCAACATCCAGAGTGATGGGAGGGGATGGCATCCCATTTGCACCACCAAGAGCCTGGGTTGTCTTCAGATTCCCACCCTCCTCAACCTGTTTATTAGAGGATTTCACATATTTGGTCTCCTTCAGAGCAGGATGCTACTTAGCCCCAAACCTCTTAAGACACCACAGTCAAGCTTTCCTTGATTAAATAAAATTGCAAAGATGGGGCAGCTGCCAACCACCCAGAGGAATTGAAGAGGATCCTGAGAGGGGGTGGATTCCAGGGAGTTAGTTGTTGATGGCAAAGCACTGGCAAGCAATCACCACTGTCAACATCATCGCCACATTTGGGAAGTGAACATTTGCACTACAACTGCCCTCAAGCAGAAATCTCTTCTCCTTCTGGTATATTTATTAGCTAACACTTTAACTATGAGCCACACGCCATTCTCAGAGCTTTACATATGTTAACCCATTTAATCCTCAAATAACACTACAGCCTAGATATCATTCCTATTCTATCCCTATTATTTCTATTTCTGTTTCACAGAGGAGCCTGAGATACAGAGATGCTAAGTAGCTTGACTGAAATCACCCAACGGGCACATGGCAGAGCTGGGATGTGAACCAGGTGACCTGCTTCCAGAGGCTGTGCTCCTAACAATTGTAAAATATTGCCTATAGAAAGCAGTGCATGTGTGAGCGAGGATGGGGCTATGGCCTTTCGTGGGCCCCATTATCAGGACTGGTGCTGAGATAGGGAGAGACAGAGACTTGGGAAAAGACATGGCTGTCTGTGCTCAGCTCTGGCTCCCACAACTGGGACTCCACCTTGTTTCTCAAACAGAAGCCCCCTTGCCCTGCACCCCACCTTACCCCATGTCCAGCTGTACTTTGAGTTTTGGGACTTTTGGGCACTGAACATGATTCAGTATTATCATACTCTCCCTAATCTCCCTGTCCCTGTGGTTCTGGTAGCTTGCCTTACTTTATTTCCATACCCTTTTCTGGGGATTGAGATCCTTCCCCTAAACCCTAGGTTGGCAGGTGGAGAGGTGGAGTAGGGTGCGGACTGATAACAGACTTTTGTGGACTTTGGCTTTTGGATACTGCCCCTTCCAGGATGTCCTCATTGTTTGTCAAGGCATACTGCTACTCAGTCCTGAGCCTTCCAGGTGATGCAGTTCTGTGCTGAGTTTGTTACCTGTGACCTGGACGAGAGGAAGACTTTGCTCCAGCCTTACCATTAGGGCACAGTGCTGTCTGCTGAAACTCCTCCAAGCAGCTGTCTCACCAGTAGGCAGCTATGGTTTTAGGTCTCAAAACTTCCTAATTGCTTCCTTATTTAGACCCACCATACCCAGTCATGTTCTGAGAATAGGTGGAATAAAGGAATTAAAAAACCATGGCTAAATGAGAGATAATGATACTCTTTGGAGGTTTCAAATAAGCCTGGGTTTCCGTTGGGGATGTGGGATATTCTGCTAACCTTTCAGCCTAAGTCTTATAGGTTTACGTCAATATTTACCTATTTTGTTGTGTCTCTAGCTTTCATGTGCACTAAGAATGTTTTCAGCTTTAGAAATAACTTATTTTTAGAGTCTGGAAGGCCCAGGATAGGACTCAGAATGTAGGAAGAGGAGATCCTGCTATTAAACAGACCATAAATTTATGAGGGAGTAATTAATCATTAGCACAATCATTATTTAGTGCTGTTGTTACTGTTTGTTCCAGTTTGCTAATGCTGCCATTATGTAAAATACCAGAAATGGATCGGCTTTTATAAAGGGGGTTTATTTGGTTACGAAGTTACAGTCTTATGGCCATGCAAATGTCCAAACAAAAGCATCAACAGTAGGGTACCTTCAGCAAAGGAAGGCCAGTGGCATCTGGAAAACCTCTGTTAGCTGGGAAGTCACATGGCTGGTGTCTGCTTGCTCCTAGGTTGCATTTCAGCTCCTCTTACAGCTCCTGTGCATTCTTCAACGTGTCCCTCTTGGCTGCAGCAGCTCCTTCTGTCTGTGAACACTTTTATAGGACTCCAGTGATTTAATTAAGACCCACCCTGAATGGGTGGGGTAACACCTCCATGAAAATCATCCAATCAAAGATCTCACCCACAGTTGATTGAGTCAGATATCCATGGAAACCATCAAAGGATTCCAACCAAATCAACATTAATATGTCTGCCTCCACAAGATTGCATCAAAGAACATGGTGTTTTGGGGGACACAATACATCCAAACCAACACACTGTTGCTTGAATCTTTCAGAAAGACAAAGATTTTGAGCCATTCCATCCCATTCTTCATCAACTCTAATTGTTAGAAAGTTCCTCTTTAATTAGTTGGCATTAGCCTCCTTATCATTTCTATTCATTGGTCCTTGTTCTGCTAACTGAAATAATGCAAGCCAAATATACTACTAAGTCTCCAGGACAAGTCTTCAAGTAATTGAAGATAAATTTCTGATATCCTTAACATGATCTATTTAATTTTTCCTCTTCAAATGAGTATTTCTTTTTCTTGACACATTCCATTCATTAATATCACCCAAGTTAAAACCTCATGTATGAATATGAAATGATATCCTTTGTCTTGTTTGAAAGCTTCCCATAGATTTTGTTTTTTGCCCTCCCCCAATGCTTGTGAGATGGCATAATGAGAGCAGCAGAGCAGAGAAAGATGCTGGTTCCAGGAAGAAGCCCATTTATGAGGGTGTAGGGAAAGGCAGTCAGCACCTACCTAGCTGAAAAGCTTTAGCTGCAGGCTCTGAGCACATTATAACAGGAATGGATCCAATGGGCAGCAGTATTGAATGCTCAATATGGCAGGGAAGGCACCAGATGGACAAATTCCAAGTGGCAGGCCAAGGTTCTGCCAGGTCTCTTTCTCTAGAGTTGGTCAACACTGGAAACCCTGACTCCTATATATGGATCTCTCATTGCTTCCCAAAGTCCCACTTGGCAGAACCTTGGAATGATACTAATAATAATGAATATAGTAATAAAACTGATAACATCTAACAAGTATGGGATCATTATGGTGAGTTAAGCACTGAACTAAGTCATTACATGCATTAACTTCCTTAGGACTCACTACTACGACAATTACCACTTCATAAATAAGTAATTTAACACTATGGAGATTAGTAAATAGCATGAGTGGGATTCCAACTCAGCTGGTCTGACTCCAAATACTTTAATGTTAACATCTAAACTATACTGGTTAGTGATTTTCTAGAGTTCAGTACATGCCCCTGATAATTAAAAAAAGAAAAAGATGAAGTATTTGTGAAGTCAACCAGGCATATTTAAAGGAAAGAAACTTGGTTCAAAAGAGAGCTGAGGGATGGCTACAACTCAAGTGCCTGCAGATGTCCAATCCAGTGCTCTTCTGTGGCACTTCAGAGTTCAACCTCATTGCCAACAAACAAAACCTGGAGTAGAGACACTTAGGGGCCCAGCACTGGTGGTGAGCCCAAGAAGCAAGCATACCTTTGGTTCAAGACTGAGATATCTTGGGCAAATTACTTGCCCTCAGCCCCCATCAGAATTGGATCAAGAGCCCAGACAGCCTGGATCTGCATCCAAAGCACACCAGCAAGTTGCAGAGAGCTGACAAAGAACAAACCCAGGGGAAAGGAGCAGGTGCTGACCTGTGCTGGAATATAGACATCTAGGGCCAGAGAATCTTGATCCTCTTCCTCTCTTATTTTTCACTGAAAATAACAGAAGATAGCCGGCATCATGATGCTTCTCTCTGTGTCACTGTTATCCTCATGTACATCCAGTTTTGCCATTTGGCCTGAGCATTTTTTACTTCTTCTGCGGTCGCAGTTGATTCGTCTGGGGGGGGGGTGGCGGCCGGTTGCTAAATCCTAGGCTCCCAGGATTGCTCGGAGGGTACCGGCGGCGGGGGCTCTTTCCCGGAGGCGAAGGCGAGGCGGGGGACTTGGCCAGGTCCCCGGCGGGGTGGCGTGCAAAGTATGGAGGGCGGCGAGAAAGGAACAGGCGGGACACGGTTCTTTTAGGGTGAAGAAGCCAAGAGAGAGAGAGCTTTATTAGGGGAGAGTACAAGCTTATATCGGGCGTTTAGAGGGCGGGGTAGCTGTAGAGGTTAAAGGCTTGGATTGGTTCTGAGAGGGCGCGGAGGTTGATTGAAAAGGGGCGAGAGTTGCTCCGGTAACGGTGTCTGGCAACAATGTATGCACACTGGTGGTAATGGGAGTTGCACTGGCAACGGGGAGTGTCCGGGCAAGATAAGGGGGTGGGGAAAAGGCGGTTCCCTCCAGCAAGCCTCCCCTAACAGTGTTATTTTGGGTGAGGAAATGGGGCCTGCCTCCGGCCTCACTTTCCCAGGCCCGGGGGGCTGCGGAGGGCGCTATCGCCCGTGCCCACCACCCTCCCCAGGGGCTGATCAGGTCCCCCAGCCCAGGCCCGCCAAGTTGAAGCACGTAATCAGTGTCCCGCATTTCCCCCTTCTTTTCTAATTAAAGGAAGAAGCTTACCGGAGAGGCCCGCTAGGGGATGAGGGAAGGGGGAGGCCGGGGAGGGGAAAAGGGGTTGACGGTGGCTCAGCGAGGCTGGAGCTCGGCGTTGGTGTGGCGCCCGGGCGCTCGACAGGGGCCTTGCTGCTTGCGGGATGGACGAGGGTGGGGGGTTTAAAGTCGGAGGTTCAGAGAAGCTGGAGCTCGAGGTTGGTGCGATGTTTAGGCGATCGAGAAGGGCCTCGCGGTCGGTGGGTTGACCGGTGGTGGTGAGGTCGCGGAGGGTTGGTTGTTATCTCGGAGTAGGGAGCGTTAGAGGTGGCGAGTCGCTGGTACTGGACTTGCACGAACGAGGAGAAAATAGCATCCGTTTGTTTCCTTACAAGCTGGACAATTCTTTCGAGCGCAGGTTTCTTCGACTCTGGAGACAAAGGTGGCGAAAGGCTTACTCGGCTCCTGGAAGAGCTTGGTGAAGTTATTAGGCCGACAGGCAGAGCAGTTGGCAAACGCTCGTAAGGCGATTCCCCAAAGGATAGGCCAAAAGGTGGCAGGTGCATTAATATAGGCAGATGCATTTATAAACGCTCCCATGCCCAAGTAAGCTTCAGGGTGATGATAGACTCCAGTGGCTGCGTTTTGCTCGCTTTGCCTAGCTGCTTCTGCCTGGAAGTGGGCACGCCAATCAACAAACTGGCCGGGGTTAAGGATGGTACGGGCAAGTGAGGCCCAGTCTTGGGGGATGCAAAAGTCCATGCCGAGATCCTGCAGTATTTGGGAAGCGTATGGGCTGCCTAACCCATCCTCCTTGACGGCCCTGCGAAGCTGCTTAATAGTATTAGAGTCAATGGGATACCAGTCGTACGGTTTCTGTGGTGTGGGGGTAAGGTTAAGAGGAAAGCAGCGAAAAGCACGAGAGAAAGGAGGACGCGCTTGCAGAGGGCTTGGCGCGGGAGTGGGGGTAGGGGGAGCGTTGCCCCAAGGGTTGCCTTGAGGTGTAGAAGGTAGCCAGGGGTTGTTAGTCGGCAGGGTGGGAGGAGCGGCGGCAGCTGCCGGTAGCGGCTCCGAGGGGGAGCTCGCCGGAGGGGGAGGCGGAAGTGGGAGGCCCCAAGCGTCGCAAGACGGCGGCGCGGTGGGAGTGGCTAAGGCATAAGATGGTGGACTAGCTCCGCCCTGTGAAAGGGCGGGGTAAAGCGCTTGCGGTTTCCGGCCCAGCTTAGGGCTGACGTCATCGCCGGAGCATTCTTCCAATAAATTTCATTTTGAAGCTTTTTGGTCAGGTCAGCAACTCTCCTCCTACATTCCCTGTGAGATGATCATTGTCTCTTGCCAGGAACTCTTTGTTCTGGAAAGCTATGGTCCAAGAAAACAAATTCTGCCTTGACACCATCTATACAGCCAGCTGTTCCCTACTCATATCTTACTTTCCCTGCCAAATTATAACCTCCAATTAGAAAAGGAGTTGAAAAAGGAACACTTATTAGTTCCACTGTTTTCTCTTTTAATCCTCCATCCAGAACTTCGAAATTATTATAGATACATACCAGTTTTCTTCTGATTACATCATTTGGTCTCATGTTAATTGACAGAAAAGTTAAAGTCAATGGGTTTGATGTGTCTTGGAAAATTTTCTATTTCTGTTATCCCTCTGGATATCTACCCCAAATATCATGCAGAGCCAGCCATGTCAATCCTATTTTCAGAAAGAAGTCATTGACTATCACAATTCTTCTTTTCCTTTTGGAAGATAATGAAGGATATAATCTTGTGTTAGTATTTATATATATATCATTTAATTTGCCCTGTGAAGCACATGATGCTATTTTGCCCCAACAATACAGTATCGCCATCCTTGGAAATATCTTCATACTTATTGTATTGTTCCACAACAGTTCTTCTTATTAGGATTTGAGATAGCAAATAAGATGGAATTTGGATGGGCAGAGAGGATGAGTCTAGGTTGATGTTGATGACATTGTAGCTAGCAAGGTTTAAGGAAACAGCACAAATCTGCTAAGCTTGGGAGATGATCAAGAATTTAGACCTGCTGAAGAATTTTTTTTTTGACAATAGTATAAAAAAGGTTTGTTATAAAGTGTACCAATAGACTGTTTTCCAAGCACATGTGCTAGGCTGACATTACTTATTTGCAAATAAGTAGAGTGATGTTTGATAGCTTAAGGGTAGGAGAATCGCTTGGTAGAAGAAATATTTCTGAAATAGTTTCTCAATGGCTCTATGGAGTTTAATTTACAAATTAGAGAGAAGCTTCTGCTTCCCCTCCACTTTCTAAATGGGAGAACAAAGGCCTAATGAGAATTGCCTTGGTGAACTCCAAGACGATAAGTACATTCTCCAGTTCCTGCATTTTTGTGTCCAGTTCAGTGCAATATTCAAAGAAGCACTTTGCAAATGTCTCACGACAACAAAGAGAAGGGTGATTATTCTGAGACTTAGTCTCTGATCTGTGTTCTGCTGAATCCCCACTGATAACAAGGTCAAGGAAGGCTCCAGGTGCTTCTTGCCTCCCAGAACAAGGCAAGCTGCACATGTTGACCCAGTATACAATGGATATTTGCTCTGAAAAATCATATCCAGTAGGAACAAACTCACATCATATCAAGGTGTTTAATTCCCAAGAGATGATTCCAAGAACTGGCTCCTTGTTCTGGTTTACTCATTCACAGCCCATCAGAGCTGAACAAATGGACCAAAAGCTTCCAGGGCTTAGTGGGATTTACAGGCAATTACTGGAGTTCCAAAGGCAGCCTGCATGGTAAAGGGCATCTCACTGAAGATGGCCGAGCTGCTCGAGGAGCTCCTGGAGAGTCACTCTTGTCCTGCCTTGGGCACTCGTGGCACAAAAAAGAGGGGGAGAAAAGGCAGTGATTCACAAGGATGAGCCTCTCACCTCAGGCCTCTCAGTCCCTCAGACTCACTGCCTCGAAATTGGACAGTTACTGTGCAATTTTCTTGACAGCTTCAGTTTATATGAGGAGATTCCTGGAAAGTAAAAAATAAAAGTATTTAGAAATCATTTCCTTTCCTACAAGTTGAATTAGGTGTTTGTTTAAAAATGGAGGCTGCCTCTTTTGTCAGGGAACGATGCTACGAATGGATAAAGCACAAGTCCTGTAGTCAATCAGACTTAAAATCTAATCTCCTCTCAGTCAACGTTCTAATTGTGGAGCAACGTGAGTTGTTCAACCTAAATTTCCTCCTCTGTAAAATGGGAATAATGACTTCTTGCATTTTTGCAAGCATAAAATGAGGTCATGTATGTAAATGATCTTTCACATTTGAATATAAAATTCGGCAGACTGAGTCACCCAGTTTTAGACACTATGGACAACTGTGGGCCTCTCCCTTAGGGCCTGACCTTGTGAAAATTTTACGAATAGGAGAAATCCAGAATGGGAGGTTCTCTGCTGCAGAAAGATAAAACAGAGAGACAGAAGGAAGAGCTGAGGGTGTAAAGGCACCCATCTGTCAAGTTATTACATTTATAAGGTGAGGGGGCGGGGGGTGAGGAGAAAATCCAGAAGTAACCTTAACAGATGTATTTACTGTCCCCCCACAAGGAATAAAAACTAGGGAATAAATCCCCTTCCCAAACAATAGTCTCTATAAGTGTTTAGATTATTTTCACTTAGTATCATGCATATTTTCCCACGTCATTATTTTGGGTGTGTATGTGTGTATGAACACTATTTCTCATGGATGTAAACACCCCAACATGTGGATGATTTATTTAACCATTACCCTACTATAGGACATTTAATTTATTTCCAGTGTCTTGCTATGATATATAACACAGCAGTAAATATCTTTACATATAAATCCTTGTCTACATTTCTGGTCATTTCCTTTGGATAAATGTATATGACTAGAATTATTAGATCAAAAATGATTTTAAGATTCTCATTACATTTTGCCACATATGGCAAAAAGAAAGTAAAAGTTCTATTCTCAACAGCAGTCTGTGAAGTTGTTAGTCTCACAAGCTCCTTGCCAGAATAAACATTCTTATAAACAAAGCAATATGATTTTATTTGCAAGAAGCAAGTATATAATTGTCATTGAAATGTGTATTTATTTATTCTGTAAAAATTGTCTTATGTTTACTAGCCATTAGCAGTTTATCATTTATGAATGTCTGCTCATTTCCTTTGTCCAAATTTTTGAGTGCTTGGATTCTAATTTGTTTCTTAACAATTTGCAAGAGCTTTAAAAGTATAAAGTAGGATTTTGACAAGTGGAGAAATCAGCATGGGGTATGATATCAGGATTGATATAATTGTAAATTTTATGGAAATGATGGAAATATTATGAGCAGAAATGTGCTTACAGGGGGCCCCAAGTAATGTAAAAGTATAGCAGGTAGTTCAATCTGTTAAGAACAGTATCCATATGAGAATATACAAAGAATAAATATTTGAAAAATTTGAAACCCTAAGTGGTGCTTCTTTAATGACATATTAAAAAAATTGGGGTCTCATTCAGGGATTGGTGAGAAAACATTGATGCTTCTCACATGATCTAGCCAGTGTTTCTTAACTCTGACTGCATATTAAAATTTAGGAGCTTTTAAAATGCCAATACTTAGAACCAATCCCATATGAATTAAATAAAAATCTTTAGGAGTGGAAACTTGCATTGATATTAAAGAAAAAACAAACAAATACAAGTGAATGATTATTATATGTAGACCAAGGATTGAAAATAAATATTCTGAGATCCATTGTTTCAACTCACAATGGGAAAAGGCCAGGGCAAATGGGACTTAGAGACACTGTGCTTCCTCAGGGCTTCACAGCACAGTTAGTTGAAGGGCTGCATTTGCTGGACAGGCCAAGGAAGCTCAGCTTTGGGGAACATGGAAGAAACTTTTGGTGCCCCTCCTGACCCCCTCCCCAGGGCACTGTAGAGCCAAACTGCACCATCAGCAGGAGTCTCTGGCCTTGTTAAGGTTGGAAAAGACTGACTCTGGAAAGTCTCCTCCGTCATGCCCTATCTCTCAGAATTCTCCCCCAGGCAACAGAAGCTTGATACAAGGAAAGGAATGTAAGAAATTATAGAGGCAGACAATCTGGGGCAAAGGCCTACTAGCTACAAATACCTGGGAGAGGGAGGTATGTCTCTCAGGAAACAGAAGGGATAACTAAATTCTTGAAAACAGGGGAACTCCAGCACAACTAACAAGCAATAGCCCAGGAAAGATATAGGACCATAAAGACAGGGAAAACCCTGCACACTGCATTCACCTTGGACAGACCTTCCTGACAGAAAGAAGAGCTGAAGTTCAAACAAATCTCCATCTTATCACCAGCTGGTTTTGCAATCAAGAAACAGACATTTCAGGGAATGAATCCCAGAGATGACATTTTAAAATATTAAAATGTACAGTGCACAACAAAAGAGCACAAGACAAAGATGTAAGAAATGACGGTCCATCCAAAGAAAAAGAATAAAAATCCAAAAAACACCAATGAAGAACAATAATGAGGACATACCAAACAAAGCCTTCAAAAATGGCCCTAAAAATCCTCAAGGAGATGAAGGAAAATACAGAGAAAGAACTGAAGGAAACTGGGAAAATAACAAAGGGGTAATACGAGAATCTTAGTAAAGAGATCAAAATTTCAAAAGGAACCATACAGACCACAATAACTAAAGTGAAAAATTCTTTGTAGGGTTTCAAGAATAGATTGTGGCTGACAGAAAAAAAGAATAAGTGAACTAGAAAACAAGACACTTGAGATGACTCAGGCTGAGGAACAGAAAAAAAAACAAAAACAAATTATAGAAAGCAAAAATAGTATAAGACACCTCTGGGGCACCTCCAGACAAAACAATAAATGCATTATGGGAGTCCCAGAAGGAAAAGAGAGAAAGGGGCAGAAAGAATATTCAAAGAAATAGCAATAGAGAACTTCCCAGACTAAGCAGAAGACATGAGTATTCACACACAAGAAGCCCAGAGAACACCAAACAGGATAAACATGAAGAAAAGTACACCCTGTAATATCCTGATCAGACTATGGAATGCAAAGGGCAAGGAGAGAGTTTTGAAAACTGTGAGAGAAGCAATGTGTTATGTACAAGGGAGTCCCAGATAGCTTGATGCTGATTTCTCATCAGAATCCACAGAGGAAAGAAGGCGATTAGTTGAAATAACTACAATGCTGAAAGAAAACAACTGCAAACCAAGAATTTTATACCCAATGAGACTTTCTTTGAAAAGAGGGGAGAGACTAAGACATTCTCAGATAAATAAAAGTCGAAGGAGTTCATCATGATGAGCCCTGCCCTACATGCATTGCTTAACGGAGTTCTTCAGTCTGAGAGGCAAGGACACTACACAGTGGTTCAAAACAGTATAAAGAAATAAAGAAGATAAACTTGACCATTTGGGGGATTATAAATGCCAGTATTATTGTAGTGTATTTTTTGTTATGTAACGCCACTTCTTACTTCCTACAGGTGCTAAAATGCAAATGTGTAGGATATAAGGATAAATATATGGTTTGCAACACACAAAGTACTAAGATATAAGTGGTAATGAGTACAAAAAAAATGGTGGGGGGATAGAGGTGTATGGGAAAAGCATATGTGTATGCTACTGAATTTAAGTTGGTATCAGACCAACAAGATGGTTATATATTTAGGGTGTTAAATTTTAACCCCCTGATAATCACAAGGAAAATAGATGAAAAATATAATCAGATAGAAAAGAGAAGGCATTTGACATGGTGCAACACACAAAAAAATTAAATAAATATAAATGTAGGCATTAACAGAAGAATTGAGGGACAAAACAGTATAAGACTCCAAGAGGCTAAATATCTAACGACAGAAGAAAGTCCTGCATTATCAATAGTGACTTTAAATGTAAATTGACTAAAATAATCAGTCAAAAGGCAGAGATTCACAGAATGGATTAAAAAAAAAATACGATTCAACTGTGTGCTGTCTACAAGAGACTCACCTTAAATTCCAAGATTGAAGTAGGTTGAAAGTGAAAGGATAGAAAAGATGCCTTGCAGAGAGTAAACAAGAGAGGGCTGGGGTAGCTATACTAACGTCATATTAAAAATTTTAAGTAAAAAACAGTTAAGAGGGACAAAGATGGTGATAATATAACGATAAAGGGGAAAATTCAAGAAGAAGATGCGACAATTATGAATATATTTTCACCTAACAGCAGAGTCCCAAAGTATATGAAGCAAATACTGACAGATTTGAAGGGAGACATTGAAAGTTCTGCATTGATGGTAGACTTTAGTACACCACTTTCAATATTAGAAAGAACATCTCATCAAGAAGGGGTGCTACTGTATATATATGAATATGTATGTATATACAATGGAGTCTTATTCAGATGTAAAAGGAATGAAGTCCTGTTACATGTGCAGCATGGATGAACCTTGCAGCCATCATATTGAGCCAGACACAAAAAGGACAGATATTGTATGATCTCATGGATTTGAAATAATGAGAATAAGCAAATTCATAGAGTTAGAATCTAGAATATAAATTATCAGGGGACAGGATGGGAATAAGGAATGGGAAGTTCAGGCTTAAAATGTACAGGTTTCCTATTTGGAATGATGGAAATGTTTTGGTAATGGATGGTGGTGATATTAACACAACATTGTGAACTTAATTAACAGCACTGAAATATATATCTGACTGTGATTCAAAGGGGAAATGTTAGATTGTATACCTGGTAACAGAACAAAAAGTTTTTAAAAATCCATGGAACTACACAAACAGTGAACCCTAAGTTAAACCATGGATTATAGTTAATAGTACAATTATAAAGATATGATATCATCAATTGTAACAAATATTCCAAACCAATGCAAGATTTGATAATATGGTGGTATTTGGCAATCCTGTATTTTATGCATGATTGTTCTATAAACCCACAAATTATCTAATAAGGAAAAAAAAAAACACGAAGGAAAACATTTTGTGAAAAGTTTGCATTGGTCATTTGTCTTGTTTGGGTACTTGTTGCTCCAGTTTGCTAAAGCTGCTGGAATGCAATACTGGAAATGAATTGGCTTTTATAAAGGGAGGTTATTATTTCACAAATTTACAGTTATAAGGCCATAAAAGTGTCCAAGCTAAGGCATCAGCAAGAGGATACCTTCATTGAAGAAAGGCCAATGGCATCTGGGGTTTTTCTGTCTCACAGGAAAGCACATGGTAATGTCTGCTGATCCTTCTCTCCCAGGCTCCAGTTTCAAAATGTCTTTCTCCAAAAATTTCTCTCGATGTTTTCTCTCTAAGTGTCTCTTGGTCTGTGTCAGCTCTGAGTTCTCTCCCTCTCTCCCTGTGCTTTCTTAAGGACTTCAGTAAACTAATTAAGACCCACCTTGAATGAGCGGGGTCACATCTGCATGGGAATAATCTAGTCAAAAGGTCTCACCCACAATTGTGGTCACATCTCCAGGGAAACAACTTAATCAAAAGATCCCACTTGCAATAACTCTGCACCCACAAGACTGGATTAAAAGAACATGGCTTTTGTGGGGTACATAATAGATTCAAAGCAGCACAGTTGTTATTATTTTTTATTAATTATTTTTGTTAAACAAATTGTAGGTTTACTGAAATATCTTGCATAAAATACATAACATACAGAGTTCCCATATATCACCCTATAATTAACACTTTGCATTAGTGGGGTCCATTTTTTATAATTCATGAAAAAACATTTTTATAATTGTACTATTAACTATAGCCCATCACTTCATTTATTTCATTTTGTTGTACAGTTCTATGCATTTTCCTTTAATTCTTTTTTTCTAGTAACATACACATGACCAAAAATTTATCCTTTTAACCTTATTCACATATATAATTCAGTGCTATTAATTACATCCACAATATTGTGCTTTCTCCACCATCCATTATCAAAGCTTTACCATCAACTCCAATAGAAATTCTGTACAATTTAAGCATATATATACATATATATAATATATATACACACATATATATATGGGTGGGTTGGGGGTTAAGAATGGGGAGTTAATGTTCACTGTAAGAATCAATGAGATCTGACTGTGTTTATGTCTAAGGGGTATGAGTTACTGGATAAGGACAGGAAAAAAAAATGGAACAAAGGAAGGGGAGCTTAATCACTTTAAAAAAGTCCAAGAGAAGACAGGAGGGATAGAATAATGAGCAGAAGAATGGTCATCAGAAAGGAGGAGGGCCAACTTATCCTCTGATAGAGAAGAAAGGATACGGATAAAAGCACAGTGAAACATCAAGATGAAATTGGACCCAGGGTAGCCTGTGTTGGCTAAGGTTAAATTTCTCATTGAAATCAGAGGGTGGATTATTAGTTGGAATGGTGGTGATAGGAGTAACTTTGAAAAGTGTAGAAAATCCCAGACAGGAAGTCACGAATAATTCAATCTCCTTCCAGGCAATAGTGAAGGCCAAATTAAGCTGAAATGGTACAAGGTTATGTGCGTTCAGTGACAAGATTTTAAATACCTGCAATATTCAATGCCCTCAATTTAAGATGAGAAAAATGAAACTTAAAAGGCTACCCAGGTGTATTAGTTATGTATTGCTATGTTACAAATTGCCCCCAAACTTGCAGCTTCAAAGGACACATTTTATTGGCCTGGATTAGCTGGTCCTCTACCTTAGGTCTCAGGTAGAGTATAATCAAGGTGCTGGTTGGGGTGCAGTCATTTCCCCGCTTCATTGGGAAGGACCCACTTACGAGCACATGTGGTTTTTTTTTGCAGAATTCAGTTGCTCACCGGCTGTTGACTAGGTCCTCTGTTGTCTGCTGGCTGTAAGCTGCCCTTAGTTCCTTACCATGTGGATCTCTACAGCATGACAGCTTGTTTCAACAAAGTGTGTCATCTGAAAAGGCAATAGAGCAAGTCAACTAACAAGATGGCGGTCACAACCTTCTGTAGTCCAATCATGGAAAAACATTTCATCTCATTTGCTTTATTCTGTTGGTTAGAGTCAAGCCAATAGGTCCAGCTCATACTCCCAGGAGTCAGGAATCATTAAGGGCCATCTTAGTGGCCTCCTTTTTCACCAGGATTATATTAGATATGAGTTAAAGAGTATTTTGAAAAGGCACCTGAATTGGCTTCTTTAAATCCTTTCTAATACTGTTTTAAAATTATGCTTCTGCTTAAGAATTCTTTAAAAATCATGTCTCTCAGGAAATTGAAAAACAACAGCAATTTATCCTTGAAAATAGGTTGGGTATAAACATCAAGAAGGAAGGAAACTAGGTAAGTAAGAAGGAAAGAAAAGAATGAAGAAATGAAGGAAGAACAAAAGGGAGAACAATTTAAATTCATGAAGTAGAGGCCATGTGTGCTGGTTTGGATGTATTATGTCCCCCAAAACACCACTATGTTTGATACAGTCTTGTGTGGGCAGGAAACGTATTGGTGTTGATTGAGTTGGAGACTTTTGATTGGATGTTTACTTGGAGATGTGATCACTCAAATGTGGGTGAGATCTTTCACTGGATAATTTCCATGGATATGTGGCTCTGCCCATTCAGCATGGGCCTTGATTAGTTTACTGGAGCACTATATAAGCTCAGACAGAAGGAGTGAGCTTGCTACAGCCAAGAGGGACACTTTGAAGAATGCATAGAAACTGAGAGAGTAGCTGCAGATGAGAGACAGTTTGAAGACAGCTGTTGAAAGCAGACTCTTGCTCTGGAGAAGCTAAGAGAGGACAAACACCCCAAGAGCAACTAGGAGTGACATTTTTGAGGAACTGCAGCCTAGAGAGGAAAGTCCTGGGAGAAAACCATTTTGAAACCAGCCATGTGTCTTCCCAGGCTAACAGAGGTTTTCCAGACACCATTGGCCATCCTCCAGTGAAGGTATCCA
Organism: Choloepus didactylus; assembly: GCF_015220235.1. Lineage (NCBI taxonomy): Eukaryota > Metazoa > Chordata > Mammalia > Pilosa > Megalonychidae > Choloepus > Choloepus didactylus. The sequence continues at coordinate 147,389,281 of NC_051312.1, read as the reverse complement.
ATTGTTAATGACTTACCTTGGACACTTTATGGCCTTAAGACTGTAACTTTGTAACCAAACCACCTTTATAAAAGCTGATCCATTTCTGGTGTTTTGCAAAAAGGCAGCATTAGCAAACTGGAACACCATGATAGTGAAGTCAAGAGTTGGAGTCCCATGATTCCAAAGGAGAGCTAAATTGCAAGAGATAAAGTGAAAATTGAGGAAGTTATGAATGTTGGCACTTTGGGTATTGTCTGGATCAGGATGGAACTAAGGTCTTTGATTATAACAACAGCATGCATTGAGGATCTTCTTGCCCCAGGCACTGTGCTATGTGCTCACGTAACAGTTACACAATTGTGATGTTGATGGTGGTGGTGGTGGTGGTGAAGGCATTTCCCAAGCATATTATTAGTTGGTTTCAGAAACTGTACTAAATGTTTTATATAGATAGCTAATTTAATCCTCACAATAATCCTATGATAATATTGTTATGCTCCTTTTACAAATGTGGAATGAGGCATTTAGAGTTTATATAACCTGTCCAAGGTCACAAAGATAGAAAGTGGCACAGTCATAATGCAAAACTTGATCTTGGTGCTATGAAACCCATACATGTTTTTTATTGTCACTCTGTCTAACTCTAATTGCTGGAAATAGGGTGAGGAGCCTGAAGTCAGTAAGGAAGAGCATGATCCTGGAAGTCAGAATTATTCGTCAAAGAATTATTCATCAGAATTATTGAGTGCATTTTGGAAGATAAGGAGAGGTAAATCCCAGGTGGCTGTTAAAAAGGGGAAGAAAGAGAAAAATGGTATCAAATAGGGAAAAGAGAAGACTGGTGAATCTTTTTCATCAAGAAATTGTATTTAACCTAATATTAGTAATTTAGGAAGGATGAGGAAATTCAAGTTTTCATAGGGAGAGAAAATAAAATCTCATAGGCCAGAGTAAATTAGGGATGGAAACCACCAAAATATTTTGGAAGATCCCTTTTGTGACATTTTTGATGGTGATAATTTAATCATGAGCTAGTGAGGCCTTCAAGAGGACTTCTCTACTAGGAACTAGATAGGTATTGGTGAAATAAAAGAAACATTGACACTGCTTTCATGATGCTTATCATTTAAAGAGCAGGGTGACCATATAATTTACTGTTCAAACCAGGACACTTTTAGAGTACCAGGAAACACCTTCAGTAATCTACTGGGATGACAGGCACAAACCAGGGCTGTTCCAAACAAACTATGATTTATGCTCACCCTACCAATGGAGAAAATAGATAATATGTAAAGAAACCAATAAATATGTAATTATAAGTATATAAGCTCATCAAAGGAAACAAAATTTATCTGTATAGGATGATCAGGAAAGAACTTTCTGCCAGGGTGACGTAAAATGAAGACCTAAAGAATAAAAAGGAAATATTCATGTGGAGAGGGAATGGCATGACCATTTAATAAGCCCTGAGCTGGGAAATAGCTCAGCCTGTCCAAGCAACTGAAGGAGGTGCAGTGCCGCCCAGCAACTCAATGAAGGGTATACAAGAGAGGAGGCTGAAAGAGGATCAGGGAGTAGGGTATATGGGATTTTATTCTAAATGCAACAGGGAGACTTTGAAGGAGGTTAAGTCGTCTAGTGAGAGCCTCCAATTTAAGTGAGAAATGTCAGCTACTGGGGTAGCTGCTGTGTGAAAAGTATTTTGCAGACAGCAAGAGTGCCAGTGAAGACTGACAGAAGTGAACAGAATCTACACATAATCTATAGGTAAAAAAGGATATAAACTGCAGTATGTATATAGGGAGTAATAGAGAAAGGAATCAAAAAGGATTTCCAGTCTTCTAGCTTGAATCACTGGAGGATATTAGGGACAATTTCTGGAAAGGAGAAGACTTCATGACAAGAAGCCATCCAAATAGGAAAGGTGAAAACATTGGCTCCAGTTTTAAGACTTAATTCAGTTTCTCTCCCCTAGTTTGAAAGCAGGAATTCAAACACCCTCATTGTCAGAGTACTCTGGCTGAAAGCAACAGAAATTGGCTCAGGCAAAGACAATATGGGAAATCACAGAATGAATGGGAGGCTGGACACCCAAGCTTGGAAACAACCAGAAACCCAGGCACTTCGAGGCAGGAAGCACTAGTGACTGATCAGGAAACTACTTCTAGAATGAAATAGAAGGCCAACCATTTTCAGTCTTTTGGATCGATGCCCAAGAGAGCATTCTTAGGAAGAGCTGTGTCCAACCATCACCAGAGCAAGACGAAGAGGAAAGAGTTAATTTCTTAAATGAAGTGCAGATAGCAGTTCTGGAAGGTGGGCAGTCCAAAGCAACATCTGACCTGTACACAAGGAGCTTTAGGAGCAGAGATTTAAAACTGAAACAATGAGTCCAGCAGCAATCAGGCATTCACATTCACCAAGTCACTTAGGGATATCTGAGATGGGGAAGGGGTAGTGGGTGAAACTCTTTCTGAATGGTACTCAAGAGGATAATGAATATAGGTTCAAGCTCAAGCTTTCTTGGATGCAGATAGGAAGAGTGATTTTCCGCAAACCACTTTACTGTACCCTGATATAAAAATAGCGCAAATACTAGCATTTTTATCAGGCATATTTAATTTCCTTTTTGGTCTGCATTTGGTGATAATCCAGGGAAATTAGTGAACCTGGGACCTCTTCACTACACTGGGCTGATTTAGCTAATGATCTGTTAATGAGCTGTTAATCACTTATTCAAATTGGGAGGGTTGGGTGACTGAGCAGGTGCTGAACCTGGAGGAAGAATCTGCTGCAGTAAAACCTTCCAATTTCCATTTCATTGCAGTCAGGCTCTTCCTTGCTTCCTTTTCACTTTTTTTTTTTTTTTTTTTTTTTTTTCCATTTTCTGGCATGATCTTGAACAAACTTGGCTCTTGATGTGTCTAGGTCCTGAAGTCTGCAAGTCTTCAGCGTTATGTTTTGGGTACTGATGCAGACAGGAGTTAGAAGAAATTTTAAGGGGAACCCTATAACTTCAGAAAAGTAATATTTGATTGATCTATCAATAAATCTTCTGGAAACAGCAAACTGAAAACTTCAATATGACTGTATAGAATTGTAAGGGACGATGAAAGTATCTCACAGGTACAACCTCATTTGATCAGAAGCAGCAGCCACGTGAGATGAGTAGCTGGGGAGATATTTTCCAGGTGATAGGATGGAGGATTAGGGAGGTTAAGAGACTTGCCCAAGGTCTGTTAACTGGAAAGCAACAGAAGCATATTTCATTCCTGGTGCAACTGATGCCAACTTCTATGCACTTCCTCTGGACTGCATTGCATCTCCTAGAATCTAAAGACCACATTTTAAAATATATGGAACTAATGCCACATCATTCATGCATGAGAGGTAAGTATTTTGTGTCTTAGATTAGGGTTTGTTAAAGTATGGCCCAGGGAAAACCTCCTTCAGAAACACAAGCAACATCAGTTAAAATGTCCTGCACCCCATTCCAGACCTACTGAATCAGAATCTCTGAGCCTGGGTTCCAGGACTCTGCATTTGATCAGCTCCCTGCATAGTATTTTATATACTCTGAAGTTTGAGAATTTTAGTCTCTCACTGAATTGATTTACCCATGACCATGGCTGACATATTTAATAAGATTAATGATCCAGTCCCTCCAACTAGAGTACATAGCATCAGAAGATGAAATGGGAAAGAAAGGGAAAGGCTCTTTGAGTTTGGCCTACTAATATCAGGAAAGGTGATATCTAACAAATTGCTGTTGAGGAATAGGAAAGAATATCTAAAAAGTAGAAATAGGCCTATATTTATTAGGACAAACTATAATAATGGATATTAATTATGCCCACCTTGACTCAGGAAAAAAATGTTTAAAGTATTTTCTGTATCCTTTCTCTGTAAGTACCAGAAAGACCTAATAAATGTGTGAAAGATGTTCGTAAGACAACTCTAAGCTAAAACATATTTTGACATTTGTATAGATAAATTTTACCTTTGTTATCTTTCTGAAGTAGAAAGAACATCTGAAAATACCCGGGTGCAAATTCCACCCCTGGCAACAACTAATTTTGTAAGCATGGGCAAGTTTCTCAGTTTCTGTGAGCTCCAGATTTCTCACAGCTGTGAGATGATGTAAGTTTTGCACATGAAATGAAGCAATGGATGTGAAAGCCTTGTGCACAAGGAAAACTATTGTATGTTAAGTATTATGAACATCTGAAAGATCCCCTTAAGACATTTTTATTCCCTAATGGTTCTGGGCAAATGAGACATCCATATATACTATTTACCATCTATAATAGGACTGTAAGAATTATCTATTATATATACATAAATTATATAAAATATAATTATCTTTTATATATAAATATATATAAATTATATGTATCTATTAAGTATATATAAGATATATTATGTATATATAGTATATATGTACACATATAATATATATTATGTAAATATATATACACAAGGCCAGTGAAACAATTTACCCAAATATTCATGTTCCTGGCCTCAGTTCCTATTTGAAATGAGTGATCCTGGCAAAATTCCCTTTACTTATTTGGTACACATTTTCTTATCTTCAGAATGGAACTGGAAATCCCTATAGTCTATCAAAAAACATGTCTCCAGAACAGTAGCGAATGCCTTGGAAAACTGAACTCTTTGGCTCTGCCTGCTTCATAGATGTATAACAGTATTATTATAAGTCATGAAAAAGTAATTTCACTTAAGTGGCTGAACATCAGAGCTGATAGATGACCCAGGCCACTCATATAATCACATCATTTAAAATTGAACATAGAAATTCTAAAGCAATCATTCCACTGACAAGTTCCAACAGAGACTGTCAGAGTTGGGTTCAGAAGTGTTCATTCTGGGAATTACAAGAATATGTCTGTTTTGTGGTTGTTGTATGTTTGTTTTTCTTGTATTTCATGGTTTTTGTTTGGCTTGTTTGTTTGTTTTATGATTCAGTGTTTCTTCATGTCACTGGCCTGAAAGGAACCAAAGAAAGGCAGCTTTTAGGAGATGAGCAATATTTTTTAATCTTCAATTTTTCTACCGAGACCTAAATTTTTTCATTCCCTAGAGAAAAAGGATGCTTGTGGCTTACTGACCAAAAGGTTTTGTTCAACAGAACAGAAACAAAAGTTTTTCAAACCAAGGGGAAAATGGATAAACCTGTCACTCAAACATTACGGAGGGGTTTGTTCTTTTTCTGAGCTCCTTGTTGACAAAATGAGATTTACAGGAAAAAAAGATCCATATTTCCAAATAAATGTTATGATTTTGATGTAACAACTAATGGCATTTTAATTTTCCCCAAGAATCAAAAAAGAAAGTTTTTCTTCTTTAATCATATCATCCAATGAAAGCACATGAATCACCTTTATATCCTCTTTAATATTACCACTTTGAATATTTCATCCCAGTTAAAGAATGAAAATTTTCCTTTAATTTCCCTTTCAGTAGCATGAACGCATATTAGATAAATAAGAGCCAAATTCCAAGGGGCTAAACAAAATCCCCAAATTTTTTTTTTTAATGTAAAGGGACATTGCAGGGAACTAAGAGATAGCCAATTTTCCTTTGTGTTGGAAAATTCTGCTTATTTCCATCTTTCAAAGAGATTAATTGGAAAAAGGTATGTAGTGAAATAAATGAAATTTATTAAAGAGACAGAGACGGATGGTAATTGAGGTATCCGTTTGTTTTGCCACCACCAAATTTGCTTCCAGAAAAAAAAACAAAGCCCATTAACAATTTACAGGGAACGGTTTATTCTGTCCTGGTGGATGCATGGTTAATGTACTTTATGGCTCTCTCAGAGCTGGTGCAATGACACTCATCTAAATAAGAGAGAAGGAACAGCTTGATCACGCCTGTCACTGACCAGTTATTAACATTTTCCAACAAGGGCATTAGAGGAAAAATTCTGAAAGGTCAATTTGTATTTCAAGAGTGGAGCCAAAACAGAGAAAAATTACTTGAAAGTAATGTGCTTGTGGCAAGAGCAGGTGTGTTAAGTCCCACTTAATTTGGCCTGCCTTTATTAAGCTTCTTGTATGCTACAGACATCTTTCCCAGTCCTTGATTCTTCAAGGAACTCATTGTCTAGGGAAGAAAAATAAATTCAATAAGCATGTATCAAAACAGTGTGACTGGACATATACACATGATACAAAGGAGGTATTGATTAACTCTTCTTGGAAAAGTAAGAACAAGAAAAGGCTTGAGTTCAGCACTTGGCTGTGGGAAATAAACTGTCAGGCAAAGAAGTGAAAGGGAGAAGACTCCAGGCAGAGGGAAAATGTATAGGCAAGTGCTCAGGGGTGTGAAACAGCATAGAGGATTCTAGAAAACATGGCTCCATACTGATAGAGTATAATGTTCTTGAGGGAAGGAAGAGGAGATTTGGGAGACAGGCAGGACTCTAGTAAGCAGAGTAGTATGTTAAGAAGCCTCTGATGGTTTCCTTGAAGAGGTATTACATGCTCAGAACTGAATTATAGAAAGATTATACAGGCACTTTGTAGAGAAAGGATTAAAAGAGATCAAGAGTGGAGACATGAAGATCAGTTTGGAGAATATGGTTGGCTTTAAAAGTGAGAGATGTAGTGTTCTAAATTAAGGCAGTGGCTGTGGAATAAAGGATAAAAATGGTGATAGAGATTGGAGAAATATTTTTGCTTAGGATTTCTAAGTCTTGGTATTGTTTTGATTTGGGCTAGTGATTGATTGGATGTAAGCCTGATGTCCTCCTTTTGCATGCTGACCTCTGAGCCCAGATCTACTGTTTTAGTTTGCTAATGCTGCCAGAATGCAAAACACCAGAGATGGATTGGCTTTTATAAAAGGGGGTTTATTTGGTTACAGAGTTACAGTCTTAAGGCCACAAAGTGTCCAAGGTAACACATCAGGAATCGGGTACCTTCACTGCAGGATGGCCAATGGTGTCCAGAAAACCTCTGTTAGCTGGGAAGGCACGTGGCTGGCATCTGCTCCAAAGTTCTGGTTTCAAAATGGCTTTCTCCCAGGACGTTCCTCTCTAGGCTGCAGTTCCTCAAAAATGTCACTCTTAGTTGCACTTGGGGTATTTGTTCTCTCTCAGCTTCTCTGGAGCAAGAGTCTGCTTTCAACGGCCGTCTTCAAATTGCCTCTCATCTGCAACTTCTGCACTTTCTTCAAAGTGTCCCTCTTGGCTGTAGCTCCTTTTCAAAATGTCAGTCACAGCTGCACTACACTGAGTTCCTTCTGTTTGTCAACCCATTTATATGGCTCCACCAATCAAGGCCCACCCTGAAGGGTGGGGCCATGCCTCCATGGAAATATCTCATCAGAGTTATCACCTACAGTTGGGTGGGGCACATTTCCATGCAAACAACCTAATCCAAACGTTCCAACTTAATCCCCACTAATATATCTGCCCCACAAGATTGCATCAAAGAATATGGCTTTTTCTGGAGGACATAATACATTCAAACCAGCACATCTACCATACCTGGTGTATGCATTTCTCACTGTCTGTTCTCCACAGTGACATCATCGCACAATCCCACGTAATTCCTTACTCCTTAGTGTCCCATTCACAAAGCATTCTGTTATACACTCAGGAACTGCCTATCCTGCCACGTGTGACATCCTTCTTAAAGTATGTTCACTACCTCTGCTTGGTTGACACCCCATGTACCCTGAGGCCCTTTCCAATGGTAGATGAGTGTTCTCTCACATCCATCTTAACTGGATTAATAAAAAAGTATGGGTGCTATTCTCTGACTCCCTGTTGTTCCTTACTGCTCTTCCTCTTAAAATAAAACTCTCTCCTTTGAGGTTTCTGCCCTTTGATGTATCATTCTCTAAATACTAGAGAATGGTATTATCTATCGACTTCCAATGCATTCCTCTTCAGTCATTAAATTTCTGTCCCATGAATATTCAGTCACTTAGTATTGCATCCTGCTCTTTTTATACTCTAAGCCCTGCCAAAATTCTAGCATCGACTTCCATTGCCTCAAATTCTTGAAGGATGATTTATCCAACACTTTGGTTCCTTTCCATAGCCTCCTCATCACCAAATGGCCCTCTCTAATCCTTTCAAGTTTATTTCTTGAACTTTGTTGCAAGGTACACTGTTCTACATACCAAAATCCCTAAGTCAATCATCCCTCTCTCTAAACATTTTTTTCAATATTCCATTTGATTATTTGATTTCAATCTCATGGGGACCTCCAGTCCATTGACCCCTCCACCTTTTCCCAAACCACAGTCCATTCTTTACTTCTCTTCCTTTCTTTTATTTGGATTCCACAATCCACCATTTAAATAACACTGTCTTTAATAACCTAAGCTCATTTCTCCCTTAATGTTTTGCCTCATCTGTCTTACATGCCCCCAACACTGAATGAACTCAAACAAATACATCCCTCTTGCCTGCTCCTGAGTTACCTAGCACAGATTGAAAAAAAGCACCCATCAAGACAGCATGGTTCCACTACATCTACTTGGTCTTCAAAGGCAGATGAGCCCTCAACATTGACTGGCAAGTCTACTGTTTCTCTATCTAAATCCTTCCCTCAGTCTCCAAATATCTTTCACCTCTGTTTCCAAGAGAAAATAGAAACCATCAGACAGGAACTTTTTCATCTCCAAAAAAAAACAAACAACAACAACAAAAAAAGCAACCCCTTCCCTTCCATCACCTGCACTCTCTCTCTCTTCCTTCTCTTGTTATAGTCAAGGCTTGTCGAGGTTTCTGCGACATCTGATTTGAATTCCATCCCTTCTGCCCTTAACACTAATTGTTAACTTCTCACTTCCATAGTTAACATATACTTCTCAAATACTTGATTCCACCAACTTTCAATTAAACTGAATTTGTTCTAGTTTAAACAAAGTGAAACAGAACAAAACAGAAAACCCTCTCTTGGCCCACCAACAAACATTATCCAAAAGATTTCTATACCAAAACATTATCCAAAATGTTATCCATTTTATACCAAACTATACCAAACTATACCAAAACTATACCAAAACTATACCAAACTATACCAAAACTATACCAAAACTATAGTTTGGTATACCAAACTATACCAAAACATTATCCATTCTATACCAAAACAATATCCATTCTATACCAAAACATTATCCAAAAGATTTCTATACTCCCTGTATCATTTCTTCATGTTCCATTCTCTCCTCTACTCCCTTCCATTTGTCTTTAATTCTCAACTCTTCCCTGAGAAAACCAATGATCTTCAAGTTGCTAAATAAAAAAAAAAAAAATTCTCAGTCCTCATTTTAATTGATCACAGTTTAAAATATGGAAAACACTCTGTTTAGCCTCCATGAACCCTGTGCTGGTTTATCACTACTTCCATGGTTGCTTGATTTCTTTCTCCTTTGCATAGTCCACTTACTCTACTGGGCCAGTAAATGTTGGAGCTGCCAAGACTCAGTCGTAGGACCACTTCTCTTCTCAAACTGTTCTGTATCTCTAGAGCAGAGATCAGCTGTTTGTTTGTTTGTTTGTTTTCTGTGAGTAAATAGCAAATATTTGGGGCTTTGCAGCCTCTGTCACAACTACTGAACTACTAAACTCTGCAGATGCAGCATGAAAGCTGTTATAGATGATACCTAGCTGTGCTCCAATAAAATTGTACTTACAAAATCAGGCAGCAGGCCAGATTTGCCCCATGGGCCACAGTTTGCTTACCCAGCTCTAGACTATTTCTTCCATATCCATGATTTTAATTGCTGCTTAAAGAGGAATCAAAAACCTGTGTCTATCTACAACCTCTCCTCTCAGTTCCAGACTGTCAACTGATATATCCACTGAATCACCAAAAAGGAAACACAAACTCAAAAGAAGGACATTTAGAACTAAAGTCCCTACTCCCTGCTCATATACACAGTTATTTGCAGGGGTGCTATTGTCCCTCGACTCATTCATTTCAGACACAATTTCTACTATTCTCCCCCTCACTCTCCCCACTCCCAACACAGAGCTTCCTTGCTGTTCTTGAAGATGGACATGCCACGCTGGCTTCTGCTTCTGGGCCTTTGCAGTGGCTTTTCCCTTTGCTTGAACCTCCTACTCCAGGCTAATTCACCTCTCTCAAGTCTGCTCAAATGTCTTTTTCTCAATGAGGACAACTCTAACTATCTCATTTAAAACTGCACCCTTTGCACCTGAAGAGTTCCAATCCTCCTTACTCTGCTCCAGTTCTATTTATACATTGCAATCTATTTCCAACACATCTCACTTTCTAAGACACAATGTGATTTACTTATTTATTGTACTTGGGTTTTAGTGTCCATCTCCTCACACAAAAGTATAAGCTCCAAGAGAGCAGTGATAGTTTGTCTGTTTTATGCTCTGATAAATTCCAAGAGCCTAGACAATTGCCTGGTACCTAGCATGACTCAATAAATACAAGATGAATGAATGAATGAAAATATCTAAAACTGAACTCAATGCTTCCACTTCATATCTCCCATGTAACAAACAGAAACAAAAACAAAACAATAAACCTAGCTAGCTGTCTTCCAGTGTGACTCAGTTATCTCCTTCACTCCCCATGGACAACTTTCCTTTTGATTTTACCTCCAAATTTCTTTGAAATGCATTCACTTTTTTTCCCTGAACTTTCAATGTCTTATCTAACCAATCATCTCTTCTCACTTGAACTAATGAAACAGATTTCTACCTGGTCCCTGCATTTACTCTAGTACTTCTCCAAAGCCATTTTCCATTCTGTATCTAAAAATATCATTTATAATATACATTGTTGGTCTCCATATTTCCCTGGCTGAAATTAACCTTTAGGTAAAGACCAAAATCCTTGTACCTACCATTCCAGCCTCATCTAGAACTCTGGATATTCTTGCTATGATTGACGTTTCGGTTCCTGGCTGCATCACAATCCCTCCCTCCCCTGGGCCTTTGCACATGCTGTTCCCCTGCATGGAATGCCATTCATCTTCACTGTGCCTGGCTACTCTTTTGGATGCTACTTGAAATGGAATTGTTTTCTTAATTTCCTTTATGAATTGTTACTGCAGATGTATAGAAACACAACTGATTTTTCTATGCTGATCTGGTACCCTGAAACTTTGCTAACTTTGTTTATTAGCTTTAACTCCTTATGCACACATTTATGTGCACATGTATCTGTGTGTGTGTAAAATCTTTGGGATTCTCTCTATAAAGGTTCAAATCATCTGAAAATAGAGATAGTTTTACTTTTTCCTTTCCAGTGTGGAGTCTTTTACTTCCTTTTCTTGCCTAACTACTCTGGCTGGAACTTCCCATACAAAGTTGAATAGCGTTGCTGAAAACAGGCATCCTTGTCTCATTCCTAATCTTAGGTGGAAGTTTTCAGTATTTCACAATCGAATGTGATGTTAGCTGTGATATTTTCATTAATACCACTTATCATGCTGAGGAAAACCCTTCTATTCCTAGTTTTCTGAGTGTTTTTATAATGAAAATGTATTGGATTTTCTCAAATGCTTTTTCTACAGCAATCAAAATGATCATGTGTTTCCTTCCTTTGTTCTTTCAATGTGGCACATTACATTAGTTGGTTTTCTTACTGTGACGCACTTTTGCATTCCTTGGATAAATTCCCCTTCATCGTTGTGTATAAACCTTTTAATATGCCATTGGATTTGGCTTGTGAGTATTTTGTTCAGGATTTTTTCCATCTATACTCATAAGGGATATTAGTCTTTAGTTTTCTTTTCTTATGGTGTCTTTGACTGGCTTTGATATCAAGGTAATAATGGATTCATGGAATGAGTTAGAAAGTGTTCTGTCCTCTTTCATTGTTTGGAAGAGTTTGAAAATATTTGGAGTTAATTGTTAGTTAAATGTTTAACTAACCAGTGGAATTCAGCAATGACGCCTTCTGGGTCCTGGACTTTTCTTTGTTGGAAGGTTTTGATAAGTGATTCATTCACTTTACTTGTTATAGATCTGCTCAGATTTTCTATTTCTTCTTAAGTCCGCTTTGCTAATTTTTGTGTTTCTAGGAATTTGTCCATTAAATCTAGGTTTTCTAATTTGTTGATGTACATTTTTTTCATAATATTCTCTTATAATTTTTTGTTTTTCTGTAAGGTCGGTAGCAATGTTATTTGCATTACCTCTTTTTTTCTTTGTTAATATAGCTAAATGTTTGTCAATTTTATTGATCTTTCTAAAGAACCAACTTTAAGTTCCATTGATTCTATAATTTTTCTACTCTATATTTGTTTATGTTCACCCTCCCCTCCATTATTTCTTTCCTTCTGATATTTTTTAATTGAATCTGCTCTTCTTTTTCTATTTCCCTAAAGTGTAGAGTTAGGTTATTAAGATCATGCTTCTTTTTAAATGTAGCCATCAACAGCTACACATTTCCCTCAAATGCTGCTTTCATTGCATCACATAAGGCTTGGTATGTCTTGTTTTCTTTTTCATTCATCTTGAAGTATTTCCTAATTTCATGTGTGAGTTCTTTGATCATTTTTTTTTTTTTTTTTTTTGGTTAATAGTGTGTTGTTTAATTTCTACATAGTTGGAATTTTCATGTATTTCTTATATTATTGTTCCCTAGCTAAATTCCATTGTGGCCTGAGAATATGCTTTGAATTATTTCAATTATTTTTAAGTCCACTGAGACTTGTTTTGTCATCTAAAATATAACTTATCCTGGAGAATGTTCCATGTGTACTTTGTGTATCTATCTTTTAGGTCTAGTTCCTTTACAGTTTTGCTCAAGTCCTTTATCTCCCTATTGATCTTCCATCTATGTGATATATCCATTATTGAGAAAGGGGTAGTGAAGTCTCCAACTGTTATCACAGACCTGTCTCTTTCTTTCTTCAATTCTGTCAATGTTTGATCCATATATTTTGAGGCACTATTATTCAGTGTCTATATGTTTGATTGTTATGTCTTCCTGAAGAATTGATTCTTGAACAGTTTGTTTTCATTTCCCAGCTGCTAAAACACATGCATACAATGGGTTGGCTTACCAACAGGAATTTATTGGCTCACAGTTTCAGAGGCCAGAAGGCTTGCTTATGCCCAGGATCAGTATCTTCTGACTTCCCAGTGATCTGTGGGGTTCCTTGGCTTTTCTGTCACATGACCATGCACATGGTTTCATCTTCTTTTCTCTTTTCCTGGTTCTGTTGATTTCCGGCTTCTGGCTGCTCCCCATGGCTTCTCTTTCTATGTCCAATTTCCTTTTCTTATAAGGACTTCAAACTTTATTTGGATTAAGGTGCACCTTCCTTCAGTTTGGACATACTGTAACTAATATTATCTTCAAATGTCCTATTTTCAAGTGGGTTTATACCCACAGGACAAAGAGTTGGAACCTGCACATGCCTTTTGTGGGGGACATGATTCAACCCTCAATTGAGGTTTTGAGCTCAAGTTATTTTGTCTTAAAGTTTATTCTGACAAAGTTTATTATACCCATCCCATCTCCCTTTTGATTGTTATTGCATGAAATACCTTTTTCCGTTCATTCGCTTTCAACCTATTTGTGTTTGGGGGCTTAAAGGGAGTCTTTTGTAGAAAGTTTACAGTTGGATCATGTCTTTCTTTAAAATTATATCCATTATGCCGATCACCACCTTTTGATTATAAAATTCATCTATTTATAGTTAATGTAATCCATGGTAAGGAAGGACTTAACTTCCTCCATTTTACTGTTTCTTTCTTGTTCCTCATCTCCTTTATTAATACTACTTTTACAGTTGTATTTATTATAATGTACCATTTGAGTCCCTTCTTGTTTTCTTTTCTGTATGTCTTTTAGACATTTTCTTAGGTTGTTCTTTTCTTCAATCTTTTCTCTTTCTATTCCTCAAATAGATAATTTCAATGGACCTATATTCAACTTTGTTGATTCTTTCTTCTGCCTACTGAAATCTTCTACTGAAACTATATACTGAGTATAGACTTCAGTATTGTACTTTTCAGCTCTAAGATTCATTTAGTTCCTTTCTAGAATTATTTCTCTTTATTTTTATTCTCTATTTGTTCAAACATTGTTCTCCTGATTTTCTGTAGCTCTTGTCTATGGTTTCCATTAGTTCTTTGAGCATTTTAAGACAGTTGATCTAAAGTCTGTGCTTCCTCAGTAACTGTTTCTGTTCATTTCTTCTGTGAATGAGCCATATATTCTTGTTTCTTTGAATGGTTTGTAATTTTCATTCTAAACTGAATACTTTAAATATTATAATATGGTAACTCTGGAAATCAAATTCTCCTTCCCTCTATTAAGGGTTTGTTGTTGTTGTTGATTTTGGTTTTATTTGCTGCAGACTGTAACTGTTTTTAGTGACTGCTCTAAACTAATTTTGTAAATCTTTAATCTTTCTCATACATGGCCTTGAACATTCTGTTTCTTTAGCTTTTGTTCCACTAGTTTTAACAGAGGTTTCTTTGAATATCAGAAAACAGAGAGAAAGAAGAAAAAAACAAAGAAGAAAGAAAAGAAACCCAACCTTCTCCTTCTCCTCCTCCTCAAAAATACTTCTCTGTCTTTGCAAATTGGCTCTGTGCTAGGGTAGTCCTTGAATGTTTAGCCAGGCTTTTAAGAACTCTGCCTTAGACTTCTGGGAAGATGGTGAAATAGGTGAGGTGGAGCAAACTTCTCCTCCATGCAGGAAACTAGAGAAGGACTGGAGGATGCCCAGGACTGTGGTTTCAGAGTGCGAGCAGCCATAGAGGAACTTCTAAAATAAGTGGTGGGGACTTGGATGAAAAAGCAGAGAAACTGCACCTCAAAAGATGGGGTGAGTTTATTCAGCCAGGACCATTGCCAGGGGCTGGCACTTGAGAATGGCTACCAAGCATGGGAGTAAGAAGCTCTCCTTTCCCATGCACCCATCTCAGCAATTAGCTGGGGAGATACTCCTCCAGAGCCACACAGCCAGGAGCTCCCATGAAGGAACCCAGGAGGAAACACACCAGTGTTGACTGCATTTACTCTCCCCCCATAGAAGTCCATGGTATGCAGGGCAAGAAGCAAGGATAGGTGAGAGCACCCATGGAAGCAACAGGAGCCCTTCCCCACCCAAGAGGCTGATGGCCACACAGCAGGCAGGGCATGGGGTGTGTTTGAGATGGAGGGTGCCCTTGAGTGGACTCCTTCCCAAACTGCCCAGGGCCCACACCACACCCACAAGGCAGGTAGTCCCTAGTGCACATGGAGAACTGGTGCACGATTGGATTCCCACCCAGTTTGGACCTACCCAGTGCACAGGTGAAATTGGGAGAAAGCTGGCTTGAGAATAAGAGGTGGCTCAAGAGCACCATCGGCTGATAGGATAGGGAAAGTACATTCCAGCAAGCTGTAGCTCTGCCAAATTATATATACATGCTCAAATAATAGTGCATTCCCCCCCCCAAAAAAAAAACCCTTATCAGTATAAGTAAATGCACCAAAGCCAACATAAAATCATAAAGAACGTGAAGAAACAAGAAGATACAGACAAGCCAAATGATGAAATTAAAATGCCAGAGGAGACACAGAACTTGGAACAACTAACCAAAGAAGTACACACAGCTCTCCCAAACAACTTCAATAAGTTGTCTAAAGACATAAAGGATATCAAGAAGACTGGAGAAGAGCATAAAGAATAATTTGAAAGAGTAAATTAAAAACTAGCAGATCTTATGGAAATAAAATATACTAAAGACACACAACAGAAGATTTGAAGAGGCATAGGAAAGAATAAGTGAATAGAAGGACATGACAATTGAATGAGAGTGCACAAAAGAATAAGTGGCAAAAAAAAATTTAAATACATTTAAAAGCTTCCTACAAATAAAAACCCAGGGCCAGATGGCTTCAGAGGGGATTTCTATGAAACTTTCAAAAAAGAATGTACACTATTCCTGCTCAAAGTTTTTCAAAAACTTGAAGAAAACAAACACTACCTAACTCATTTAATGAAGCTAACATCATTCTAATACCCAAACCAGATAAAGATACTACAAGAAAGGAAAAGTACAGACCAATCTCTATTATGAATATAGATGCTAAAACTCTCAACAAAATACTTGCAAATCAAATCCAAAGACACATTAAAAGAATCATGCACCACAACCAAGTGGCATGCAAGGGTGATTCAACATAAAAGCAATCAATATAATACAACACATTAACAAATCAAAAGGGAAAAAAATCAAATGATCATCTCAATAGATGCTGAAAAATCATTTGACAAAATTCAGTATCCTTTTTTTGATAAAATCACTTCAAAAAGGTCGTAATTGAAGGAAACTTCCTCAATATGATAAAGGGCATATACAAAAAACCCACAGCCAGCATAGTACTCAATGGTGAGAGACTGAAAGCCTTCCCACTAAGATCAGGAATGAGACAAGGATGCCCGCTGTCACCACTGTTATTCAACATTGTGCTAGAAGTTCTAGCCAGAGCAATCCAGCAAGACAAACAAACAAAAGGCATCCAAACTGGAAAGGAAGGATTAAAACTGTCATTATTTGCAGATGATATGATTGTATATTTGGAAAATCCTGAGAAATTGATGGCAAAGTTACTTGAGCTAATAAACAAATTCAGCAAAGTGGTAGGATACAAGATTAATATGCAAAAGTAAGTAATGCTCCCATACGCTACAATGACCTAACTGAAGAGACACTCAGGAAAAAATTTCATTCACAATAGCAACTAAAAAAATCAAGTTCATAAGAATGAACTTAACCAATGTCCTAGTTTGCTAATGCTGCAGAATGCAAAACACCAGAGATGGATTGGCTTTTATAAAACGGATTTATTTCGCTACACAGTTACAGTCTTAAGGCCACAAAGCGTCCAAGGCAACACATCAGCAATCGGGTACCCTCACCGGAGGATGGCCAATGGCCTCCGGAAAACCTCTGTTAGCTAGGAAGGCAGCTGGCATCTGCTCCAAAGCTCCGGCCTCAAAACGGCTTTCTCCCAGGACGTTCCTCTCTAGCAAGCTTGCTCCTCTTCAAAACATCACTCCCAGCTGCACTCTCTTCCTCCCCCCAGTCAGCTCATTTATGTAACTCCACTGATCAAGGCCCACCCCGAATGGGTGGGGCCACGCCTCCATGAGAACATCTCATCAGAATCATTGCCCACAGCTGGGTGGGGCACATTCCAAGCAAATCCAACCATCACCAAAACGCCTGCCCCACACAAAACCACAAAGATAATGGCATTTGGGGGACACAATACACTCAAACCGGCACATTCCACCCCCTGAACCCCAAAATGACATTATCTTTCCAAATACAAAATATATTCATTCCATCACAATATCACAAAAACTTAAATCATTTCAGTAACAAAAGTTAAGTACAAAATCCCATCAAAATCAGTTTAGGCTTGGTCAGTTCTAAGGCATAATTCCCCTCTAGCTGTGGATCTGTGAACCTAGAACAAGTTATGTGCTTCCAATACACAAAGGAGAGACATTCATAGGATGAACATTTCCATTGCCATAAGGAGAAACAGTAAGGAAAACAGGGTTAACAGGAGCAAAACAGTTCCTAAAACCTGCAGGACAAAGTCCATTAGATTTCAAAGTCCGAGAGTCATTTACAGAACAATGTTGCATCCTTGGGGCTTGAGAGAGTGGGAGCCTAACCCTTCCCAAGGGCCTTTTCTGCAGCCCGTTCCTCTCCAAACGCTTAGGTGAGTGCTCCAACATTTCCACACATTGGGGAGACCACCTTCTCGGCCCCACCCTCCTCAAACATCGGGGCAGCTCCCGGATTCCCTTCCATCTCCGGGTCACACGCTCAACCCCTTCAGAACAGTGTGGTGGCAGCCAGGCTCTCCCCAATTCCCTGGAAATGTGCTCCACCCTCTTTGGGACCTGAGGTGGCAAAACTCTTCCAGAGCATCGAGGCGGAAAGCCCGCCCTCGACCTCCAGGGCAAACTCACCCTTTCCATGCATGTGGGCTGCTCCGCTCTCCCAGCCCTAAACCTCTTGACTCCAGACCTCAACCTCCATGGCTCTGTCTTTGAAGAGATTTTTCCTTTAATTTTTTCCTTGTCTGTCTCCTCCAGTCCAGACCGGCAATGACTCCGTCTATAAAGATCTCGCAAAAATTCTGTTGGCTTTGCATGAAGCATGCAGGGGTCAAAGCCATCAGACAATAGGAGTTTCCACAAATCCTTTCTGCTTAACTCCTTATCCAATCTTGGCTTGTCCTCAGGTTGGGCTGTAGCTGCTGGGATTCTACCCACTGGAAGCCCGTAATTTTCCAAGCTATCAACTTCTGGTTTCTTTGAACCCAAGAGTTCAGTTCTAAGTTTATCTCTCTCTGCTCGCATTTTACTATAAGCTGCAAGGAGAAGCCAGGATACGTCCTCCACACGTAGTCTGGAGATCTCCTCAGCTAAGTATTCCAAGTTATTGCTTCCAGATTCTTCCTTCCATCTGACACCAGGACTCAATTTTGCCAAATTCTCTGCCACTTTAAAACAAGGATCGCCTTTCTTCCAGTTTACAACACATTCATCATTTCTGTTCAAGTCCTCATCAGAGGTATCTTTAGAGTCCATATTTCCACAAACAGTCTCTTTAAAGCAGTTTTGGCCTTTTCTATCAAGCTCCTCACAACTCTTCCAGAAATTCCCCCTTATCCATTTAAAAAGCCGTTCCAACATGTTTGGTATTTGCAAACTCAGCAGCAAAAGCACCCCACTTCTGGTACCAAAATCTGTCCTAGTTTGCTAATGCTGCAGAATGCAAAACACCAGAGATGGATTGGCTTTTATAAAACGGATTTATTTCGCTACACAGTTACAGTCTTAAGGCCACAAAGCGTCCAAGGCAACACATCAGCAATCGGGTACCCTCACCGGAGGATGGCCAATGGCCTCCGGAAAACCTCTGTTAGCTAGGAAGGCAGCTGGCATCTGCTCCAAAGCTCCGGCCTCAAAACGGCTTTCTCCCAGGACGTTCCTCTCTAGCAAGCTTGCTCCTCTTCAAAACATCACTCCCAGCTGCACTCTCTTCCTCCCCCCAGTCAGCTCATTTATGTAACTCCACTGATCAAGGCCCACCCCGAATGGGTGGGGCCACGCCTCCATGAGAACATCTCATCAGAATCATTGCCCACAGCTGGGTGGGGCACATTCCAAGCAAATCCAACCATCACCAAAACGCCTGCCCCACACAAAACCACAAAGATAATGGCATTTGGGGGACACAATACACTCAAACCGGCACAACCAAGGATGTAAAATGCCTCTACACAGAAAATTACGAAACTTTACTTAAAGAAATCAAAGAGGATCTACATGGGTGGAAAGATATTCCATGTTCATGGAAAGGAAGGCTAAACATCATTAAAATGTCAATTCTTCCCAAACTGATCTACAGATTCAATGCAATTCCAATAAAAATTCCAGCAACCTATTTTACAGACTTGGAAATGCTAGTTATCAAATTTATTTGGAAGGGAAAGGGGCTTTGAATTGCCAAAACTTTCAAAAAAGAAGAACAAAGTGGGAGGACTTACACTTACTGACTTTAAAGCCTACTATAAAGCCACAGAGGTCAAAACAGCATGGTACTGGCACAAAGACAGACATATTTATCAATGGAATCAAATCAAATATTTGAAAATAAGACCCCCAGATCTATGGTCAGCTGATTTTGATAAGGTCCCCAAATCCACTGAACTGGGACAGAACAATCTCTTCAAAAAATATGGTTGAGAGAACTGGATATCCATATCCAAAAGAATGAAAGTGGTCCCCTACCTTATACCTTATAGAAATATTAACTCTAAGTGGATCAAAGACCTCAATATAAGAGTACCATAAAACTCCTAGAAAATAATGTAGAGAAATATCTTCAAGACCTAGTGTTAGGAGGTAGCTTCTTAGACCTTATACCCAAAGCACAAGCAATGACAGAAAAAATAGATGAATGGGAACTCCTCAAAATCAAAAGCTTCTGTACCTCAAAGGACTTTGTCAAAAAGGTGAAGAGCAGCCAACTCAATGGGAGAAAATATTGGAAACCATATGTATGATAAGAGGCTGACATCAAGCATATATAAAGAAATCCTACAACTCAATGACAATAGTACAATCAGCCCAATTATAAAATTGGCAAAAGATATAAGGAGACATTTTTATGAAGATGAAAGGCAAATGGCTAAAAAAAACACATGAAAAATATTCACCTTCTCTAGCTACTAGGGAAATGCAGATCAAAACCACAATGAGAGATCATCTTCCATCAGTAAGAATGGCTGCCATAAAACAAATAGGAAACCACAAATGCTGGAGAGGATGTGAAGAAATTGGAACTCTTATTCATTGCTTGTGGGGATGTATAATGGTACAGCCACTGTGGAAGACAGTTTGGCAGTTCCTCAGAAAACTACATATTGGGTTACCCTATGATCTGGAAATTTTACCTTCCTCAGTATATACCCAGAAGATATGAAAGCAGTGACATGAACAGACATTTGCACACCCATGCTCATAGTGGCATTGTTCACAACTGCCAAGAGATGGAAACAACCCAAGTATCCTTAAACAGATGAGTGGATAAACAGTATGTGTTTATACATACAATGGAATACCATACAGCAGTAAGAAGGAATGAGGTCCTGAAACATCTGACAACATGGATGAACCTTGAAGATGTAATGCTGAGTGAAATAAGTCAGACACAAAAGGACAGATATTTTATGTTATCACTAATATGAACTCCCTGAACAATGTAAAATCAGGTCTTATAATGTAAAATATAGGGAAATTAGAGATAGTCAGAAGCTAGTGAAAGGGGAATGATTACCTAACATGTACAGACATGTTAATGAGGGTGAACTTAAAGGTATGGGAATGGACAGAGGTGATGATAGTTTGTTAATGGGATTATATATATCAGTGCCACATTGAAGATGAATGTGATTGAAAGGTTTGTTTAAAGGAATGTATCCCACAAGTGCTTGCATGATCTACTTCTAAGGTATGATACTGGTACAAAGAATTAACAGCAGAGTACTATATGGGAAAAACTACATATTGCATATTATAGAATATATTTAATAGAAATACCTTACCAATACCACACTAATAATAGGGATAAATAACTATAAGAGCTTTGGGGTGTTTTGTGTTACGATAATTGTTTAAAATTTGAAAGTGATGATGATTGTACAACTAAGTGAAGATAGTTTGAGACATTGCTTGTTTATCTTGATCAGAATATATGTTACATGAAATTAGGAACCCTCTATTTAATAGCTCAAGTCCTTGATCTTGAGCCTTGCTCTAGTACGGCTGTAAAGGGAAGGCTAAGCCTACCTACAATTATGCCTAGGAGTCATCTCCAGAGAACCTCTTTTGTTGCTCATATGTAGACTTTCTCTCTCTCTAAGCCCAACTCTGCAAATAAATTCATTAACCACACACTTGTGTGGGACATGACTCCCAGAGGAGTGAGTCTCCCTGGTAATGTGGGACACAACTCCCAGGAATGAGCCTGGACCTGGCATCAAGGGATTGAGAATACCTTTTTAACCAAAATGGGAAAAAGAAAGGAAACAAGGTTTGAGATTTGACATGGAGTCAAGAGGCTATCCTGGAGGTTACTCTTATACAAGCTCCAGCTAGATATTCCAAATGCCCACAGTATGTCAAGCCCTAAACTACAGTAGTCCTGAAAATACTAAAGAATACCTAGGTCCCTATCTGAGACTCTATAAATGTTTCACTCACTAAGTTTACTTTTCAGCAATTTAAATCCCCAGAATGTTCCTATGCCAGATAAGTCCCAAAACCCAGAGGCAACAGCCTCTCCAAATATATCAACCAGGTGCTTCCCCCTTCCCCATAATGTCAACAACCCTTTTAAATATGAACAAGCTAGGGTGGTCACTCTGCCCAGATATCCCTGAAGGTTGAGACAGCGATCAAGTGAGAGAGAGGAGTACAAACCGACAAGATAGAATTTAAAAGAGGATTACAAATAGTGAATCTTTATATAAATATATTTTTTTAGTTTTTGGGGTACTAGAATAGCTACAAGTAAATAACAGACATGGCAGAACTGTAACACATAATATGCTTCAAAATTTGCTCTATAGCTACTTGTTAAATTATACTTTGAAAGTTTTCACCTTTCTGTATATATGTTATATAACACAATAAGGAAATAACTGAAATGGTGAGTCTGCAACCCCCCAAAAAATTAAAAAAAAAAAAAATACAACTCTGCCATAGCCTTCACTTACTGCTTCTACTGAGTCTGGATATCAGCCAGAAGTTTGATCTTAGTGTTGTGTCAGGGTCTGCTCTGAGAATGGCTCCTGCAATTGGCATGCACATGGCTTTCTAAATTACACATTATACTTGGGTACATTCAATGTCTTAATTCCTCAGAGATACACTCTCTCCAGATTTTTCTAAGGCATTTGGCACTCTATTTTATGCTACAGTCACAATCTTTTTCCCTACTTGGCATCTCACAATACTTTTGAGGAATGATCACCACTTTTCCAATGCGGGTGAGGTCTGAGTTAGGCAAAACCAAACAAGCATCTTGCATCAGTCCTTCACGTGACCCCAGGAAGGTTAGAACAGACATACACAATTCTTTGTGATAAGTTGTGCTCAGCTCCTTCTGGATCTAGAGATCGGAGTCCCAGACTGGAATGCTGGCTGCCATCTTCTAGAACACAGTGAGATGGGAGGGGGTGGGGCTTGGACAAGTGAAAAATGCCACAAAGCTTTCTTACCATTTCTAGGGTGACTTTCCCGTGATTCATCATTCACCAGGGTGCTGTAAACAGGTTCTTGGAGATTCCTACTCCACCATTTACATTGGCTTCCTGTCTTCCTAACCTAGTGATTTTTAAGAAGGCCTGAAAAGGAGAACTTTCAGCAAAATAAGAGCGGAAATTAGATTACAATAGCCTGAGAAACAAATGGAAGTGGAGGAATGGGAGAAAACCAAGTACACTACCCTGTTAAGGAGCTTGACTATGAATTAAAGAAGAGGAAGATGCAGGGCAGAATAGAGATTAGCATGGATTGGTTTGATTTATTACAGTATACTTTCCAAGAGTATCTGTACCTTTAGATAATAGTAATAACACGGACCATTTATTGGCACACCATGTACCATACATTATGCTAAGCATTTTCCCCTTACCTTTGTGAGGTAGATATTATCCTGAGGACAATAAAGGAATGAATTATTAGGTAACTGTCTCCAAATCACACAGCTAATAAATGGTGAAGCAGGGATTCAAACCTGTATCTACCCAATGCCAACAGTTCTGTTTCCTCAGTATTGGTTATTCACAAATATCCTTTACTATTTTTGCCTTAAACCCTCAACCATGTACCACCTTTTACTATTATTTGCTCAATGTTTTTTCTTTAAATTCACTCTATTTTTTCACTATTGATTTGTTTCTTTCATGTCCAAGGTGATTACTTTTGCATAAAGAGAAACTCTCACCGATTATATTTTATTAAATGCTCAATACATTAAAAGCATATATATTTAATAAAATTAAAACAATTTTATTAAGACATGGGTAAACATACTTTATTAATAAAATTTCCTTAAGCAATTTAAATCACAATTACAAATTTAGTATGACCAATGCTTTTAAATGCTTCAAACATCTTAAATAGTGGGTAAAAGATACATAAATTCAGTTATTAAAAATGACAGTACTCATACTAACATCTATTCTAAATTGTAAGTACTATGGGTTTAGTTCATGTTGTCATTATTTATGTACTTGATATTATACTTACCTAAACAAGTTATACTTATTGTGCTAATTTCCTAAGTTTCTTCTGAATAATTTTTCAGATATTTCCCCAGGGCTATAGTAATTTTACCAGACAAAAAGGATAAAGAATAACATTCCACACTAGCCAAGATTAAAGAACTGGGGTTATAAATTGATGAATTCTGTGTCAGAACGCATGTAGTTGATTTTTTTTCAAAAGTGAATCAAACCAGAGCCACATAACATCATATTAAGCCTCCTTTTCATATCTTAAATTCACTAGTTATATCAATAAAGTTTTGGGCTTCATGCTTTTTATTTATGTTTCAATATTTTGCCACTTGAGAGCTTTTCCCAAAATTATACTCTCTTGGGTTTTTGTTTGCCTGAAATTATCTGCCTGTCCTACCACCATATTTTATTCACTTGCTATTGTTCTCCCATCATAATATATTTACTCATTTCATTGCCATTATTAAAAAGAAATGCATGCCTTAATAGCATTTTATTCTAATTAGAAGGGCCAATTGTTCTAGGAGATGTGGAATAAATTGCAAATTTAGATTTCTTTTAAGGACACAAGGAATCTGACTCTTCTATTATCTTGATACAAATTAAAAATTGGTAATTCTTGGGAATTGAACTATGCACCCAAGAAAAAAACATGTTATTAATCTTAATCCATTACTATGGATTGGACTGTAAATAGAAACTTTGAAGATGTTATTAGTTAAGGTGTGCCCAGACTGAACAAGTTTGGGCCTTAATCCAGTATGGTGGAAACCATGAGCCAATAAATTCCTATTGTTGAGCCTAGCCATTGCATGATATTATTTTTAGCAGCTTGGAAACTAAGACAGTAATAAATTGGATAACTTTTGCTGACTAGCCAGCAGACCCCTTTCTTCCTGGATATTCTGCTAAGATATGAATGATCAATTTTAATGATTGTGTGGTATGGTTCCCATTTTGTACAGGACTATTTAACTTACCCCAAACTTCCTCTATTTACCCAAATTTATTTAAACAGATAAAATTAAACACATATCTGTGCTTTGCAATCATATACTTAAAAAAAAAAAATAAAATGCATATAACATTTCCCTCCCAATTAAATCAATGAAAATAAAACTTTTTCTTTTATTTATCCTTCTTTTGTTTAACTTCCTAGCCTTTCAAGATTGTTTTAAATTAACCATAACTATTACCCTTACCCTTCAAATTATTATAACTTGCCCAGTAGAGCTCCTTTAAGTCAGCTTCTTTTTTATTCCTTCCTTTGATATTCCTAAATATGTCCCTGCTTTCTGTCAATAATAGCATTTTCCAGGGCTATATGGAATTTTTATTGTCCCAAACAATTTTCCTAAGGGTCCTGGTTATTTTTTAGTGGAGAATATTAGAGACCAAAATCTGCTTGCTAGAAGTGAACATGGAAGATAGTGATGGGCAGCAGTGCAGGGGCTGCTGATGATCCAGGTTTAGAGTCATAGGTGATTATATTTGTCCTTTCAAGGTTATGCATTTACTTTCAATTTTTTTTCAATTTAATATGGTATATTAATGTTATACTTTTTGTGGAGAAGCTAAGATTTTCATTACTACTAAATATTTCTGTTACATAGTCATTTACTTTAAAATTAGTTTTGAAAGGAAGCTTTATATCAGAACTGTAAATTTCTATCAGTCTCATTTACCACACACACACACACACACGTATATATAAAGAAAATGCTGAAAATGAAACACAGAGTCCAACACACACACACATACACACATAAGCAAAAATACATTGTCTGAGACTACTGCTAGCCATTAGTTGAGTCTGAGGACTGTTCTATCTCTGGAGAACATAAAAAGGATATCAGCAAATGTTAGAGAAAGTTAAAAACCTCAGCACAAAAGAGAAAATAAAATAGAACTTAAATAAGATTCCACTCTGTCATACTCCATATTATTTAACTATATGTTTTTACCATCCAAAATCAACCCTTAGAAATATTATAGCAAGGTATGCTACACACAGCAGAGTCAAACAGAAAAACATGTCTCATGCTGAGATTCCAGTTGTGAGAATTAGGGAGGGTTATACATACCCATCGGACCCCTCAAATTATATTTTATAGGAGCATTTGTATTATATGTAACTATGGCTTTTGGGGGTACAAAGTTAAAATATTGCAAATTTTATGGTCTGTTACAAATGTTGCATATTTGAATTCAACTAATACTAATATAATAGCTAATATTTAATTAGCATATAAAAGGTAAATGTTTTGGCAAAGATCACGTGGTCACCAAGTGGGCAGCCAAGATTTAAACTCAGCCACCAAGACTTTAAAGCTAATGCCCTTAATTTCTCTCCTAGTCTCTTTTATTGGAGTCTTCATTCATCAGTATGTTTAGCAGTTATTGAATTGCTATCAAACAGACATATAAACAAGTAACTGAAAGTGAGAATTAAAATCCTAGTTTCATTTCTGGTCAAAACTGGTCAAAACATCCATTTAAAGCCTATGGAAACTGTCCTATTGGGGATGAATAAAAAAATTATTCTAGTAAATATAGTAATTCTTGGTAAGAGCAACAACAGTTTGTGGCACGCGAGGTCAGCATGATGGAAAATGCAATCTAATTGGATGTGGCCAAGAAGATGGCACTCCCTCGCTCTACATAGGAGAAAAGAGTAGACAAAGAATTCAAATGATTAATGGCTGAAAACTTCCTAAATTTGGTGAAAAGCATTGATCTGTACAGTCCTACAGATTCAAGAAGCTCAATGAGTTTCAAATAGAATAAATCCAAAACAATCACACCCAGATACATATTAGTAAAAATGCTGAAATGTAAAGACTAAGAAAAATCTTAAAAGAAACAAGTAAAAAAATGGCTTTTCATGACAAAGGAACCCCAATAAAATTAACAGGTGATTTCTCATCAAAGCAGTGGAGGCTAGGAGACAGTGGATGACATATTCAAAGGTTTAAAGAAAAAAAGTTAACAAAGATTCTTACATCCAGCACAAGAATCTTTAATAAAAACATAAAGGTAAGGTAAAGATATTCTCAGGTAAATGAAAACCAGGAGACTCTGTTGCAAGTGTACCCACGTAACAAGAAATTCTAAAGAAGTTCATCATGCTGAAAGCAAGACATTGTCTAGGGGGACTGACTCCACTAAATCAAATCCACATGAGAAAGCACAGTACAGTAAAGTTAATTATCTAACTAAAAAAGATGGCATAAATGCATATTTCTTTTACTTCTCTTAATTTAGAACTGGAAGCACCTATTTGAAAAAGAATAGATTTCAAATCATTTACCTAACCTTCCACATTAAAACACTGGAAAAATTAGAGCTAACAAAACCTACAAGCAGAGGGAAGAAATCAAAGAGATTAGATTGGAAAATAATGAAATAGAGGATAGAAAAACAGAAAAAATAAACAAAACCAAAAGTAAGTTTTTGCAAAGAGCAACACAATTGACAAACATTTAGCTAGACTGACCAAGTAGAACAAGAGAAAAGACACAAATTATAAAATCAAGAATGAGAGGACTTCAGCAGCAACCTTACAGAAATGTGAAAGATATTAGAACAGAATACCATGAATAACTATGCAAACAAATTAGATAATATAGGTGAAATGGAAAAATTCTCAGAAAAGCAATAAACTACCAAAACTTATTCAAGAATAAAGAGAAAATCTAAACAGACCGTTAATAGGATTCTTTAAAGAATTCAGGGATGTGGCCAAAGAAATGATAGTTGGATTTAGGGATTAAGAGATTCCTCCAATGACCAAGTGAAATTTATCTCAGAAATGCAAGGCTGGAGAGAGAAAATGGTTGAGTAGGTCATTTTACAGATCACTCTATCCACCAGAGAAAATGAATGAGCTGGAGAAAGAGGTTGAGAATTAACTAGGTGATAAATCTGCAACGAAATGGAAAACCACAGCAGTGCTAGAGGAAGGGAGAACCTGCTGAGATTTTAGCTTTTCTGATGAAGTTAGTGCAACCAGCCCCCATGTCAGCTATGGAAGCACCAGCCAGCTAGGGCCAGAGCAGGCAGGGGAAATTAAAGAAGATTCATCAAAATGGAAAACACCCAATATTTTTAGGTCAGAAGACTTAATACTGTGAAGATGGCAATGCTTCCCAAATTAAACTACAAATTCAACATAATCCCTATGAAAACCTCAGCTTCTTTGTAGAACTTAACAAGCCAATATCAAAATTCTTATGAAAATTCAAGGGACCCAGAATAATCAAAACAATCTTGAAAAAGAATTGGAGTGCTCACACTTTTCCCGATATCAAACTTACTACAAAGCTATAGTAATCAAGACAGTGTGAAAATGGCATATAGAGACATAATTATCAATGGAAAAGAAGTGATAATCCAGAAATAAACCCTCATATTTGTGGTCAACAAATTGTCAAAAAGTGTGCCAAGACAATTCAATGTGAAAATAAGAGTATTTTCAACAAACGGTGCTTGGACAACTGCATAACCACATGGAAAGCAATGAAATTCTACCCTACCTTATACTATACACAGAAATTAACTCAAAACAGATCAAAGACCTAAATGTAAGAACTAAACCACTAAAATTCTTATAACAAAATACAGAAGTAAATCACTGTGACCTTGAAATTAGGCAATACTTTCTTAGATATGACATCAAAAGCATAAACAACAAATGAAAATATAGATAAATTGGACTTCATCAAAATTAAAAGGAGCTTCACAAGACATTATCAAGAAAAGTGCAGACAACCAACATAATGGAATAAAATATTTGCAAATCATATATTCTCGTATCCAGCATATATGAAGAACTTTAACAACTCAACAACAAAGGCAAACAAGCCAAATTTTAAAAAAAGAAAAGGAAATAGGCAAAGGATTGAAAAGACTTTTCTCCAAAGAGGATATGCAAATGGCTTACAAGCACATGAAAAGATGTTTACCATCATTAGCCATCAGGGAAATACAAATTAAAGCCATGAGATGCAACTTCACCCTTTTATTTATAAATTAGAAGACAAATAATAAGTTCTGGCATCATGTGGGAAAATATAGTTTTATGAGATGCACAGATAAGAGGCCCACAAATCAGCATGGTGAATGGGATTTCAGTGAGGACAACTCTTGGCCACTTCACCTGGCCAAGAGTTGTGTATATGCATGTACATGTGTGTGGATATGGTGTAAGAGGGTGAGAGAAAGAAAGGGACATCCTGTTGTGCTGGAACATTCCATGCAAATCAGAGGTAACACGAAAAAGAAATGAACCTAGAGAAGCAAGCTAAAGCCATGGTTATATTACAGAGGTCATATTTCATAATGCCAAGATAACGTGTTCAGACTTAACCCTTTGCCCACTGTAAAAGTACTGATGGAATTTTGGTAAAAGACACAATATGGTCAGATTTGTATCTTAGTTCTGAGTTGTGGTCGATGGATTGTTTGGGAAGAGAAGTGGAGAGAGCAAAGTGAAGGAAATGAGACCAGTTAAGAGATCATTGCAATATAGGCAATAAATAATGGCAGTATGAGTAAGACCAATGGTGGTAGATGAAGAGAAGTAGAGGAGGGAGTGGATTCAAAAACATTGAGGAGGTTGAACAAAGGTGTTTTGGCATATCTGGTGGGTTGGTGATACTGCAAGGGGAAAGGAAGAAGAGGGAGCAATCAAGGATCAGGCTAAGGTTTCCAACACGATGACCCAGTGGTATCTGAACCAACAAGTGAGACAGAAAAAACAGGAAGAAGGCCCAGTTTAGGAAAAAGTGAAAAATGTTTGCTCTTTGAAAATCAAGTATGTGCCAGGTTCACCTAGTATCTCCAACATATAGCCTAGTGCAAACCAAATAGCTGACCAGACCAACTGTAACATTGCTAGATTTCCAAATCAAGTGTCCAGAGGCTCAAGTTCCTGCTGGACCATTTCCCTAAAAGCATAAAGGAAATAATCAATGTTTGGGAGAAACATGAGAAATAGAAGCCCGTCCCTCTACTAGTTTCTAAGCCGCCTGGTATTCTATAAAATGAGGTCCTTGCCAAAGTTCCTGGTGACAAATTGCAGAGTAGAGATGGATGCTTTTGGAGTGGAAAAGGGGAATGCTTTGCAGAATTTTGATTTAGAGCCTCAGCTGTTAATGCCAGTTGTTCCACTAACTTCATTTTGCTAATGCAAGAACAGCTTTTGCAGTAATAACATATTTCAGTGTGAATGTCTTTTTAATAATCCTTAATTTGAGTCCTAATTCCCTTGATAGCCACTTTGAAGAGACAACTGCACTTCCAAAAGTAACACTGCATGAGCACATTTGAGAAAAGACCAACCATATGCACACGTCCCTCCCAAACACACTCACAACCAGAGAGAGATGTTACATATATTTTAACACATTGTCATATTTCTTAAATCCAGTGTCATCAGAGGAATGGCCTGAACCTTTTAATAAGCAATCACTCAGAAATTTCACAGGCATCAGCAATTAACAGCACATACCTTATCATCAGTCAGATTCTGAGCAGAAAGGGGATAGAAGACAAAGATGCTCTCATAAAAAGCAATAATTGAGAAAGGGAGAAGACACAAGAGACAAACGTACAACTCACAAAGCCAAGGCAAGCCCATAGCAGTGGAGACAGCTATATATATATTTACCATGGGATCCAATATAATTTAGCAACAATTTTTTTATCCAGTGGAAAGAGCCAGTGAGCTAACTTGGGATCAATGA
Organism: Choloepus didactylus; assembly: GCF_015220235.1. Classification (NCBI taxonomy): domain Eukaryota; kingdom Metazoa; phylum Chordata; class Mammalia; order Pilosa; family Megalonychidae; genus Choloepus; species Choloepus didactylus. The sequence goes on along the minus strand of NC_051312.1, from coordinate 147,358,749 downwards.
GTTGACACTGATGGGTCCAGAGTAACAAAGCTGCCAAACAAACAAAAAAATGCCAGCAAAGAAATATGTGTGTACCCTCACCTTTCTCCTCCTGAGCCCTTGATAGAACAAATTTATTTTTGTGTTGTAGAAAATGGTCCACAGAAACACCTCCCCGCCACACACCTCATCCATTCCCAACTGTCTACCTTTCTTCTCACCTGCAGTAATTTTTAACTTTTGCGCAGAGAACATTTCTTGAGTCCAAGCTTACAATTTGAAACAGAAGGATCAGAGAGGCTTAGACATATCATATGCTTAAGCAACACACTTTACCTAACCTGTTAGGTGGAAAAAGGAGAGGCCTATTGACAACACAAGATAAACAGAAGATCCACATAACAAAATTCATTATTCTTCCTTTCCTTGGCCCACCCAGGCCAGATCAACTCTTACTGTTTCTTAGGGATGATACCAAAAATGGTATCATTAGGTCCCAACACTGGTCCAGTGGATGTGAACCCATTTGTAAATAGGATATTTGAAGATGTTATTAGTTAAGGTGTGCCCAAATTGAATGATGGTGGACCTTGATCCAGTACCATGGCTGAAATTCTTATAAGCAAAGGAAAAGGGAGGCAGAAAGAGAAGCCACAGAAGAAGCAGAAAGTTAGAAGTCAACAGAACCTGAAAAAGAGAGGAGAAAACCTAGCTATGTGTATTGCCATGTGACAGAAAAGCCAAGGAACCCCAAAGATTGCCGGCGAGCCAGAAGACACTGACCCCAGGAGGAAACAAGCCTTCTAGCGTCTGAAACTATCAATCAATAAATTCTTGTTGTTAAGCCAATACAGTGTATGTATTTGTTTCAGCAGCTAAGAAATTTTCAAAAATGTCATTAGGGTGCTTTGTTTGTTCGTCTGATTGTTTATCATTTTGCAGCTCTCCTTTATTGCACTTATCAAAATTGTTTTTGAATAATTAATTTTGCATGTCATTTGTGTTGTTTCCCTGACTGTAAGCTCCATGAGAACTGGACTATCTTGTTCAATGATCTCTTCTCCGAAACTTATGGACACTCAATGTATATGTGTTTAGGGTGGAAGGAGAAAGCTAGGGATGGAATAAGGGAGGGGGAAAAAGGAAGAAATGCAAACAGAAGGAAGGAAGGGGAAACTGCACAGCTGAAATATTTCTCAGGTGATTTGGTTTGATACCTTTTATAGACCTTTGGGTCATATCATCCATCAGAGTTTTTGCCCATACATAAAAGGAATTCCTGTACAATCTATGGTTTGGGTCCCAATTGCCTGCTACAGGCCTGACATTTCAGCATCTACTAGGGTGGACAATTGAAAGAAAGATCAGCTCCATATTTTCTGGAATTCCAGGCTCAAGGCCCAACAGTGCAAACATTTGAACAGAAAAAAAAAAAAAAAAGAAAAGCACAGCAAAGTGGTCTGAATATACAGATTTATATACATACATATAAAGAAAGCATAATTTTATTTGGCCACAGTTATCTATCGCATGTATTAGATAGCTTTGTATTTACACAAGAAGTCTCAAACATCTGGAAAAATCACCTATAAATTGGAAAACAATGTTTTTTTGTCTCCAGAGACCCCATATGTACAATAAATCTTATGGTGGCCTCAAAAGTCACCTCTTCCTTTCAAATTTTATAAAACACATAAGTTCCACAGTGCTGTCCCAGAATTCTTTAGTGATGGCAGTATTCTTTATCTGTGCTATCTAATCTGGTAGCCACTAGCCACATGTGTTTGAAATGTAACTGATGTGACTAAGCAAGGAGCTAAAGGATCCAGTCCTTTCACCAGAACCACTACTCAACAGTCAGGAACTATCTGAAACTATTACCGTGAAACTCCAGAGGCCAGAATAACATTGTACAACAACCAGGGAATAGTGGGAAGAAGAGGCTGATAAATTATGGCAAAGAACAGTAAATTGCTCCCACCACATAGTGACTACTGGTGCCCATACCCCACTCTCATGGCAGGACATCATGGGGCCTAGGCCCTGGCTAGCTTACTGGTGACACAAAAGGACATAAAAAATCCTCTTCCCCAAAATGAGAGTTGGGCAGAGCAGATTGCTGATCATGGCTTTTGATTAGAGACCTTGGCTCAATGGGGACCTGGCTCTGATGCAGTCGTAGTTTCCTGCTGCCCTGGACAGAGGCCATGGTGGAGGAGAGTCAAAGATATTATCCGTCCTGACGGCTGCAGGAGACAGTTGAAGGCTGCATTTGCTGGGCAGGCAAAGGGAGCTCAGCTATGGGGAGCCATGGAAGAAGCTCTTGGTGCCCCTCCTGACCCTTCTCCAGGACATATTGGAGCATGGTGCCCATCTACACCTCCTTTGTGGGTTTCTGGCCTTGTTTCAGCTGGGAAAAACTGACTTGGGAAAGTCCTCTCTGGTGTGCCCCTCCTCCCAGCTTGTGAATGTAAGAAACTATAGACATGGACAGTCTGGGGGCAAAGTCTTGCCAACTACAAACACCTGGGAGAGGGAGGTCGATCTCCTGGGAAACAGAGGTGATAACCAAATTCCTATAACAGGGAATTCCAAAACAACTAAAAGCAAAATTCCAGGACAAAATACAGGCCCAGAAAGACAGGGAAAACCCTGTTCACTGCATTCACCTTGGGTGCACCTTCTTGATAGGGGAGCTGAAACTCAAGAAAATCTTTGTTTTACACTAACACATAACAAAATCAAGAAACAGACATCTCAGGGAATAAATCGCAGAGTTAATACTTTAAAATATTGAAATATACAGTGTGCAACAAAAAGTACGAGTCAAACAAAGAAATGATAAATGATGTTCCATCCAAAGGAAGAGGATAAAAATCCAGAAAACACCAATGAACAAGACCAGGATATGGACATAGCAAACAAAGCATTAAAAAAAAAGATCTTAAAAATGCTACAAGAGATGAAGGAAAATAAAGAGAAAGAACTAAAGGAATCTGGAAGACAATGAATGAGCAGTATGAGAATCTTAATAAAGACACAGAAATTTTAAAAAGGAACCAAGCAGAACTACCAGAGTTGAAGACCACAATAACTGAATGAAAAATTCCCAGGAGGGAATTTTCCAGTCTGCCAAACCAGAGCTGACAGAAGAAAGAACTCATGATTTGAAGACAAGACACTTGAAATGAGTCAGACTGAGGAGCAGAAAGAAAAAAGAATTATAAAAAGTGAAAATAGTCTAAGACACCTCTGGGACACCATCAAGCACACCAATATATGTATTATGGGTGTCCTAGGAGAAAAAGAAAGAGAGAAAGGGTCAGAAGGAATATGCAAAGAAATAATGACAGAGAACTTGCCAAACTTAGCAAAAGACATGAATATTCAAGCCCAAGAACCCCAGAGAACACTAAATAGGATAAACATGAAGAAGAATGCAACCCACCCTATACTGAATACACTGTGGCCTGAAAAGGGCAAGGAGAAAATTCTGAAAGATGCAAGAGGAAAGCACTGTGTTATGTAAAAGGGAGGCCCAATTAGATTGTGTGTTGATTTCTGATAAGAAACCATGGAGGCCAGAAGGCAGTGGTATGAAATACTGAAAGTACTGAAAGAAAAAAAACTGCCAACCAAGAATTTTATATCTGACAAGACTTTCTTTCAAAAATGAAGGAGAGATTAAGACATTCCCGGATAAACAAAAGCTGACTGAGTTCATCACCACTAGTCATGCCCCCATGGTGGGACATAATATCAATACCCCAAAATTAGTAGTGTCCATATACATAGGGAATAAACAATCTGAAGAAGAAATCAAGAAAAAAACTCCATTCACTATAGCAACTGAAATAATCAAATATCTAGGAATAAAACTAACCAAAGATGTAAAGCACTTGTACTCAAAAAACTACAAAACACTGCTGAAAGAAATCAAAGGCAACCTAAATAAATGGAAGCCTATTCCATGTTCATGGATGAGAAGATCAAATATCATTAAGATGCCAATCCAACCCAAAGCAATTGATAGATTTAACACAATCCCTTATCAAAATTCCAACAACTTGCTTTGCAGAAATGGAAAACCCAATGCTCAAATTTATGTGGAAGGATAAGGGGGCCCAGAATAGCTAAAGTCATCCTGGAAATGAATGAAGTGGAGGGCTCACATTTCCCGACTTCAAACATTTATGAAGCAACAGTAATCAAAACAGGATGGTTCTGGCACGAGGACAGACATATGGACCAATGAAATTTAACTGAGAGCTCAGAAATCAACTCTCACATTTATGGCCAACTGATTTTTGACAAGGGAGCAAAGACCACTCATTTGGGAAAGAAGAGAAGAGTCTCTTCAACAAATGGTACTTGGAAAACTTGATCAGCATTTGCAAAAAAATGAAGGAGGAGGAGGAGGTCTCCTACATCACAATTTATACAAATAAAAAAATCAACTCAAAATGGATATAAGAACTAAATATAACAGCCATACCTATCAAACTCTTGAAGAAAAGGTAGGGAAGTATCTTCAGGATCTTGCATTAGACAATGACTTCTTAGGCTTTACACCCAAAGCACAAGGAAAAAAAGAAAAAATAGATAAATGGGACCTCATGAAAATTAAAACTTTGGGGGCATCAAAGGACTTTATCATGAAAGTAAAACAACAACCTACACATTAGGAAAACATATTTGGGAACAGCATATCCCAAAAAGGTTCGATTTCTGGAATATATAAAGGAATCCTTTGACTTAACAATAAAAAGACAGACAACCCAGTTAAGAAACAGGCAAAAAATCTGAATAGACATCTCTCCAAAGAAGATATACAGATGGCCAGAAAGCACATGAAAAGATGATCAACATCATTAGCCATCAGGGAAATGCAAATCAAAACCACGAGGAGATGCAATTTCATGCCCATTAGAATAGCTGCTATTAAAAAAAAAAGGAAAATAACAAGTGTTGGAGAGGATGTGGAGAAATTGGAACACTCACTCATTGCTGGTGGCAATGTAAAATGGTGCAGCCCCTCTGGAAGACGGTTCAGCGATTCCTCAGAAAACAAAGCATAGAACTACCATATGACCCAGCAATCCCACCACTAAGTATATACCCAAAAGAAATGAAAACAGGGACTTGAACAGATATTTGCACATTGATGTTCATAGTGGCATTATTCAAAATTGCCAAAAGATGGCAGCAACTCAAGGGTCTATGAACTGATGAATGGATAAATAAAATGTGGTATATACACATGTGGACTATTGTTAAGGTGTAAAAAGGAATGAAGCCCTGTTACATGCTACAACATGGATGAATCTTGGAGACATTGTATTGAATGAAAAAAGCCAGACACAAAAGGAAAAATATTGTATGATCTTACTTACTTGAAATAATTAATATTAGCAAACTCACACAGTAAGAATCAAGAATATAGTTTACCAGGGGACAGGGTGGGGATATGGAATGTGAAGTTAAGGTGTAAAATGTGTAGGGTTCCTATTTGGAATGATGGGAGTGATTTGGTAATGCATGGTGGCATAGGTAGCATGACATCAACACAATTAACAGCACTGACATATATATCTGAATGTGATTAAAAGGGGAAATGTTTAATTGTATATATAATGACAATAAATTTTTTAAAAAATCCACAGAACTATACCACACAAAGAATGAACCCTAAGTCAAACCACGGACTATAGTTAATAGTACAATTATACATATGTGCTATCATCAATTATAAAAAAGTTGCCACACTAATACAAGGAGTTAAAAATAGGGTGGCATTTGGGAATCCTGTATTTTATGCATGATTGTTCCATAAATGCATAACTTCTCTAATAATGAAAAAATACATTATGAATAATCCATTAGCCAAGGACTAAATTTCTATTGAGAAAAAAAAAAATAAAAGAATAGGACATTTTCTCTTAGATGTCCCTGTTAGAATGCACTTGCCTTATTTTGAAGAAAATGCATAATTATATACCCTAGTGTATTGAGGTGGTACCAAATGGGGATGCAGATTCAGAAAAGACCACTGGAAATTTGGGAGTTTAAAATGAGGGAAGCCAGGTGGTCAGTTAAGTATTCTGAGTCTTGCAAAATCAGGATATGGGAGTGCAGTTGGGTAGTCATTCTCAAAAGGGCTAAGCAGACAGGTCATCAAATTGTACACAAGTGACAGTCAGTCTGAATGCCACCACTGGCAATGGAGGCTATCAACCCTTGATGCAGATTATGGGGCATATAGAAACAAATTTTCACCAGATAACTGCTTCTACAAGTGCAAATAAACGTTGGGAATTATCAGATTTTAGTTATTCACGTTCATTTCATCTTCTCTATCTGTCTCTGTCTTCCCCTTCTCTCGTGTTTAATTGATAATCAATTATTGACTATCTACTATTTTCCAGACTCCAGGAACATTAAGGACAGCTTGATATACTAGTTTTAGGCCTACCTTTAAGAAAGTCACATTATGTTAGAGAAACAAGTAAAAATCATTAAAAACTAACACAAATCTTGAGCTTCTGCTAAATGAGAGCTGGAGTAAACACATGTGTTAGTACTTGGTTGCAAGCCCAGAGATCAATACCATCCTTGGCGCACACGTGCACACACGCACACACACACACACACAATGGCTTTTCATATTCCAATCAAAAAAGCCCAGCAAATAACGTGGTAGACTTGTTTTTTTCCTTCATTTTATAGAAAACATCCATAAGATGATTTTTCCCTACCTTTCATATTCAAAACTTTCAAAAACAGTTGCTATTTAAAAGATCTAGGACTTTTTATTGATTTATTTCGGTTTTGCTTCTGATTTTGCCTGACTGAGGATACTAGGCATTGATCAGTGGGGGTGAGATGGGAAACAGGCAAAGATCCCAGTCCTGCCACCCGCACTGGCAAGCTCTGCAGCCACACACATTCGAGAAAAGCATTGGCTTGGGCATCAGTATTGGATTGTCAACACTAATATGGAGAAGGGGATGTGGTCCTGACACTCTTCTCTTCCAGAGGGGCCCACTGATTGTATAATTGAGTTGAGTTTAAAATGTGAAACAGATTGGCTTTGCTGGCATACTCAGAGCACAGGTGTGTTTATTTCTTCCTAAAACAATGAAGCTCCTGTACAAAGCCCCAGGACCCCAAGTGGATGCCCCATTTCTCTCCGCACTGCCTCATCACCTGAATCTCGGATGGAAACCACTTAACTCATTCCTCATTCCTCCCACTCCTCTCTTAGATTCACCTAATTACCCACAGACACTGCTGAGATATTTTGCAAAGACATATTTGGTATTTTATTATTTCTCTTAGCTTACCACTAGGGCATACAAGTTTGTTTTTTTTTTTTTTTTTTTTTAAAATCTAAGGCCTGATGTGGCTGATAGCTCCCTTCAGCAGTAGAAGCACCACTGTTACCCTTAGATTTCAGTTTAATGGAAGTAGCATCTTTTGTTTGAATGATCTGGGTCCTGACTGTCACCTTATCCTTTCTATAATACCCCACCTCATTGACATCCTAGTCCCCAGCAAAAGCATGTCAGTGTCCCTACTTTTCCTATATTGAATTACAACCCCAGAGTACAAAGTTAGCTCCTATTTATGTCTCAAAGAGTTCATAACCTAAAATAGTTTTTTAAAGAAAGCATGTACTTACACCTATTATTTAACGTAGGTCACACACAAGAATATGGCAGTGGTTCTTGTTTCAAAGAACTCAGAGTAAAAAAGGCAAGTACAGAAATAACTGCAATAAATACAGTGTGATGTGTATGATGAAAAGGTAGGAAGTAGACTTGAGGAAGGAGAGCATAATTCAATTTAGAAGGCAAAGAAAGCTTCCTAGAGGAGGCCTACCTCTTTGTGGGTTTTTATATAGGAGCTCGTCATGGAAAAAGTAGGAAGACAATAACTGAGGCAGAAAGGACATGAAATTCTATGTTTACAACTACAGGCAGGTACAGGAACTAAATACCGAGTATTATGTGATAGGCATTAATCTATGAGTTTGTACACATTGTTCATTTATTCCTACTGCAATGCAATACAGGACATATGTTTTTCCATTTTACATATGAGAGGCCTGGAGCTTGGAAACTGTAAGTAATTTGCCTGAAGCCAAAAAGGAAGACACAGAGTCTGAAACCATATCTACCTGACTCCAAAGTCCATGTAATCTTTCCACTATATTCCCTGGTCATATATTTTGTAAGATCTCAGTTGTTCAAGCTTCCTGGGAAACTGAACTACTAACCAAACATCCACTTCCAGTTCCCCTTCCCCACCATATTTTTTTTCTTGTCATCAGATACTAAAGTGCCAAGTACACTTTCTTCTATGGAGTGACCACTCCTTGGCACTCCACAGGCAAGCTCTGGGATCCCAAATGTCCAGACTCCTTTCTGGTAGGGTATTGATCATCTCCCACCAAGTTCTCCATTTCCTGTGACCATTGTTCCTAACTTGTAAAGAAGCTGTTGGCATGGTTATGCAGAAGAGAAAGTTAAACTCTGCCTGACTTTCTTCAGGCTCTAGTCTCTGGAAGTCAGTCCAAAGTCAAGAAAGCCGACAGTGCTTTTCCTGGCCATTAGGTTTATCAACTCTCTACATACAGTATACGCTCCATTAAAGGAGCTGTGTGATGTCTCCAAGAGAAACAAAACAACACTCAGGATGACACTAGTGAAAGCTCTGAAAATAATAGAACCACTTCCTAAGGGGGGAAAAACTCTTAAAAGTTAAGTCACTTTCTTATTTAGTTATCTCCACTCATTCACACAACAGACATTATTTCCACCAAAGTAAACTTAGCAACAGAAATATAATTTGGCCCTTTCGCCCGGTGAATGGATTCCAACTTTATATAAGACGCCAATTTTCTGACCTCTGGGGGGTTGCTCTTGGAACCTCTTCTTCTTCGGAATTAGCCTGATGTCTCTCGTCCATGGCTGGTTAGCTTTGGTGGTGACCGCACTGTGCTAACAGGGCCGGGCTCGTGGATCGGACGCCAGCCAGGCCTGGTTAACTATGCTTAGTCCCTTTCCATTCATTCCACAGCCATTTATTGAGCATTTACTAGGTGCCAGATCGTGTGCTAGGCAATAATCAAAATGAAAACAGCCCTGGTCCTACTCGGAAGGAACTCACTGTTGAACAGAAAAGACAGCCAAGTAAAGCCACAGAGGCAGAAAAAGTCATCAGAGGACACATGACCAAAGTGCTCCATGGAAGCAGTTTGCTGTTGCCAAGAAATGAGGATGAATTAATGGTATAGTGAAGAAACGTTGTGCCTTGACAGCCTGCGGGACACCCTAAGGTCAGGCATATACCCACAGAGATATAAATGGCTCAGAATGCCATAGTCCTCCCACGATAGAGGTATGAGAAAAATCCTGGAACTGTGGCTGATTCCCTGAACCCTTGAGGTTCAAGTCATGTGCATGTGACAACCCAAGAATTCCAACAAAAATTAGCACCAGGTGATTGGAACTCAGCTTCCGGAGTGAACCACCCCAAGGTGGACTTGGGTCTATGCCAGCAGCTCTTTCCTCAAAGATGTATTAGGGTTAGTGAAGTTCTTCGCTCTAAGTATTTTCATACCTAAACCCATTGGCCATGAGCCTTGCCCTCTTTCCTATCCTTATGGACTCTTAAGATACTGCCCTTCCTAACCTGTTTATAGCTATTCTGTGCTTTGCTTCCTATGTCCTCATCCTGACCCCTGAGAGTACCATAGCCATAGAAAACTATGCCCCATCATCACAATCATGGAATAAGACAGGCAGCAGCCACCTGACCAATGTCTGTAAGATGAGAAAGAATGAGTGGATCAATGCAAACAGACAACCTGTGGGGACAAATACCTCAAATTATATGTCATATGAAAAACTGATACACAGTGGTATGCAGTAATATAGTATTTATCTTAGTATGATGCTCTGGCCAAACTACCCTGCTGAATTTATATGACATTTGGAGTAAGAGTATTCTTCCTATTGAGCAAATAAGGCCACGGAGTCATGCAATGTAGGAATGACTTCCACAAAGTTTTTTCATAGTTCAGGAATAAGGGCAGAAATATGGCCAGTGAATATAGTGTCCCAAGAATAAGAAAATGCTACCTTTGTCCTGAGGAGTAGGCCAATCTCTCTAGAATGGAGATGGGAGAAATCTGGACTGTGTCCCCAGACAGCCTTGAGAACTAATCTTAGCTCTGCCGCTTGCTGACTACGTAGCCTATAGCAAGTTTACTGACTCTTTCCTTGCCACAGGTCTTTATTTGAAAAGCATTAAAAATAATAACTCCTCTGCCACAGGGCAGTTGTAAGGGTTAAATGTAAAATTTCACACATGACACTTAGTAGAAATAAATACATGCCACTGACTTTCCCTTATTTGGTTGCCATCTGAAAAATGTGTACCACCTTCCCAGATCTGTAAAGCTTCGAGGTCCTGCGTGATTGGACTTTGTGGTAGATTGAATCGTGTCCCTGAAAAAGACATGTTCATGTCTTACCCCAGTCCTGTTGGGGGTGAACTCATGTGCATGTAGTTTTTTTTTTTTTTTTTTTTCATATATCTATGAAGATGTTAAGACCAAAGTGAATCAGGGTGTGTTTTAATCTAATAAGAATGGAGTCTTTATAAGCAGAGGAAATTTGGACACAGTATGAGTAGAAGCAAAAGGAGGAGAAAGAAAACAGATGGCATGTCTTGGAGTTGGAGACTGAGTTATGGATTTTTGGCAAGCTAGCACCAGAAAGCTACAGACTTAGGAAAAAGCCTGATCCTGCCAACACCTTGATGTTGGAAATCTAGTCTCCAAAAGAGTGAGACAACAAAGTCCTGTTCTTTAACCCAACTAGCATGTGACATTTCTTATAGTGGCCCCAGAAAATTAAGACAGTCTTCCAGAAATCCAAAGTGATTATGTGAGCTCCCACATTATTCTAATATGCAGAAGATCTTTTCAGAACAGGGGGACAGCATTAGGGATTTGTATCACCTTTTTCCTGCTGCCCTCTAATATGTTATGTTCTAGGAACAGGCAGCTCACATTCAGTCTGAGCTCACATTAACCTAAGCCAGCCTCTAGAAAGGGCCTTGTTTACAAACCCCGCATGTTAACCTTGCCATTTAGCAAGCCTGGGTGCTGTAATTATTACCCGAAGCATCTACTATAGTCAGTACTTTCTAAGAAATGCACACTCTTCACCCTTCCTTTTGTTCGCAAAGCAATACCATTAATTATGATCAATTCTTCCGATATTTTTGTGACTGTGGTAGGTAATTCCTTAGGTATTCCTCTGAGATTTGACATCAATCATTGTCCATTTTGCATAAAACAGGGCCAAGATTTCATGGCTAAATTCAACAGTTATTATGCCTCATTCACGGAAGTTAATTCTGTCCTTAAAATATGAATTAAATTGTTTTCCAGAGTTTTGTTGTTGTTCTTAGTATTTGTTTGTTTCGTCATGGATGTCTTCAGGGCTTTGACTCTGTTTCCTAACGTAGAGCACTCTAGCCCGGGACCGTTATCCATCCTGCCTCCCAGCCCCATAAGAAGGATAAACTTCTTGGAAGAACCCTGGAAATTCCAGATCTGGTGTCTTCCAACCCTTTTATATAAGGCTTAATTAACATAACCACTTTCTCTAATTTGTCTATTGCCTTCCTCTGTTATTCACAACTCACTTAATGAATCAGGCAAGGTTGAATCTCATTAATTGAAAATCTGTGAAAGTATTGGAGTGCTGATTGCTTCTTTCCAGTGGACTTAACTTCTAGAAGAGATTCATTGCAGGAAGGAGGAGCAAAGCAGTATTGCCTCCCACAGCAAAGTCATAAGACATTAGGACACCAGGCATAGCAACCTGGGGTAATGCGTCTGACCTCTTCTTTTCTTCTCTCCCTCATGAAGATTAAAACATAATGCCAAGGTGTCTCTGGAAGAATGGCTGATAGCTCTCTAGAGTAACATGGCCATGTAAAGGAAAGTCCTTCCTTATCTGAACCTGCACTTAAAGTTGCAGAAATCTTACAGCCTTTAAAGTACAATAAGTAATCAGCAAGCATTAATGTAGCAATGTTCCAAGTCTAAATGAGGCACTGTTGACTCTAAGGAAGTGAGAGATATGGCATGTAGACTGTCATATATTGAGACCTGTGTCCCTGAAACAGATGATTTAAATGGCACTTCCCACAGCTCAGTTGTCTGTGGTTGAAAATGGTTTCCCCAATTGATCAGAGATGAAAGACACCAAGGATCTGGAAAAATAAATGAGCATTCATACAAAAGCTGAACGTTGAACTTCAGCTTGAAAAATTCTTGTTGGGATAGGGTAGTTGGGTGGAGTGGATATTATACATAATCAGACCAGCATGAGAACAAGTAAGTAAGTGAGAAAAGGAGTGATCCATGAGACATTTCATGAAACAGTGATGAGCTCAGCTTATTTGTGGAAAAAAATCCAACTGGAGACTACAATTCTAGATGGGTTTCTTGAAGCCAAATATGTTCTTTCAAACCTTAAAACAAGACACATCTTATAAGTGGAAGGCAAAGGGGTGGGAATTTCCCATTATTAGACTTGGGAGTTATTCCAATAGTTACGCTATGGAAATATCTCACAACTAGAGGATACCAAGAACCCTGCCCTTTTAACCAGGGAAAACAATAGGAGCATAAGACTTGAAGATTCTGAAGCCCAAACTTTTCATTTTATAGAGGAAACCAGGCCCTGTGTCCTTCAGTGATTTACTAAGGTTGCATAGCCTTGTTAGCAGCTGAGAAGACCTGACTCTCCTAACACTCAGTCTAGGGATCTTATTTTTTTCTCTCTTCATCATGCCTCCCACTCCAACTCATTTCAACTGGCTCTTCTCTCCCTTAATAAGGAAGGGCTTCCTAGACAGCATTTACAAGGCTTTCCCTTCATCTGAAAATCCCTCTTCCTTGGTAGCTTCTTACGATCTTACATATTCTAGGGTCTAGCTCCAATGTGACCTTCTTATAGAAGGTTCTGCTGATTCTGGAAACTGACAGTGATACTGACCCAGCAGAGCCCATTTTCTATCCCCAGAGTCCCTTTTCCCTGTAGCTCTCATGGCTTTTGCTCTCATCTAATCTTGTAGTTAGATATTTGTATATTTATCTCACCACCTTTGTGCTGCTTATCTTGAGATCTCCTATCAGTTTAGCACAATATGTTCACATAATAAGCTGTCTAAAATACTTAAAGAATGTGTTGAACTATTGCACCAAGTACATTTACATCAACCAGTAGCTAAAAGGTCCATGAGCCACAAGTAGAATGGCCAAGTGTGAAAGAGAGCTAATGATGATGCCTCCAAAATCCATTTCAGAGCATTTCCTAGGATAGGTAGCCCCAGACAAAATCATAATAATGGCTGTCATTGTTATTGCCTATGATGTGCTAGGCACCCATGGTGACCTGGAACATTACAAATTTATGGGCATCCTGCCTATAAAGGAGCTACCAGTTGAGACCAAGTATCCCCCCCCTCGAAACTCTCTCTGTGAAATGCTGGCAGGTCTGATGGATTTGCCAAGCTAAGCTGGCTTTGGTGGGAACTAAAGCAATTTGTCAAACTCCAAGGGGCTGTGAGCATGAACATTTATGGAAAGGAAGTTTAACGTCATCCAGAATGTGAGTTCAGAACTTTTAGCCAAGGTCAGACATACCAGAAAGGAAATCGCCCAAGGACACTACAGTGGATAACACAAATCCCTGTGCATTTGGCTCTTGTTAAGGGTTGTCAGCAGGGAAGATTGACATCCTTGATTTATAGGCAGCGAGAGTGCCAGGTTCCCATAAAAATGGGCCCCTGCCTCAAATTAAAGCAGCTATTTAAAAGGATGAAAAGGGGAACTGAATCCCCAAAACATCACTCTAGCCCTTGGCCTCTCTTCTGGAGCTTCAGGTGTTTGGGTTGAAAACGTATGCTAAGTCAACAAGTACACAAGTTGGGAAATTGCATGTAATAACAGCATGAGATACCTGCTGTGAGCAGACCTGGTAGCAAGTTGTCCATCTTCAAAGAGATTGTCTTCTAAAAAAGGGGCTGGGTTCATGAATGGAATAAAGGCTGAATGAATGTGAAAATGCACTGGGAGGAAATGGCAAACTGGAACTGATCCACAAGCTTTGGAGAAGGGGTATTAGCGTGGAGATGGGCTGAGTGCAAAGGGGGTACATGGCAGCACCAGAGCTGCCCTAAGCCACCGCTTTCTACCCACTGTTGACACATAGCAAATGTGGTTTATTACTAGACTTGTCCCTCACTCTGTATTACCAGCATGGTGAAGTCAATTCATCAAAATCTCTGCCTAGATTATTTTATCAGTCAAATCTCTGCCTAGATTATTTTATCAGTCAAGTTCTCAAAAAAAAAAAAAAAAACAAACAAACAGAGCCAATAGGATATATGCATGTATGAATGTATATGTATATATATGTGTGTGTATATAATAAAAGATAATGTTTGTTGACTATTTTCTGAATGAAGAGTATTACTTTAAATGTTTCAAATATATTAACTTATTTAACCTTCATAAAAATGCCAAGAGGTAGGAAATAATATTATCTTCCATTTCTTATCTCAAATGGTTGACTCTTTTTTTTAATGGCTCTGTGGGTGAGGAGAATTCAAGAGTCACAACACCTTTTAAGACAAATCCTACTTTGCAAATCCCCCACAGTGCCCAGGCATTTATTTCACTTTGCAATTTCATCTTTATTGAATCTTAGTGCACCAGGTAAAAGTTCTATTTCAACATCCTGCTAGATTGGCTAATATTTACCAAGCAACTATTATGTGCCAGGTACTAGTTTAAGTGTTTTAGATGTAGCTTATAAATTAAGCTTCCAAATAATCCAAGGAAGTTAATTAATAGAAATATCCATATTTAAAGATAAGGAGGCTGAGACCTAGGTTGTAAACTCAGTTCTGGACAAAGCCAGAGGCGCCAAGCCATTTCAAAGAGAGATTCCGGACTTGCACATAAGTTTTCTGCATCTGTTATCTGCATCATTTTACTCTGAAGTCCATTCCAATCTGGCTTTCATCCTTTCAACTCCCATTAAAATAGCTTATTTTGAAATCCATCAGGGACCTCCTTGTTGGTAAATCTTAGCATTTTAGAGTTAAGCACTCCCAACTTCTTGGAACACTTTCTTCTCTAGGATTTTGTAACACCACACTCCTCTGAGCAGCTTCCCACTTCTAGGTGGTCCCTTTCTCAGTTGCTGCTTTGCTGCTTCTCCAACCAGCCTCTGAATGTTAGAATGACCCGGAATGCAGGCCTGGGCCTTCTCTTATATACTTACTCTCCCTAGGAAATGTATTTAAACAACATCTCTATTCTGATGATACTTGTATCTACATCTCCCACCCTGGCTTCTCAGAGAACCAGACTCGTGCATTTTCACTCTGAAGATCTTAATGAATAAATCAAACCAAATCTGTCCAAAATTAAGCTTTTGCTAAGCCAACCCCTATCCACATCTCTTCTCTCTGTTCCTCGCCCCCACTTTTTCTCATTTAAAAAAAAAAAGGCATTGTAGGGCATCAAGCCAAACAAAGACCACTTTACATCATCTTTAAATACACTTTGCCTTAATTCCCCACCTTTCCTCCATCAACAAATCCTGTTGGCTTTCCTTTCAAAATCTACCTGAATTACATAGAATTCTCTCCAACATCATGGCCACCACTCAAGTCCAGGTCCCATTTTCTTTTCCCCAGATGACTATGATAGACTCCTAAATAATCTCCCTGTTCTACATTTTACTCTTGACTTATGACAATATATCCCCCACAGCTCCAGTGGTCTCTTAGAAGTACAAATCAGATTGTATCACTCCTTGACTTAAGACCTCTCAACATTTTCCCATTGCACTTGAAATAAAATCCAAACTTGGTTCCTTGGCCCATTTTTTTCTTCCTTCTCATCTCACCCTTCTTCTCTTCACTAACCATGCTTCATTACCACTCTGCCCTCCCTTTATTTCTAAGTATTCCCTGCCTTTTCCCACCTCTAAACATTTGCACTGGCTGTGCATTATTGTTGAAACACCATTGCCCCCCTTCTATGCAGGACTGTGCCTCCTTCTTCAATAGCAGTTCAGACAACACCTTCTCCAAAAAACCTTTACTGACCATTTTATTTGAAATGAATTTCTCCGGTTATTCTCTATCTCAAACCTCTTTATGTCCTTCATAATATTATCAAAACCTGTAAATAAACTCATTCATCTATGAATCTATTGTTTTATCTCTCCCATTGGAAAGAAAGCTCCATGAAGATGGGAATTTTGTCTATCATATCCACCTCACTTCTGGTACAGGAAGGACCCAATAAAGATTTTTGATTGAGTGAACAAATGATTGAATAAAGGAAGGAAGGCAAAATGGAAGGAGGGCAGGAGGGCAGGAAGGAAGGGATGGGGGATGGAGGAAAGAAGGAAGGATTAATAATCATGTGTAGATAGATGAAACACTATAAAGAAGGTAACATATCAACTCCCAGATTATAATCTTACGAAAAGTAATACCCTCCAAAATATTAAAAGGAAAGACTGGCCCTTGTATAAATCCACCACCACCCTTTCTCCAGATAGCTGAGCCCTTTAAGCAGCAGAAACCAGAGTGCTCTCTTTCTCTCTAGGGTTCAGGAGAGACACAGAGCAGGTCACTCTGGGATCTGATGACCTGAGGCAGCCTAGAAAAATGACAGGTGGAGGAAGTCACCCTTTCCATCAGAAGAAAAAGGCCCCAGTAATCCTTCAAGATCCTCAATCATAGCAGCACCGAAGGCTCCACTTGAAAGATTTTAATCCAAGAAAAATGGTTTTAATACATAACATGCTGTGGGGATATTTGTTTTGGAGCAGACTGAGCTTAAGTCAAATACTCCACATTTACAAATCCAACTGATTAATAAACAGCCACAGAATTTTGCTGTTTCTCTACAATATACTCAGGAAAATGGATGGATTGTATTATTCTACTTATTATATTTTATCAGCAAAAAGAAAAAAAAAAAGATTTCTTCCATCACTCCAAAGCTGTAAAATGAGAGAGGCAGTATGATTATATATCGCTCCAAAGAGACGCAATTGTAGAGAATTATAAATCATATTCTTTTGTTGTTTGGCATTTTTTTGTTTATTTGCTTCTAATGCAAAGAGTAAAGAGATTTACCATAATTTGCGTTCTATAACCTGCAGTACATGTGACAGGAGGAAAAAAAATCTATTAGCAAAAATGGGTTTTGCCTCTCTGGGCCGAAAACAAAGTGGCACCAAGTTGAAATAATCATCTGTTTCTCCTGCCAGAGTTCATTTCTTTCAGTGACAGGTCCCAACTCTTAAAACACAAACAAACAAAACTCTTAGGGATTTTCAAAAATACATGTACATATTGGTAAGAATATCAAGCTTTGTCTTCTGGTCTACTGTTTACAGATCATTAATAACTTGCTGATGCTTTCCCTTCCGAGGAGAAAGATGCTTTCTTTTAGGTTTTGTTTGTAAAGCAAAACATGAGTGACTAAGTGCATTTCGCACAGTTTCTGCAAGTGGGAAGATAGACTGGGAAATACTTGTGCAGCTTCATGTGCACTCGGGCTAGGAACACTGTGTAAGGAAGAACTGTTCAAGTCAGTATACACATGCTCTGCCTTCTGAAACAGTACTTCATGGCAGCATTCTAGTCTGGGAAGGAATAATGCATGCCTGATATGAACCAATTTTGTGATCATTTTCTCTATATCCATTCAAGGCATATCAAGAGGATACATATTTAAATGTTAGCAGAAAACATTTAAGCTAGACAACTGGAGACTTCAGACTTAAAGGATAAGAGATGAGGCTGTATGCATAAGGGAGTCTGGATATTACAATCCAGTACAGTGAGTTACAGTTTCATGTTACACATACCATGAAATGCTTGAAGACAAATATGGTAGTTTGGAGCTAAGTACTCCAGAAAAACATGTTCTTAAACTTAAACCATTCCTGTGGAGGTGAACCCATTATAAGTAGGCTCTTTTGATGAGATTACTTCAGTTAGGTGTGGCTCAACTCAATCGAGATGGGTCTTAATCCTATTACTGGATTCCTTTATAAACAGAATGAAATTCAAAGAGTGAGAAAACCACAGAGGGGATAGCCAGAGGCTGAAAGTCAATGGAACCCAAAAGAGAAGGAACAGGCTAAGAGAGAGAGGCCACCATGTTCATTGTCATGTGACAGGAAAGGTAAGAACTAAGGATTGCCGGAAGCCAGTCCCAGAATGCCACAGATTTCTGGAAGAAAGCATTGCCTTGATAATGCCTTGATTTTGGACTCATCTAGCCTCAAAACCATGAGCCACCAAATTCTCATCATTTAAGCCAACCCATTGCATGGTATTTGCTTTGGCAGCCAGGAAAGCTAAAATAACAAATATAAAGCAAGTCAACCAACATGTTTCTTCATGAGTTATACATTTACAAGCATTGAGATATATACACATATAATAGTGGTAAAGATACTTATAATAATAGAATGGTCAAACCGAGATGCAGATTTTTGAGATTTTTAGGAAAACATGAGTTTCAGTCACATGCGATATCAAATAGAAATTTGACAGGATAAAATCCAGGAACAGATAGAGAGTGTTGGTTTGAAGAGGCTAATATTAAGCATAGTGTTCAACCCATGATCTAACATTAGAGGTATTCAGAGGGAGACAAGGGTTGACAGAGGCAGTCAAGTTCAAAAAGTTCCCTAGGAACTGACATGAAGAAGCTGAATTTAAAGTACCAGAAACATCTGCAGAAGGATAGAAATTTTCTTTTTTTTGGTACACTCCACCATCATCTGTCTGAATTTGATTCTCTGTCCTAGAACTGCACTCCTGCTGGTTAAAGCTCCTTGGCTTCCTAAAGGTACCACCTACACTCTGACTAGTGTCGAAGTTTGACAGGTTAACTGCTGGGTTGGTATAAGTTTGGTTAGATCAAGAGGAGGCTTGTTTTTAGTAAACACACACAAACACACACACACACACACACACACACAAAGCACCAGGCATATACACACTCACAGGCTCTTTAATAATTTTTGGCCATGTCCTATACTTTCAGTTACCTATTGCTGCATAACAAACTGAAAACATTTTATTATGCTTACAGATTCTATGCATAAGGAATTTGGACAGGACACAGTGCAGATGGCTCATCCTATTCCATGATGTCTGGGGCATCAACTGGAAAAACTCAAGGGCTGGGGTGACTCATTGCATGGGTCTTGAAATCACCTGGAGGTGCCTTCCATGTCTGGCAGCTGATGTTGGCTGCAAGCTGATGCTTCAGCTGAACAGTCAGCCAGAACACCTAAACTTGGCTTCTCCATTTTTGTACATGGGCTAGATTAGGCTTCCTCACAGGCTGGAAGCTGGCTTCTACGAGTGAGCTTTCTCAGAGAGCAAGGTTGAAGTGCACAGCATGTTTGTGATTTAGCCTCATAAATTGCATAGCATCTGTTCTAGCTTGCTAATGCTGCCGGGATGCAAAACACCAGAAATGGATTGGCTTTTATAAAAGGGGGTTTATTTGGTTGCACAGTTTCAGTCTTAAGGCCATAAAGTGTCCAAGGTAACACATCAGCAATTGGGTACCTTCTCTGGAGGACGGCCAATGGTGTCTGGAAAACCTCTGTTAGCTGGGAAGGCACGTGGCTGGTGTCTGCTCCAAAGTTCTGGTTTCAAAATGACTTTCTCCCAGGACGTTCCTCTCCAGGCTGCAGTTCCTCAAAAATATCACTCTCAGTTGCTCTTGGGGCATTTGTCCTCTCTTAGCTTCTCTGGAGCAAAAGTCTGCTTTCAAAGGCTGTCTCCAAAATGTCTCTGTAAACTGCAGCTTCTCTCTCAGCTCCTATGCTTTCCTCAAAGTGTCCCTCTTGAATGTAGCAAGCTCACTCCTTCTGTCTGAGCTTATATAGTGCTCCAGTAATTTAATTCAGACCCACCCTGAATAGGCGGGGCAACACCTCCATGGAAATTATCCAACCAAAGGTCTTGTCCACAGTTAACTGAATCACATTTCCATGGAAACACCCAAAGGATTCCAAAATCTAATCAACACAAATATGTCTGCCCACACAAGATTGCTTCAAAGATAATGGCATTTTAGGGGACATAATACATCGAACTGGCACAGCATCACTTTTGATGAATTCTTTTGGTTGAGGTACTCATAAAGCTCTGCCACGGGTCAAAGGAATGTACATGGACATCAACACTTGGTAGAAGGACTGTCAAGTTCATATCGGAGAAAAGCATATGTTGTTTTCCATTCTCTTAAATTACCCATTCTCATAGATACATTTTGGTCCTTGTCATCAACTCATAACTGCTCTATCTCAAACTTTTCAAACCTCCACTTTCTATGAATGTTCTTCAACCTAATTAATACTTTCAGTCAATTAATCATGAATTTTCATCTAATCCATCACCTCTCTCTTCTCTTCTCTTGTTAACCATTTTAGATTACCCCCTTATTATTCATCTCAGATTACGTCTTTTTTGCAGTATTCTTGCAATGCCATTAAACTCTTTTTTTTTTCCTTTTTACCTTTTTTAACCTTTCATTTTCCTAAAAGCTCACTTTTTATTTCTGGAAGCCAAAACCAAGAAGAGTTCTTTGTTCCTGCACTCTCATAAGCCCTCCTGAGAAGATGCTTGGATGGTGAGAAGAAAAGACAATTGGCAGTATGGAAAAAAAAAAAAGTTGGTTAACATCTCAAAGTGTATCCAGACACATGAATCATTTCAAATAATATTTTAAAAATTAGCTTTGCAAGTTACTCTGAGGGAGATGTTTAGGTTACTTTCAGAGCATGTCACGGTAACCCTAACTCTTCCCTGATCAAAGGCCAGGAGGAAGAGAGCAAGGGTTTCTAATTGGTAAGTCAATGACGTCCATCCCTGCTCTTGATATATATACTTGAAGTTGGCAAATCTGTCCCCCATCCCCAAAGAAATATAGGTGGCGTAACCTCCTCTCCTCTAACAAACTTCTCACAAGTCTCCCATCTTACAGCTTACTTTTGTGTTCAGGGCTTCCCTAGACAACTGTTTACTTTCCTCTCACTCTGCCTGATTAAAAAATGGCAGGTCTTACGTTCACATGAGGATAGAGAAAAATGGAAGAGAAAAATAGAAAATGTCCCTAAACCCAGCCTCCCCTTAGGATGAATCTTGGCTCTGCATTTCCACCTAGCATTTGCTGCCCCACCACAGCAGTAATAACCACGTATGCAGGTGATGGGGTTGAACAAACCTGGCATTCATCCTCTGTTGAGCTTGGAAAAAGAACATTAATTTCTAAGCATAAGCAGTCTTTCTCTGGAAATTAATGAGAGACAATTATGTTTCCAAAGATGGAAAAAGAAATAAGAGCAATATCCGTCATTACCATTAAGAGTCAGCAGCAAGTCCTGAGTCCTGACTCCAAATCCCTTTTCGCTTTGCCACCAGATGATCTGATCTCTCCACACTTGCTGATCCTCAGCTACAGATCATTATCCTGTCCTGGAGCAAAGTCAGTACACAACAGAACCTGGATCCCATGTCTGAACACCATGCCCCTCCCCTCTTTCAAAATCTGCTCTCTCCTACATTTTTTTCCCTGCACCAAATCTGCCAGTCTACATAGGCTGAGAGGAACAAGATAACTACAAGACCCCATCCTTGTATATGATAGCCTGTCAGCTGCCAAAATGGGCCCATAGTGGTGGGACTTTCTATCTGTATTAGAAATCATAGCAATTCATTTAGGCACCGCTGTTCCTTCCAGGCAAATGTGCGATAAAGCAGTAGGCCCATTAACACTGCAGCTGCAGAACAGATTAGTCACATTGTGCTGTGCTGCCTGGTTAAAGCATCCACAAACCACTTATGGAATTAGGGGCTGGTATTGCTGCAAGGAGTTGGTGCACTGTTTGCAATCATTTCCCAGCACAGACAACACAATCCTGGTTTCCTGTGTAGGCTGGGTAGTTGAAAACATCTCCCGCCAACTTGCTTCTTTCTATATAGCTCCAGAGTGAGGGGGGGAAAGCCTAACTAATGCTCCTTCTATAGGGTCTCTCCACTTAAGTCAAAAGAGCGGTAATGGATTGAATCATGTCCCCCATAAAGACACGTTCAAATCCTAACCCTTGGTCCTGTGAGTATGAACCCATTTATAAATGAGTTTTTGAAAATGTTATTAGTTAAGGTGAATCAGGGTGGGCCTTAATCCATTATTACTGGAGTCCTTATAAGCAGAGGAAATTTGGAAACAGCAGTAGGAGTGAAGGGAAGACAGAAGAAGACAGATGACCATGTGATGGGGGCAGATATTGAGCTACAGATGGTCAGCAAGCCACTCCCAAAATGCTACAGACTTCAGAGGAAGGATGATCTTGCTGACACCTTGATTTTGGACTTCTAGCCTACAAGAGTGTGAGAACATAAATTCCTGTTGTTTAAGCCAAACAGTCTGAGGTATTTGTTATAGCAGCCCTGGGAAACAAGACAAAAGTTGATGGTCTTCATATACGCTCTGAAGAAACTGGCTGATATATTCCTCAAATAAACTGTGTTTAGTTAAACACAAGACATTTGTTTATAACCTACCTGAAAACTCTTACAGGACAAGAAGAGTGTGTGAGTCTCCTTCTGCAGGGTTTAACATTGTCACATGTGCGATGAGGCTCCCCGATTTTAAACTATCCTGAGAAATACATTCTCCATTTACACAAATATCTCATACAGATCCATTTGTGAGTCTTTTAAAGAATTCAGGATAAGTGGAATCCAAATGTGCAGATTCCACTTCCATTTTTACTGCACATCTTAAATGTGAGGACGAAATGCCCTTGGCGCAAAGGCTGAGCATATTTCCAAACCATCAATGGGGCTGGCTTCTTTGGCCCTCTCAGGGATGTGTAAGGCCTGATGTGGAGGAGCTTCAAGTGCAAAAATCACTGATAACAGCTAATAGAATAGGGCCAAAGATGGCAAATATTTGGTCCTGGAATTTAGTGGGAAAGTTAATCCCACTAAACTCAGTTTCTAAGCTTGGAGCAAAATGAGGAGTCTGAGAGATGGAGGAAGGGAGTCAACTTGATAACTGGTAAACCAAGTTTAAGAACTCCTCTTAAATGTGTAGCCACAACTGGGTCTCCTAACACCTTCCCTGAGGTGAACGGACATACTCACCCCTTTTGTCACATAGGAAACCACAGATACCCCTCCACACATGCAAGCTGCTTACTCCAAGGAAGCACAGAGGAGTCTTTTTTCCTGGGACAATAACATCTCAAATACCAAGAGACTCAGCTAGGCAGCTGTTAAAACTATTCATGCCCAGAGCTCAAACCCAGAAGAAACAAGGCAGGGGGTGGCTCCTGGACATTAGCATTTAATGCTATCACTTGGTAATGATAGTGGACATCCAGGATTGAGATCCACTGGATTAACCCAAAAGAGGCACGGAGGTAGAAGCTGAGAGCTACATCCTCATTCCATTATCCAATTCATAGCACCTCCTCTCAAGGGTAAAAGTAAGAAAGCAGCCAGAAAGAAGAGTGGCAGTTACGCTCCCAATAACATTTTCTCCTGAGGATGAAATAGAAATTTATGTGGGAGAGCAGCATGGAGGGAAAAGGAGAAAAGAACTCTTCTTAACTCTTCTTATGCCTGGAGCACAAACCACTACTCGTCATCCCAGGCCTCCAGCGGACATGGCTCATCCATCCCACCCCTCTTTCCCACTGAGCCCCAAACAGCTTCAGAATCCTTCTCAACAGAGCACTATAGGAAGTAATTGATTATTTGGAGTTAGAACAAGAAATCAAAGCTACATTCCTTCCTTCGGCTTGACCCTGCCTGCAGAGTCACTAAGTCTGGGTTAATCAGTCAAGATGAAGTTCACGTGCACCAAACAATCCATCAGGCTAAAGGAGAAGTGGGGAGTTAATCAGCTGGGCTGAGACAGATACAGAGAGAACACAGTGTTGGGGGACTGAATGATGTTCCCCACAAAGGCATGTTCTAGTCTTAATCCTCATTCCTGAGAGTGTAAACCCTTCCATGAATAGGGCCTTTGAAGATGTTATTATCAGCCAAGGTGTGGACTCATTGTGAAGATCCTATTCAGGGGAGACCAACCTGAATCAGGGTGGGCTTTAATCCACATGACTTGTAAGTTAGAGTAAATTTGGACACAGTCACTCAGTGGAAGGCAGAGTTAGTAGAAGCCAGAGGAAACCAGAAGTAGGAGATGGCAGAGAGAGAAGTTTTGTCAATCACCATGTGATGCACAATTGCCAACACCAGAATGCTGCAGGCTTTGGAGAAGTCATGGCCCTGCTCACACTTTGATTTCGGACTCCTAGCCACCAAAGCGGTGAGCCAATAATCTCCCATTGGTAAGCCACCCAGTGTGTGGCATATATCACGGTAGCCCTGGCAAATGAAGACACACAGTGACAGGGGAAGTAGCGGCAAACGGAAATGTGGTCGGAAACACAGGGGAGAAGGGGATCACTGCTCTCCCTCAGCCTCTTAAGAAAACAGACAGCAAGGGTACATGAGGGGTCAACTTAGAAAACACAGGGAAAGTATCACAGTTCAGACTCACAGTTCAGAAGAGGAGAGATTGAGTTCCAAGAGACCAAAGACAGACATTCAACAAAGTAGCAAATGGAATCAGAAAAAAATTGGTTCAATTTTTTTTTCTTACTCCATCCCCTGCTGTGTAGCTTTGGGCAAGTTTACTGATTCCTTAAACAGCTGTGGGGTGCCCCCCTGAGTGCCTGCTAAGCCTGACACTGTTCTAGGCAGAGGGATAAACACACAGGAAACTTCTAGTAGGGGAGGCAGACAATACAGGAGGTAAGTAAGTAAAATAAATGTTACATTAGAGGGTGAGTATCTGGAGTCAAAGCACTTCTGGCAGGATGGACATCAATGCAAAACCCCTGGTGCAGGCAGGGTAGCAAAGAGGCCAGTGCAGCTGGAGCAGGTAGGGGAAGGAAGAGGAGTCAGATTAACCTCTCAGCTTCATTTTTGTTAATTGGTGTTCTAGTTTGCTAATGCTGCCAGAATGCCAAACACCAGAGACGGATTGGCCTTTATAAAAGGGGATTTCTTTGGTTATTCAGTTACAGTCTTAAGGCCATAAAGTGTCCAAGGTAAGGCATCAACAATCAGGTACCTTCACTGGAGGATGGCCAATGGCATCCAGAAAACCTCTGTTAGCTGGGAAGGCACGTGGCTGGTGTCTGCTCCAAGTTCTGGTTTCAAAATGGCTTTCTCCCAGGATGTTCCTCTCTAGGCTGCAGTTCCTCAAAAATGTCACTCTTAGTTGCTCTTAGGGCGTTTGTCCTCTCTCAGTTCTCTGGAGCAAAAGTCTGCTTACAAAGGCCATCTCCAAAGTGTCCCTGTAAGCTGAAGCTCCTCTCTCAGTTCCAGTGCATTCTTCAAAGTGTCCCTCTTGGCTGTAGCTCCTCTTCAAAATGTCACTCACAGCTGCACTGAGTTCCTTCTGTTTGTCAGCTCATTTATATGGCTCCACTGATCAAGGCCCACCCTGAATGGGTGGGGTAACACCTCCATGGAAATATCTCATCAGAATTATCAGCTACAGTTGGGTGGGGCACATTTCCATGTAAACAACCTAATCCAAATGTCCCAACTTAATCCCCACTAATATGTCTGCCCCACAAGATTGCATCAAAGAATATGGCTTTTTCTGGGGGATACAATACATTCAAACCAGCACAATTGGTAAGAGGAGGAGGTTCATAGTTCCTATCACATTGTTAATATGGGGTGAGGGTGCTAACAACACACATGAGACAGCAAGTAGATCTAACTTCTTTCCCCCATTCACCTGACCACGCTTGGTTGATGTGTTTTGGTTGACCGACTCTGCCAGTCCCCAGAGGCTCCTGATATCTGGAGGGGAAGACCTAGGCGGCAACTAGTCTCTGATATCTTAAGTCTCATTTTCAGGCTATAGGCACAACCTTCTCAAACCTTTGTTCCAGAAGATCTCATGGGGGCAGCAAATTGCCCCACTCTGTTTTCACACAAGGTTTTTGCAGACTGCAGAAAGCCAAATCGAAACTTTTCCACTTCCTGCACCTCTCTGGCAACTGGATCTGAATTCTGGGCAGCCAGTCAACACATCAGGAATCCACTAAAGCAAATCATTTTGCTTCTCCGCAGCAGGCTGACTTCAGGAGCCACCAAGAATCCATTACTGCTCTAGTTTGTTTATACTTGCTAGGAACAGGCAGTGTTGTGAATTATTTGTAGACACCCCAACCTATAAACTGAATTCAAACAATGCTTACAATCAATAGGCCAGCTTCATGAGTTTCCTTTCCTTTCCTTAGGCAAATGGATATACAAGCCTTTACAGAACATATCCTGACAGGAAAAAAAAAAAAAAAATGCTGATTGCAAATGAATTTTGGTAAATCAAATCCTATTTTACATTTACTTGCATTTTTTGCAAAAGTACTTTATCTTCATGTTTTTTTGATTTCCAGTTATAAGTGACACTTATCTCTTTACCTTTATATATCTCTGTTCTCCAATTCTGTTCTGTGTAATATTTGTCATCTGTAAAGAGACACTCAAATACTCTAAAGAAGATGATTATTTAGGGAACCCACAAATGAAACTTGAAAAATCAAAGGGAGAAATCACTTTTTCAAGCATGAATATAGTTAGTAATGCTGATTACTGTGCTTCAATTTTTTCATTGTGCATATTAAGCAGTTGCAGTTATTAAAGTTAATTTGGCAAAGAGTTCAAGCAATAAAGTCACCCTCTCACTTCTAACACAAATTTGAGTTCTGTGTATATTAATCTCTAATTTCAGTTAGAATGATTTTAATATTTCGACTTTGTTCCTAGACCTTAAAAATATCTCAAATGCAAAAGGGATTATACAGAAATTTCTCATATTCCTTATCACATCACTTCTCCCAAACTGGCCATGCCCCTGATAATCTTCTCTCCCTTCCAGTTCGACCAGGCTCAGTGATAATGAGCTTGATTTGGGAAATGAGGCTAAAACTTCACTGAGCCCTTCTCCCAAGTTATACCCTACAATTTTTGCCTTATAGAGTCTCATTTTCTTCCTCTGGGAAATGAAGATAAATGAACGATTTACATCAAGATGCAATTTAAATAAATCAGGCAGTCAAAAACATCCATTCCACAAACAGTACCATGTGTCCATGGGGAAGCCATTTCCATTTGACAATTAAATACTCACTGCATTAAGACAGCAGTAAGTCCTTTCTCCCACATTGGAAAACAATCCTTTCCAGGAAGGGTTTATGTGTTACTCGTTTCTTTACCCTCTGCATAAAGCCTGGCACACAGTAGCTGCTCAGTAAATGAATAAACACTTTAGAACCCCAAACAGATCAGGCTGCAGGATCCCTGGGTTTTAGCCTCAGTGTCACTGCTACTAAGTATATGGAATTTGGAAGAAGGCACTTATCTCCAAAAGAGTGGAAATATTAAACTGGTCATGCTGTATATGGTGTAAAAATCTCTGAAGGAATAATGACAGAGGAAGACAGAAGAGAGGTACTGCTGTTTTCCATTTCATTAAATTAATGAAAGTGTTACAGATCACCTACTACATGACAGGGAATGTGTTGGGTGTTAGGATACAAAGAAGAATAAAATAGGACCCTGCCATGAAGAAGTTCACTTTTAAAAACAGCCCTTGGTCCTTAGTTATCATGGGACAGAATGAGGATACCTTCAGGAGGCAGAACTTATAAGGATGACTTAACCAATTTGTTTTTGGAAAGAACCAAAAATGAAGGTTCTGGCTTTATTTATAGAATGTTTTTTGGAAGATCAAAGAGGCACCTTTCCCAAAGACAACTAGCAGTGAGGGTTAAAAAAAAAAAAAAAAAAGGGAGAACAGAGTCCAAACTGAAAGAATGGTCTCAATATTTAATCACAGCTGGGTAAAGGTTGTTGAAGCAATAGGTATTAAATGTAATTGAAACAAAGTATCTTTATTCCCAATATGTGGGTGGGTGGGAGGAGGAAGGGCCTGTTCTCTGCCCCTGCCTCCTTCCTGCAAACTGCTGGAATTTTCCCAAAGCAGATTGTGCCTATTAAGAACACATCAAATCAACGTCCTACAAAGTTTTGGTGTCCGCAGGGCAGAAAGATACCTCAAGTAATTTTGCCTCGTGTAACAAATCAGTCTCTCAGTCATTCAGTAGAGAAGCTTTCTCTTTCTACAAAATGGGTAGCACAAAAGAATAATCTGGCTAGCATACTAATAATGGGAAATGAAGGTGTCTGGGAAAACTCTTTGAAATGCTCAATGACTAATTTGGGAATTCTAGACTTTGTGTACTGTAGAGACACAGTAAAGATATTAAAGATATTATTATACAACTCTAATACATGAAATGTATTACAATGAGGATGCATTTTTTATTTTTATAATTTCTACTTATCTCAGACCTTTTATTTATGACCTCAGAGGACATTTCCAAAGCTAATACTATCATCATACCCTGAATGGGGTTATGTGAGGGTTTCTTTTTCTTATAAAAGGATTACCATCATGGACTCCTCTCCTGAACACTCCGGTTTAATAACGGTGCCTTTCTGGGCACCGTTATTAAATTGAGATTCATCATCACCTCTTGTGAGCACCCAGTTTAATAATTTTACCTACCATGAGCAAGGCAAGGATTCTATATTATTTCTCTTTTAGACATCAACCCTAATTACAGTCCTAACAATGGTTGTACATTTGTGTGTGTCTCTCTGTGTGTGTAATAGGTTATGTAGGTATGCAGATAAATAGATAGTAGGTAGATGATAGGTAGATACACAGGTGGGTGGACTGATGAATAGATGATAGGGCAGGTAGGCAGGTAGATAGATAGGAAGGTAGACAGATAGATAGAAAATAGAAGACAGATAGATATAATAGATATGTAAAATGATAGATAGATAATAGATGATAAATAGATGATAAATAGATACCCATGGATAGATGATGGGTAAATAGACAGGTAAATAGATAACGGATGACAGGTAGGCAGATATAATAAATAGCTGAAACATTAGGTAGATAGATAGATAGATGAATAGATAGATAAGTGATAAATAGATACATGGGTGGGTGGATGGATGGATAGATGGATGATAGGTAGGTAGAGATAGACAATAGATAACAGATATAATAGATGACAGATAGATAGACGAATGGATGGAGAGATGATTGATGGGTAGGTAGATAGATAATAGATGATAGAGATAATAGGTGATAGATGGATAGATAGATAATAGATGATAAATAGATCCACAGGTGGGTGGATGGATGGATAGATGATGGGTAAGTAGACAGATAGATAATGGATGACAGGTAGGTAGATATAATAGATAGCTGAAATATTAGATACATAGATATGTGATAAATAGATACACAGGTGGGTGGATGGATGGATAGATGGATGATAGGTAGGTAGAGATAGACAATAGATAACAGATATAATAGGTGACAGATGGATGGATGGAGAGATGATTGATGGGTAGGTAGATAGATAATAGATGACAGAGATAATAGGTAGACAGATAGATAGATAGATAGATAGATAGATAGATAATAGATAGATTACCAAAAGATAACAGATAGTAGAAAAATAGATGAGATAAAAACTTGATAGATAGAAGATGGATAGATAGGTGGGTAGATGGATAGGTGGATAGATAAATGATAGGTAGGAAGGTAGGTAGACAGATAATAGATGATAGAGAAAATGGGTGATAGGTGGGTGGTCAGATGTATAATAGATAGATAGATAGATAGATAGATAGATAGATAGATAGATAGATAGATAGATTATAGATATATAGTTAGATGACAGATTATTGAAAGATGATAGATAAACCGATGGACTAGTGGGTAGATGGATGGATGGGTGATAGATAGATAAATATACTAAAATATCAGATTCAGACCTACCTGTTTTCTATACTTGGACTTTAAAGGTCAGTGACCATGGTCACATTCTTGGCCTATAAACAGAAGCCAACCTCTTCATATACAAATCATTTATGCATCTGTAGGCCACAAGTCACACAATAGACAGAATGAGACCCAGACCCAAAACAGAGATACTCTGCAGGTAAAGGGGAGAGACACAGTGACCCCCAGCCTCCAGCACAGCCTCTGGTCCCTTTGTTAGACATGGATACGCCTGGGGTAATCGTACTCATGAGTGATGAGAAGAGTGCACAACATATTGCTCTCATAATGTCAAGTGAATCAGGAGCAGAATTTGATTTCCCCATAACTTCCTCATTACCAGAATTGTGCTCTGATGTGATACTCAAAATATGCAGCCAAAAACATGTTTTGCAATCTGCTGGACCAAAGTTATTTAAAGATTGTTTTTCCCAAGAAAGAGAAAAGTTCTGAGGGAAGGATACATACCCCAGCACAGTTTGTTTCAATAAACTGAAATGTTCTCATCTCCATCATAACAAACATAGAGATACTAGTGAGGCAAGACACATACATAACTTTTTTCTGCCTCTATTTCCCCATCTGTAAAATAAAGCAGAATTTACCATTTAAGGAAAAGGTGATCTGTATATCACACACATTATATAGTGGCAAGCAAATTACACACTGACTAAGGGATACCTATTATTTTTTTATGAAGTTATTTTTAAATAACAAAAATAGTGAACATTTCAGTCATATGAAATTATAGATTTCCCTTCTTCCTTTAATCATGGGAGCAGCTCAAACGCTGCTGTAGTCTCATATCTCCCAAGCCCCGAATGCATCTGATTCCCATATAGATGCTGTGGGATCTGCCAAGTATAAGATTACCCTAGGAGAGAGAGAGTCTTCCGCAATCCGTAGTGAGAACTTGCTGTCTTAGGTACCATTGGGAGTATTCTAGATGACAAGGCAGATCTAAGACATTTCGCCTACTGTTCCTGGGACCTGGACATTTCAAGCCATCGTAGGACAAGCCCTGTGTCTTCTCCACTAGTAAATGGCCTATCTGGAATTCAGAGATGAGTGTGGCCTTCCTCTGGGGCAGACAGGTTGGGTGGAGAGAAAAGTGCTCCAGGACTGTCGAATATCTCAGGAACAATGTCTTTATAGAACCAGATTAGGCAAAAATCAGCAATTTGAAGTTGAACTCAGAATGGAACTTCCCAGGGGAAAAATCAGACATTGGCTTGAAAAACAATCCAATAACCCGATTTTATAAAAACTTTAGAGATGATCTAATCTAATCTCATATTATGGGCCAGGGATATTAATTTACTGGTCAAATCCCACTGCTAATAAATGAAAAAGGAGGAATCGATATCAGAGCTTCTGGCACAATAGCCAGTATCTTCCCCCACCATACTATGCTCCCTGTTGGGAACCCTGAACTTTCTTCCTGGGTCTGGCATCACAAAGTTCTGCCCAGGTTTCTTGGTGTAGTTGTTCAAGCATGGTTGAAATGCCTCAAGAGGCAAAAGGAAAGTCATGTTGCACACTGCCCTGTTAACCCACCCTGGGCCCATTGTTGTTATGTCATCTTTATTCATGTGCTTATTAACTCAACAAATATTTATGATGTATGCATATTATATCAATACTGTACAGGGCTTGAAGATCCAAAGTTGAAAAACACATAGCCCCTACCCCTGAGGAGATCACAGTGAAAAGAAGGAAGTAGGCAAATAGGAAGGCAAAAGAACATGGTGCTATGAATGAGGTAACCACAGAGAGTCAGGAAAGCCCATAGGAGGAGCAACCCATCAGATGGGGAATGTAGGGGAAACTCAGCAGAGGAGATGGTGCCCAAGCTGAATGTTAAAAGAGGAGAGAGGAGATAGTTAGATGGAGAGAGACTATCACTATTACTAGACTACCCTATGTTTAAATGCACAGAAATGCAAAGAAAAATGCATTGCTCGGGAGATAATAAACAAAAACAATACACACACACGCACACGCACACACACAAACAAGCATTTCTACAAGGCTGAAAGATGGATGCAGCAAAAGATGAGGCTTGAGAAGTAGGTGGCAAATTTTAAGGAGCTGGTATGCCTTACTGCTAATAGGCTTCAAATTTAATTGGAAGGCAATATAGAAGGGCATGGAAATGGTGTAATAAGCTATCTTTTTACAAAGGTTCAGTCTAGCAGCTCCATGAAGATGGCTTTGGAGAGGGAGATTGAAAGCCCAGGGAGACCAGTTAGGAGGTTGTCTTGGAGATCCAAAAATTATGTGTGGTGGATGCATCTGATGTGCCACCCAGATCTCCTTTCAGGAACAAAGAACTTATACCCGAAGACAGCACTCATCAGTGAGCCTTGCTGAGGATTGCCTCTGTTGAGAAAAACTTTATTGCTCCAGGTCACGTCTTCTCCCAAGAGCAACTCACACTTAATGATGGTGCAGGGTACAAAGGCCCAGCTCCCTAATCCCAACTTGAAACAACTCTGAAGGACCATCCCCCTATAGAGTTTCCTCTGGGGTTAACTGAAGGCTTCATTGAGACTGTGCTGCAGCTCAGCTTCTCCCACCCAGGTCTGCTTCCTTTCCCTCCATCCCAAGGTGTTGAGCCCAAAGCAGTCCCTAGTAATGAACTGCATGCTGATCACTAATCTCCATCTCATGGTCTGTGTCTCCAGGAAAAGAAGAAATGACTGGCAGGAAAGGTTGAGAAACAGCGAGCAGAGAAATAAGAGGAAAATAAGGGGACTATGGTGTCCCAAGAGCTAAGAGAAAAGAGGGAGGGAATTGTTAACTAAGTTAAAAGCTATTGAGGAATCTAATGAGATGAGAATTAAAAATTCCCATGGACTTTCTCAATATGGAGGATATTAGCAGCCTTAGCAAGGGCATTGGTGGTGGTGGCTGGTGAAGCTGGACCAAAGTAGGCAGAAAAGTGAATGGAGAAGTTATTTTTGAATAAAGATATTGGAAGGAGTGCAAGACACAGGAATGAGTATAAAGTGTGGGCTACATTTCTCCTGAAAATCAACAGAAATTATAGAAAATGTATTTATTTTTAAAAATCTATGCTAGCACTGGAAAAGGGGAAGGGGTAGCAACTGTGAACCACAACTTATGAAGAATCTTTTATAAATGAGATGCAGATTGGATTAGACTGAATGAGGATACCAATCTCAAAACACATTTAGAAGAGGAAAATAAAGGTAAGAATGAATCCAGATTTGTTCCATGCTCTAATATTTTGGATATAAAAAGCAGAGGTCAGGAGATGGAGGATGATTGTCTGGAGAACAAAAGAAAGAATATCCACAAAAAGACAAGACAATTAGAAATTGGGCAAGACATTTCTCCAAAGAAGATATACAAATGACCAATAAGTACATAGAAAGATGTTCAACATCTTTGTTCATCAGGGAAATGTAACTCAAAACCACAATGAAATACCACTTCACATCCACTAGGATGGCTGTTGTTGAAGAACAAAGAAACAAAGAAACAAAAACAGACAACAGTGAGGTGCCAGTTTGGATGTATTATGTCCCCCCAAATGCCATGTTCTTTGATGCAATCTTGTGGGGGCAGATGTATTAGTGTTGATTAGGTTGGAATCCTTTGATTGTGTGTTTCCATGGAAATGTGACTCAATCAACTGTAGATGAGAACTTTGATTGGATAATTTCTATGGAGGTGTTACCCCAGCCATTCTTTGTGGGTCTTAATTGAATCACTGGAGTCCTATAAAAGTGTTCACAGACAGAAGGAGGTGCTGCAGCCAAGAGAGACACTTTGAAGAATGCACAGGAGCTGAGAGTGGAGCTGGAACGCAACCTGGGATCAGAAGACACCAGCCTCGTGCCTTCCCAGCTAACAGAGGTTTTCCGGATGCCATTAGCCTTCCTTCAGTGAAGTATACTCATGTTGATGCCTTAATTTGGACATTTTCATGGCCTTCAGACTGTAAACTTGTAATCAAATAAACCCCCTTTATAAAAACCAATCCATTCCTGGTATTTTGCATACATAACAGCAGCATTAGCAAACCAGAACAAGTAAGTATTAATGAGAACATGGAGAAATCAGAACCCGTACATTGTTGGTAGTGTTAAAAAAAATGGTGCAGTCACTATGGAAATCAGTTTTACAGTTCCTCAGAAAGTTCACAATAGAATTATCATATGATATGGAAATCTTTCTTTTGGTATATATACAAAAATATTGAAAGAGAGATTCAAACCGAGTTTGTTCACCAATGTTCATAGCAACATTATTGACAAATTGCCAAAAGGTAGAAGCAACCCAAGCATCAATCAGCAGATGAATAGAAAAATAAAATGTGGTTTATATGCAAAATGGAACACTATTCAGCCATAAAAAAACAAGAAGGTTTTGATGTATGCTACAACATGGATGAACCTGGAAAACATCATCATGTTGAGTGAAATAAGCCAAATACAAAATGACAAATATTGTATGATCTCTCTTACACTAAATATCTAGAATAAGCACATTTCATAGAAACAGATAGAGGTTACTGGTGGCCAGGGAAGGGGAGAAAAGAGTCATTGCTTAATGAGTGCTGAGTGTCTCTTTGAGGTGATGAAAATGTAGGGTAATGGATTTGGATGACAGTAGCACAGCAGTGCAAATATAATTAATATCACTGAATTATAGGCTTGAAAGTAGTTAAAATGGGAAAGTTTAAGTTGCATATATGTTACTACAATAAAAAGTTAAAAATAAATAAGTAAATAAATAAATAATCTTCTCTTCCTAAAGAGGAGAAGGAACAAAAGAAAGAAATGAAGGAAGGAAGGGAGGAAGGAAGGCGGGGGGGAGGGAGGGAGGGAGGTAAGGCTGGGGAGGTAAAGCAAAACCTTGTGTGTTATGGTACAACTGAAGGAAAGAACGAGCCAGAAAAGTAGCTAATGGAACATTCATCCAGTATCAGGACCTGCCCATCATCACAGAAGACCAACATTTGAAGGCAGGCAAAAGGGAAAGTCATACTTTGAAAGATAATCCCTTTTTGCATATATGTTATATTTCACAGTAAGGAAATAACTCAAACTGTGCAACTGTCACCCATAACATTCTTTGAAATTTACTAACTTCTTGTTAAATTGCACTTGGAAAGTTATCACTTCTATGTATATGTTATATTCTACAATAAAAAATATGTTTAATAAAAAAGTCAAATGATACCATAAGACTTATAACAATAAAAAGTGATTCCCAGTAAAAACAAACAAACAAACAAAAAACAAAACCAACAAAAACGAAACAAAACTAAAGGGATAGACCGTGTAATTGTGAAATGCTCACGACTGACAGTCCCTTTATCCAGTGTATGGACAGATGAGTAAGAAAATAAAGACAAAAAAGAAATAAATAAATAATGGGAGGAATAAGGGGTATGGGATATTTTGCATGTCCTTTCTTATTTTTATTTTTATTTTCATTCTTTTGTTTTTTTTTTTTGGAGTAATGAAAATGTTCAGAAATTGTGGCATGAATGCACAACTATACGATGATACCATGAACCACTGATTGTACACTTCGGATGATTATCTGGTGTGAGAATATTTCTCAATGAAATTGCATTTAAAAAAACTAAAGGGATAAACACCAATGGGGGAGGGAGCCTGAGAGCATGCCCTTGTCGCAAACACTGAAGAGGCCTTCCGACTAATACTCACCATAAATGCTCCTGGGCCTAGAATAGCGTTGGCTTTGGCAATATTTCCACATCCTCTCCCTTGATTTCCCTCTGAAAATCTTAACAGTTGAATAGTGCAGACATTTTAACTTCTGAGCCGGATCACCTCAATTCCTTTACCTTGGCATGTCAGACCTCCCCCTTGCTTCTTGATTCACCTTCATTTATATAACCGGGATATCAGCAGCGCTTTGTTTCGTGCCCCTCCACAGCAGGAACCCACCAACTCCGAAAATCAACCCTGGCAACTGGAAGCCTCCGGGCTTAGAGCAAGCTCTGACCTCTGCACTGCTCAGGAAAGGAGGCGAGGGATTGAATGAGAGGCCAACGCCGCTGACGGTGCTGCAGCAAATGGTCGGAAGGGGGCGCTAGAAGAAGGTGTTATTATGCTATGGTATCTCAGAAACGCTCTAAGGAACGCTTGAGGTGAGCCATATTACAACATGCAGCACACTGCCTAGCACATGGTAGTTTTGTTGGTTGTTACAGTTCAAACAGAACAACCAGTTCACCTGCCCTCAGTAAGCACAAAGGAAGGATCACATAGAGGTAGACGGCTGTGAGCTCACAGCCTTGTGCCAGGTTTCTTGCATGCATTTACTATTTCCGGCAGTCTTCATCATAAGGCTTCAAGGCACCTATTCCACCTCACATTTTACAGAGACGAAAATGAGACTCAGGGAAGGAAGAAGCTTGCCCTGACTGTTAAATGGCTGAGCCAGGATTCGAACCAGTTATCTGCTTCTACACCACGAGGTAAGCATTGCACAATGTGTTGGGGGTGCCACGTCAGCACGTCATGTTTGGAGGCATTTGCTTCTCCTGGTACTGTAATCTTCCAGGACCAGATGCGCCTTCCACAATCTGCAATGAAACAATCTGACTGCTCCTTCAGGAACTGAATGAGCAAAAGGTTTTCCAGGGGCATTTTGTTCTGGGGCTTCCTTCAGCCCGGGGACGATCAAATAACAGAATTATGCCTGGAGGCCTTGGTTCTTCTCCCCCTTTCCATTTCTTCCTAAGTTAGTTTTCATTTCATAAGTCATTAGCTGAGCACGGGGAATGAAGTGTAAAAATCTGCCCTCACCTCGTACCTTAACTGGCAGCAGTTCCTTGAAACTCCGGCAATCAGAGCTCCATTTGAGCATCAAAACCTCGTCAATTAGGCCTGGCTGTGCAGGGCTCACGTGGTGGCGGCCACGCTGAGAGGGACGCGGGGGCGGACCGGAGGTCTCATTACCGGCCTTGGGCTTTTGTAAAATTCCTGAATAAGCAGTCCACCGAGTGTCTGCCGAAGGGCTGCATTTTTTTTTATTTTTTATTTTTTTTTTCCGGATTTAACAACCGCTTTTACGGACAATTTAACACTGTGGGTTGCCAGCTGTATTAATGCCTGATCCCCTTCCCTCATGAAGTCGCACCTTGCGAAATGGCCGTCCGATTGATGCCTCCTGTTCCCAAGAAAACAAAACACTGCCTTTCCGAACACACGGGACAGGGGCTGCGGTCTCAGGGCAAGGGGATTCTGCCCCCACGTGTACGCGCTTGCACGCCTGGCGCCTTCCGGAAGGGCTAACACTGGGGCGGGCTACTGAGTGAAGTCTGTGGTCCCAACACTGTCGGTTACTGGGAAAGGAGTTGGAGATGGGAGGGTAGGTCGATGTGCCCAGAGGGTAAGTCGCCTCTGGCGGGAGAGGAAGGGAAGTGGGTGAGGAGGAGGGAATGGCATCGGAGCCTCTGCATGGCTGGGCCCCGGCAGCTTATTTATCTCTCCTGTTCCTGCCCCAGCTAGGAGATGCCCTGGGCCCCGAGGCTGAGCCTCACGTCAAGGTGTCAGCTTGCTTCTTAGTGTTAAAGATTCAGGAACCCGGTGTTGGTGCTTTTTGATCAGCCCAGTGTTGATCAGGTGCCAAGGGGATTAAATATGCTGACCACATTCCCATCAGACTTACCCATAAGCCAGACTGATAATAGGATTAATTCACAGTGAGAGATAAAAATGCCAAAAATATTAGAATACACATGTCACATGGTCAGTGTCTTTTCTGTCCTCAAGTAATGAGAGAAAAGCATGAGAGAAAGAAAAGGAAAAAGAAAGAGAAAAGGAAAGAAGGAAGGAAAAGAAAGAAAGTGAAAGAGAGAAAAAGAAAGAAAGTGAGAGGATAGGAGGGAGAAGGAAAGAAGAGAGAAAGACAAGGAAGGGAGTGGGGGAGGAGGGAGGGAAAAAGAGAGAGAAAGAGGCTTGACATCTATTTCAAAGCCACTAAAATACTCAGAAAATTTGACCCTGAAATTCCAACTGAAGAAACTCAATCTAAGGATGTTATGAAGGACTACATAAAATATTTATTTACAAGAACTGTTTTTTATTAAAAACCTAAAATTTTGAAAAAAAATACTAAATATTCAGAGGATTGATTTTAAAATTATGATTTAACATCAATAATTAACTTTAGATGAATATTAATGCTTTAGAAATATAGTATGACACTCTAAGTTGAAAAGTAGGAAGTACCCTTCAGTTTCCTTCAATGTCAGACTAAAATAACCTGAACACATGCCTGCTCAAAAAAAATGGTGGATGAAATATGTATATTAAAGATCTATTGTAGGCCTAGAAATAATGAACAGCCAAATAGAATGAGCATCTAAAATCACATCAGAACGTGGTTTTTGAATACCATTTCTCACTAAAAGAAAACAGGGCTTCTTGGAGAAACAGCTAATTCAAGGTCTAGGGCAGGAAATGTACAGGATGAGCCTAAAACTTCCAGGGCCCTGTGGATACCACTTGGGAGAAAACTTGAAGAAGATATCACAGACCAAAGACAGAGCAGTTTTTGCCTCAATAAGAATAGTATTTACAATTAGTTGGAATTTTTCAAACATATTTAGATCTATGTGCTCATGTCTTCATAATTATATGCACAATAATAAGTCATAGACAGATAGAGGTAGCTGACAGAAACAGATACATAGAGATAGAGACATAGACAGACTTAGAGAGAGAGAGAGAGATACTAGTTACTTTCAGGTGAATAGGAAACCAGTTCAATACCATAAAAACTGGGATATGGAAGGAAGAATCAAGCACTTATTGTGTCTTTCCTATGTGGCCTGTATCACTAGATAACCAACCAGTTGAGAAGAAATATCTTTATATGAAATTATTCCAACTAATAAATGCAAAAGAAATGACAACACAAGAATATCACTATTTGTAAAGCTCCCCCATTAAATACTGGATCAATGCATTGAGCATAGGCAGATGCTTATATCATGTAAATAGAGACAACCAGATGTTATGTGCCTCTTGATGAAAGCACACCTATGACCTGCCAAAGCAATGAGAAGCGATGGAACTTAAACCTGATGCATCCTCCAGATCCCACTAATGACTTGGAGGAAATAGGACAGAGGAACAAGTTGAGCATCACATGAATGTGCCATCAGCACAACACATTTGATGGATTTTTGTTTTCAATAGCAACATTGTAAGGAAAAGAAAGGGAGGGGCAACTTGTAAACTAAAAGAATGTTTATGGGGGAGGATGCAGAGGTGTTGGACTTCCTCACCTGGATTGTTGGTGATATTCTCATAAACACTGGGGACTGCTGGCTTGATGTTCTGAGCCCTCTGTCTTGGGGCTGGCCCCTATGAAGCTTGTTATTGCAAAGGAGAGGCTAAACCTGCTTATAATTGTGCCTAAGAGTCTCCCCCTGGGTGCCTCTTTGTTGCTCAGATGTGGCCCTCTCTCTCTAACTAAGCCACCTTGGCAGGTGATCTCACTGCCCTCCCCCCTATGTGGGACCTGACTCCCAGGGGTGTAAATCTCCCTGGCAAAGCAGGATATGGCTCCTGGGGATGAATCTGGACCCCATATCGTGGGACTGAGAACATTTTCTGGACCAAAAGGGGGATGCAAAATGAAAAGAAATAAAGCTTCAGTGGCTGAGAGACTTCAAATGGAGTCGAAAGTTCACTCTGGTGGACATTCTTACACACTACATAGATAACACTTTTTAGGTTTTAATGTATTCGAATAGCTAGAAGTAAATACCTGAAACTACCAAGCTCCAACACAGTAGCCTTGACTCTTG
This sequence comes from Choloepus didactylus, assembly GCF_015220235.1. Taxonomy (NCBI): domain Eukaryota; kingdom Metazoa; phylum Chordata; class Mammalia; order Pilosa; family Megalonychidae; genus Choloepus; species Choloepus didactylus. The sequence goes on along the minus strand of NC_051312.1, from coordinate 147,318,826 downwards.
AAGTCGATTGTGTAACAGTGTAGCTTACAAGTGGTGACAGCGCGATTGTGAAAACCCCGTGGATCGCACTCCCTTTATCCAGTGTATGGATGGATGAGTAGAAAAATGGGGACAAAACCTAAATGAAAAATAGGGTGGGATGGGGGGGGTTGGGTATTCTTTTTTTATTTTTATTTTTTATTCTTATTCTGATTCTTTCTGGTGTAAGGAAAATGTTCAAAAATAGATTGGGGTGATGAAGCACAATTTTTAGATGGTACTGTGAACAGTTGATTATACATCACAGATAATTGTATGGTATGTGAATGTATCTCAATAAAACTGAATTTAAAAAAGAATATTTAAAAGAAATTAAAATGGACAAGACTGAACTTTAATGTCTAGGTGTGAACTTCAGGGTGATTAAATTATATAGAAATGCAAGCTGATTACTCGGAGTCAGGATAATGGTTATTTGAAAGTGAGAAGGAAGGGGCTGTGACTGATAAAGAGCAAATGGAGGGGCTACTGAGATAGCTGGTAAAGTCCTGTTTCTTGACTTAAGTGTTGTCATGGGGTGTTCACTTTATCATTATTCATTAAGCTATACATTTTTTGTGGTTTTCTGTATCTGTGTTCAATTTGTCCTTTTTTTTTTTTTTTACAATGAAAAGTTATGTATTAAATGGATCATTGAAATGACAGCAAAACAAAGAAAATTCTGCAAGTCCAAAAATGAAGTAAAAGGAGAAAAAAGGGAAAATTCATAGAGGTCAGTGAGAACTGAAGCCAGTGCTCAGCCTGAGGACAAATACTGAACCTTGATGTCTTTGACTTCCTCTGTTTTGTAGGCAAACTAAGACACTGGGTTGGTAGCACCACAGGAGCCCTGGGAGAAGCAAATTAAAATCTCTGAAAGAACACAGCTTCAAATCAGGCATCAAAAATTTCCCACAGGTCAAATTCCAATGAATATGAGCTCATAGTAAAAATGACAAACCCACAAGGAAACAAGGAACTGAGATGAGGACACAGCAGAAACAGTTGACATCACAATCAGACCTTCAAAGAATTCAGACCCTGCAATTAAAAGAAAATAATGGATAACAAGTATGGTGAGTATATTTAAAGAAAACAAAGAATGTATTGAAAGACTGTCCAAAAAGATTTTTTAAGTCATCAAATAAAATTCTAGGAATGAAAAATAAATGAAACTGACATTTATGATGTCTCACCTCAAGTGTGATGAAACAGCCAGTAGCAGAACGAGTGCCCTTGCCAAGAACAGTGTGAAAATAAGGATATAATACATGCAACCACTTGGAAGGAATTTTATAATTTATAAGATTATAATTGGTAATTGGGTTTTGAGGGGAACCAATTTTGGAAAAGGGTAAACCTCAGCAAGAATTGATCCAACATTCTGCAGCAGATTTTTACCTCAAGATATTTGCTAATTTATGATAAGAACAGAGTCTGATGATCTGGGAAAAGAGCTGAGACAGAGGGACATGAACAGAATGCAGAGAAAACAGAACAGCTTTTGCTAATCTAGAGGGCTGCAGAGAGAAAAATTACAGGCTTAAGGAGCCAGATGCTTGAGTGAGAAGAATGGGGTGAAGGTCTGAACCTACTGTCTGCCATTCTTTTCCCTCAAGATGTATGACAAATTCTGAAGCTGCTTGGGACAGGATGCTGAGCCATCAAACAAAAAGCCACTGTGAAAACAGAGAGGTGTTTGTTTGACAGCCTCACATTGCTGAGAAGGAAAAGATTAGATCTGGGGACCTGCCAATAGGAAGAGTTCTTAGTGGTCATCCCAGGCTGTTATTAGGAAAACCTAGAGCAGAGACAAACCAGAGGTAGATGAAGGCCTGGCAAACTATCACTATGGAACTCAGCCATGAGTCAGCTCAGTCCCCCTTGGGAATAAGGTGAACTGGCCTCTATTTTTCTAGTAAAGGAACATATGAAACATTTCTGAAAAAAAGATAGCGTCATCCAAAACTCCACTATTGATAATTCACAATATATGGCTTTCAGTCAGAAATAACCAGGCATGTCAAAAGACAGGTTCAAATGACCAAAAACCAAGAAAAAAAGAGAAAATATAGACAGATCTACAGGTGAGCCTTAATGGAGATAATGTATAAGGTCTTCTAAATAACTGATCATATATTCAGGAAATAAAGCAGGGGATAGTGAATTTCAACAAATATTTAAGATATATTTAAAAGAATTAAAGGGGAATTTGAAAACTGAAAAATACAATAAGTGAAATTAAGAACTTGTGGATTTTACTGCAAATTAGATACAACAGAACAGAGAATTGTTTGCTTCTTTAATGGAGTGGAAAATAACCACATTGCAGCAAAGTAAGAAGAAAGGCAGGAAAATAAAGAAAAAGTCCCAGAAGGACAAAAATAATCGAGATAAAAATATCTGAGGAATAGTGACTGACAATTTCCTGAGTAAGAAATGTCATGACATGTATTCAAGAAGCCTTGAAAACACCAAGCTACATAAATGCAAAGAAAACCACACCCAGGTACCTCATAGTAAAACTGATTAAAACCAAACACAGAGGCGGGGCAAGATGGCAGACTGGTGAGCTGTATGTTTTAGTTACTCCTCCAGGAAAGTAGGTAAAAAGCCAGGAACTGCATGGACTGGACACCACAGAGCAATCTGTCTTTGGGCATACTTCATACAACACTCATGAAAACGTGGAACTGCTGAGATCAGCGAAATCTGTAAGTTTTTGCGGCCAGGGGACCCGCGCCCCTCCCTGCCAGGCTCAGTCCCGGGGGAGGAGGGGCTGTCAGCTCCAGGAAGGAGAAGGGAGAATTGCAGTGGCTGCTCTTATCGGAAACTCATTCTACTGATTCAAACTCCAACCATAGATAGACTGAGACCAGACACCAGAGACTCTGAGAGCAGCCAGCCCAGCAGAGAGGAGACAGGCATAGAAAAAAAACAACACGAAAAACTCCAAAATAAAAGCAGAGGATTTTTGGAGTTCTGGTGAACACAGAAAGGGGAAGGGCGGAGATCAGGCCTTGAGGCGCATATGCAAATCCCGAAGCAAGGCTGATCTCTCTGCCCTGTGCACCTTTCCTTAATGGCCCTGGTTGCTTTGTCTATTAGCATTTCAATAACCCATTAGATCTCTGAGGAGGGCCGTTTTTTTTTTGTTTTGTTTTGTTTTGTTTTTTTAAATCCTTTTTGCTTTTTCTAAAACAATTACTCTAAGAAGCTCAATACAGAAAGCTTCAAAGAATTGAAATTTGGGCACGTCAAATCAAGAGCAGAACTAAGAGAGCTCTGAGACAAAAGGCAATAATCCAGTGGCTGAGAAAATTCACTAAACAACACAACTTCCCAAGAAAAGGGGGGTGTCCGCTCACAGCCACCATCCTGGTGGACAGGAAACACTCCTGCCCATCACCAGCCCCATAGCCCAGAGCTGCCCCAGACAACCCAGTGTGACGGAAGTGCTTCAAATAACAGGCACACACCACAAAACTGGGCGTGGACATTAGCCTTCCCTGCAACCTCAGCTGAATGTCCCAGAGCTGGGAAGGGGGAGCAGTGTGAATTAACAGAGCCCCATTCAGCCATCATTTGAGCAGACTGGGAGCCTCCCAACACAGCCCAGCAGCCCAGAACTGCCCTGGGGGGACGGCACTCACCTGTGACATAGCACAGTCATCCCTCAACAGAGGACCCGGGGTGCACAGCCTGGAAGAGGGGCCCACTTGCAAGTCTCAGGAGCCATACGCCAATACCAAAGACTTGTGGGTCAGTGGCAGAGACAAACTGTGGCAGGACTGAACTGAAGGATTAGACTATTGCAGCAGCTTTAAAACTCTAGGATCATCAGGGAGATTTGATTGTTAGGGCCACCCCCCCTCCCCGACTGCCCAGAAACACGCCCCACATACAGGGCAGGCAACACCAACTACACACGCAAGCTTGGTACACCAATTGGGCCCCACAAGACTCACTCCCCCACTCACCAAAAAGGCTAAGCAGGGGAGATCTGGCTTGTGGAGAACAGGTGGCTCGTGGACGCCACCTGCTGGTTAGTTAGAGAAAGTGTACTCCACGAAGCTGTAGATCTGATAAATTAGAGATAAGGACTTCAACTGGTCTACAAACCCTAAAAGAACCCTATCAAGTTCAGCAAATGCCACGAGGCCAAAAACAACAGAAAATTATAAAGCATATGAAAAAACCAGACGATATGGATAACCCAAGCCCAAGCACCCAAATCAAAAGACCAGAAGAGACACACCTAGAGCAGCTACTCAAAGAACTAAAGATGAACAATGAGACCCTAGTACGGGATATGAAGGAAATCAAGAAGACCCTAGAAGAGCATAAAGAAGACATTGCAAGACTAAATAAAAAAATGGATGATCTTATGGAAATTAAAGAAACTGTTGACCAAATTAAAAAGATTCTGGACACTCATAGTACAAGACTAGAGGAAGTTGAACAACGAATCAGTGACCTGGAAGATGACAGAATGGAAAATGAAAACATAAAAGAAAGAATGGGGAAAAAAATTGAAAAACTCGAAATGGACCTCAGGGATATGATAGATAATATGAAACGTCCGAATATAAGACTCATTGGTGTCCCAGAAGGGGAAGAAAAGGGTAAAGGTCTAGGAAGAGTATTCAAAGAAATTGTTGGGGAAAACTTCCCAAATCTTCTAAACAACATAAATACACAAATCATAAATGCTCAGCGAACTCCAAATAGAATAAATCCAAAAAAACCCACTCCGAGACATATACTGATCACACTGTCAAACATAGAAGAGAAGGAGCAAGTTCTGAAAGCAGCAAGAGAAAAGCAATTCACCACATACAAAGGAAACAGCATAAGACTAAGTAGTGACTACTCAGCAGCCACCATGGAGGCGAGAAGGCAGTGGCATGATATATTTAAAATTCTGAGTGAGAGGAATTTCCAGCCAAGAATACTTTATCCAGCAAAGCTCTCCTTCAAATTTGAGGGAGAGCTTAAATTTTTCACAGACAAAGAAATGCTGAGAGAATTTGCTAACAAGAGACCTGCCCTACTGGAGATACTCAAGGGAGCCCTACAGACAGAGAAACAAAGACAGGACAGAGAGACTTGGAGAAAGGTTCAGTACTAAAGAGATTCGGTATGGGTACAATAAAGGATATTAATAGAGAGAGGGAAAAATATGGCAAACATAATCCAAAGGATAAGATGGCCGATTCAAGAAATGCCTTCACGGTTTTAACGTTGAATGTAAATGGATTAAACTCCCCAATTAAAAGATATAGATTCGCAGAATGGATCAAAAAAAATGAACCATCAATATGTTGCATACAAGAGACTCATCTTAGACACAGGGACACAAAGAAACTGAAAGTGAAAGGATGGAAAAAAATATTTCATGCAAGCTACAGCCAAAAGAAAGCAGGTGTAGCAATATTAATCTCAGATAAAATAGACTTCAAATGCAGGGATGTTTTGAGAGACAAAGAAGGCCACTACATACTAATAAAAGGGGCAATTCAGCAAGAAGAAATAACAATCGTAAATGTCTATGCACCCAATCAAGGTGCCACAAAATACATGAGAGAAACATTGGCAAAACTAAAGGAAGCAATTGATGTTTCCACAATAATTGTGGGAGACTTCAACACATCACTCTCTCCTATAGATAGATCAACCAGACAGAAGACCAATAAGGAAATTGAAAACCTAAACAATCTGATAAATGAATTAGATTTAACAGACATCTACAGGACATTACATCCCAAATCACCAGGATACACATACTTTTCTAGTGCTCACGGAACTTTCTCCAGAATAGATCATATGCTGGGACATAAAACAAGCCTCAATAAATTTAAAAAGATTGAAATTATTCAAAGCACATTCTCTGACCACAATGGAATACAATTAGAAGTCAATAACCATCAGAGACTTAGAAAATTCACAAATACCTGGAGGTTAAACAACACACTCCTAAACAATCAGTGGGTTAAAGAAGAAATAGCAAGACAAATTGCTAAATATATAGAGACGAATGAAAATGATAACACAACATACCAAAACCTATGGGATGCAGCAAAAGCAGTGCTAAGGGGGAAATTTATAGCACTAAACGCATATATTAAAAAGGAAGAAAGAGCCAAAATCAAAGAACTAATGGATCAACTGAAGAAGCTAGAAAATGAACAGCAAACCAATCCTAAACCAAGTACAAGAAAAGAAATAACAAGGATTAAAGCAGAAATAAATGACATAGAGAACAAAAAAAACAATAGAAAGGATAAATATCACCAAAAGTTGGTTCTTTGAGAAGATCAACAAGATTGACAAGCCCCTAGCTAGACTGACAAAATCAAAAAGAGAGAAGACCCATATAAACAAAATAATGAATGAAAAAGGTGACATAACTGCAGATCCTGAAGAAATTAAAAAAATTATAAGAGGATATTATGAACAACTGTATGGCAACAAACTGGATAATGTAGAAGAAATGGACAATTTCCTGGAAACATATGAACAACCTAGACTGACCAGAGAAGAAATAGAAAACCTCAACCAACCCATCACAAGCAAAGAGATCCAATCAGTCATCAAAAATCTTCCCACAAATAAATGCCCAGGGCCAGATGGCTTCACAGGGGAATTCTACCAAACTTTCCAGAAAGAACTGACACCAATCTTACTCAAACTCTTTCAAAACATTGAAAAAAATGGAACACTACCTAACTCATTTTATGAAGCTAACATCAATCTAATACCAAAACCAGGCAAAGATGCTACAAAAAAGGAAAACTACCGGCCAATCTCCCTAATGAATACAGATGCAAAAATCCTCAACAAAATACTTGCAAATCGAATCCAAAGACACATTAAAAAAATCATACACCATGACCAAGTGGGGTTCATTCCAGGCATGCAAGGATGGTTCAACATAAGAAAAACAATCAATGTATTACAACACATTAAAAACTCGAAAGGGAAAAATCAATTGATCATCTCAATAGATGCTGAAAAAGCATTTGACAAAATCCAACATCCCTTTTTGATAAAAACACTTCAAAAGGTAGGAATTGAAGGAAACTTCCTCAACATGATAAAGAGCATATATGAAAAACCCACAGCCAGCATAGTACTCAATGGTGAGAGACTGAAAGCCTTCCCTCTAAGATCAGGAACAAGACAAGGATGCCCGCTGTCACCACTGTTATTCAACATTCTGCTGGAAGTGCTAGCCAGGGCAATCCGGCAAGACAAAGAAATAAAAGGCATCCAAATTGGAAAAGAAGAAGTAAAACTGTCATTGTTTGCAGATGATATGATCTTATATCTAGAAAACCCTGAGAAATCAATGATACACCTACTAGAGCTAATAAACAAATTTAGCAAAGTAGCGGGATACAAGATTAATGCACATAAGTCAGTAATGTTTCTATATGCTAGAAATGAACAAACTGAAGAGACACTCAAGAAAAAGATACCATTTTCAATAGCAACTAAAAAAATCAAGTACCTAGGAATCAACTTAACCAAAGATGTAAAAGACCTATACAAAGAAAACTACATAACTCTACTAAAAGAAATAGAAGGGGACCTTAAAAGATGGAAAAATATTCCATGTTCATGGATAGGAAGGCTAAATGTCATTAAGATGTCAATTCTACCCAAACTCATCTACACATTCAATGCAATCCCAATCAAAATTCCAACAACCTACTTTGCAGACTTGGAAAAGCTAGTTATCAAATTTATTTGGAAAGGGAAGATGCCTCGAATTGCTAAAGACACTCTAAAAAAGAAAAACGAAGTGGGAGGACTTACACTCCCTGACTTTGAAGCTTATTATAAAGCCACAGTTGCCAAAACAGCATGGTACTGGCACAAAGATAGACATATAGATCAATGGAATCGAATTGAGAATTCAGAGATAGACCCTCAGATCTATGGCCGACTGATCTTTGATAAGGCCCCTAAAGTCACCGAACTGAGCCATAATGGTCTTTTCAACAAATGGGGCTGGGAGAGTTGGATATCCATATCCAAAAGAATGAAAGAGGACCCCTACCTCACCCCCTACACAAAAATTAACTCAAAATGGACCAAAGATCTCAATATAAAAGAAAGTACCATAAAACTCCTAGAAGATAATGTAGGAAAACATCTTCAAGACCTTGTATTAGGAGGCCACTTCCTAGACTTTACACCCAAAGCACAAGCAACAAAAGAGAAAATAGATAAATGGGAACTCCTCAAGCTTAGAAGTTTCTGCACCTCAAAGGAATTTCTCAAAAAGGTAAAGAGGCAGCCAACTCAATGGGAAAAAATTTTTGGAAACCATGTATCTGACAAAAGACTGATATCTTGCATATACAAAGAAATCCTACAACTCAATGACAATAGCACAGACAGCCCAATTATAAAATGGGCAAAAGATATGAAAAGACAGTTCTCTGAAGAGGAAATACAAATAGCCAAGAAACACATGAAAAAATGTTCAGCTTCACTAGCTATTAGAGAGATGCAAATTAAGACCACAATGAGATACCATCTAACACCGGTTAGAATGGCTGCCATTAAACAAACAGGAAACTACAAATGCTGGAGGGGATGTGGAGAAATTGGAACTCTTATTCATTGTTGGTGGGACTGTATAATGGTTCAGCCACTCTGGAAGTCAGTCTGGCAGTTCCTTAGAAAACTAGATATAGAGCTACCATTCGATCCAGCGATTGCACTTCTCGGTATATACCCGGAAGATCGGAAAGCAGTGACACGAACAGATATCTGCACGCCAATGTTCATAGCAGCATTATTCACAATTGCCAAGAGATGGAAACAACCAAAATGTCCTTCAACAGATGAGTGGATAAATAAAATGTGGTATATACACACGATGGAATACTACGCGGCAGTAAGAAGGAACGATCTGGTGAAACATATGACAACATGGATGAACCTTGAAGACATAATGCTGAGCGAAATAAGCCAGGCACAAAAAGAGAAATATTATATGCTACCACTAATGTGAACTTTGAAAAATGTAAAACAAATGGTTTATAATGTAGAATGTAGGGGAACTAGCAGTAGAGAGCAATTAAGGAAGGGGGAACAATAATCCAAGAAGAACAGATAAGCTATTTAACGTTCTGGGGATGCCCAGAAATGACTATGGTCTGTTAATTTCTGATGGATGTAGTAGGAACAAATTCACTGAAATGTTGCTATATTATGTAACTTTCTTGGGGTAAAGTAGGAACATGTTGGAAGTTAAGCAGTTATCTTAGGTTAGTTGTCTTTTTCTTACTCCCTTGCTATGGTCTCTTTGAAATGTTTTTTTATTGTATGTTTGTTTTCTTTTTAACTTTTTTTTTCATACAGTTGATTTGAAAAAAGAAGGGAAAGTTAAAAAAAAAAAAAAAAGAAAAAAGATAAACAAGGAAAAAAAAAAAAAAAAAAGATGTAGTGCCCCCTTGAGGAGCCTGTGGAGAATGCAGGGGTATTCGCCTACCCCACCTCCATGGTTGCTAACATGACCACAGACATAGGGGACTGGTGGTTTGATGGGTTGAGCCCTCTACCATAAGTTTTACCCTTCGGAAGACGGTTGCTGCAAAGGAGAGGCTAGGCCTCCCTGTATTTGTGCCTAAGAGTCTCCTCCTGAATGCCTCTTTGTTGCTCAGATGTGGCCCTCTCTCTCTGGCTAAGCCAACTTGAAAGGTGAAATCACTGCCCTCCCCCCTACGTGGGATCAGACACCCAGGGAAGTGAATCTCCCTGACAACGTGGAATATGACTCCCGGGGAGGAATGTAGACCCGGCATCGTGGGATGGAGAACATCTTCTTGACCAAAAGGGGGATGTGAAAGGAAATGAAATAAGCTTCAGTGGCAGAGAGATTCCAAAACGAGCCGAGAGATCACTCTGGTGGGCACTCTTACGCACACTTTAGACAACCTTTTTTAGGTTCTAAAGAATTGGGGTAGCTGGTGATGGATACCTGAAACTATTAAACTACAACCCAGAACCCATGAATCTCGAAGACAGTTGTATAAAAATGTAGCTTATGAGGGGTGACAGTGGGATTGGGAATGCCATAAGGACCAAACTCCACTTTGTCTAGTTTATGGATGGATGTGTAGAAAAGTAGGGGAAGCAAACAAACAGACAAAGATACCTAGTGTTCTTTTTTACTTCAATTGCTCTTTTTCACTCTAATTATTATTCTTGTTATTTTTGTGTGTGTGCTAATGAAGGTGTCATGGATTGATTTAGGTGATGAATGTACAACTATGTAATGGTACTGTAAACAATCGAAAGTACAATTTGTTTTGTATGACTGCGTGGTATGTGAATATATCTCAATAAAATGATGATTAAAAAAAAAAAAAAAAAAAAAAAAAAAAAAAACAAACACAAAGGGAGAATCTTAAAAGCAGCCAGAGGGAAGAAAAATGACATCATATTCACAGAATCAACAATGAGACAGACTTCCTAACAGAAACATAGGACATAAGACTACAATACAAGATATCTTTAAAATATTGAAAGACATCTCTAAAATGCTCCAAGCCCTCCAAGCCATTCTTGAATGTTTAACCAATGAAAAAAATATCCCTCAAATATAAAGTCAAAATAAAAATATTTTCACTCAAACATAGAGTAAATGAAATATTAAGGACTGTTATTTAGGCATAAGGGAAATTATTCCATTGGAGCACAAAAATGCATAAGGCAATGAACAGTAAGAAAAAGAGTTGTATTGTTAACTCCAATGCAAACTGATGGTGCAAAACAATAGCAATGCATTTTTGAATGAATTGAAATACATGCAATAATTAAAATGCAAGATAACATAAAAAGACAGGTGTAATGGAGTTAAATTCTGTGGTTTATGCATTGTTAAATAATTTAAAAATATTTCCATTTAACTATAGGGAAGTGCGTTGTGATCTCTACATTTACCACTGAAACCCTAGTAAAATATTTACATAATCTAATAGAGGAAAACATAAAATAATTTAAAACATTTGATTAATCTAAAAGCAGGCAATAAAAAGAATAAAATTAACAGCACCAAAGATATTAGCATATAGAATCCAGTGATATATGAAAAAGATAAAATATCATGGACCAAGTAAAGTTTACTAAGTTATGCAAATTTGGTTTAACTTCAAAAATCAGTCAGTATGTTTTATCATAGGGGGAGAAAAGGATAAAATCATCCAGTTATTTTGATAGTGGCAAAAGAGCACTTGAAGAAATTTAACCCCCACTAAAGGTAGAAACACTTAGCAAATTAAGAGTAGAAGGACACTTCCTTATTATAATAAATAGTACATTTAAAAAACTAAAAACAAACACTATTCTATTTGTGAAATATGGAAAGCATTTCACCCAAATTTGGGATGAAAACATGTGGGCCTTGTTAATGCATTAAAATTATTACCAATCTTATTCAATATTAAGCTAGAGGTCCTAGCTAGTGCAATAAGCAAGAAAAATGAATGAAAAAAATACAAAATTTATGAACAAATAAATAAATCTGTAGTGTTTCAGAGATGGTATGACTGTCTTCAAAGAAAAACAATGGTATATAGATAAATTGTTAAAATTTATATGTGAACTTAGCAAGATACCTGGATAAAATTAACAAAAATTTATTTAATTTCTTTATGCCAGTGCAAACAAATATAAAGTAAAAATTTAAAATAAGCTATACCTTTTATAATATCACCAAAATTTCAAATTATAAAAAAGTCTAATGAAAGATGCAAAAGAAGTTTATAATAAAAAACACAAAAGATTACTGAGAGAAATTATAAACCTAAGTAATAGGTAAATAAACCATTTTCAAAATGCAGAAGACTCTAAACTATAAAGGTAGTCATTCTCATCAAATTGATATATGGATTTTAATGGAAATGCAGTAAAAATTACAGTAAAATAGTTTTGTAGCAATAGACAAGCTGAATTTATGATTTAATGCAAAAAGTCAGGTATAGTCAAGATGATCTTGAAGACATAGTATGAAGTTGAGAGACTTACAGTATCAGATATAAGGAATTATCTTAAAGCTATTATAATTAAGCCAGTGCAGTATTGATGCAAGCACAGACAAATGGGTCAATGGAACCTGCCAGTAAATTTACTCCAAATTTGATAATTATATGCAATGCAGAAAGGATGGTCTTTTCAATAAAAATGTGCTGGGTCAGTTGGATAGGCACATGAAAATAAATGAATCTTGACCCCTACCTCACACCATATGTAAAAATTAATTCCAGATGGCGCATGTCTCTACAGATGTAAGATAGAACAACAAGACTTTTAGAAGAAGGCATATGAGGCTGTACTAATAATATCATGGGAGGCAAAATTTACCAATGACACATTGCTTCACCAACTCTTATGGATTGAATTATATCCCCCTAAAAGATATTTTCAAGCCCTAACTCTAAGTCTTGTGACTATGATCCTATTTAGAAATAGGATCTTTGAAGATGTTGTTAGGTAAAATGAGGCCAAATTGGATTACACTAGGACCTAATCCTATATGACTGGTGTCCTTCTAAGGAGAGCAAATTTGGACAGAGACAGACACACACACGCAGAGAAGGCCATGTGATTGAGCAGAGAATGCCTTGGATTGCCAGCAAGCCATTTCTGAACACTACAAACTTCAGAAAAAGCTTGGCTCTGCCCCACCTTGATTTGGACTTCAAGCCTCCAGAACTGAGAGACAATAAAGTTCTGTAGTTTTAAGCCAACCAGTTTGTGGTATTTTGTTATGAGAGTATTACAAAATCAAGATTCCAATCATGTGATACATTATACTGCCGATAGACTCCTATATATCAGCATGAAAATACAAAGGAAAATGGACCAAAGTCTCAAACAGGTATTTCCCAAAAGAAGATATCTAAATGGCCAATGAAATTACAAAAATAGGTTCAAATTTATTAGGCAAAGAAATGATGATTAAAAACACAATGTGACTACTCACTCTTAACTTGACTAAAATACAAAAGATAGACAATTCCAAGTCCAAGATATGGAGCAACTGGAACTTTCACACTGCTGATGGGAGCATAAATTGGTATGAGAATTTAGGAATGTTGTGGTGTTGGCAGTATCAATTAAATCTTAATACAAATGAACCAGCAATTGTATTGGATTACAAAATAAGCACATATATATGTACATCAAAAGAATTATGCTAGAAAGTTAGTAGCAACATGGTTTGTGATAGACAAATGCTAAAATTCCCCCAAATATCTCTGAGTGGTATAATGATGGCTCAAAACAATGAAGTTTGCTATATCCATGAGAATAAACAAACTACATTTACACAAAGCAACATGATGTATGTCACAGCATATCTTTGAGCAAAAGGAACCAAACATAAAAAAAAAATTAGAAGTTGTATGTATAGTTCTAGCTATATAAGGTTCAAGCAAGGAAAAAATTATCTGTGCTTTCAGTACGTAGGATATTTGCTAATTTGGGGAGGAGTTAGTTGAGAAGAAGGGTCATCAGTGGAGCCTCTAGAATGCTATAATATTCTATGTCTTGATTTAGGAGTTAGTTAGATAGGTATGTTCACTTTTAAATTTTCTCCATTCTGGAACTTATGGTATCTCCACTATATATGAGTATTATATACTTCAATAAAAAAATTTTAAAGCAACTTTGAAATAAAAGTATTTTCAGGTAAGCCCATTTGAGAGCACTGCACCAACTGCCCATATATAAGAGAATGTCTAACAGTGTTTTTGAAAGAATTAAAATGATCCCAGATAGGAGATCTAAAATGTAAGAAGTGCTTAGCAAAGAAATTAGTAAATAAGTCATTAAATCTAAACAAATATTGATTTAATAAGATAGTAAAATATTTATAATTTGTTGACTATAAGAAATCAACATAGGAGAACTAAATTAGTGAATAAAACCAGCAGTTAAAAGGAAGGTGACCAAACAAGTATTTAAATATCTTTTTATTGATCAGAAACAGAATTATATAATGAATTTCATAACTGTAATTATTGGATGTGATGTTATTTATTGGGTTAACCACTGAAAGAATAGGAATAATATATACAATTCCAAAGTAGTAGTTGAGGGGGGAGGGGACTTGAAATTAAAAAAGAAACACACAATATGCATACTGTATTAGTTATCTAGTGTTGCATAACAAATTACCCCAAAACTAAGCTTTAAACATAGCAAACATTTATTATCTTACAATTTCTATGGGTGGGTAATTCACAAGTGGCTTTGCTAGGTAGTTCTGACTCAGTATATCTTTTGAAACTGCAATAAAGATGTTTGCCAGGGTTGCAGTTATCTGAAGTCTTGAGTGTGGCTGGAGGATCTGCATCTAATATCATCAAGTGACTGTTGACAGGTAGCCCAAATTCCATTCTGATTATTAGCCAAGGGCCTTAGTTCCCTGACACATGGGCCTGCCCATGAGGCTGATCATGCCACGGTATTTGGTTTTCCCAAAGTGGTTCATCAGCAAACAAGAAAGAAGGTGGGCATGAAGGAACCCACAATGTCTTTTAACCAAATCTCTGATGGGACATACTATCATTTTATCTCTGTTCTATTGGTTACATGGACCAACAGTGGAACAGTGTGGGAGGGAATTACACAGAAAGGAGAATATCAGAGAAATATGACCATTTTGAGGACTGACTATCACAAACATTCAATTTTAAAAGAGACAAAAAAGAGGAAAAATAAAGGAAATAAGGAAATTTTAGAAAAAAAAGATGGAGAGAATATTATATAAAAATAACAGAAAGTATCAGTAGTCACAATAAATGTAAAATGTATTAATTTTCCAATGAAAAGTGAGAATTGCCAGGATATAAAAAGTATGAAATACAGCTCTATGATCTTTAAAAGAAATGCACCTAAAACATAAGGATATTGGAAGTTTTAAAATGAAAACATTTGGAAAAAAGAAAAAAATGGTGTGGCTATATTAACATCAGGAAAATAAAAGACCTTAAGGCAAAGTAGACCCACCTATAAAAATACTCAGTTCATATGATAAATTTTCCATAAAAATACAATAATTCAAGAATTCCATGACAATCATAGTTTTGTAATGAGGAAATAGGAAGAAAATATTAACGAACTCCAGGGAAAAATCTACATATCATATATTGTTATGGAGATTTTAATGCCCCTTAGCATTTGATAAATGTATACCAGTAAGTTAAAATGGAAATTAATTATAAGCAGATAATTAGAAAAATTATTCATTTGGAAATAGGTAAACTCTTATAATAACCTATACATCAGATACAAAATCACAAAGGCAATAAGATAATACTTAAAACTGAAAAACAACCAAAATACTTGTAAACAAATAGGCTCAAAATATACAACCTCAAGTTAATAGGTTAGAGGAGAAGAAATTATTTTTAAGATGAGCTACATATCCAAAATTAAAAATTAGAAAAATAATAGCATAATGAAAGAAAGAAAAAAAAAAAATATAAAAAATTAATGAATGAGAAATAAAACCGTTCAAAAGTCAAGCCTGAGTTAATTTAAAAAACTGAAAAATGACCAATCAATTGCTAAATTGATCAAGGAAATAAAAAGAGAAGGCAAAAATAAACAATATTAATAACAAGAAAACAATCATGGATCTAGTGAAAATTCAAAATATTTAGAAATATATTATTGTCAACTTATGTTAATAAATTTGAAAACTGAGGTGAAATGGGCAAACACCTTGAGAAACTAACTCTATATAATTCAATCAAGAAGAAAGAAAAACAAAATAATTCTAAAATAATTTAAGACTTTGAAGCAATAGTCCAAAATCTTCCCACAAGGATATACTAGGACCAGATTGTTTTACATGCGGGTTCCACAGAGACATCAGGAACAAATAATTTTAATTGTATTCAGTTTCTGTCAGAGAAGAGAAAAGACACAACATCCTAAATGCTTTTATGAAACTATCTTTAATATGATTTTGAAAACAGATAGTGCTAGTATGAGAAAGGAAAATTATATTACAATTTCACTTGTAAACAAAAAGCAAGAATCCTAAACAAAAATATTAACAATCCAATGAAGGCTCATAGGAAAGGTTAATAAAATATATGAATCAGCTTTTCACAGGAATGCAAGGATAGTTTACACCAGAAAATCAACTAATGTTATTTATAATATCAACAGATTAGAGGAGAATAACCATATGATCACCACCAAAGATGAACAAAATAATTTAATAAAATAAACACCTCTTAATTATAAAATGGGTTGTTAAATTAGGAATATAAAGGAACTTTCTTAACCCTTCCAGTACAATCTACCAAAAAAAAAGCCAATATCATGTTTAATGGTGAAACTGTGAAAAGATTTTCTTTAAAATCAGAAAATGAAAAATATTCCACCCTCCTTCATTTTAGTTAATATTGAAGGTTCAGAAAATATAAAATAAAATAAAAGAGATAAGGGGTGGAAAAAGGAAACAACTGCCACCTTTGGCATTGATAACAGATTGTTGACATTGAAATATCAAAATAGTACAGAAATATATAAAAAACAAAAACTTATTTGAATTAATAAATATTTCAATTTTCTACTTCTAATACACAATGCAATTACATTTCTCATACTAACCATAAACATGAAGAATATGTACTTTTCAAAAATGCCATTACTGGAGCAATAAAAAAAAAATAAAGTAGTTCAGGTTTAAACCTAGCAAAATAAGTACAAGCCTTTATGGAGGAAAGCATTTACACTTACTGAATGAAATTAAAGAAAATCTAATTAAATGGAGAGAGAGTCTAATTTTGTGGAATAGCAGATTCAGTATTGTAAAACTGTCAGTTCTCCCCTTATTGATCTCTATAGAGCAACTCATTTCAATCCAAATCCCAACAAGTTTTGTTTTGGTTTTGTTTGTTTTGTTTGCTTATTTTTTAATTAAAGTGTCTAAATTTCTTTTGATAGAGCAAAGATTCAAGAACAGACAAAACATTCTGAATTCATCAAATAATTTAGAAGGGCTTTTTCTACCAGATACTAGGACTGGTAATTTATGGTAAGACTATGCAGTAATACATCAATAGATTAATGGAACTGAATGGAGAACCCAGAAAGTGACCTGCATATAAATGGAAACTGATATATGCCAGGGCTGGTTTTGCTAATTAATAAAGAAACAATAGAATTTTAAATAGATGACTTTGGAGCAATGAGTTTTTCATAAGGAGGAAATGGAATAGATTCCCTAAGTCTCATCAAATGCAAAATTTTATCCTGGTTAGATTTAATATCATACAAATTTTAAAAGACAACATAGGCTTTAAAGAAATTGAGTAGACAAGCTACAAATGAGGAGTCAATATTTGCAGATATTTACCATATTTGACTTAGGATTAGCAAAGAGAATATATAAAGAATGCCTATAAATCAATAAGCAAAAGATAGCCAAATTAAAAATTGGCAAGGCTGTATAAGCACTTCACAAGAGTTAAAAAATGGTTGGCCACAAAAAAGAAGATGATATGTTCAATATGATTAATAAGGAGGTAAATGAAAATTAAAACCACAGTACAATGGCATTTTACATTCACCAACTAAGGAGCAATTAGAAAGGCTGACAATTTCAAGAACTGAAGAGGATAGAAAATAATAGGAACACATATGCTACTGGCAGAGTAAATTGATAATTTGGAAATGTGGCTGTCTTCCAAATTTGGATAATTTGGGAAAAAATTCAGTCCTGGGAATATTCTTGAAAATGTGCATCAGGAGGTACACACAAGAGTGATAGAAACCTTTAAGGGAATGGGTAAATAAACTGCAGTACATTCACACAATGGAATACTGTACAAGCAATAAACATGAATGGACTCCAATTATATGATAAATCTAAAGAATGTAATGCAATGTTTAGTAAAAAAAAAAAAAAAACAAGTTACAGAAGAATATATCTACTATGTCTCCACTTATATAAAGTTCAGAAACATGCATTTTTTAAACTATAAAGAAAATTAAAGGAATGTAAAACAAATTCCAGGTTTGTAATACTGTAATTAGTTCCAGGGAGGTATGCAAATGGATTAAGAGGCGCATTCAGACATTCAAAGAAAAGTATTGGTAATTTAATTCTTACACATGGGTAGTCTTTCATTTGTTTTTTAAGTCTGCACATTGACTAAAACATTTAATATGTATATATATTTAAAATTCTGTTTAAAATCAGGCTATAAAAAGTACATATGATTATAGAAACAGAAAGGACAAAAGGTAAGGAAAGAGGGATTATAAAATTAAAAACAACAACAAATTGATTATTTTAAACAAATATTTATTGAGTAATTAACATGTCCCAAAAAGTAAAAAATAAAAATCTTATGATTAGGTAATGAGTATGCCTTTAGCAGATTTTTTAAAGCTGAGGCTGGGAGAAGTGATTTTTCCCAGGGATGCTTAATTACTAAGTGGTAAATCAACATTTTACACCAGTTCCTTTGATTTCAAATTTTGTTTTCTTTCCATTTGACTTCTATAAAAATGCAAATTCAAAGTTTGGAAGTTTGGAAAAGTCCTGCATATTAATTAATATCCTCCATTATAAAAAAGTCTCATGTCAATAGTAGCTTTTAAAAGTGACTACTGGATAATTTATGTGCATTACAAAATAACTGTTTACTTTATAAATTAGTACCCTACAGTGCACTTTTTTTTTTTTTTTTTTTTGGCTTTTAAAAAGATTTATTTTGTTACAAAGTTACAGTCTTAAGGCCATAAAGTGTCCAAGGAAAGACATCAACAATCGGGTACCTTCACTGGAGGATGGCCATTGGTGTCCGGGACACCTCTGTCAGCCGGGAAGGCACTGGCTGGCGTCTGCTGATCCCGGGTTGTGTTCCAGCTCCTCTCTTGGCTCCTGTGTGTTCTTCAAAATGTTGCTCTTGGGTATTTGTCCTCTCTTAGCTTCTCTGGAGCAAAGTGTCAGCAAAAGTCTGCTTCAACGGCTGTCTCCAAAATGTTTCTCTAAGGTGAGCTGCTCTGAGGTCCTTCTGTTTGTGAGCCTTTATAGGGCTCCAGTGAACTAATCAAGACCCACGCTGAATGAGCGGAGCCACACCTCCATGGACATAATCTAATCAAAGGTATTACCCACAGTTGGGTGGGTCACAGCTCCATGGAAACCACCTAATACAAAGATTCCAACCTAATCAACACTAATACATCTGCCCCCACAAGACTGCATTAAAAAACATGGCATTTTGGGGGACACAATACATCCAAACCGGTACATTCCAACCCCTGGACCCCAAAATGACATGATCTTTCCATATACAAAATACATTCATCCCATCACAATATCACAAAAACTTAAATCATTTCAGTAACAAGAGTTAAGTACAAGATCCCATCAAAATCAGATACAGGTGTGGTCTGTCCTAAAGCAAAATTCCCCTCTGGCTGTGAAACTCAGAACAAGTTATCTGCTTCCAATATACAAAGGAGGGACAGTCATAGGGTAAACATTCCCACTGCCATAAGGAGAAGCTGAAAGGAAAACAGGGTTAATAGGACCAAAACATCCTAAAACCTGCAGGGCAAATTTCATTAGATTCCAAAGTCTGAGAGTCATTTATAGAATGGAGGTTTCATCCTTGGGGCTTGAGAGAGCAGGAGTCTAACCCTTCCCAAGGGCCTATAGTGCACTTTTGAAAACAAAAATTAGTTTCTAAGAATGATATAAAATAAAGAAACTGTTAATTTATAAGTTTGATTAATTAGACTACATCTATTTTCTAAGTTCTCTATGAAAAAAAAATCACCTAAATTTTTTGAAAAGCAATTGGAAATCTGGAAAACAAAACTGCTTATACCAGACAAAAATTTTATATCCCCAGTACATAATGATCTCTGAAAAAAAAGACAAAAATAAATAAATAAACCCTCCCTGACCCCTCTCCCCACCAATACAAGCTAAAGATACCAACAGGTAATACATCAAAGAATAAATGCTAAAGATCCAAAAACAAATGAGATTTCAACATCAATAGAGAATCAAGGTAAGTCATGTAAGGTGGAGCTATTTTTTTTTTCCTATTAGTTTGCCAGGGTTGTAATGATTTACAAATGTAATATTGGTGGGGTTTGGCCCTACTTATATTCATACCTTACTGGCACTAAGGTAACTTGGTTTAACTTTTCAAGAAAGCACTTGGCAATATATTGCAAAATTTTAAATATGCACATCCTTTTGACTAAGAAATTTCACTCCTAAAAATGTTTTCATTAAAAAAAAAATGACAACTTTTCAAAGTTATATGTTAGATTGGTCATCACACCATTATTTACCATAATGAAAATTTAAAAACAGCATTCATTAACAGATTAGTTACACAAATTATGGTATTATAAAAATGGAGTATTATGCAGATATTCAAATTATTATATAAACCAATATTATTGATGTGAATTGTCTATGATTATTGAATGATAAAGTAGGTTATGAAAGTTATACTGTTTTCCTCTGTTTTGAAGACATTTTATGGTATTTTCATTTTCTTTACAATTTTCTTTACTTCATTTAATGATGAGTGCATCTATCTATAAATAAGGAAAAAACAGAACTAAAGCTTCTAACACACATGAAATATTATTTTATTAAAAGAAATTCGCAAAGGGATTTTCAGGAATATAGCTTATCAAAAACCCATTTTGTGTCAAATGCAATTTTCATGACCCTGTGTAACATACTGCTTTTGCAGAGTTCCACGTGACTGCTTTCAAAAAAGTTGTTTTTCAGCCCAGGGAAGACACACAGAAGTCAATGACAGCTGTATTCAATTTAGTTTTCAGAAGTGTGTAACATAGTGGTTTCACAGACTTCCACGTGTCTGCAATTTTCATGACCCTGAAAAGTCAAGCTGAGAAGTTAGCAAGGTGCCCAAACCTAAATAGCTAGTAAGTAGTTCAGTTGGCATTTTGAATTCAAGTGGCTTTGTCTTCCCACATTCCAGGATATTGCACAAGGCAGGGCCTCTTTTTTTTTTTTTTTAATTCAGTTTTATTGAAATATATTCACATACCATACAATCTTCCATGGTATACAATCAACAGTTCACAGCATGATCATATAGTTATGCATTCATCACCACAATCTATTTCTGGACATTTTCCTTACATCAGAAAGAATCAGAATAAGAATAAAAAATAAAAGTGAAAAAAGAATGCCCAAACCTTCCCCTCCATCCCACCCTATTTGTCATTTAGTTTTTATCCCCATTTTTCTACTCATCCATCCATACACTAGACAAAGGGAGTGTGATCCATAAGGTCTTCACAATCACACTGTCACCCCTTGTAGTCTACATTATTATATAATCGTCTTCAGGAGTCCAGACTGCTGGGTTGGAGTTTGGTAGTTTCAGGTATTTACTTCTAGCTATTCCAATACATTAAAACCTAAGACGTGTTATCTATGTAGTGCATAAGAATGTCCACCAGAGTGACCTCTCGACTCCTTTTGAAATCTCTCAGCCACTGAAAGTACTTCCTCTCATTTTGCATCCCCCTTTTGGTCAAGAAGATACTCTCAGTCCCATGATGCCGTGTCCAGATTCATCCCCGGGAGTCATGTTCTGCGTTGCCAGGGAGATTTACACCCCTGGGAGTCGGGTCCCACGTAGTGGGGAGGGCAGCAAGTTCACCTGTCGAGGTGGCTCAGTTAGAGAGAGAGAGGGCCACATCTGAGCAACAAAGAGGTACTCAGGGGGAGACTCTTAGGCACCACCATTACATACAAGTTTAGACTCTCCTTTGTGGTAATGAGCTTCATAAGGGCAAGTCCCATGCTCGAGGGCTCAGCATATCAAAGCGCCAGTCTCAATGTTTGTGACAACATCAACACCAGTCCAGGTGAGGAAGTCCAACAGTTCTGCACCTTCCCCCAGCTCCTAGGGGTGGGGGGAGGGGGGGGCTGTAAATATATTTTTTATTCTCTGCCCAAATTCCTTTGGGATGTGTCACTATTTCACTCTAACCTATACCAACCCACCGTATCTCACTTCTTATTCAAAGTTCCATGTAATTGTGGTGTTTGAACAAACCGACTGTAGAGTTATACTGTTTAGAAAATATAGATCCTGCACCAAATAGACATCTCTTCCCTTGCTCTCACATGGAAGTTGAAGTTTTAAAACACAGTCAGTTTCAACCTTTACCCTTTGGCCCAGTTTGCCCTAGTCTTAACCAGATCTGCTTCATTCATATCACTAATTGAAGTCTGGGCTCTTTTTCAGCTTTTTTTTAACAGTTGCTGTATGCACTAATACTGACATTCATATAAGGCAGGGGCTCTTAACCTTGAATCAGTGGGCCACATTGCCATGGACAGATTTCAAAGAATCTGTGAACCTACTGAAATTGTAAGCAAACTTCCATTTGTATGTGAATTGACAGGAAAGTGATAGTCTACACCTTTTGTCCTGAATTTATCTTGTCCATTCCCAAAGGCTTAAGGACCCCTGGCTTTGTGGGAGCATGGATTCACAGACGATCACCATCCTCTCTGCATGATGCTACTAGTTTCCAACTGCAGAAGAAATCCTTTTTCCACACTTCCTCCCGTCCTCCCTTGCTACCCCAGCCCCTTGGCCCTATGGGCTTTGCACACTTGTTTTGAGAATGAACATGCAGCTACTCCGTGACACATCGTCCCCTGACCTGGGTGGCTGGCAACTCCATGTGTAGAGAGCAGAGGTTTCACTGCAGATCGGTGTGCTTCTGCGTGGCCATGGCCTTGACATCCTCTGCATCCCCCTGACGATGCCAAGATACAAGATATTCATCAGGGAGGCTCCAAGTAGGACCAATGCTCCCCACAGTTACTCTTCTGCCTTGCTCTTTCAATTTATCTTTTCTTCATCTCCCTTTGCCTCCTTTCCTTAATTTCCTCTCCATTCTTCCTTTCATCCCTTTTTAACTTCTCCTCTCTATTTATCCCATTATGGGAATTTTGAATCAAAACTGTTGTCTGTTCTTTGTCTAATGAAGGAGAAACCTGCAAGAGGCCCACACACATTTACAGACTGCTGTACAAAAACCTACAATCAATATTAGCCAGAAGAGGAGGCTATCTAAATAAATCTTCTGCTAATTTGTGGCGAGAGTAATGAAACATGGCATTAGAGGGAAAGAACATCTTACTTATTAATTTTTTTCTTTATGATCAAAAGCAGAATTTCTTAAATTTTTGGGCACCAACTCTTGTTAACATGCAGATTCATGTTCAGAAGTTTTGAGGGGGGACCAAAGAGTTTGCACAGGACCAACTATATAGTGTGCAG
This sequence comes from Choloepus didactylus, assembly GCF_015220235.1. NCBI lineage: Eukaryota > Metazoa > Chordata > Mammalia > Pilosa > Megalonychidae > Choloepus > Choloepus didactylus. The sequence goes on along the minus strand of NC_051312.1, from coordinate 147,295,454 downwards.
AGCGCCATGCAAAATGAAAATGCAGGGTGCTTTGTTCAAAAGGTGGAAGACGAAGTGATCCAGGTGTGATAGTTAATTTCATGGGTCCACTGCTTACGTTATGGTGTCCAGTAAGCAAGCACTGGTCTGTTGTCACTATGAGGGATTTTATAGATGGATTTGCATCTATAATCAGTTGATTACATCTATGGCTGATTGCATCTACAATGAACAAAGGAGATTGCCCTCAGCAATCAGTTGGAGGCCTTAAAAGGAGGACTGAAGATTTCAGCAGTCAGGGAGAAGAATTTCTATGTGTAATTCAGCCAGGCAGCTTCTGCTGGAGAATTCACCATCACCTTCATCAGAGTCCACAACCTGGGTCTTTTTCTGGAGAACAGTGAGTTTGAAACTTGTGGCTTGCCCTACAGAATTTGCCCCATGATTACAAGAGCCAATTCCTATAATAGATCTCTTACTATTTACACATGGATTACTAATACACCAAGTGAGGCTAAAGTAGCTGATCCGTGGACTATACTTTGGGTAGCAAAGGTTAAAGATGTTCTAAATCACCTGCCCTTTGCTTTGGATTTATAGGTTGTTTATTAACTTTAAATTTCCCTTCAAATGAACTACTCATTTTGGACTTCAACTAATATATTTGGATGCTAGAGTTATCTGAGAGATAAATATTTGTTATCATTTTTGCTGTAGGATGTTCAATAAATATTTGTTGAATTAGTTAATATCATGGTACTTGAATATGTAAGAGATTTGTCCTTAATTTCTCTTCTTCCCTCTTTCTGTTCCTTCTTCCCTCCTTCCCATCAACTCCTTTCTATCCACATTCTGTAATTTGAATCACCTACAAGAGAATTTTCTTCTTCCCCTGCCTTCCCGGTCTAGCTACACTCATGTCTGACAGTCTTGTTTATATGGTTATATATGGCTATGACTCCTCCTTCATGGGCTGCTACCAGACATACATGGGTAATGTGTCTAATTTCTATAGAGCAGAGGCTTGCACCTGCTTAATTTTTTCAACTGTTTTTATGCACATTTATTGTCTTTCAAAACAGAGGACAAAGAACCTAATCTAGTTCTGGGATACAGGCAATATTTTGTGAAGGGCTGTGTAATGGTTAAGTTCATGTGCCAACTTGGCCAGATGGTGGTGCCCAGGTGTCTGGTCAAGCAAGCACTGGCCTAACCACTACTACAAGGACTTTTGTGGCTGGTTAATAAACCAGAAGGCTGGTTTATTAAATCATCAGTCAATTGACTACATCTGTAACTGATTACATCAACGAAGGGCATGTCTTCTGCAATGAGAATTCAATCAGCTGGATTTAATTCAATCAGTTGAAGACTTTTAAGGGAGAAAAGAGAGAACCTTCACTTCTTCTTCAGGTAGCCAGCATCTCCTGGGGAGTTCATTGAACACCTTCATCAGAGTTGCCAGTTCGCTGCCTGCCCTACAGAATTTGGATTCGTGAATCCTGCCCTATGGAATTTGGATTTGTGCATCCCCACAATCGTGAAAGACACTTTTGAAGATTTCACATTTACAGATATCTCCTGCTGGGTCTGTTTCCCTAGAGAAACCTAACTAATACAGGCTGTAATAGAGTAGAATGCTTAGAGCTATAGTGATTGGTTAGGCTACTTTGTCCCTACAAAAATGAGCCAGGCCACTGAAACTTTGACATCTTGCATTTGTGTGTGTGTGTGTGTGTGTGTGTGTGTGTGTGTGTATAAGTGATTTTAATCCTCCCCAAAGTGTTACCTACTACTTCTCAGTGTTGTCAGTTTGTGTTTCCTTAGACTACAACTTCCATTGTCAAACGTTATAGTTTCTGGTATGTGTTTTTTTCAACATGCATTTTTACTTTTTGAAATAAGAAGTTAACAAAATAAAAATTAGAAAATATATTTTAAATGAATGAATTTTATGGTGCAAAAATTCTACCTTATAAAGCTGTAAATTTCCCTGTATCTATATATTCTATCTATCATCTATCTACATTTTATTAGTGAATTTGAAGGTTTACAGAAAAATTATGCATAAAGCACAAGGTTCTCATATACCACCCTATTATTAACATCTCATATTGACATGGTACCTTTGTTACAATTGATGAAAGCATATTTTTATAATTGTACTATTAACTACAGTCCATGGTTTAACTAAGGGTTCATTGTGCTGTGCAGTTCCATGGATTTTATATATTTTTTTCTTCTAGCAATACATATAAAACCTAAAATTACCTCTTTAAACCACATTCAAAAAATTATTCAGTAATATCAATTATGTTCACAATGTTATGTTACCAACAGCACCATCCATTACCAAAAGTTTTCCACAATGCCAAACAGAAACCCTGTACTTTTAACAACTATCTCCCCATTCCCTATTCCTACCCTGTCCCCTAGTAACCCTTATTCTAGATTCTGACTTTATGTGTTTGCTAATTCTAATTATTTCATATCAGTGAGATCATATAATATTTGTCCTTTTATGTCTGGCTTATTTCACTAAACATTATGTCTTTGAAGTTAATCCAAGTTGTCACATGGGTCAGAACTTCATTCCTTTTTAGGGTTATTAAACCATTGTCCATATATACCATATTTAGTTTATCCATTCACAGTTGACAGAGACTTGGGTTGCTTCCAACTTTTGGAATGCCACTATGAATATTGGTGTGCAAACATCTGTTCGAATCCTCCTGTCAATTCTAGAAATGAGATTGCTGGGTCATATAGTACTTCTATACTTACCTTGCTGAGGAACTGCCAAACTGTCTTCCACAGTGGCTGCACCATTTTACATTCATACCAGCAATTAATGAGTTTTCTTATGTCTCCACATCCTCTCCAACACTTGTAATTTTCTGTTTGCTTGCTTTTAATAGTAGCCATTGTAGTGCTTGTGAAATGGTATCTTATTGTGGTTTTTGTTTGCATTTCCCTGATGGCTAATGATGGTGAGCATCTTTTCATGGTCTTTTTTGGCCATTTGCATATCTTTGGAGAAACGTCTAGTCAAGTCTTTTGCCCATTTTTTAAATTGGATTGTTTATCTTTTTGTTGTGGAGTTAAAGGATTTCTTTACATATTGTGGATATTAAACCCTTATCAGATATGGGGAGGATTAAAATCACTTATATACACACACCCACAAATGCAAGTTGTCATTTTACTTTCATAATAAAGGCCTTTGAGGTGCAAAAGCTTTTAATTTTGGTGCGGTCCACTTATACATTTTTTTCTTTTGCTGCTTGTGCTTTGGGTATAAAATCTAAGAACACCTGGCCTAATACAAGGTCCTGAAGATGCGTCCCTATATTTTCTTCCAGGAGTTTTCTAGTTCTGGCTCTAACGTATAAATCATTGATTCATTTTGAGTTGATTTTTGTATATGGTGTGAAGTAGGGGTCCACCTTCATTTTATTGCGAATGGAGATCCAGTTTTTCCCAGCACCATTTGCTGAAAAGAGTAATTTTTCCCAATGGACTGGTCTTTGCCCCCTTATCAAAACTCAGTTGGCCATAAATGTGAGAGTGATTTCTGAGCTCCCAATTTGATTCCAATTGTCTGCATGTCTTTCCTTGTGCTGGTAACATGTTGTTTTGATTTCTGTGGCTTTGTAATAAGTTTTAAAATGGGGAACTAGGAGTCCCCAATTTCCTTCCTCTTTTTCAAGATGGCTTTAGCTATTCAGGGCCTCTTACCTTTCCATATAAATTTGATGCTTGGGTCCTCCATTTTTGCAAAGAAAGTTGTTGGGATTTTTATTAGGGTTGCATTGAATCTGTAAGTTGCTTTGGGTAGAATTGTTCCCTTAACAATATTTAATCTTCCAATCCATGAACACAGAACTTCCTTCCATTTATTTAGGTCTTCTTTGATTCCTTTTAGCAATACTTTGTGGTTTTCTGTATACAAGTTGTGTAAATCCTTGGTTAGATTTATTCTTAGATATATGACTATTTCAGTTGCTGTTGTGAATGGAATTTTTTTTCTTAATTTCTTCATATTATTGTTCATTGTTTGTGTATAAAACACTACTGATTTTTGGGTGTTGATCTTGTACCCTGCCACTTTACTGAATTCATATATTAGCTCTAGAAACTTTTTTGAATTTTTAAGGATTCTCTGCATATAGAATCATGTCATATGCATTTAGGGAAAGTTTTACTTCTTCCTTTCCAATTTGGATATCTTTTATTCTTTTTCTTGCCTAATTGCTCTGGTTAGAACATCTAGTACAATGCTGAATAACAGCAGTGACAGTGGTCATCCTTGTCTTTTTCCTGATCTTAAAGGGAAAGCTTCACCATTAAGTATGATGATTGCTATGGGTTTTTCATATATGTCCTTTATCATGTTGAGGGAGTTTCTTTATATTCTTAGTTTTCTAACTGTTGTTATCAAGAAAGCTTTTAGGCTATTTTCTCTTTTTATAATTCTTTTTTTCTTTCTGCTCCTCAGCCTGATTCATTGCAATTGCCATGTATTCAAGTTCACCAATTCTTTCTTCTGCCAGCTCCAATCTCTTGTTGAAACCCTCCTGGGGATTTTCATTTTAGTTATTGTGGTCTTTAAATCCGGTAGTTCTGTTTGGTTCCTCTTTAAAATTTATATCTCTTTATTGATATTCCAATATTGTTAATTCATAGTTTTCCTGATATCATTTAATTCTTTCTTTGTATTTTTCTTCATCTCCTTGAGCATATTGAAGTTCTTTTTTTAAAGTCTTTGTCTGGTATGTCCGCTGTCTGGTCTTCTTCACTGATGTTTTCTGGAGTTTTATCTAGTTCCTTTGAATTGGCCATCATTTCCTGTTTCTTTTTGGTCATATAATCTTTTGTTACAGATTGTCCATTTTAATATTTTTAAATGTTAACTCTGGAATTTATTCCCTGAGAGATCTGTTTCTTGATTTTGTATCCAGCTAGTGATATGACACATTTTCTTGAGTGTCAGGAGGTAACAAAACCAAGCAAACCTAAAGAAAAAAAACAATGTCACTTACTTTGCAAATTGTCTTTGAATAGGCTGGCACTGTCCCTCAGCATTCAGCACTTCTATAAGGAAGAAATGTTAATTTCAGGGTCTACCCTGTCTTCTCTGGACCTGTGTCTTTTCCTGGGCTTGTGCTTGTAATTAGCCTTAGGAGTCTCCTGTTTATAGGAATTTGAATGCCCCCTCTGGAAACAGAGCTTCTCCATTTCTTTTCCCAGGTGTTCCACTGAAGGACTTAAAGGTAAGCCTTTTTGCCCCAGGCTGAGCAACTCAATTGTTTCTTATTCTGCTTTCACTGTCTCAAGGTGCTTTTGCCTGGAGGGCAAATTCTGGGAGGGAGGACATGCCAGAGAGTCGTTTCCCAAGTCGGTGTTTCCCTGCCAGAACAAGAGACTTTACAAAGAGGAATTTACAAAGAGACTGCCAGCCAGCTCCAAAGTGACTCTGGAGGGGATGAGAAAGAGACCGGGAAGGAAGCTGGGAGTTTCTCCCATGGCTTCCCAAAGCTATGCTTTCTTGACTGGGCACCTATCCAGCAAATGTAGCTTGGAGGAAGTATACCATCTTTAAGTCTTCTCTGCTGCCTTTATCTAGGGCAGGCTGCAACACTGGCTGCACTCAAAGCTGGGCTTCCAGCAACCTGAAGTAGCTAATCAAAAGCAGTGATCAGCAATCAGAGCACACCAGTCCTGCTCCACCTTACCCCACCCCAGATCTTGGGGAAGTAGATTTTTACATCCCTTTCTGGTACCAGCAAGTTATGCCAAGTGTTGGACCTCACTGCTGCCTGCCACAAGAGTTGGTGATGGCTGATGGTAAGTGCTAATGGAGAGAACAATTCACTGGTAATTATTGCAATTTACCAGCCCACTTCCTCCCACTCTTCCTTGCATTCTGTACAGTGTTGTACTGGACTCCAGAGTTTCAAAATAGTTGATTCTGGCAGTTCCTGCCTACTTAATTGTTTGGTGGAGGGATGGACCTTCTAACTTTCTAACTCCGCCATCTTCCCCTCTTGTATGTGGTTTTGAAAGGTCATGTATCCAAGCTTACTAAGATAATTCTATGGCAAATTAGCAGTCATATACATAGACTGGCTGTGAATGTCAAAAATTCACTTGTGACTAAAGAACTAAACTTTGAAGTTTGGGTACATATATTCTGCAACATCAAATTTGGATGCTTACAGGATTTTTTAAAAAATTATTTCTGGACTCCTGGTGAGCTTATCATCAGAGATCCAGATAGTGATACTCTTTTCATGAGTTCCCCTGACAGAAACAAAAACCAAAAGCCTCCAATTTTAATTTACATTTGGGTTCCAACTGATTATTTATGCTTCTATGTATATTTCAGTTTCTACTTTTTAAAAACTATTTTGAAAATCTGATATAGCTTTAGCCTCTGTCCTTAAGTGTGTCCCAATTCATGTGTAACAAATTGCTTTGATATTAAACTGTTCAGGGGTTGGTTATCCAGTGTATGGATAATTTGGTACCTTTTCATCTTGACCCATTTTTTCCTGTTGCCCAATAATCAGTCCCTTTTGACTGCTTGCAGTGAAGATGCTCCTGTATTGACATGTAAAATAATATGCTAGTTGTGAAAATTCTTCCTGGCTTTCATGGCAAATCTCAAATAGGTTGAACTTGATAGGCTGGCTTCAAACACATGGTGAAGGGGAGAGAGCTGGGAAGGACTGCTGACGCTTCTGCTACGACATCTTCAGAACCTGCAATGAGTGCTCCAATTGAGGAAGGTCTGGGGGAAAGGGGTGGGAAACCTCCCGAAGGCATTGGCAAAAATCTCCTGAAAGGCAGACATGCCACATTCTAAAATATTTACATGGGAATTTAGGTACAATAAAGAGTATATATACTACAGGCACATACACACACATGCATATATAAGCATATTATTCACATTAAGGGGAAACTGGAAAAGAGAAATGAAAGAGGAAATCCTAAGGTGAATAATTCGGGGAAGAAAGATGAGATGCCAACAGTGGTGAAATAAAAACACAGCACAGATTCCTGTTCCTTACGAGCTTATGTTTCCAACAGGATTACTGAAACAGCGAGTGTTCATTTTGGCATTTTCAACCAGAATACTAAAAATTTTCAGAGAACAGAAAAACTCTCCAGGTTTGTTTAAGGAAAACAAAACATAACCCGTGAAACAGCAAAGCACCTTTTGGGGCTAAGGCAGGAGCAGGAGTTGAGGGAGGGGAGTGGAAGGGCAGTAGTAGTTTGGTAGAGAAATTGTTCTTGATCAATGGCCCCAAAATGCAAAACTCGAAGGTAAAAATATATCTCTTAGTTCAAATGTTTTCTGTACTAAGGAGACCAAAACTCCTAAAATTATCCAAGCAGAGAAGGAAACTTGATATAGCTAAACTCTGATCAGATCCCTCTCCATAGCATCATTTTCTCTGTGTAATTCTTTGAGTTTCTTATCAGAAACCCTATTGCTTTCCAAACTCCTCTGCCTTCTTTTTTCTTGACCTCAGGCACCTCTGGGCATGTATACCCTGGAAGAGAGAAATGGCTTGGGCAGGGGCCTAAAACGGTGTACAAATCTGCCATGAGCTCATCCTAAATCAAGTGAGAGCAGCAGAAGAAATAGCTTGGAAACAACTAGGAAACTCCACGTCCTTTTTTTTTTTTTTCATCTCATTCTTGTAGTTTTGCAGCCACCAGATGGCGATGTTGCAGACCAGCTCACAGAGCCACCTGCCATAGTGAGCAAGTGAGAAGTGAAGGAAGTGCTGGTGTGCTGGTTTGGATGTATTATGTGTCCCAAAACGCCGTTATCTTTAATGCAACTTTGTGTGGGCAGAAAACGAATTACTGTTGATTAGGTTGGAAATTTTTGATTGGATGTTTCCATGGAGATGTGACTCAATCAACTGTGGGCAAGACCTGTCATTGGATTATTTCCATAGAGGTGTTCAGGGTGGGTCTTTATTGGCTCACTGGAGTACTTTAAAAAGAACCACACAGACCCAGAGGCAGCTGCAGCCAAGAGCGACACTTTGAAGAATGCACAGGAGCTGAGATCGGAGCTGGAACACAACCTGGGATCAGCAGACACCAGTCACCTGCCTTCCCAGTTAACAGAGGTTTTCCGGATGCCATTGGCCTTTGATGCCTTAATTTGGACATTTTCATGGCCTTCAGACTGTAACTTCGTAACCAAATAAACCCCTTTATAAAAGCCAATCCATTTCTGGTATTTTGCTTAATGGCAGCATTAACAAACAGGAACACCTGGTTAAAGGGAACTGTGGAGTGTGTTCTGTCTGTGTCCCTGGCTCAAACATGAAATGCAAAAAATAAACAGCAACTTAAAGATGGAGCTGACTTTCCTGCTTCTTTCTGAAGCAGCTGGAGTCTGCAAAGCAGCTGCCATGGGGTTAGATCAGTTTGACTTCACCAGCCTGGTTATCAGTGAAAGGAAGGGAGTTTTCAGAGAGCCAAGGTCAAGAACAAGGTTATAGTGACAGTTCGGGTGACTGCTCCAGGACAAGAAGCAAAACCCAATGGACCCCTCGAGAGCTTCGCTTCACTGCTTTCTTCCACTTCCTTCTTTGCATTGACCGAGACTCTCCTGACAACTCTCATTGCAACCTATGAGCCCACCTGCGCAACACATGCACACACACTCACATCCTAAAATGCCAAATCTGCAGAATTACCAATAACCACACTAACCAACCAAAGAAAGCTTCCATTGATTTCCTGTGTTGTAAATTGTTCCAGATAATTTCTGTGGCTTAAGGGGATCATTAACTCACTAATTTGAAATAATCTGAAGATAAGCTGAGTTTAGGTTTTCTCTTGCTCTGTGTCCAGATTCATTTAACTCAATTGTGCGAAGCACATGCTGAGGGGGCTGGAGCTCACTGTTCAATACCTGCTTGATTGTACTATGTTCCATTGCCAGATTCCTTCCACGCAGCCCCGGCTATCTGTCTAGTATTAAGATCAGAAGAGGAATTTAGGGGCTGGGCAATGAAAAGAGCATGTGCATAGAGAAGTACAAACAAGTACTATTTACTGGGGGTGGAATATGACTCAAAAATCCAGGCTCTAGTTTGGGTTCCAGGTATGATGGAGTGAGCACAACCCATACTGTCTCTACTACTGAATGCAGCTGTAAACCCTGCACAGATGCCTGTACAAGCAGTTTGAGGACCCTGAAAAATAAACAATAGCAGGAAGATTGGGGAAGTACCACCACATTGTTCAGGGTGATTCACATTTTCCCTGCAGTCTCCACCCAGTGTTGACATGTGGCAGCATAAAACCCAGAAGTGGTCAGTCAGCTCCAGACAGAGAGCACTGCAGGGCATGCCCTCTATTTCCAGCTTTAGGAGTGGGCCTCTTTATGCTCATGAAACGGGAGACTCCCACAATGTCAACCCCACAGTGGAAGCAGCAGCTGCTCCTGAAAGGCCACACAAATGCCCAAAACTCTGAGGGAAGGGAACCATCCTATCTGATTGGAGGAGGTGGGGTCCCAAGAGGCTGGAGTGAACCACGAATGGTTTTTGTCCCTCTCTCTGCCTTCTCACCACTCTGCCCCAAACAAGGGTGCAGCAGAGACAAATGCCCAATAGGGAAGGATAATGAAAGCTCCAGTTGGAAGACCAAAAAGGGGAGCTCCAGGGACATGAAAAGTAGTGGAGATATTATCTATGTAGAAAAATTCCAAGAAATCTATCATAAAGCTCTTAGAAATAAGTGAGTTTAGCAAAGTCACAGGACATAAAGTCAAAACAAGAAAATTAATTGTGTTTATATATTGTGGCAATAAATAATTGGAAATGTAATTTTTATAACTGCTTACAATAGCAGAAAAAAAAACATGAAATACTTATGAATCTAACACAACCTTTTATTGGATCTCTGTGATGAACACTACAAAATGCTGATAAAAGAAATCAAAGAAGACCTAAATAAATGAAGCATTCTGTCTGGAATGCTTATGGATTATAGGGAGACTCAACCTAGTAAAGATATCAATTCTTCTCAAATTGATCTATAAGTAACATAATTCCAACATTAAAAAACAATCCTATTTTTTAAATAGGCAAAAATATTGAACAGACACTTCATTTAAGAAATGAAAATTGAAACCACCACTTGTGTTAGAATGGCTAAAAGAAACCATACAGATAGTACCATGTTCCAATAGGGGTGGGAGCAACTGAACTGTAGCACATTGCTAGTGGGAATGCAAAATGGTATGGTCACTCTGGAAAATAGTTTGTCAGTGTTCTCTAAAGTTAAACGTATCTCTACCATATGGCCTAGATATTCCATTCCTGGGTATTTTTCCCTAGAGATATGAAAACCTACATTCACACAAAACCCTGTACACTGAATGTATAGTAACTCTATTCATACTTGCCAAACCAGGAAACACCACAAATGTCTTTTGATAGGTGAATGCATGAACTATGAAACATCCGTACCATGGAATACTACTTAGCAATTAAAAAGAACAAATAACTGATATATGCAAAACTTGAAATCTCAAAGGTATTATGCTGAATGAAAGAAGCTCATCTCAACAGGTTGCATAGTCCATGATTCCATTAATATGATATTCTTAAAAAGACAAAACTATAGTGATAAAGAATAGATCAGTGTTTGTCAGGAGTTAAGGGTGTGGGGAGTCTACAAAAGGGTAGTATAAAAGAGTCTTTTGGGGGTGTAGAACTGTTCTGAATCCTGATTGTGGTTTTACTAATCAATAAATGAGTTACAATTTGTAGAAATGTCTGCCCAAAAAGATTCAATTTTAATGCATGTTAATTTAAAAAACAACATTTAAAAAATCTGAGCTCTGCTGACAAGAGATCAGTGACATCTATCATGCACGTGTGTGAAGAGAAGCACATTTTACTCTTTGGGGGTAAATTCTGCAAAGAAAATGAATTGTGCACACCTGTATGTGCCGGATACTTTACATAGACTGTCTCATTCAATTGGTGCAACCATCCAATTGGTTAGGTTTTATTGTTCTCATTTTAAAGATGAGAAATTGGCATTTAGAATGGTTAAGTAAAGTGTCCAAGGTTAGAAAACTAATGATTAAAGAAATAAAAGTTTTCTTTCAAAGATTATGTGCCTAGCTGCTATGCAATAGCTTCCCCAACACTTAATTAAAGGAATTATATTAATTATACTTGAAAATTGTCTAATCCCTTTTAAAATTATACTTACAGCATAAAATGTATCTATTTATTAAACTATCCCCAGTAGGACTTCCACTTGGAAATGCTTTAGTCACTGGTTGGCTTTTCTGTATAATTCTGGAAAGTACTTCCCCAAATCCTATAATCCAGATCTCTGATTCTGATTGACCCTACTTTTGCTAATTGTACATGGATAAGGTTTTTACTTTATGACATACCCTTCAGAGATGAAAGGATCTGTTTCTGAGGTGGTTCTATCTCAAAGCTGAAGTTTTACCCAGGTCCTAATTAAACATGGCATGGCTATTTAAACCCTCTCATTTGATAACAGGATGTAACAGTTGCTCAAAGCTTTTAAGTAAATCACTATTTCATGTGCAGTCAGTGGAGAGCTACTAATTCATGTCTAGGTCTGGAACCCATGGACACCTCAAATAAGACTGCCCTAGTTCCCACCTCCAATACTCTTTATCAAATTCCTATCATCACCTTCCCACACATCCTTTACGCCAAAAAAAAAAAAAATCCTGACCCTCAAGCAGGTAACTTCAACATCTTTTAAGATAGTCACATTCCTTTGTGCCACTGGATATGCTCACCAGGCCCTTTGGTCTGACATTCCGTGTCCAGAAGTAGAGGCATCCAAGGAGAACAAGCCTCCAGATTCTGGCAAAGAGATTCCATCTGTGCAATTACCATTGTCAAAGGTTGAGCCCAGTGCTCACTCACCTTTGATAAAAGGAAGAACACAGAGGAAAAGGCCATCGGAAAACACGTGTGTCTGTTGGCACGGCTCTGACCCAGGAATCTAGGGGAGGAGTTTTGTTAAAACATACAAATTGTTCTTGACTTACAATCCAATTCAAAAAAAAAGGTACAAGGGAAGACTGCATATGAAATTCCAAGTATAACTAAGTATATGCTCAATTTTCTTCTCTCTACAGTTTTCCTTGAACTCAATATATATAAACCAAAATGGCTCTGCTACAGATGACTCCTACGGGCCCCAACTCTGATCTTAGGCTGGCCAGCTCATTCATTCCCTACCTTTCCCCAGGAGACAGAGAGAAGACATTAGAAGATATTTTTATCTGTTCTTTCTGCACCTGCTGTGGTTCAAGAGCTTAACACATCTTACCTGAATTATTTTGATAGCATTATAAACTGATCTTGCTAGCTTCAATCTCAACTCACAGTCAAAATGTCCAAGATATATTTCTAAAACTCAAATAAATTTATGTCCCTCCAACACTTCAAAATTTTCACTGGATAAGATAGCAGCCAGACTCTATAGTGGGACATCCAGAAGTCTTCAAAGTCAAATCCAACCTACTTTTCCAGTACTGTCCCCTACTTTTCTCCTCTGCACATCCCATGATTTAACCACACAAATCTGTTATTCTCTGAACACTGTTCAAGTGCATCTTCTGATTTGCTTATGCTATTCCTTCTGCTAAGAAGTAACCTTCTCCATTCCACCACTTGGTGGAATACTACTGGGTCAGCAAGACCTGTCTCAAAATCATCCCCTCAAAGGAGACTTCCCCATCACCCATCACCTACAGTTGGAAAGAAGTATATAACATGTCTACATAATCTGCCCATCACTGTGTGTAGCATGTTTTAGGTACTCCATAAATATTCACTGTTCTTAATATGCCCCAACATATCAACCTCTATAATTTAATGGTCTGCAAGCTACTTGGATAGATAAGATTAACCTCCCGAAAACTTTCGCTGTTTTTTCTTACTTTTACTGCACACACAAAACTAACAAAAATAATAACTATTAGTGTTGAAAATAAATTGTGTACCTACTATATATGTAGGCATGGTGTAAGGTGTTTACTATAAATTATTTTATAGATAATGGGAATCCAGACATAATTTCTGTATATGTGAGTGTATTAGTGAAGGTTCTTCAGTGGAATTGAGCAGACAGACAGACAGACAGACAGACAGACACACACACACACACACACACACACACACACACACATATCTATATAGGTATATATGTAATATAATGTCAATATAATGTCAATATAATGTCAATATTATGAGATTTATCATAGGAAATGGTTCACACAACTGTGGGGATGGGCACATCTGAATTCCATAGGACAGGCAACCGGTTAGAAATTCTGATGAAGGTTTGTGATGAATTCCCAGGAGAAGCTGGCTGGCTGAAGTAAAGATGGAAATTCTTCCCTCTGACTGCTGAAATCATGAGCTCTCCTTTTAAAGCCTTCAATTGATCGGATGAGGCTTCCTTCATTGCCAAGGCACTCTCCTTAGATGACTGTAGATGTGATCAGCCATGAATGCAATCAACTTACTGATGATGCAAATCTATGAAGTACCCTCACAGCAACAATCAGGCCTTTGCTTGTTTGACCAACCCACTGGATGCTATAGCTTCTCCAACTTGACATATGAACTTAACCTTCACAGTGAATGAGGGGCCATTCATTTTTTTAGTCATGAGCACAAATTCGCAAATGAATCTTAATTCAAATTGTAAGAGAGGCAGTATTATACAGAGGAAGAGCAAGATGCCAAGAGAAAATGGAATGGCAGGTAGGCTCTGATTTGTCATGTGTGACCTGAACTAATAATTTCCCATATCAGGCCCATGTTTTCCTAATCTATAAAATGAGGGGTTTCTTCCGGTAATGCTTCTTAAACTTTCATGTGCCTATGAATCGCTGGGTGGTCTTGTTAAACGATCTGATTCTGTAGGTCTGGGATGCAGATTATACATTTCTAACAAGCTCCCCAGTGATGTCAACACTGCCGTTCCCAGGGCCACACCTTCAATAGGGAGGTTCTAGATAACCCACAAGGTAGCATTTAGTGTCACAGTTCCAAACTAAGCAAGAGTTGGCCTGGAAGCTATATGGTGGTCTCCAGAATACAATTTCATAAATCCTACTTACAGCAAGAGAAAGGAATAAGAGGGTGCCTCTCCTTCAGGATCTGAGGAGTCCATGGGTTCACAACCAGGAATTTGCCTCCATCCAGCAGTTAAGCAGAAAAGTTATGAGGAGGAAAACAGGAATGTGGATGCCATAGAACCTGCAGCAATTCCAGTGAATTCCACTGACACTGAAAATTTCCCAAACAGTTGCAAAAGTCTTATCAAATTCTAAAATCCTCCTTTTCCTCTCTCCTACCCACATCGCTGCATAATCCAATTTCTTTGAGACATCCCCGTGAGGCAAACCAGAGCTCAGAGCAGGAGTGCGGTGTAGGTACTGTCAAGTTGTGAAGAGCTCAAACTCATTTTCTTTCTGTTTTCTTTATAGACTGTAGCTCATTAAGAAAGAAAGAAGAAATTCTGAGCTCTATCTCCTCTTTCAATTCCCAAAGCAGTGGCTTTCCAAAAAGCCACTATCCAAGTTGACAACACCAACTTTACAGGAGGGTGTGCATGAGTGGAAAATACAATTGGATTAAAGAATATTCCAGAATTGTGAAACCAGTCATCCTAGTTTGTTTTACATCCTAGGAATTAATTGGAAACCAGTTAATCTCTAATTTAAGATAATAATATAGCATATCTTGCTTTAATATGTTTGAGCCTTGACTGACACTTCATTTGTTCAGGAAGATATTTTTTTCTTTTTCTTGACAAGAGACTTTGGCAAAGCTGTGTGTAATCAACTTTTTCATTCCTTCTGGCAAGGACTATTAGATGTTAAGACAGGATGCACAGTGTCGCTGTCATGGATTTGAATATACAGCATATGGAAATGTGCCAGTTAAAGGGGAAGTTTTTAATGAGACACCTCAGCTGCCAAACATGACCTGTTTGAACACTGTTCAAACTGTGTCTAACTTCTCCAGTGCTCTCTGCTGGCATTTGCAAGGTGAAAGGAATTAAGCAACAGCAAATTGTCTTCCTGAGTCTGCAAATGTCATTTCCATGATAGATGCCTCCATTTCCCCTCTCTGGAAAATGGCGATGGAGATGACCTACCTTATTTAATCAGTGTTTATAATATTTGATTAGCCCTTCAGGCCAAAGCAGCTAGGTTTAGCTAAGAATGGAAGAATGTAAAGTCCTCTGCAAGGGGCTTTTCCTTTGTCTGCTGCCAGGAGAGATGCATTGTGCTCCAGCGCAGCTGACAATATAGCAAAGTAACTTCCATTCCCTTCCAGCCTGGGTGGATGGAAAATATGGAACTATGAGAGGGTGTTAAACATGAGCCATAGTTACAATGGGCTCCCAGGAGGATGGAAAATGGAAAATGGGCCAAACAAGTTAATGCATATTTTTAACTCATAAATAAGCCAGCAAAATTTTATTCAGTCCTTATAAAGGGCTCTGGCACAAATCCAGCCACAAATAACCTTCTTTGCCTGGCTATCCCTACATTTTTTAATGCATTTTATTTTACTGAATGAAGAACATAAAAGGAGGCTTTATTGGGTAATGACCCTACATTCAAAAGGAAATAAAGAATATAAGTAATTACTCTGATTGTGGAAATTAATATGACTATTTAATTTAATCACATGAGTATTTAAGGAAATATATATGTATCAATAAAAATTTCTCCCCTTTGTCCAGTGAAAACTATCTGAATAAATATTGCTGTTCTCCTGAAGAGTCTATTGTATAGATAAATTAAACCTTCAGATTTCTCACTTGGAAATCAACTGTTAAATCTTTCTCACACCAAATGCTATGAGGGTCCTAAGTTTTATGTCACATCCCCTGACTCTAGAAATTTACCAATCAATAATTCATTCATTTACTCATTTTTTGAAACACTTATTGGCCATCAATTATTTGCCAGGCATTGTGCTAGATAAAGGTCACACAAGGGTGACCAAAACTAAACGGCCCCTTCCTCATACACCTTGTAGTCTAATGAGGAGGGCAAAAATCAAATGATCACAAAAATAAATCTATCTACATGGCAGCACTAATTACCAGTTCTATGAAAGCTTATGATGGAGGGACATAATTGTTTCTGTGAAAGTAATGTTGGAACTGAGAGTGAAGGATCAGGAGGAGGTAAGCAGGTGGAGGTGGAGGAGGGATTACAATCGGAAGGACCAGCTTTTACAAAGGCCCTGTGGTGTGAGCGAGCACAGTGTAATAAAACAGCTGAAAGAGACTGAGGATCTAGTTGCATGCAGCATTCTCTGTATACACAATATGTGCTACAGAGCATCAGAAGAGGGAGCATCTCCATTCATGGTGGGTGCTCAGGGAAAGCTTCCTTGGGACAATGAGACTAGGAGCTAAAATTTTAAAGAAAGTGAAGATTTTAGAGAAGTAGAAAAGGGGATGCAGAATATTCCAGGCAGGCACCACAGCAAGAACAAAGATGTGGAAGTTGTCTTAGTTTCCCGACTGCTAAGACAAACACCACACAATGGGTTGGCCTAATAACAGGGATTTATTGGCTCATGGTTTTGGAGGCTGGAAAGTTTGCTTCTTCCTGGGTTGGCAGTCTTCTGACTAGTGAGCAGTCTTTCCACTCCCTGGCTTTCCCACCACATGGAGATGTCCTCTCCTTTTTCTTCTGGGTTCCTGACTTCTGGCTTCTGGCTTCTCCTCATGGCACTCTTTCCCTCTATCTGAATTTCTTCTGCTTATCTGAACTTCTTCTGCTTATAAAGGACCACATTAATCAGATTAGGGTCCACCCTCATTTAGATGGGCCATAATCTGATTCAAACAACATCTTCAAGAGATCCCATATGCAGTGGACTCATGCACAAAGAAAGAGGCCAAAAAACATGTGTTTTGAAGGTACATAATTCAACCTACCACAGAAGTACCAAAACATAAAACATGTTCATCTCTTATTACTTTTCTTTAATTGATGTATATATCAATTTATTTATTTTAAAATCATAGTTATACTTTGCCCTAATCAAAAATTGAATTTATACAGACAGAGACCTAAAATGGCAAGGAACAGTTTTTTAATACAAAACTTAACTCAAAATGGATCGACATAACTGTAAAAGGGTAAAAATGTACAACTTTTAGAAAAAATTAGGAGAAAATCTTCAGAATCTAGGCTAGGCAGAGAGTTCTTAATCTTGACACCAAAAGCATGGTTCATAAAAGGGAAATTGATGAACTGGACTTCATCAAAATTAAAAACATATGCTCTCCGGGAGGCGGGGCAAGATGGCAGACTGGTGAGCTGTAAGTTTTAGTTACTCCTCCAGGAAAGTAGGTAAAAAGCCAGGAACTGCATGGACTGGACACCACAGAGCAATCTGTCTTTGGGCATACTTCATACAACACTCATGAAAATGTCAAACTGCTGAGATCAGCGAAATCTGTAAGTTTTTGCGGCCAGGGGACCTGCGCCCCTCCCTGCCAGGCTCAGTCCCGTGGGAGGAGGGGCTGCCAGCTCCGGGAAGGAGAAGGGAGAACTGCAGTGGTAGCCCTTCTCGGAAACTCATTCTACTGATCCATACTCCAACCATAGATAGACTGAGACCAGACACCAGAGAATCTGAGAGCTGCCAGCCCAGCAGAGAGGAGACAGGCATAGAAAAAAAAAAAAATAACACGAAAAACTCCAAAATAAAAGCAGAGGATTTTTGGAGTTCTGGTGAACACAGAAAGGGGAAGGGTGGAGCTCAGGCCTTGAGGCGCATATGCAAATCCCGAAGAAAAGCTGATCTCTCAGCCCTGTGGACCTTTCCTTAATGGCCCTGGTTGCTTTGTCTATTAGCATTTCAATAACCCATTAGATCTCTGAGGAGGGCCCTTTTTTTTTTTTTAAATCCTTTTTTCTTTTTCTAAAACAATTACTCTAAGAAGCCCAATACAGAAAGCTTCAAAGAATTGCAATTTGGGCACGTCAAGTCAAGAGCAGAACTAAGAGAGCTCTGAGACAAAAGGCAATAATCCAGTGGCTGAGAAAATTCACTAAACACCACAACTTCCCAAGAAAAGGGGGGTGTCCGTTCACAGCCACCATCCTGGTGGACAGGAAACACTCCTGCCCATCGCCAGCCCCATAGCCCAGAGCTGCCCCAGACAACCCAGTGTGACGGAAGTGCTTCAAATAACAGGCACACACCACAAAACTGGGCGTAGACATTAGCCTTCCCTGCAACCTCAGCTGATTGTCCCAGAGCTGGGAAGGTGGAGCAGTGTGAATTAACAAAGCCCCATTCAGCCATCATTTGAGCAGACTGGGAGCCTCTCTACACAGCCCAGCAGCCCAGAACTGCCCTGGGGGGACGGCACTCACTTGTGACATAGCACAGTCATCCCTCAACAGAGGACCCGGGGTGCACGGCCTGGAAGAGGGGCCCACTTGCAAGTCTCAGGAGCCATACGCCAATACCAAAGACTTGTGGGTCAGTGGCAGAGAAAAACTGTGGCAGGACTGAACTGAAGGATTAGACTATTGCAGCAGCTTTAAAACTCTAGGATCATCAGGGAGATTTGATTGTTAGGGCCACCCCTCCTCCCCGACTGCCCAGAAACACGCCCCACATACAGGGCAGGCAACACCAACTACACACGCAAGCTTGGTACACCAATTGGGCCCCACAAGACTCACTCCCCCACTCACCAAAAAGGCTAAGCAGGGGAGAACTGGCCTGTGGAGAACAGGTGGCTCGTGGATGCCACCTGCTGGTTAGTTAGAGAAAGTGTACTCCACGAAGCTGTAGATCTGATAAATTAGAGATAAGGACTTCAATAGGTCTACAAACCCTAAAAGAACCCTATCAAGTTCAGCAAATGCCACGAGGCCAAAAACAACAGAAAATTATAAAGCATGTGAAAAAAACAGACGATAAGGATAACCCAAGCCCAAGCACCCAAATCAAAAGACCAGAAGAGACACAGCACCTAGAGCAGCTACTCAAAGAACTAAAGATGAACAATGAGACCATAGTACGGGATATGAAGGAAATCAAGAAGACTCTAGAAGAGCATAAAGAAGACATTGCAAGACTAAATAAAAAAATGGATGATCTTATGGAAATTAAAGAAACTGTTGACCAAATTAAAAAGATTCTGGACACTCATAGTACAAGACTAGAGGAAGGTGAACAACGAATCAGTGACCTGGAAGATGACAGAATGGAAAACGAAAGCATAAAAGAAAGAATGGGGAAAAAAATTGAAAAAATCGAAATGGACCTCAGGGATATGATAGATAATATGAAACGTCCGAATATAAGACTCATTGGTGTCCCAGAAGGGGAAGAAAAGGGTAAAGGTCTAGGAAGAGTATTCAAAGAAATTGTTGGGGAAAACTTCCCAAATCTTCTAAACAACATAAATACACAAATCATAAATGCTCAGCGAACTCCAAATAGAATAAATCCAAATAAACCCACTCCAAGACATATACTGATCACACTGTCAAACACAGAAGAGAAAGAGCAAGTTCTGAAAGCAGCAAGAGAAAAGCAATTCACCACATACAAAGGAAACAGCATAAGACTAAGTAGTGACTACTCAGCAGCCACCATGGAGGCAAGAAGGCAGTGGCACGATATATTTAAAATTCTGAGTGAGAAAAATTTCCAACCAAGAATACTTTATCCAGCAAAGCTCTCCTTCAAATTTGAGGGAGAGCTTAAATTTTTCACAGACAAACAAAAGCTGAGAGAATTTGCTAACAAGAGACCTGCCCTACTGGAGATACTAAAGGGAGTCCTACAGACAGAGAAACAAAGACAGGACAGAGAGACTTGGAGAAAGGTTCAGTACTAAAGAGATTCGGTATGAGTACAATAAAGGATATTAATAGAGAGAGGGAAAAATATGGCAAACATAAACCAAACGATAAGTTGGCCGATTCAAGAAATGCCTTCACGGTTTTAACGTTGAATGTAAATGGATTAAACTCCCCAATTAAAAGATATAGATTCGCAGAATGGATCAAAAAAAAATGAAACATCAATATGTTGCGTACAAGAGACTCATCTTAGACACAGGGACACAAAGAAACTGAAAGTGAAAGGATGGAAAAAAATATTTCATGCAAGCTACAGCCAAAACAAAGCAGGTGTAGCAATATTAATCTCAGATAAAATAGACTTCAAATGCAGGGATGTTTTGACAGACAAAGAAGGCCACTACATACTAATAAAAGGGGCAATTCAGCAAGAAGAAATAACAATCGTAAATGTCTATGCACCCAATCAAGGTGCCACAAAATACATGAGAGAAACACTGGCAAAACTAAAGGAAGCAATTGATGTTTCCACAATAATTGTGGGAGACTTCAACACATCACTCTCTCCTATAGATAGATCAACCAGACAGAAGACCAATAAGGAAATTGAAAACCTAAACAATCTGATAAATGAATTAGATTTAACAGACATCTACAGGACATTACATCCCAAATCACCAGGATACACATACTTTTCTAGTGCTCACGGAACTTTCTCCAGAATAGATCATATGCTGGGACATAAAACAAGCCTCAATAAATTTAAAAAGATTGAAATTATTCAAAGCACATTCTCTGACCACAATGGAATACAATTAGAAGTCAATAACCATCAGAGACTTAGAAAATTCACAAATACCTGGAGGTTAAACAACACACTCCTAAACAATCAGTGGGTTAAAGAAGAAATAGCAAGAGAAATTGCTAAATATATAGAGACGAATGAAAATGAGAACACAACATACCAAAACCTATGGGATGCAGCAAAAGCAGTGCTAAGGGGGAAATTTATAGCACTAAACGCATATATTAAAAAGGAAGAAAGAGCCAAAATCAAAGAACTAATGGATCAACTGAAGAAGCTAGAAAATGAACAGCAAACCAATCCTAAACCAAGTACAAGAAAAGAAATAGCAAGGATTAAAGCAGAAATAAATGACATAGAGAACAAAAAAACAATAGAGAGGATAAATATCACCAAAAGTTGGTTCTTTGAGAAGATCAACAAGATTGACAAGCCCCTAGCTAGATTGACAAAATCAAAAAAAGAGAAGACACATATAAACAAAATAATGAATGAAAAAGGTGACATAACTGCAGATCCTGAAGAAATTAAAAAAATTATAAGAGGATATTATGAACAACTGTATGGCAACAAACTGGATAATGTAGAAGAAATGGACAATTTCCTGGAAACATATGAACAACCTAGACTGACCAGAGAAGAAACAGAAGACCTCAACCAACCCATCACAAGCAAAGAGATCCAGTCAGTCATCAAAAATCTTCCCACAAATAAGTGCCCAGGGCCAGACGGCTTCACAGGGGAATTCTACCAAACTTTCCAGAAAGAACTGACACCAATCTTACTCAAACTTTTTCAAAACATTGAAGAAAAGGGAACACTACCTAACTCATTTTATGACGCTAACATCAATCTAATACCAAAACCAGGCAAAGATGCTACAAAAAAGGAAAACTACCGGCCAATCTCCCTAATGAATATAGATGCAAAAATCCTCAACAAAATACTTGCAAATCGAATCCAAAGACACATTAAAAAAATCATACACCATGACCAAGTGGGGTTCATTCCAGGCATGCAAGGATGGTTCAACATAAGAAAAACAATCAATGTATTACAACACATTAAAAACTCGAAAGGGAAAAATCAATTGATCATCTCAATAGATGCTGAAAAAGCATTTGACAAAATCCAACATCCCTTTTTGATAAAAACACTTCAAAAGGTAGGAATTGAAGGAAACTTCCTCAACATGATAAAGAGCATATATGAAAAACCCACAGCCAGCATAGTACTCAATGGTGAGAGACTGAAAGCCTTCCCTCTAAGATCAGGAACAAGACAAGGATGCCCGCTGTCACCACTGTTATTCAACATTGTGCTGGAAGTGCTAGCCAGGGCAATCCGGCAAGACAAAGAAATAAAAGGCATCCAAATTGGAAAAGAAGAAGTAAAACTGTCATTGTTTGCAGATGATATGATCTTATATCTAGAAAACCCTGAGAAATCAACGATACACCTACTAGAGCTAATAAACAAATTTAGCAAAGTAGCGGGATACAAGGTTAATGCACATAAGTCCGTAATGTTTCTATATGCTAGAAATGAACAAACTGAAGAGACACTCAAGAAAAAGATACCATTTTCAATAGCAACTAAAAAAATCAAGTACCTAGGAATCAACTTAACCAAAGATGTAAAAGACCTATAAAAAGAAAACTACATAACTCTACTAAAAGAAATAGAAGGGGACCTTAAAAGATGGAAAAATATTCCATGTTCATGGATAGGAAGGCTAAATGTCATTAAGATGTCAATTCTACCCAAACTCATCTACAGATTCAATGCAATCCCAATCAAAATTCCAACAACCTACTTTGCAGACTTGGAAAAGCTAGTTATCAAATTTATTTGGAAAGGGAAGATGCCTCGAATTGCTAAAGACACTCTAAAAAAGAAAAACGAAGTGGGAGGACTTACACTCCCTGACTTTGAAGCTTATTATAAAGCCACAGTTGCCAAAACAGCATGGTACTGGCACAAAGATAGACATATAGATCAATGGAATCGAATTGAGAATTCAGAGATAGACCCTCAGATCTATGGCCGACTGATCTTTGATAAGGCCCCCAAAGTCACTGAACTGAGTCATAATGGTCTTTTCAACAAATGGGGCTGGGAGAGTTGGATATCCATATCCAAAAGAATGAAAGAGGACCCCTACCTCACCCCCTACACAAAAATTAACTCAAAATGGACCAAAGATCTCAATATAAAAGAAAGTACCATAAAACTCCTAGAAGATAATGTAGGAAAACATCTTCAAGACCTTGTATTAGGCGGCCACTTCCTAGACTTTACACCCAAAGCACAAGCAACAAAAGAGAAAATAGATAAATGGGAACTCCTCAAGCTTAGAAGTTTCTGCACCTCAAAGGAATTTCTCAAAAAGGTAAAGAGGCAGCCAACTCAATGGGAAAAAATTTT
Organism: Choloepus didactylus; assembly: GCF_015220235.1. Taxonomy (NCBI): domain Eukaryota; kingdom Metazoa; phylum Chordata; class Mammalia; order Pilosa; family Megalonychidae; genus Choloepus; species Choloepus didactylus. The sequence goes on along the minus strand of NC_051312.1, from coordinate 147,272,322 downwards.
TGGAAACCATGTATCTGACAAAAGACTGATATTTGCATATACAAAGAAATCCTACAACTCAATGACAATAGTACAGACAGCCCAATTATAAAATGGGCAAAAGATATGAAAAGACACTTCTCTGAAGAGGAAATACAAATGGCCAAAAAACACATGAAAAAATGTTCCGCTTCACTAGCTATTAGAGAGATGCAAATTAAGACCACAATGAGATACCATCTAACACCGGTTAGAATGGCTGCCATTAAACAAACAGGAAACTACAAATGCTGGAGGGGATGTGGAGAAATTGGAACTCTTATTCATTGTTGGTGGGACTGTATAATGGTTCAGCCACTCTGGAAGTCAGTCTGGCAGTTCCTTAGAAAACTAGATATAGAGCTACCATTCGATCCAGCGATTGCACTTCTCGGTATATACCCGGAAGATCGGAAAGCAGTGACACGAACAGATATCTGCACGCCAATGTTCATAGCAGCATTATTCACAATTGCCAAGAGATGGAAACAACCCAAATGTCCTTCAACAGATGAGTGGATAAATAAAATGTGGTATATACACACGATGGAATACTACGCGGCAGTAAGAAGGAACGATCTGGTGAAACATATGACAACATGGATGAACCTTGAAGACATAATGCTCAGCGAAATAAGCCAGGCACAAAAAGAGAAATATTATATGCTACCACTAATGTGAACTTTGAAAAATGTAAAACAAATGGTTTATAATGTAGAATGTAGGGGAACTAGCAGTAGAGAGCAATTAAGGAAGGGGGAACAATAATCCAAGAAGAACAGATAAGCTATTTAACGTTCTGGGGATGCCCAGAAATGACTATGGTCTGTTAATTTCTGATGGATATAGTAGGAACAAGTTCACAGAAATGTTGCTATATTAGGTAACTTTCTTGGGGTAAAGTAGGAACAGGTTGGAAGTTAAGCAGTTATCTTAGGTTAGTTGTCTTTTTCTTACTCCCTTGTTATGGTCTCTTTGAAATGTTCTTTTATTGTATGTTTGTTTTCTTTTTAACTTTTTTTTTTCATACAGTTGATTTAAAAAAGAAGGGAAAGTTAAAAAAAAAAAAAAAAAGAAAAACAAGGAAAAAAAAAAAAAAGATGTAGTGCCCCCTTGAGGAGCCTGTGGAGAATGCAGGGGTATTCGCCTACCCCACCTCCATGGTTGCTAACATGACCACAGACATAGGGGACTGGTGGTTTGATGGGTTGAGCCCTCTACCATAAGTTTTACCCTTGGGAAGACGGTTGCTGCAAAGGAGAGGCTAGGCCTCCCTATATTTGTGCCTAAGAGTCTCCTCCTGAATGCCTCTTTGTTGCTCAGATGTGGCCCTCTCTCTCTGGCTAAGCCAACTTGAAAGGTGAAATCACTGCACTCCCCCCTACGTGGGATCAGACACCCAGGGGAGTGAATCTCCCTGGCAACGTGGAATATGACTCCCGGGGAGGAATGTAGACCCGGCATCATGGGACGGAGAACATCTTCTTGACCAAAAGGGGGATGTGAAAGGAAATGAAATAAGCTTCAGTGGCAAAGAGATTCCAAAACGAGCCGAGAGATCACTCTGGTGGGCACTCTTACGCACACTTTAGACAACTCTTTTTAGGTTCTAAAGAATTGGGGTAGCTGGTGGTGGATACCTGAAACTATCAAACTACAACCCAGAACCCATGAATCTCGAAGACAATTGTATAAAAATGTAGCTTATGAGGGGTGACAATGGGATTGGGAAAGCCATAAGGACCAAACTCCACTTTGTCTGGTTTATGGATGGATGTGTAGAAAAGTAGGGGAAGGAAACAAACAGACAAAGGTACCCAGTGTTCTTTTTTACTTCAATTGCTCTTTTTCACTCTAATTATTATTCTTGTTATTTTTGTGTGTGTGCTAATGAAGGTGTCAGGGATTGATTTAGGTGATGAATGTACAACTATGTAATGGTACTGTAAACAATCGAAAGTACAATTTGTTTTGTATGACTGCGTGGTATGTGAATATATCTCAATAAAATGATGATTAAAAAAAAAAAAAAAAAAAAAAAAAAAACATATGCTCTCCAAAAGCCCATGTGAAGAGGATTACAGGAAAAACAAACTACAGATTGAGAAAAAATATTTGCAAACCACATATCCAGCAATGAATTAGTATCAAGAATATACAAAGAACTCTCAAAATCAACATTAAAGAAAAAATAAAGAAGAATCCAATTAGAAAATGAGATAAAGACAGAAAGAGTCTTTTAAACAAAAAGGATATACAGATGGCACATAAACTCATGAAAAGATGTTTAACCTATTAGCCATCAGGGGAACATAAATGAAAACCATGATGACATGACTAAAATAAAAATGTGACAATACCAAATGCTGGCAAGGATGTGAAAGAAGTGTATCACTGCTGGCAGGAATGTAAAATGGTACAACCACTCTGAAAACCAGTTGGGCAGTTTCTTATGAAACTAAACATGTAACTACCACATGACCCAGCAATGACTCTGCTGGAAATTTATCCAGAAAAACGAAAACTTAACTTCACACACAAAAAAGTGTACACACATGCTCACAGCAACTTTATTCACCCTAGCCAAAAACTGGAAATAGCCCCGGTGCCCTTCAATGAGTGAATGATTAAACAAATAGAGGTCATGACATGGAATAATATTCAGGAATGAAAAGTAGCAAACTATTAAAACATACAACAATTTAGATGTGAGTGAATCAAAGCCAGTCCTCAAAGGTTACATGCTGTATGATTCCATTTATGTAACATTTTGGAAATGACAACATTTTAGAGCTAGAGAACAGACTAGTAGTTGCCAGAGGTTAGGGGTAGGAATTGGGGTGGGGGAAGCTCTGGTTTTAAAAGGGCATCAGAAGATATTCTTCCAGTGTTGGAACCATTTTATATATTGACAGTGCTGCTGGAGACATGAACCTACACATGTCAAAATATTATAGCAATAAATACACAGATACATAAATGAGTACAAGTAAAACCAGGCAAATCCAAATAAAATAGGTGGATTGTATCAGTGTCGATATCCTGGTTGTGATTCTACACTATGGTTTCACAAGATGTTACCACTGGGGAAAACTGGGTACGGGTACAGGGACTTCTTTGTATTATTTCTTACAACTGCATATGAATCTGCAATTATCTTCAATAAAAATTTCAGTGGAAAGTAGCCTTAAAAACATGGTACAGCTTCCTCTTGGGAAGAAATCAGACACAAAATAATAACATGAGAAGAAAGCATGAGGATGTACTTGCTTGCCCTTCTCTCTATGCCAGAGCGGGCTACCAAAACATCAGAGTTCAATGCAAGAAAGAATGACAAGCATCTGGGGACGAGGCTGTGGAGGTAATAGGGCCCAAGTAGTCCCCAGGACCCTGAGCATTCTGGGGGTTCTAGATCTCAGTTGGAAAACAGAAAGCATTAGTCAAAGCATTGAAATAGCAGGCATAAAAATGACTTCAGGCAGTGAAATTGTGGTGAAAATTGCAAGCCTTCACATATGAACCTCTTTTATCTGAGTATCTGACACTCAGATTCTCAGACTGTATGGGCTTCTACTTCTCTTTTTCAAATGAAAGGACTTGTGTTTCATAAAAAAAGAAGAACAGTCTGCTGCTCTTTATTTATTTCCAAATAAAAGAACTTGTGTTTCATTTTTTAAAAAAAGAACAGTCTGCTGCTCTTCTGTATCATTTTGAACTATTCATACTCGTCTCCACAAATGCTTTTTGCCTTAAAATATCCTGTCTTGTTAATAGAGTTACACCAACTTTCCTTTGGTTTGTGTTTGTGCCATTTATTTTTGTCCGTCTTTTTACTCTCAATCCTTCTGTGCCCTTATATTTTAGATAAGTCTCTCATAACTGCAAATAGTTGAGGCTGGAGTTGTTTGATAAATGCTGAAAATCAGTCTTTCAACTAGAGCATTTAGTCCTCTTATTTTTTATGCTTTTAATCATATATTTGGGTTTAAATATACCATTGCACTGCTTGTTTCCTATTTGCTTTACCCATTCTGCTCTTTCTCTTCTTTACTTTTTTTGAAAATTTATTTATTTTATTATTCTATTTCCTTCAATTATTTTGATGCCTATACCTTATTTCACTGCTCTCTCAGTGGTTATGCTGAAGATTACAATGTGCATTCATGATACATCAAAAACCTAAAATGAATAAATGCTTTCACCTATTTCTAGATATTGCAAGGACCTTAGAACCTCTCATAATCCCTCTTACATGCTGTTGTCAAACATTTTTATTATAAATATGTAGCTTCATTAGACATTATTTTAATACTATTATTAAATGTGGTAAATATTTGTTTAGATTTACTTTCATAATTACTTATATCACTACTCTGCATTCCTTTCTGCATCTCTAACTTCCCATCTGACACAAATGTTGAAAATTTTAAAGCAGATTAGATACAACTGAAGAGAGAATTAATCAACTAGAAAGCATATCCAAATAAAATATCAAAACTGAAAAACATGAAAGGAAAAAGGATTGAAAATACAGAAAAATGAATAAGAGATACAAGACTATTGTGGGAAAAAGTCTAAATATGCATGTAATTGGAGCTTCAGATGAAAAGAATTTAGAGAATAGTGCAGAATAAGAAAATTTAACTGAATCTGATCTTTTAAAGTTACATCCATTTAAGTTCCATTGATTATTCAGTTCTAGAACTTTCTTCTTGTTCACTTTTATCATTTTCAATTTTTTTTATGAAATTTCATTCTTATACTTCAATTCCTTCAACATATTAAGTAATTGTATTTTAAAGTGTGCATCTGATAATTCCACTACTTTGATGCCCTCTGAGTTTGTTTCTTTTGGTTTCCAATTAAGTATTTTTATTTCCTTATATCTGATGGTGTTGAAATTATACTTGAAAAATTGTAGAGATATTTGAGATCTAGAATGACATTATCTTCCCTCAGACCATCCGACCATATAGTCCTTCTAAGTCTCAACCCAAAGCACTGGGGTTTCACCACTCCCAATATTTGTTGCCAAGTCATTCGAGTCCACTAAATTTCTTCTGAGCAGTGCTTCTTGAAGCCCATAAATGTTCTCCAAGTTAAAAGCTCACTTCCAATCCCACTCCTTCCATACAGTGCTTTCCTTGTTAATATCCTAAATCCCAACTCAGTCCCTGTTTCCTTCCCTACTTTTCCTGTTCATCAGCCAAGAAGATGGTGGAGCTTTATTTTCTGCTCTTTGCATTGTGAAAATAAGTGCTTCCTCCAAAATACAAAATCATATTATAACTCTGAATATAACACTTCTGACTTTACACAGCCCCTCTCTCCAAACCTCACTTCCTGCCACCCATAACCTATTCTAGTTGAAAATTGCAGTTTTAGGACTTTGCTTATCACATTCTATTTTTCTTCCATCCCATCCAAACATATGGGTCTCCTGTATCCCTCCCTTCAGATTTCTACTCTGGGGCAGGCTAATTTGACATACAAATTAGAGCTGAAATTTCAAACTCAAATAATTTCAATTTAATTTCAGTTTAATTGGGGCTTTTTCAAGGGATGTGCTAAATTCCAAAGTAGTAAGGAACTGACAATTGAAGCTCTGTGAGCCAACAGTGTGGTATATGCAAACAGCACTGGCCCAGCAGGAGAAAAGAATTCTCAATCTCTATTCAATGAGCCTTGAGCTCTGAGAGGGTAGGGGCTAGCTTTCTCCAGTTTACTGGTGTATCCTGGCTGCTCAGGGTAGGGATGCCTTCCCTGCCTAGCCAAATCCCAATCATAAGCTCATCTCCTGTTGGTCTGAGATGCTGGTCTGTACTTGGACATCTGGCCCCTGTTGGGCCTCACCTGATTCTCTGTATTAATGGTTTAAACCATGTAGGTCTGATCTAACAGTCTGCAGGAATAGGCAGTATTGACGGCTGTCTCCTGCTTATCTCCGGTTAAGACCCAGAGCTGGATCCCAGCCTGGCACAGAGCAGCTATTGTGTCTGGAATTCCTTCCTACAGCCGGTCTTCAATCCCAGTAGCTCCTGGAGGGATCAAAGACACCAGAGCTCACATTTACAGTAAAGTGGTAGCTGCCTAGTTTCCCCAAGGCCCCATCAAGCCAGGTGATATCTTCCATGGGCTAGTGCTGGGCTGAACAGCCAGGATAGGGCACTGAACTGGAGAAAGCTGGCCCTTATCCTCTCAGAGCTCAAGGCTCATTGAATAAAGTTTGACAACTGGGTTGTCTGAGGAGAAGTCAGGGTGTGGTGTGAGCATGTAACAGGAGGACCTGAACTTCATCTGGCAGGTCAAGGGATGCCTTGCTGAAGAAGTGCCCTTTAAGCTCAGGTCTGAAGTATAAAGCAAAGAGGTGGGGGATGAGGGGACTTAACTTCCAGGTAGAGAGATCGGTATGTGTGAAGGCCCAGGGGTCAGAGGAGAAGACACAGAAAGGGAGGCAGAGCAGGGTCCAAATGTGCAGTTCAACAGCCCCATGAAAAGTGATGTCTCAATCCTAGTCTTTCCCTCCAAGGGTTAGCCTGAAAGCTACCAAGTAAGGTGAGTTGATTCTCCAGATGCTGTGCCATTCCCATTAGAAGCTCATCTCAGTTGTCAAGGGATGCCTTGGCCTCACGCCGAAAACTGGCCCATGGCTGGAAATCCTCTTCACTTACCACCTATGGGACAGACAGAGGCTCGTTCACAACCCTGGATGGGTGTGGAAGCAGAATCTCTCCCCATTACCTCCATCTTCTGGGCCTTTTATGGGCCTGTTTGAGCTTCACTGTGCAATTGGATGGTGCTTTCTCCTCAATGCTTAATTTTCTGAATGCACAAATCAGTGAAAGATCAATCCTCATGTTCCATTATCACCCAACATCTATTGAGCCCCTACGCTGCTCTGAGCACTGGAGATACAGTTTATATGCTGGTGGAGGATAAGAGACATTATCCAAATAAATAATGTAAAAGAATAGAGAATTTAAAGGAATGCTATTTTAAAATGCTGTGAATAAAATAAAAAATAAAAAGGGAGAAAAAAAAAAGCTCGCTTCCATAAAGACACGTTTAAGTCCTAACCCCAAGTCTTGTGGGTATGGATTAATTTTTAAAGACAATCTTTAAAGATCCTATTAAGTTGAGGCCACACTGAATCAGGGTGTGTTTTAATTAGGTATGACTAGAGTCCTTATAAGCCAAGGAAGTTTGGGCACATAGGTGAAAGCCATAGGAGGAGACAGAAGGGGACAAATGGCCATGTGACAGAGACAGAGACTGATGACTAGCAAGCTACCAGCAGAATGAGACAGTATTCAGAGAAGGCATAGCCTGCCAATGGCTTGATTTGGGGCTTCTAGCCTCCACACTGTGGACCAATAAATAATTCCTGTTAAGCCAACCAGTTTGTGGTATTTATTATGAGTCCTGGGAAACTAAGACACTGGCTTTCATCTCAGGGATCTTGACTTCATAAATCTTCGTAGCCTCGTTAACTCTCAATGTTTCAAATATATTTTTTTCTCCAAATTTGCTAGTTTATCTCAGTGGAAGTGTTGGTCTAAACTCTCTCATCTGCCATTTCTGGAAGCAGAAGTCTCAGTTAACTTTTTCATATTGGTTGGTATATAATGCTCCCATTTATCCTGTGAGACTTTGCTCCAGAGCCCTCCATCTGAAATATTTTCTCCCTACACCTATCCTTGTGAAAGGTAAAATTCTGTGTCCACGTGCCTTGTTCTAGTTTGCTAATGCTGCTGGGATGCAAAACACCAGAAATGGATTGGCTTTTATAAAGGGGGGTTTATTTGGTTACACAGTTACTGCCTTACATAAAGTGTCCAATGTAACGCATCAACAATCGGATAACTCCACTGGAGGATGGCCAATGGTGTCCGGAAAATCTTTGTTAGCTGGGAAGGCATGTGGCTGGCATCTGCTCCATGTTCTGGTTTCAAAATGGCTTTCTCCCAGGACGTTCCTCTCTAGGATTCAGCTCCTCTTCAAAATGTCACTCTTGGTTGCTCTTGGGGCATCCTCTCTTAGCTTCTCTGGAGCAAGAGTCTGCTTTCAACAGCCATCTTCAAACTGTCTCTCATCTGCAGCTCCTTTCTCAGCTTCTGTGCATCTTCAAAGTGTCCCTCTTGGCTGTGGCAAGCTCTTCAAAATGTCACTCTCAGCTGCATTGAGTTCCTTCTGTTTGTCAGCTCATTTATATGGCTCCAGTGATTTAATTTAGACCCACCCTGAATGGGTGGGGCAACACCTCCATGGAAATCATCCAATTAGAGTCATCACCCACAGTTGGGTGGGGCACATTTCCATGCAAACAACCTAATCCAAATGTTCCAACTTAATCCCCACTAATACGTCTGCCCCACAAGATTGCATCAAAGAATATGGCTTTTTCTGGGGGACATAATACATTCAAACCAGCACATGCCCTAAAAATATTTGTATCCCATTTGATTTGTTATTCTTTCTGAATATAGAAGTTTAGTTTGACCATCATTTTCATGCAGATTTTTTAAATCATTTGCCACATTATCTTCTATCACTCAGAGTTGTGGATGAGAACTCAGCATGAGGGGAAATTTCTTCCTTTTCTTCCCTTACCTGTTTGCATCCAACTCTTCTTCCTTCTTTTCTACTTCCTATTCTCTCCCTCCTTCCCCTCTACTTCCATCTGTTCTACCTCCTCTTTCCTCTTTGTTGATAAGTACCGTGATGGCTTGGAGCCATATCTACCCCAGAAAAATAATTTTTAAACTAAATCTATTCCTTCAGGTGTAAACCCATTGTGAGTAGGACATTTTGATGAAGTTACTTCAGTTAAGGTTTGGTCCAGAGTGGGTCTTAATCCTACTACTGGATTCTTGTTAAGCAAAATGAAACTCAGACAAAGGGATAAAGCCATGGGAATAAGATGCTGATGTTCAAGAGGACCTGGAAGAGAAACAAGAAGCCAGGAGAGGCATCATGTGCATTTCCAGGTAACAGAGAGCCCAGGATAAAGGATCACCAGCAGCCAGCCTCACAATGCCAGGCAGCAGAAAGCATCATGTTGATGATGCTTGATTTGGACTTCTCCTAGCTCAAAACCATGGGCTAATAAATTATCATTGTTTAAGCCAACCCATTACATGGCATTTGTAGCCAAGGAAACAAAAAGTACTTCCCTCTGTTTTTCCTTGCTGGATTCCTATTGATTGGATATTGGATCTCATTATTGATTCTCTTTAGTCTTATTTTTTGCTTTCCAAATTTTTATCTTTATTGGTTTTCATAATAAATTCTGCGCAACTTTCTCAATTTCATGTTTTAGCCCTTCCATATATTTGCATGTGTAGATTTTAGCAATCACATTAGTGTTTTTCCCTTAATTTTCATTCCTTTCTTTCTCTCTGACTGTTCCATTCATGTAGCATTCTGTTCTTATTTTAGAAATGAAGTATTTTCTTTTATCTAAGAATACAGATTTTTGTTTGTATTTCTTTGTGGTGGTTTAAAAATGTGTCCAAAAATCCTTTGACAATGCCATCCTTCAAAAGATAGAGCCTAATTCCCCTCCATTGGGTGCAGGGTAAGCTTGGTAACTCACTTTTAATGAATAGAATATGGCAGAAATTAAGTCAGCAGTAAAATGACAAATTAAGCAGTTTAACTCTAGAAGTACCAATGTATGTGGGCTCAAATTTCATTCATCAGTACTCAAAAGTCATGGAGTAACTTCTCTGTTATGATGCTTAAGGACATGTTCCATTTAGATACAAATTTGAATATTATAGAAAGAGGTTACAGCATTTAAAAATGTAGGAGCAGCTTACAATAATAGTGAGTTTAAATCCCACAAGCTATTAGAGGTGATTTGCACGCAATCAGGTAAATCAAACATTACTTGCCAGCAAAGCAAGGTTTATCATAAAGTCCAAAGCAGAAAATAGATAAAATATAAAATTAGTGGAAATATGTAATTCCACATAGAATTGATGACTCCAGATAGCTGGTTGGCCAAAACTGGAACAAACCAGACCTAATGGTAGAAGCATGACAGTGGCAGTAAAAGGATTTGTTTCTTAACCTGTGAGGCTTAATACATAATAGGAATCCTTGCTAATTTAATAACATAAATTACTAGTACCTGGTTGTGTGGATATTAATTCACAAATATTTTTCTAATACTTTCCATGTACCAGGCACTGAGCTAAGTTCTAGAGATACAAATGTGAGTAAAACATAGATATGAGGCTTCTTTTGAAACTTATGCTCTTGCAAGAGATTGAAACATTAATCAAATAATTCACACAAGTAATTATTTGACTAAGTCAGCATTTCCCAAACTTTTGAATGAAGACTGTTTTAAAAATTAAAATGTATTGATGTAACACCAAGAAGAGATTATATGATATAATGGACAAATGAATGAAAGCAGACAGTGAGAAAATGGTATCACAGATTACTTAATTGCCATAAGGAATGAAAACAATTTGATTCATGTGGGTTTTTATTCTATAGTAGAAAAATGTCCAAATTAGAGTGATAAAATATTTTATTAAAATTATTTAAATTTAATAATAAATAATTTAATAAATTATTATTTATAAATAATAATAAATAAAGTAAATAAATAAAATAAATAAATAATAAATTATTTATTAAAAACAAGAATAAACAAGATAATAAAGTATCACAATGTATGTTAAAAAAAATAAGAGAAGATATATATGATAGAACAGCAAAGACAAAATAGACCAATACATCAATATGATAGTTAGTTGATAAACACTGCCTAAGCATCAATGCACAAACCCAATGCCATTTATTCATGCATCAGGTGATCAATCACGCAACAATTTGCATTCTTCATGACAGCACTCCTTTTCTTAAAAGGAAGACTATTGCATAGTAAAACCAACAAAGACTTACATGTTCTTCATTTTTTTCATATATATACATTTTAAAAATTCTTTTAATAAGAAAACCTATTCTGTGTCTCACTTTCTTTTTATCACGTATACTCCCTTCCCCACCAAGGGATTCTTGGGACACTCTGTAGAAGCACCAATGAGGAATTCACTGGGGAACATATTTTAATTCTTTAGAGAATACAAGATAACAGAATATTAAGAATACATATGGAAGTTTCCAGAAGATGGTGGTTAGGAGAGACAGGACAAAAAAATATCTCCATGAAAAATACTACATATAAGACAGAAAGTGACCCAGAACACCAGTTTCAGTGAAGCATCAGCTGGACAAGGTCTGCTAAATCCACAGGGACAATGCACTTGGTGAAACCAGGAGTCTGTATTCTGAATAGAGTGAGTGAGCCTGCTGAATAACTGGCAGCCACACTACAGTCTGGAGAAGCCGTGGGTTGGCATTTGGAGTCAAGATAGTTTTAAAAACCTAAAAGCAGCTGTGAATACGGCAGTGAAAAATGCACAGTGAAATGTGGCAGGAACTGCGTCCCCACAACCTGTGGGCATGCCTCCATATCTGGCATGAATGATAGCCTTTCGTGCACCCTCTGCTAATTGCCTCAGAGCGCAGAAAGCAGAGATCAGCCAAAAGGGGAAAATAACCATGCCCCTTACAGCCATCTTCCCGGCGGGCTGGGAACGCTCCTGCCCGGTGCCAGTGCCACAGCCCAGAGCTGCACCAAACAACCCAGTGCGACGGGAAGTTTTTCCAGCAACAGGTGCACATGCCACAATATCTGGCATGGACAATAGGCTTTCCCGCACATGCAGCTAATTGTCCAGGAGCTAGGAAGGTGGAGCTGTGCGAAAAGGGGGAAACTAACATGCCCCATACAGCCATCCTTTCAGCAAGCTGGGAGCGCCCCTACACAGTCCTGTGACCCAAAACTTCCCTTGGGGGATGGTGTGCACCTGTGATGTAACACAACCCTCCCTCAGCAGAGGCCCTAGAAGGGCACAGCTTGGAAGAGGGACCAACTCAGAAATCCCAGGGACCATATGCCAATACCAAGGACTTATGGGACAGTGGCAGAGACAAACTGTGGTGAGACTGAACTGAATGTTCAGACTCTTGCAACAGCTTTAAATCTCAAGGAGCACCAGGGAGATTTGATTATTAAAGTCACCCTCCCTACCTAACTGCACAGACACATGCCCCACATTCAGGGCAGACAGCACCAACTACACATGCAAACCTTGTGCAACAACTGGACCCCCCACAAGACTCAGACCCCCACCCACCACAAAGACAAAGTTGGGGAGAAGTGGCTTGAGGGGAGTATGTGGATCATGGATGCCACATGCTGGTTAGTTAAAGTGTATGCCACAAAGCTGTAGCTCTGACAAATTAGAGATAAGTATTTGAATAATCCTACATATCCTAAAAGAATCCTATCAAGTAAAGCAAATGCCAAGAGGCCAAAAACAATGGAAAAATTTAAAGCATATGAAAAAACTAGATGATATAGATAACCCAAACCCAAACACCCAAATCAAAAGATGAAAGGAGACACAGTACTTGGAGCAATTAATCAAAGAACTGACACCAATTTTACTTAAACTCTTTCAAAACATTGAAGAAAATGGAACACTACCTAACAAATTTTATGAAGCTAACATCAATCTAATACCAAAACCAAGCAAAGATGCTACAAAAAAGGAAAACTACAGGCCAATCTTCCTAATGAATATAGATGCAAAAATTCTCAACAAAATACTTGCAAATCAAATCCAAAGACACCTTAAAAAAATCATACACCATGACCAAGTGGGGTTCACTCCAGGCATGCAAGGATGGTTCAACATAAGACAATCAATCAATGTATTATAACACATTAACAAATCAAAAGACAAAAATCAAATTATCATCTCAATAGACGCTGAAAAAGCATTCAACAAATTCCAACATCTCTCTTTGATAAAAACACTTCAAAAGGTAGTAATTGAAGGAAACTTCTTCAATACGAAAAAGAGCATATGTGAAAAACCCACAGCCAGCATAGTACCCAATGGCAAGAGACTGAAAGCCTTCCTTCTAAGATCAGGAATGAGATAAGGATGCCCATTGTCACCACTGTTATTCAACATTGTGCTAGAAATGTTAGGGCAATCCAGCAAGACAAAGAAATAAAGGCATATATATTGGAAAGGAAGAAGGAAAACTGTCATTATTTGCAGAAGAAATGATCTTATATGTGGAAAACCCTGAGAAATCGACAACACAGCTACTAGAGCTAATAAACAAATTTAGAAAAGTAGCAGGATACAAGATTAATGCACATAAGTCAGTAATCTTTCTATACACTAGAAATGACCAAAGTTAAGAGACACTCAAGAAAAAGATACCATTTTCAATAGCAACTAAAAAAATCAAGTACCTAGGAATAAACTTAACCAAAGATGTAAAAGACCTATACAAAGAAAATGACACAACTCTACTAAAAGAAATAGAAAGGGACCTTAAAAGATGGAAAAATATTCCATGTTCATGGATAGGAAGGCTAAATGTCATTAAGATGTCAATTCTACCCAAACTCATCAACAGAATCAATGCAATCCCAATTAAAATTCTAACAACCTACTTTGCAGACTTGGAAAAGCTAGGTATCAAATTTATTTGGTAAGGGAAGATGTCTCAAATTGCAAAAAAAACACTACAAAAGAAAAATGACATGGGAGGACTTACACTCCCTGACTTTGAACTTATTATAAAGCCACAGTACTCAAAACAGCATGGCACTGGCACAAAGATAGACATATTGATCAATGGAATCCAGTTAAGAATTTGGAGATAGATGCCCAGATTTATGGCTTACTGATCTTTGATAAGGCCCCCAAAGCCAGTGAACTGGCATATAACAGTCTTTTCAACAAATGGGGCTGGGAGAGTTGGATATCCATGTCCGAAAGAATGAAAAAGGACCCCTACCTCACACCCTACACAAAAATTAACTCAAAGTGGATCAAAGACCTAAATATAAAAGACAGTACCATAAAACTCCTAGAAGACGAAGTAGGGAAACATCTTCAAGACCTTATATTAGGCAGCCACTTCCTAGACCTTACACCCCAAGCACAAGCAACAAAAGAAAAGATAGATAAATGGGAACTCCTCAAGCTTAGAAGTTTCTGTATCTCAAAGAATTTGTCAAAAAAGTGAAAAGGCCGTCAACTCAATAGGAAAAAATGTTTGGAAACCACGTATCTGACAACAGACTGCTATCTTGTATATATAAAGAAATCCTACAACTTACAAAAGTACAGACAGCCTAATTATAAAATGGGCAAAAGTCATGAAAAGACAGTTCTCTGAAGAGGAAATACAAATGGCCAAGAAACACATGAAAAAAATGTTCAGCTTCACTAGCTATTAAAGAGATGCAAATTAAGACCACAGTGAGATACCATCTTACACCAATTAGAATGGCTGCCATTAAACACACACGAAACTACAAACGCTGGAGAGGATGTGGAGAAATTGGAACTCTTATTCATTGTTGGTGGGACTGTATAATGATTCAGCCATTCTGGAAGAGAGTCTGGCAGTTCCTTAGAAAAATAGATATAGAGTTACCCTTCAATCCAGCAATTGTACTTCTCAGTATATACCCAGAAGATCTGAAAGCAGTGACACGAACAGATATCTACACACCAATGTTCACAGCAGCATTATTCACAATTGCCAAGAGATGTAAACAACCCAAATGTCCTTCAACAGATGAGTGGATAAATAAAATATGATATATACACACAATGGAATACTATGCAGCAGTAAGAAGGAATGATGTCATGAAACACATGAAAACATGGATGAACCTTGAAGACATAATGCTGAGTGAAACAAGCCAGGCACAAAAAGAGAAATATATGCTACCACTAATGTGAACATTGAAAAATGTAAAATAAATGGTTTATAATGTAGAATGTAGGGGACCTAGTGATAGAGAACAATTAGTGAAGGGGGAACCATAACCCAATAAGAACAGATAAACTAACTTGGGTAAATTTAACATTCTGGGAATGCCCAGGAATTACTATGGCTTGTTAATTTCTGGTGAGTGCAGTAGGAACAAGTTCACAGAAATGTTCCTATATTAGGTTATTTTCTTGGGGTAGAGTAGAAACATGTTGGAATTAAAGCAGTTATTTTAGATTAGCTGTCTTTTTCTTATTCCCTTGTTTTGATTTATTTGAAATGTTTTTTATTGTACAGTTTAAAAAATTTTTTTGATATAGTTAATAATTAAAAAACAAAAACAATGAAAAAAATATGCAAAGCCCCCCTGAGGAGCTGGGGGAGATTGCAGGGGTGTTGGGCTTCCCCACCTCGATAGTTGCTGATGTGTTCACACACATTGTGGACTGGCAGTTTGATGGGCTGAGACCCCTACCACAGGACTTGCCCTTGGGAAGATTGTTACTGCAAAGGAGAGGCTAGGCTTGCTTATAATTATGCCTAAGTGTCCCCTCCTGAATGTCTCTTTGTTGCTCAGATGTGGCCCTCTCTCTCTAGCTAAGCCAACTTGGCAGGTGAAATCACTGCCCTCCTCCCTACTTGGGATCTGACACCCAGGGTTGTAAATCTCCCTGGCAACATGGAATATGACTCCCAGGGAGAAATCAAGAGCTGACATCATGGGATGGAGATCATCTTCTTGACCAAAAGGGGGATGTGAAATGAAATAAAATAAGTTTCAGTGGCTGAGAGACTCCAAAAGGAGTCGAGAGGTCACTCTGGTGGGCACTCTTATGCACAATATAGATAACCCTTTTTAGGTTCTAATGAATTGGAATAGCTAGCAGTAAATACTTCTACTATCAAACTACAACCCAGAACCCTTAATCTTGAAAATGATTGTATAATAATGTAGCTTATGAGGGGTGACAATGTGATTGGGAAAGCCGTGTGGATCACACTCCCCCTTGTCCAGTGTATGGATGGATGAGTAGAAAAATGGGAGCAAAAAAAAAAAAAAAAGGACCCAGTGTTCTTTTTTACTTTAATTGTTCTTTTTAACTTTAATATTTATTCTTATTATTTTTGTGTGTGTGGTAACAAAAATGTTCAAAAATTAATTTTGGTGATGAATGCACAATTATATAATGGTAATGTGAGCAATTGATTGTACACTTTGTATGACTGCATGGTATGTGAATATATCTCAATAAAATTGAATTTGAAAAAAGAATACAAATGGAAGAGCACCTCAGTTTTGAAGAGTGAGATGCTTCAGGACTCATCCCGCCACAGAAGCCTTAAACACACAAGCAAAGGACTGGCAGAAGCATCTTTTTCAAAGCTCAGAAAAACAGCTAAAGGATTGCAGAAACAGGGTGAGTGTGAATCAAGAAACAGGCTGCTGAAAAGTGGTAGGATCTCATCCTCGGCTGGCCCCATTTCCACCCCTCACCAGCTCAGTGTGGAACCAGCTCATGCCCCTACTTTAGAGTCCTAGTCCCAGTTCCAGAGACAGCAAAGTGGCCCTTGTGCACATCCTAGGAGCCTGTACTTATGTCTGGTGCAATCTGTTTGGTGGTGGCCTGAGGGACTTACTGTCCCAGAATTTGCCCTGAATTTAGAAGGCAGAATACAGAATTCTCCTACCAAACACTGTGGGAGAGCAGTCAAATTGTAATCATGCTGCCTGGGCAAGGGATTGCTGGCTGTGAGTAAACTGTTTCCTAGGGAAGAGGGGACTTTTGTAACCTTGTTAAAAGGGTATTTCTTGGGGCAACACACCCATGCCCCAGACTAAATACATGTGCAGAAAGGATCAGGGAGGCCCCTACACATTGGCCTCACGCTCATTTTATGGTTAAGCTCTGAAGGAAGGCACTGGCGTAAATCAATCTGCAGAGACCAGGGAAGGTGTTTTCCTTCTTCCTTTTTTTTTTCTTTTGTTGGCTTCTGGCAATCAAAGAAAAGCCAGTCCTAACATGAGCTGGATATAAGCTTAAGGAACAGATGCCTCAGAGTCTAAATTTTAGAAATAACACCTTAAAAGATTAAAATATTCAGGTATCAACAAAAGGCTACAAAATATGAGAAGTGGAAGATGGTGGCATAGAGAGGAGTGGAAGCTAGTTAGTCCCCCTGGAACAACTAATAAACAACCAGGAACAACTAGTAAATAGTCTGGAATAACTTGCTGGGGGACAAAAGTGACTGTCCACACATCATACACCAGCCTGAATTGGGAGGAATGCCTGACATCACAGCATAAATCTGTGAGTAAAAACTGTGGACCCGAATCGGGAGCCTCCTCCCCACAGCAGCCCAAACTGCAAAGCCTCGCTGTGCTAGAGAGCAGCACTCTCTGAACAAGTGAATATACCTCAGCCCAGCTCCAACTGAGGCTTTAATTAACAAATTTTAACAGCTCCATACAAGCTATGAATCCCCAAGAAGCAGACAGAGGCTTTTGGTGATGACTAAACTTGGAGAGCCAGAGGACCTCTCTGGCATGGAGGGGCAACCCAGAGGACCAGGTGCTGTCTCTGGCCAATGGGTGAAACTGAGGGTGGCCACAGACTAGCCCTGAAAGTGGGATTTCTGTCCCTTTTTTGGCTCAGTGGAGAAAGCCTCAGCCATTTTCAGTTCCCAGCACTCTGACCCAGACAAGGGTGGAGATACGGAGGCAGAGAGACTATTCAAATGCAAATGATATCTCCCAGAGGGTGTATTTCCCCTAAGAGGAAAGATGTGGTGCCAAGCTATACTACCCACCTTCCATTCAGAATCAGACCGCAGAGCCTGGGGGAAAACAGCCATGGCCCACACCTCCTTACACCAGTTTGGAGCTACAGGCTGACAGGTGCCACCTGCTCGGAAGAAAAGCACAGTGACTTGAGGCCTCACAGGGTGTACCAATCTTCTAAGACCTGAGCCTGCTCTCATCTGGGAAAACCTGATTGGGGTAACTAAGGAAACCAGATGCCTAGACAACAGAAAACTACAACCTACACTAAGAAAAATGAAGTTATGGCCCAATCAAAGGAACAAACTTACACTTCAACTGGGATGCAGGAATTAAAACAAGTAATGCTAAATCAATTCAAAAAGATTAGGGAAGATATGTCAAAAGAGATGAAGCATATAATGAAAACACTGGGTGTACATAAGGTAGAAATTGAAAGTTTGAAAAAACAACTGGCAGAATCTATGGAAATAGAAGGCACAATACAAGAGATGAAAGAGATAATAGAGACATACAACATCAGATCTCAAGAGGCAGAAGAAAACACTCAGGAAACGGAGAACAAGACAACTGAAATCCAACACACAAAAGAACAGATAGGGAAAAGAATGGAAAAATATGAGCAATGTCTTGAGGAATTCAATGACAACATAAAACACATGAATTATGTGCCATGGGTGTCCCAGAAGGAGAAGAGTAGGGAAAAGAGGCAGAAGCAATAATAGAGAAAACAATCAATGAAAATTTCCCATCTCATATGAAAGACATAAAATTACAGATCCAAGAAGTACAGCATACCCCAAACAGAATAGATCTGAATAGGCCTATGCCAAGACACTTAATCAGATTATCAAATGTCAAAATCAAAGAGAGGATCCTGAAAGCAGCAAGAGAAAAGCAATTCATCACATACAAAGGAAACCTGATAAGAAAATGTGCAGATTTCTCAGTAGAAACCATGCAGGCAAGAAGGAAGTGGGGTGATATATTTAAGATACTGAAAGAGAAAAACCACCAACCAAGAATCCTAGATCTGGCAAAACTGTCCTTCAAATATGAGGGAGAGCTTAAAATATTCTCTGACAGACAATGACAGGGTTTGTGAACAAGATATGTGCTCTACAGGAAACATTAAAGGGAGCACTACAGACCGAAAGGAAAAGACAGGGGTGAGAGGTTTGGAACACAGTTTTGGGAGATAGTAGCACAGCAATGTAAGTAAACTGAATAAAGAAGACTGTGAGTATGGTTGAAAGAGGAAGGTTAGGAGCATGTGGGACATCAGAAGGACAGAGGAAAGATAAAGACTGGGACTGTATAACTCAGTGAAACCTGGAGTGCTCAATGATTTTAATAAAAGTACAAATATGTTTTTACATGAGGTAGAACAAATGAATGTCAACATTGCAAGGTGTTAAAAATAGGATGGTATTGGGGGGGAAATACAATCAATACAAACTAGAGACTGTAATTAACAGAAACATTGTATTATGCTTCCTTTAATATAACAAAGGCAGTTTACCAAAGCTAAATGCATATGGTTGGACACAGGGGAGGGTTATGGGACTTGGCATTGGTGATGTTGTCTGACTCTTTATTCAACTTTGGTTTAATGTTATCTTTCCTTTTGTTGCTTCCTAGCTGTCATGTGTTTTTTTCTCTCTCTCTTTCTTTTTTTTCTGTTGTCTCTCTACCTTCTTTGATTCTTCCTCCTTCTTTGTGGAAGAAATGGAGATGTCCTTATATAGATAGTGGTGATGGTGGTGAATAAATAAATACATGACTATACAGGAAACCATGGATTGTTTACTTAGGATGTAATATATGTTGTATAAACAAAGCTGTCTTTAAAAAATGGGTTGATGAAGAAAACCTGAGGGCACTATATTGAGTGGTATAAGACAGACACATAAGGACAAATATTTCAGGGTCTCACTAATATGAACTAATTATAATATGTAACCTCATAGACATGAAATATAAGTTACCAGGATATAGAATATGGCTAAAGAATGGGGAGTGTTTGCTTATTATGAGCATAATGTTCAACTAGGGTGAACTTAAATGTTCAGAAATGGACAGAGATGATGGTAGCACATTGTGAGAATGACTAACAGTGCTGAATGGTGTGTGAATGTGGTGGAAAGGGGAAGCTCAGAGTCACATATGTCACCAGAAGGAAGTTTGAAGGTTAAAAGATGGGAATGTATAAAAGTGTGAATCTTGTGGTGGCCAATGTCCCCGATTAACTGTACAAATATTAGAAATCTCTCTCATGAACCAGAGCAAATGCATGACACTATAACTAGAAGTTAATAATAGAGGAGCATATAGGAAAATAATATATACCTATTGCAAACTATATACTACAGTTAATAGTCTTTTAACATTCTTTCATCAATAGAAACAAATGTACTATATCAATACTATGAATCAATAATGGAGGGGGTGTGGTTAGCAGTATGGGAGGATTTGAGTTTCTTTTTTTGTCTTTATTTCTTTTCTGGAGTAATGAAAATGTTCTAAAAATTGAAAATAAAAATTAATTGTGGTGATGGATGCACAGCTGTATGATGGCACCGTGGGCAATTGATTGTACACTTTGGATCTCTGTATACTTGTATGGATTGTGAACAATCTCAATTTGAAAAAGGCTAAAAAAAAACATACAAAGAAAGAGGAAGTGATGGTCTAGTTAAAGCATCATTAAAGCATTAGAGACCAACAATGAGGAGGATCGGACCTGGGACATATCAGACAAAGACATTTTTTTTTAAATGGT
This sequence comes from Choloepus didactylus, assembly GCF_015220235.1. Taxonomy (NCBI): domain Eukaryota; kingdom Metazoa; phylum Chordata; class Mammalia; order Pilosa; family Megalonychidae; genus Choloepus; species Choloepus didactylus. The sequence continues at coordinate 147,251,848 of NC_051312.1, read as the reverse complement.
CATAAATATGCTCTAAGAGCTGAAGGAAAGGATGGACAAAGATCTAAAGGAAATCAGTAAAACAACAGATGAACATAGATGAGCACAAAGAGAACATTAATAAAGAGATGGAAGTTATGAAAGGGAAACAGCTGAAGACCACAATAACAAAAAATTAAAATTTTCTAGAGGGATTCAAGAGCAGGTTGGATCTGGCAGAAGAAAAGATCAGAGAACTTGAAGATAAGACAATTGAAATCATTCCGTCTGAGGAGCAGAAAGAAGGAGGAAAAGTGAACAGAGCCTGAGGAACCTGTGGGACACCATCAAGCATACCAAAACATACATTGTGGGAGTCCCAGAAGGAGAAGAAAGAGAGAAGTGGGCAGAGAGAATATTCAAGGAAACAATGGCTGGAAACCTCCCAAATTTAACAAAAGACAGAATATGCCCATCCAAGATGCTCAACAAACTCCAAACAGGAAAAACCCAAATAGACCCACACTGTGCTATGTTATAATCAGACTATCAAATGCCAAAGAACAGAGAACTACAAGAGAGGTAATATGTCATTTGCAAAGGAGCCTCAAAAAGATTAAGTGTTGATGTCTCATCAGAAACCCTGGAGGCAAGAAGATAGTGGGTTGATATATTTTAAGTGTTGAAAGCAAACAACTGCCACCCAAGAATTCCATATCTGGCAAAACTGTTTTTCAAAAATGAGGGAGAGATTAAGACATTCCCAGATTTTGAAAAAGGCCAGGAGTTAATGACCCTTAGACTTGCCCTTCACGAGATGCTACAGAGAAATCTAGAGGTTAAAAGGAAGAGACAACAGATAATATATTGAAAGCCCATGAAGAAATAAAGATCTCTGTTGAGGGAAATGACATGGGTAAATATAAATGCCAGTTGTATTTTTGGTTTGTAACTCCACTTTGTACTTCATACAGGATCTAAAAGGCAAATGCATAAAATGTAATGATAAATCAGTGGTTTGGGGCTCATAATGTACAAACATGTAATTTGTGACAAGAACCACATAAGGGTAGGAGGATGGATGGGTATAGGAACATAGTTTGTGTATATTATTGAAGTTCAGTTGGTATCAAAGAAAATGAGATTGTTATAGATTTAGGATGTTAAATTTAAGCCCCACGGTAACTACAAAGGAAATATCAGAGAATATGCAAGCTCATAGTGACAGAAATTAAAGTACACATTGTCAGAGGCAGGGGGCAGGAGGAATGGGGAGTTAATGCTTAATCAGTATAGGGTTTTTGTTTGGGGAGATGGGAAGTTTTCAGTAAAAGAAGGAGGTGAAGGTCCTACAATATTGTGAATGTGATTAATCAAATTGAATGATATACAGTTTGCGAGGCTGCTGAAAGCAGATACCATGAAATGCGTTGGTTTTAACAATGGGAATTGATTAGCTTACAAGCTTACAGTTTTGAAGCTGAGAAAAATGTCCAAATCAAGGCATTATCAAGGCAATGCTTCCTTCCTGAAGACTGGCTGCCTGATATCTTTGGGTCCTCTGCCACACGGCAAGGCACATGGTGGTATCTGCTGGTCTCTTCCTTCCCTTCCAGGTTTTGTTTGTTTCAGCTTCTTGCCTCTCTCTCTCTCCCTCTCTCTCTCTCTCTGCATTCATCCTGTTTATAAAGGACTCAGGAAAGGTGATTAAGACCCTTCCTTGAATGAGGGCCTCATTCAAAACGTTCTACTTATAATGGGTTCACATCCACAGGAATGGATTAGATTTAAGAACATGCTTTTCTGGGGTACACATAGTTTCAAGCCACCACAAATGGTATGCTTAAGAGTGATTGAGATGGGAAAGTTTATATTGTATAGATGCTCCCACAGTTAAAAATACGAAAGAAAGAGCAACTAGTGAGACAATGACAATTAAATGCAATACATGATCCTGGATGAGATCTGACAAGAGAAGAGAAAAGGCCCAAAGAGACATTTGAGGCATATGAGAAAATTGAATTGGAATATAGATTGTAAGTTTTATATCAATGCTAAATTGTTTGCACTTGAAAACTGTACTTAAGGTGGTCTCATAAGTGAACATCCTTGTTCTTAGGAAATGTGCATGGCTGTAATAAACATTCAAGGAGTATGCTGTACACAACCTACACTCTAAGTTTTCAGAAAACAATTGATAAATTAGATAGAAAGGTGGATGGATGGATAGATAGATAGATACATACATACATAGATATATAGATACATAGATACGTAGATACATAAATAGATAATAGATGATAGAGAAATGGATAGAATGATATAGAAAATGTGGAAAAAGTTAAAGTTGGTGGATCTGAAGCTCGGGATGTAGGTGCATTCTGGAGTTCTACTTATGGGGTTTGGATTACTTTTTTTTTTTTTTTTTTTTTTTTTTTTTTTTTTTTTGATCTTCCATGAGACTTTATTATTGTTTTTTTATTTCAGTGATGACTGAGGCTTAATGGCAGAAAATGGCACCGTGGTGACAGAATTCATTCTGACGGGGTTTCAGCTGCGGGCACAGGTGCACACGGGTCTCTTCCTTGTGTTTCTTTTTTTTTTTTTTTTTTTTTTTAATCATCATTTTATTGAGATATATTCACATACCACGCAGTCATACAAAACAAATTGTACTTTCGATTGTTTACAGTACCATTACATAGTTGTACATTCATCACCTAAATCAATCCCTGACACCTTCATTAGCACACACACAAAAATAACAAGAATAATAATTAGAGTGAAAAAGAGCAATTGAAGTAAAAAAGAACACTGGGTACCTTTGTCTGTTTGTTTGCTTCCCCTACTTTTCTACACATCCATCCATAAACTAGACAAAGTGGAGTTTGGTCCTTATGGCATTCCCAATCCCACTGTCACCCCTCATAAGCTACATTTTTATACAACTGTCTTCGAGATTCATGGGTTCTGGGTTGTAGTTTAATAGTTTCAGGTATCCACCACCAGCTACCCCAATTCTTTAGAACCTAAAAAAGGTTGTCTAAAGTGTGCGTAAGAGTGCCCACCAGAGTGATCTCTCGGCTCGTTTTGGAATCTCTCTGCCACTGAAGCTTATTTCATTTCCTTTCACATCCCCCTTTTGGTCAAGAAGATGTTCTCCATCCCACGATGCCGGGTCTACATTCCTCCCCGGGAGTCATATTCCACGTTGCCAGGGAGATTCACTTCCCTGGGTGTCTGATCCCACGTAGAGGGGAGGGCAGTGATTTCACCTTTCAAGTTGGCTTAGCCAGAGAGAGAGGGCCACATCTGAGCAACAAAGAGGCATTCAGGAGGAGACTCTTAGGCACAAATACAGGGAGGCCTAGCCTCTCCTTTGCAGCAACCGTCTTCCCAAGGGTAAAATTTATGGTAGAGGGCTCAACCCATCAAACCACCAGTCCCCTATGTCTGTGGTCATGTTAGCAACCATGAAGGTGGGGTAGGCAAATAACCCTGCATTCTCCACAGGCTCCTCAAGGGGGCACTACATCTTTTTTTTTTTTTTCCTTGTTTGTCTTTTTTCTTTTCTTTTTTTTTTTTTTTTAACTTTCCCTTCTTTTTTAAATCAACTGTATGAAAAAAAAAGTTAAAAAGAAAACAAACATACAATAAAAGAACATTTCAAAGAGACCATAACAAGGGAGTAAGAAAAAGACAACTAACCTAAGATAACTGCTTAACTTCCAACATGTTCCTACTTTACCCCAAGAAAGTTACATAATATAGCAACATTTCAGTGAACTTGTTTCTACTACATCCATCAGAAATTAACAGACCATAGTCATTTCTGGGCATCCCCAGAACGTTAAATAGCTTATCTGTTCTTCTTGGATTATTGTTCCCCCTTCCTTAATTGCTCTCTACTGCTAGTTCCCCTACATTCTACATTATAAACCATTTGTTTTACATTTTTCAAAGTTCACATTAGCGGTAGCATATAATATTTCTCTTTTTGTGCCTGGCTTATTTCGCTCAGCATTATGTCTTCAAGGTTCATCCATGTTGTCATATGTTTCACCAGATCGTTCCTTCTTACTGCCGCGTAGTATTCCATCGTGTGTATATACCACATTTTATTTATCCACTCATCTGTTGAAGGACATTTGGGTTGTTTCCATCTCTTGGCAATTGTGAATAATGCTGCTATGAACATTGGCGTGCAGATATCTGTTCGTGTCACTGCTTTCCGATCTTCCGGGTATATACCGAGAAGTGCAATCGCTGGATCGAATGGTAGCTCTATATCTAGTTTTCTAAGGAACTGCCAGACTGACTTCCAGAGTGGCTGAACCATTATACAGTCCCACCAACAATGAATAAGAGTTCCAATTTCTCCACATCCCCTCCAGCATTTGTAGTTTCCTGTTTGTTTAATGGCAGCCATTCTAACCGGTGTTAGATGGTATCTCATTGTGGTCTTAATTTGCATCTCTCTAATAGCTAGTGAAGCTGAACATTTTTTCATGTGTTTCTTGGCCATTTGTATTTCCTCTTCAGAGAACTGTCTTTTCATATCTTTTGCCCATTTTATAATTGGGCTGTCTGTACTATTGTCATTGAGTTGTAGGATTTCTTTGTATATGCAAGATATCAGTCTTTTGTCAGATACATGGTTTCCAAAAATTTTTTCCCATTGAGTTGGCTGCCTCTTTACCTTTTTGAGAAATTCCTTTGAGGTGCAGAAACTTTTAAGCTTGAGGAGTTCCCATTTATCTATTTTCTCTTTTGTTGCTTGTGCTTTGGGTGTAAAGTCTAGGAAGTGGCCGCCTAATACAAGGTCTTGAAGATGTTTTCCTACATTATCTTCTAGGAGTTTTATGGTACTTTCTTTTATATTGAGATCTTTGGTCCATTTTGAGTTAATTTTTGTGTAGGGGGTGAGGTAGGGGTCCTCTTTCATTCTTTTGGATATGGATATCCAACTCTCCCAGCCCCATTTGTTGAAAAGACCATTATGGCTCAGTTCGGTGACTTTGGGGGCCTTATCAAAGATCAGTCGGCCATAGATCTGAGGGTCTATCTCTGAATTCTCAATTCGATTCCATTGATCTATATGTCTATCTTTGTGCCAGTACCATGCTGTTTTGGCAACTGTGGCTTTATAATAAGCTTCAAAGTCAGGGAGTGTAAGTCCTCCCACTTCGTTTTTCTTTTTTAGAGTGTCTTTAGCAATTCGAGGCATCTTCCCTTTCCAAATAAATTTGATAACTAGCTTTTCCAAGTCTGCAAAGTAGGTTGTTGGAATTTTGATTGGGATTGCATTGAATCTGTAGATGAGTTTGGGTAGAATTGACATCTTAATGACATTTAGCCTTCCTATCCATGAACATGGAATATTTTTCCATCTTTTAAGGTCCCCTTCTGTTTCTTTTAGTAGAGTTATGTAGTTTTCTTTGTATAGGTCTTTTACATCTTTGGTTAAGTTTATTCCTAGGTACTTGATTTTTTTAGTTGCTATTGAAAATGGTATCTTTTTCTTGAGTGTCTCTTCAGTTTGTTCATTTCTAGCATATAGAAACATTACTGACTTATGTGCATTAATCTTGTATCCTGCTACTTTGCTAAATTTGTTTATTAGCTCTAGTAGGTGTATCGTCGATTTCTCAGGGTTTTCTAGATATAAGATCATATCATCTGCAAACAATGACAGTTTTACTTCTTCTTTTCCAATTTGGATGCCTTTTATTTCTTTGTCTTGCCGGATTGCCCTGGCTAGCACTTCCAGCACAATGTTGAATAACAGTGGTGACAGCGGGCATCCTTGTCTTGTTCCTGATCTTAGAGGGAAGGCTTTCAGTCTCTCACCATTGAGTACTATGCTGGCTGTGGGTTTTTCATATATGCTCTTTATCATGTTGAGGAAGTTTCCTTCAATTCCTACCTTTTGAAGTGTTTTTATCAAAAAGGGATGTTGGATTTTGTCAAATGCTTTTTCAGCATCTATTGAGATGATCAATTGATTTTTCCCTTTCGAGTTTTTAATGTGTTGTAATACATTGATTGTTTTTCTTATGTTGAACCATCCTTGCATGCCTGGAATGAACCCCACTTGGTCATGGTGTATGATTTTTTTAATGTGTCTTTGGATTCGATTTGCAAGTATTTTGTTGAGGATTTTTGCATCTATATTCATTAGGGAGATTGGCCGGTAGTTTTCCTTTTTTGTAGCATCTTTGCCTGGTTTTGGTATTAGATTGATGTTAGCTTCATAAAATGAGTTAGGTAGTGTTCCATTTTTTTCAATGTTTTGAAAGAGTTTGAGTAAGATTGGTGTCAGTTCTTTCTGGAAAGTTTGGTAGAATTCCCCTGTGAAGCCATCTGGCCCTGGGCATTTATTTGTGGGAAGATTTTTGATGACTGATTGGATCTCTTTGCTTGTGATGGGTTGGTTGAGGTCTTCTATTTCTTCTCTGGTCAGTCTAGGTTGTTCATATGTTTCCAGGAAATTGTCCATTTCTTCTACATTATCCAGTTTGTTGCCATACAGTTGTTCATAATATCCTCTTATAATTTTTTTTAATTTCTTCAGGATCTGCAGTTATGTTACCTTTTTCATTCATTATTTTGTTTATATGGGTCTTCTCTCTTTTTGATTTTGTCAGTCTAGCTAGGGGCTTGTCAATCTTGTTGATCTTCTCAAAGAACCAACTTTTGGTGATATTTATCCTTTCTATTGTTTTTTTGTTCTCTATGTCATTTATTTCTGCTTTAATCCTTGTTATTTCTTTTCTTGTACTTGGTTTAGGATTGGTTTGCTGTTCATTTTCTAGCTTCTTCAGTTGATCCATTAGTTCTTTGATTTTGGCTCTTTCTTCCTTTTTAATATATGCGTTTAGTGCTATAAATTTCCCCCTTAGCACTGCTTTTGCTGTATCCCATAGGTTTTGGTATGTTGTGTTCTCATTTTCATTCGTCTCTATATATTTAGCAATTTCTCTTGCTATTTCTTCTTTAACCCACTGATTGTTTAGGAGTGTGTTGTTTAACCTCCAGGTATTTGTGAATTTTCTAAGTCTCTGATGGTTATTGACTTCTAATTGTATTCCATTGTGGTCAGAGAATGTGCTTTGAATAATTTCAATCTTTTTAAATTTATTGAGGCTTGTTTTATGTCCCAGCATATGATCTATTCTGGAGAAAGTTCCGTGAGCACTAGAAATGTATGTGTATCCTGGTGATTTGGGATGTAATGTCCTGTATATGTCTGTTAAATCTAATTCATTTATCAGATTGTTTAGGTTTTCAATTTCCTTATTGGTCTTCTGTCTGGTTGATCTATCTATAGGAGAGAGTGATGTGTTGAAGTCTCCCACAATTATTGTGGAAACATCAATTGCTTCCTTTAGTTTTGCCAATGTTTCTCTCATGTATTTTGTGGCACCTTGATTGGGTGCATAGACATTTACGATTGTTATTTCTTCTTGCTGAATTGCCCCTTTTATTAGTATGTAGTGGCCTTCTTTGTCTCTCAAAACATCCCTGCATTTGAAGTCTATTTTATCTGAGATTAATATTGCTACACCTGCTTTCTTTTGGCTGTAGCTTGCATGAAATATTTTTTTCCATCCTTTCACTTTCAGTTTCTTTGTGTCCCTGTGTCTAAGATGAGTCTCTTGTATGCAACATATTGATGGTTCATTTTTTTTGATCCATTCTGCGAATCTATATCTTTTAATTGGGGAGTTTAATCCATTTACATTCAACGTTAAAACCGTGAAGGCATTTCTTGAATCGGCCATCTTATCCTTTGGATTATGTTTGCCATATTTTTCCCTCTCTCTATTAATATCCTTTATTGTACCCATACCGAATCTCTTTAGTACTGAACCTTTCTCCAGGTCTCTCTGTCCTGTCTTTGTTTCTCTGTCTGTAGGGCTCCCTTTAGTATCTCCAGTAGGGCAGGTCTCTTGTTAGCAAATTCTCTCAGCATTTCTTTGTCTGTGAAAAATTTAAGCTCTCCCTCAAATTTGAAGGAGAGCTTTGCTGGATAAAGTATTCTTGGCTGGAAATTCCTCTCACTCAGAATTTTAAATATATCGTGCCACTGCCTTCTTGCCTCCATGGTGGCTGCTGAGTAGTCACTACTTAGTCTTATGCTGTTTCCTTTGTATGTGGTGAATTGCTTTTCTCTTGCTGCTTTCAGAACTTGCTCCTTCTCTTCTATGTTTGACAGTGTGATCAGTATATGTCTCAGAGTGGGTTTTTTTGGATTTATTCTATTTGGAGTTCGCTGAGCATTTATGATTTGTGTATTTATGTTGTTTAGAAGATTTGGGAAGTTTTCCCCAACAATTTCTTTGAATACTCTTCCTAGACCTTTACCCTTTTCTTCCCCTTCTGGGACACCAATGAGTCTTATATTCGGACGTTTCATATTATCTATCATATCCCTGAGGTCCATTTCGAGTTTTTCAATTTTTTTTCCCCATTCTTTCTTTTATGCTTTCATTTTCCATTCTGTCATCTTCCAGGTCACTGATTCGTTGTTCAACTTCCTCTAGTCTTGTACTATGAGTGTCCAGAATCTTTTTAATTTGGTCAACAGTTTCTTTAATTTCCATAAGATCATCCATTTTTTTATTTAGTCTTGCAATGTCTTCTTTATGCTCTTCTAGGGTCTTCTTGATTTCCTTCATATCCCGTACTAGGGTCTCATTGTTCATCTTTAGTTCTTTGAGTAGCTGCTCTAGGTGGTGTGTCTCTTCTGGTCTTTTGATTTGGGTGCTTGGGCTTGGGTTATCCATATCGTCTGGTTTTTTCATATGCTTTATAATTTTCTGTTGTTTTTGGCCTCGTGGCATTTGCTGAACTTGATAGGGTTCTTTTAGGGTTTGTAAACCAGTTGAAGTCCTTATCTCTAATTTATCAGATCTACAGCTTCGTGGAGTACACTTTCTCTAACTAACCAGCAGGTGGCGTCCACGAGCCACCTGTTCTCCACAAGCCAGATCTCCCCTGCTTAGCCTTTTTGGTGAGTGGGGGAGTGAGTCTTGTGGGGCCCAATTGGTGTACCAAGCTTGCGTGTGTAGTTGGTGTTGCCTGCCCTGTATGTGGGGCGTGTTTCTGGGCAGTCGGGGAGGGGGGGTGGCCCTAACAATCAAATCTCCCTGATGATCCTAGAGTTTTAAAGCTGCTGCAATAGTCTAATCCTTCAGTTCAGTCCTGCCACAGTTTGTCTCTGCCACTGACCCACAAGTCTTTGGTATTGGTGTATGGCTCCTGAGACTTGCAAGTGGGCCCCTCTTCCAGGCCGTGCACCCCGGGTCCTCTGTTGAGGGATGACTGTGCTATGTCACAGGTGAGTGCCGTCCCCCCAGGGCAGTTCTGGGCTGCTGGGCTGTGTTGGGAGGCTCCCAGTCTGCTCAAATGATGGCTGAATGGGGCTCTGTTAATTCACACTGCTCCCCCTTCCCAGCTCTGGGACATTCAGCTGAGGTTGCAGGGAAGGCTAATGTCCACGCCCAGTTTTGTGGTGTGTGCCTGTTATTTGAAGCACTTCCGTCACACTGGGTTGTCTGGGGCAGCTCTGGGCTATGGGGCTGGCGATGGGCAGGAGTGTTCCCTGTCCACCAGGATGGTGGCTGTGAGCGGACACCCCCCTTTTCTTGGGAAGTTGTGTTGTTTAGTGAATTTTCTCAGCCACTGGAATATTGCCTTTTGTCTCAGAGCTCTCTTAGTTCTGCTCTTGACTTGACGTGCCCAAATTTCAATTCTTTGAGGCTTTCTGTATTGAGCTTCTTAGAGTAATTGTTTTAGAAAAAGCAAAAAGGATTTAAAAAAAAACAAACAAAAAAAAAAAAAACGGCCCTCCTCAGAGATCTAATGGGTTATTGAAATGCTAATAGACAAAGCAACCAGGGCCATTAAGGAAAGGTGCACAGGGCAGAGAGATCAGCTTTGCTTCGGGATTTGCATATGCGCCTCAAGGCCTGATCTCCGCCCTTCCCCTTTCTGTGTTCACCAGAACTCGAAAAATCCTCTGCTTTTATTTTGGAGTTTTTCGTGTTGTTTTTTTTCTATGCCTGTCTCCTCTCTGCTGGGCTGGCTGCTCTCAGAGTCTCTGGTGTCTGGTCTCAGTCTATCTATGGTTGGAGTTTGAATCAGTAGAATGAGTTTCCGATAAGAGCAGCCACTGCAATTCTCCCTTCTCCTTCCCGGAGCTGACAGCCCCTCCTCCCCCGGGACTGAGCCTGGCAGGGAGGGGCGCGGGTCCCCTGGCCGCAAAAACTTACAGATTTCGCTGATCTCAGCAGTTCCACGTTTTCATGAGTGTTGTATGAAGTATGCCCAAAGACAGATTGCTCTGTGGTGTCCAGTCCACGCAGTTCCTGGCTTTTTACCTACTTTCCTGGAGGAGTAACTAAAACATACAGCTCACCAGTCTGCCATCTTGCCCCGCCCTCCTGGATTACTTTTTAAACTGTTCTGTACGTTTGAATGTATTTCAAAAAATGTTTTAAAATTTAAAAAAAAATAGGAATGGACTTTAGAGATCATTTTGGTTAAAAACTATAATTTTAAAAAGAGGAAATTCAAATTTTCAGAAAACCGCAGTATTCTAAAGATGCAAAGTATCCGTGCCTCTCGCCTGGCTTCTGGTGTCTGCTGTCCAGGCTCTGCCTCTGTCTTCCCATGGCCACCTTCTCTCTCTGTGTCTCTTCTCCCCTTCTTAAAAGCACACCAGTCATTTTGGGTTAAGGGTGCACTCTACTCCAGGATGACCGCATTGTAATTTATATAATCCCAGCGGTAATGAAACTAGTGCCAAATAGTGTCACATTCTGAGGTTCTAGGTATCAGGGCTTAAACACATCTTTGAGGGGGACACAATTCAACAAATACAAATCAGTAAGAAAAACAGGATAGAAAGGGGAATAAAAGCTTGACTAAAAACTGCACAGAATAGATTATTGAAATGGCCAATAAAAATATGTAAAGAAGTACAATCTCATTAACACTTAGAGAATATAAATTAAAACTATGAGATATTACCAAAAGACCCTATAGAAAGGCTAGAATTACATGGATCTGTATATGTCTGTATCTTTATCTATCTAATAATATCTCTCTCTATATATATACCAATTTCCAAAGGCTCTTGTTTTGCCTCTGCCACATGGATTATATGCCTGGGAAGTTTGTAAGTTTCTCAAATATACTCATATAATGTGTGTGTGTGTGTGTGTATGTGCACTAAAATTCAATAAATCCTAAACTTTCAAGGAATGGCAATGATGGAGAGCAACCGAAACCCTCATCTACTCCACAAGGGAGTATGAATTGACTGGATTAATTTCAACAATAATTTGATGTCATCTACTAAAGTCATATACTATTAATTATGTTTACCAGGACTCATCTACAGGAAAGTTCACAACAGTTTTATTTTTAATAGCTCTAAAATGAATATATCCCAAATGTCCATCAAGAGTAGGTTGCACAAATTGTGTTATGCTTATACAATGGAATATCATATAGCCATGAAAATGACTTCACTACAATTGTGTACAACAATATATATGAATCTGACAAAAAAAAAAACATTTTTGAGTGAAGGAAGCAGACACTAAGGAATATATAACAGATTATTCTATTTCTATAAATTCAAAAATAGGCAACACCAAACTAGGGCTGAGGGATGCATGCTTTGGTAGTAAATCTATAAAGAAATGCAGGGAAGTAATCCTCAAAAATCAGGATAATATTTACTTTGGGAAAAGAGTGGAACCAATAATTGGAGGAAGCCTGCAGGCAGACTTCTGTGTTACTGGCATTTTCTAATTCTGAACCTGGCAGTGATTATAGGGTGTTTACTTTTCGATAAATCTTGAAAACTAAACTTTCATTTTGTGCATTTTTCATTATGTATGCCATATTTAACCATAAACAAAAAATGATCTCTGTTAACACAGAATAAAATAAATGATTTCAATAAAGGTATAATGACATGATGCAAGCTGTGTTTGGGGAAAATGGGGCTGACAGGAAGCACAGTTGGAGTGGAAAGGGCGTAGCCTGACAGAAAATCATCTAGCTTGCATAATAAAATCAGTGAAGGACTAAACATCAACACCCCAAATACAATGGCAGACTGCTTTAATGTGTAATTGGGGGCAACAATAGAGCACTCACCACATTTTGAGAAAAGTTTTTTTTTTTTTCATTTGTGGCACATTTTTAAGTTATACATAAAATGGAATAAAGGGGCAGCAGAAAAAATTGCCATACAGTGAACTAAAACATATCTGGCTTTGTCCTTTGGGGTGCACAATATAAACTCTACCCTCAGTGTATGGACTAGTCCATCAAGGATTTAAATATAATAAATCTAGCAGCTCAGATTTCATTCCATTTAAACAATCTAGCAGGTTCCAACATGATATTCAGGTTTACTTTGTTCAACCATTCATCCGAAAGAACCCCACATAATATCTCTTCCAAAAGCATCTAGCCAATACATGGATGGCTCAAAATATTAGGAACTTATGAACTTCCCAGGCACATCCCCCATGTGGCAGAGGCAAAACCAGAGCCTTGGGAAATTAGTAACCCCATGTTTCTAAATCATAGCTGTGGCTTTCTCCCTACATCACACTTGATTACAGTCTGCATTGCCTCACAGATATTATAATTGTGTCTAATTTCACTGATTTGCACCATTTATTTCTGAAAAAAAACTTATCTTAGAAAACATGGTATGAATTGATTGGGAAGGATCCACTAGAAATGACATTTTTCATGGAGCATCTTTCTTACCATAGATTTCCAACCTGCTAATCCAGTGAAGTTGTTTTCACCTTTTCATAGGAAGGGGATTTTTTTTTTCTAATCACTTAATACATGACAAGAATGCTTTGGTATGAGGAAGGTGAGATTTCTTCCAAAGTAGAGAAAAAAGTGGATGGAAAATTCCGGGACCTATCATTCTGTAATGAGTAAGTAAGGTATTATACTTAACCAGTTAGAATGCCCTGGTCCAACCTTGCTACCTGCTTTATGTTTTCTGCCTATTAGTGCAGAGATTAGAAATGTAGGGGTTTTCAAAAAGCATTTACAACAGTAAGGCCAGTCATGACTCACTACCGCCAATTTAAGAGCTCGTAGGGTTGTTTTGTGGCTCCAGTTAATTCCACTGAACTACTTAAGTGAGAAGAAACTGCATCTGTTTTCTCAGCCTCTTTGCAAGCTGATAATTTAAACATTTATTACATATGCCTGTGTTGAAAGCAGCTAGAGGACTTCTACTTTGGAAGCAATTAGACCTTTTCCAGAAACCTGTCAGGTGGCATGCTAAAAGGAAATAGGAGGTTGAGCCTTGGAAAATCTACCAAGGCACCCGGTATGAGAGGGACATGCCCAAACTTTCTTTGTGCCTGTACTCTTGGTGTGTCATCCAGTGTGTCTTTTTTCTTCTCTCTCCAACTACCAAATCCTACCAAGAATAAATGTTTGGCCTTCTCCATGATGTCTCCACGACTAACTCCAGAAAATTCACTTCTTTCTACTTTGCTTGTTATATGATTTACCCGTTTGTACTGCAAAATCTAGTTCTGAAAAATGTTAGTAGTGGGTTGCTGCACATAATGATTATTTCAAAAACAACTTCATAGACAAGTTCCAGTTCCAGTTAAAATGGAAAAAGCACATTTCATCCTGTCTCTCTCACCAAATGCAACCAAAATCCCTTCAGAGAATGCATACAGCAACTATCTTAAGACTCTGAAAATTAAAGGGTGGCACATGTACTTGGGAAAGATGAGAACTCAGAGTGCAATCCATTCGGCCCTGAGTTTCTTGGTTCACTTTTCCCCCCAACCTAGACTTGAGGGCAGAATAAGACTCAGAGCTGGGTACCACATGTGGACAGAAAGAGCTCTGAGAGAAGCTCTCTTATTTTGATCCTAGAAATAGAAAGAGGAGTCCCTACAGGACAGAGTGGGATCCCTTGTCCTGTTTATTTTCCCCCTCTCTCTCTTACCTATGTCCCCAGGCAACCCCAAAAGCAAAGCTGAAACTGCCCCACAACAACTATGGTGGCCAAGCCTTCACCTAAAACTCCAAGGGAGAATCCTTTTCTCTGACCAGAGGAACTATAGACTGAAGAGTATGCAGATAACATGTGTATATATTTTTCAATCTCACTGCAATGTCTTTGAAATCAGAACTGATATTAGAACCACAACCCACAGAAGTCAGTTCAGAATTTGTGGCCTGAACCTAACTGGTTTGATTGACTGCTAGTCATCATCATCAAGAACAACAAAAATAATCTTCAAAGACTTTTTAAGGACCTAGAGTCTCATAACAAAATTTTCAAAACGCCCAGGATCTGATCCAAAATTTTACAACATACAAAGTCTGGATAGGAAAATCTGACAAATCCTCAAGTGAAAAGAAAATAACAGAAGCCAATATTGAGATGTCCCACATGTTGGCACCATGATGAAGTAATTATGGGGACTTCCAGGAAGACAGTGGTTTAGGAGAGGCAAAGAAAATTTCTCCTCCATGAAAAAAACTAAATAAAGGGCAGAAAATGCCCCAGAACAGTGGTTCCATGGTGTGACCAGCTGGACAGGGACCTCTACAACACATAGCGGGGATTTGGATGAAAAAATGGAGAAATTGCATCTGAAAGGAAGGGGTAAGTGTGTTAAACCAGGAACACCACTGAGGGCTGGTGGATGGAGCTGGCCACCAAGTGGGGAAAAGAGTGGCTATCCACTCACCATGAACCCATCTCAGCAGTTGGCTGGGGATATAACCCTTCACAGCCCTGTGGTTGGGAGTTCCCATGAGGGAACTCAGGATTCAGCAAACTTGTGGTAACTTGTGCCCATGGTGTGCACAGGAAAGAGTTGGGGAGAGGCAAAGTTGCCACACTGAAGTGTCAGAACTTCCCCCCTTAACCACAGAGGCTCACAGGCACACAGTGGACAGGGACTATGGTGCATTTGAGCTGGAGGCTGAGACATGCAGCCCCACAGACTGAAAGTAGTCCACTTAGAGCCCCAGGAAACACCAGACACACTGTGCCATTCAGTGGATCCCTGCCGAACTGCACAGGGCCCCGTCCATCACCTGCAGGGCTGACAGTCCCCAGTGCACATAGAGAACTGGTGCACTGATTGGATTTCCACCTGGTTTAGACCCTGCGCAGTGCAATGGTGAATTTGGGTGAAAGGTGACTTGAGGGTAAGATGTGGCTCAAGAGCATCATCTGCTGGAAAGACAGGGAAAGTGCATTCTAGCAAGCTTTAGCTCTGCCAAATTATAGATAAATGTTCAAAGAATCCTTCATATCCCAAAATAACCTTATCAAGATAAGCAAATGCCCCAAAGCCAACAGAAAAATCATAAAGCACATGAAGACAAAAATAGATATGGACAAGCCAAATGACAAAATTAAAAAGCCAGAGCAAACACAGAATTTGGAGAAATTAATTGAAGAAGTATATACAAATCTCCAAAACAACTTCAATGGGTTTGTTAAAGGCATAAAACACATCAAGAAGACTTTAGAAGAACATAAAGAATAATTTGAAAGAGTAAGTAAAAATTAGCAGGTATTATGAAAATAAAAGGCACTGTAGATCAAATTTAAAATATACTAAAGACACAAAACAGCAGATTTGAAAAGGCAGAAGAAAGAATAAGTGAGTTAGAGGAATGCCCTCTAATTTGTAGTGTAAATGCAATTGAATGCAAATGCACAGAAGAACACATGGTGAAAAAAATTAAAAAAATGAAATGGGTCTCAGGGAAATGAAAGACAACAAGAAGCACACAAATATAAGAATTGTTGGTATCCAGGAAGGAGAAGAGGAAAGAGCTAGGAAGAGTATTTGAGGACACAGTTGGGGAAAACTTCCTAACCCTTATAAATGACAAAATATGCAAATCAAAGAAGCCCAACCATCATCAAATAGAATAAATCCAAATAAACACACTCTGAGACATATACCAATCAGATTGTCAAATGCTGACAAGAGGGAGAAAGTCCTGAAAGCAGCAAGAGAAAAGTAATTCACCACATCAAGGGAAACAGCATAAGAGTAAGTACTGACTACTCAGCAGGCACCATGGAGGCGAGAAGGCAGTGGTATGACATATTTAAGATTCTGAAAGAGAAAAACTGCCAGCCAAGAATTCTTTATCCAGAAAAGCTCTCCTTCAAAATTGAGAGAGAGTTTAAAATTTTCACAGACAAATTCTGAGACTTGGTTAACAAGAGACCCACCCTGTAAGAAATACTAAATGGAGCTCTACCAGCTAAGAAACAAAGAAAGGAGAGAGAGGTCTGGAGAAGGGCACAGAGCTGAAGAATATTAGCAAGAGTGACTTAAAGGAAAAAAAGAGAGAGAGGGAAAACTAAATAACTAAAAAGCAAAGGGTAAGATGGCTGTTTCAAGAACTGCCTTCACAGTTATAACTTTGAATATTAATGGATTAAGCTCCCCAATTAAAAGATACAGACTGACAGCATGTATTATAATATGGTCCATTGATTTGCTGTTTACAAGAGATTCATCTTAGACCCAGTGACACAAAGGGATTGAAAGTTAAAGGATGGAAATAATATTCCACACAAGCTGCAACTAAAAGCAAGCAGAGGTAGCTATAGTAGTATCAGACAAAATAGACATTAAATGCAAAGATGTCATAGGAGACAAAGAAGGACACTATAGATTAATAAAATGGACAATTCACTAAGAAGAAATAACAATCATAAATGTTTATACACCCAATCAAGTTGCTCCCAAATACATGAGACAAACATTGGCTGAAATGAAGGGAGCAGTAGACATTTCTACAATAATAGTGGGAGACTTCAACACACCACTCTCTTATATAGATAGAACAACTAGAGAGAGGACCAATAAGGAAATTGAGAACCTAAACAATGTGATAAATGAATTGGACTTAACAAACATATATAGATCATTACATCCCAAATTACCGGGATACATATTCTTCTCTAACACTCATGGAATGTTCTCCAGGATAGATAATATACTAGGACACTTAACTAGTCTTAATAAATTTTAAAAGATTGGAATTATTCAAAGCACACTCTCTGATCCTAAGGAAATGCAAATGGAAATCAATAACCACCAAAGAACCAGATCTTTCACAAATATATGGAGGTTAAACAACACAACCCTAAACAACCAGTGGACCAAAGAAGAAATTGCAAGAAAAATAGGTAAATATCTAGAGATGAATTAAAATGAGACACAACGTATCAAAACCTATCAGGTGCATGGAAGGCAGAACTGAGAAGGAAATTTATAGCTCTAAATGCATACATCAAAGAGGAAGAAAGATCTAAAACTAAACATCTAACTGAACAACTGAAGAGGCTAGGGAATGATCAGCAAATTAACCCTAAAGCAAGTAGAAGAAAAGAAATAACAAAGGTTAAAGCAGAAATAAATGACCTGGGGAACAAAAAAAAACAAACAAACAAACCAAAACAATAGAATAAATAAAACCAAAAGTTGGTTTTTGAGATGATCAACAAGATTAATAAACCCTTGACTAGACTAACAAAGTCAAAAAGAGAGATGACCCAAATAAACAAAATCAGAAATGAGAGTGGGGACATTACTATGGAACCCAAAGAAATTTAAAAAATCATAAGAAGATACTGTGAACAACTGTACATAAACAAACTAGACAACTTAGAGGAAATGGACAATTTCCTGGAAACACATGAACAACCTAGATTGAGAGAATAGAAGCCCTCAACAAACCAATCACATATAAAGAGATCCAATCAGTCATCAGTGTCCTACAAAGAAAAGCCTAGGGCCAGATGGCTTCACAGGGGAATTTTACCAAATTCCCCAAAAGGAACTGATACCATCCCTGCTCAAACTCTTTCAAAAAACTGAAGAAAAAGGAACAGTGCCTAATTCATTTTATGAAGCTAATATCACTCTAATACCAAAACCAGATAAAAATACTATAAGAAAGGAAAATTACAGGCCAATCTCCTTGATGAATATGGATGCAAAAATTCTCAATAAAATATTTCAAATCAAATCCAAAGGTGCACTAAAAGAAATATATACCACGACCAAGTAAGAGCCCACTCCTGGCATGCAAGGATGGTTCAACATAAGAAAATTGATGTGTTACAACACATTAACAAATCAAAAGGGAAAAATCGAATGACCATCCCAATAGATGCTGAAAAACCATTCCACAAAATTCAGTATCTTTTTGATTTTTTTTTTAAAAAAAAAAACATCAAAAGGTAGGAATTGAAGGAAACTTCCTCAATATTGAAAAAACATTTATGAAAAACCCACAGCCAGCATAGTACTCAATGCTGAGAGACTGAAAACCTTCCCCCTAAGATCAGGAATGAGACAAAGATGCCCACTCTCACCACTATTATTCAACATTGTACTAGAAGTTCTAGCCAGAGTAATCTGGCAAGAGAAATAAATAAAAGGCATCCAAAATGAAAGGAAGAAGTAAAACTGTCATTCTTTGCAGATGATATGATCATATATTTGGAAAATCCTGAGAAATTGATGAAAAGCTACTTGAGCTAATAAACAAATTCAGCAGTGGTGGGATAGAAGATTAATGTGCAAAAGTCAGCAATGTTCCTATACACTGGAAATGATCTATCTGAAAAGACACTCAAGGAAAAAATTCCATTACACTAGCAACTAAAAAATCAAGTACTTAACCAAGGATGTAAAAGGCCTCCACACAGCAAATTACAAAATTTTACTGAAAGAAATCAAAGAAAACCTAAATAGGTGGAAAGATAATCCATGTTCATGGATAGGAAGGCTAAACATCATTAAGATGTCAATTCTACCCAAACTGATCTACAAATTCAATGCAATTCCAATCAAAATTCTAAGAACGTACTTTGCAGAATTGGAAAAGCTAGTTATTAAATTTATTTGGAAAGAAAGGGGGCCTTGAATTGCAAGAAACATTCTGCAAAACAAGAACAAAGTGGGAGGACTTCCTAACTTTACAGCCACGGTGGTCAAAACAGCATGGCAAAAGATAGACATATTGATCAATTGAATTGAATCAAGAGTTCAGAAATAGATCCCAGGATCTGGGACAGAACACTCTTTTCAACAAATAGGGCTGGAAGAACTGGATATCCATATCCAAAAGAATGAAAAAGGACCCCTACCTCACACCATATACAAAAATTAACAAAGACCCAATATAAGATCAAAGACCTCAATATAAAAGACAGTACCATAAAACTCCTAAAAGATAATATACGGAATCATCTTCAAGACCTAAAAATAGGAGGTAACTTCTTGGACCTCACATCCAATGCACAAGCAACAAAAGGAAAAATAGATAAATGGGAACTCCTCAAAATCAAAAGCTTCAGTGCCGCAAAAGACTTTCTCAAAAAGGTGAAGAGGCAGTCAACTCAATGGGAAAAAATATTTGGAAGCCATGTATCTGGTAAGAGACTGATAACCAGCATATAAAAAGAAATCCTTCAACTCAATGTCAGTAGAACAAAAGCCCAATTATAAAATGGGCAAAAGATATGAAAAGACATTTTTCTGAAGAGGAGATACAAATGGTTTAAAACACATGAAAAAAAATGTTCATCTTCACTAGCTATTAGGGAGATGCAAGTCAAGATCACAATGAGATATCATCTCATACCAATAAGAATGGCTGCAATTAAACAAACAGGAAACTACAGATGCTGGAGAGGATGTGGAGAAATTAGAACTCTTATTCATTGCTAGTGGGAATGTATAATGGTACAGCCACTATGGAAAACATTTTGGCAGTTCCTCAGAAAACTAGATATCAAGTTACCCTATGATCCAGCAATTTCACTTCTCGGTATATACCTGGAAGATCTGAAAGCAGTGACATGAACAGACATCTGCACACTGATGTTCATAGCGGCATTGTTCACACTTACCAAGAGATGGAAACAATCAAGTATTCTTCAACAAATGAGTGGATAAACAAAATGTGGTATATACATACAATGGAATACTATGCAGTAGTAAAAAGTAATGAGCTCCTGAAACATATGGCAACGTGGATGAATCTTGAAGATATAATGCTGAGTGAAATAAACCAGGCACAAAAAAGAGAGATATTATATGTTACCACTAATGTGAACTCCCTGAACAATGTAAAATCAGGGTCTCATAATGTAGAATATAGGTAGGAGACTTACACAGAAGCTAGTGAAGGGAGAATGATAACCTAATATGTACAGACATATTAATGACGGTGAACTTAAAGGTATGGGAATTGGATGGGGTGATGATTGTTTGTTAATGGGATTATAAGTATCAGTACCCCATCGAAGGCAAACATAATTGAAAGTGGTTGTTTAAGGGAAGTATCCCACAGATTAGCACTATAAATATTTTAAAAATGCATAATATACTTCTAAGATACGACACTGGTACAAAGAGTTAACAGAGTGGTATATCGGAAAAACTACCCGTTGCATATTATAGACTATATTTAATAGGAATACCTTACTAGTACTACACAAATACTGGAATAAATAATTAGGGGCTGATAAGAGCTTTGGGGTATTTTGTGTTATAACAATGGTTTAAAATTGAGAATGATGATGATTGTACAACTAAGTGAAGATAATGTGAGACAATGATTGTTTATTGTGGACAAAATACATGCTATGTGAAATTAGGAGCCCCCTACTTAATAAGTCAAGCCCTCAATCTTTGAGAATTGCTTTAGTGAAACTTATGCCTGTAAAGGGGAGGCCTAAGCCTTCCTATAATTATGCCTAAGAGTCACTTCTAGAGAATCTCTTTTGTTGCTCAAATGTGACCTTTCTCTCTCCAAGCCCAACTCTGCAAATAAATTCATTAACCTCTCCCACTATGTGGGGCATGACTCCTAAGTGAACGAATCTCCCTGGTGATGTGGGATACAATCCCAGGAATAAGCTGGCCCTGGCATTGAAGGATTGAAAATGCCTTCTTGACCAAAAATGGGTGGAAAAAAGGTAACAAAATAAGGTTTCAATGGCTAAGAGATTTCAATTAGAGTTGAAAGTCTATCCTGGAGGTTACTGTTATGAAAGCTCCAGCTAGATATCCCAAATGGCCACAGTATGCTGAGCCCTAACCAACAGTAGTCCCAAAATACTGAGGTCCCTATCTGAGACTGTATAAAAGTTTCACTCACTAAGTTTATTTTTCAGAAACTTAAATCTTCCAAAGTGTTTCTATGCCAAATAAGTCTCAAAACCCAGAGGCAACAGCCTGTTTAAGAACATCAACCAGATGCAGTTCTTTCCCCCATACCATCAACACCCCTTTTCAAATATGCACAAGTTAGGGTTGTCACTGCCTAGACATCCGTGAAGATCAAGAAAGTGATTAAACGAGAGAAAAGCTTAGCAATAGAAGACAGGATTTAACAAAAGATTTAACAAATACTGAATCTTTATATAAATACTTTTTAGATTCTAGGGTATTAGAATAGCTCGAAGGAAGTAACTGAAGTAGTGAAACTGTAACCCATAACATTCTTTGAAATTTGCTCTATAACTATTCATCAAATTGTACTTTGAAAGTTATTACCTTTCTGTATATATGTTATATTTCACAATAAGGAAATAAGTGAAACTGTGGAACTGTAACCCATAACATTCTTTGAAATTACCTATACAACTACTTGTTAAATCATATTTTGAAAGTTATCACCTTTCCATATGTTATATTTCACAGTAAGGAAATAACTGAAATTGTGGAACTGTATCCCAGCAACATTCTTTGAAATTTGCTCTCTACTTGTTAAATCGTACTTTGAAAGTTATTTCTGTCCTGTATATATATTTCACAATAAAAATGTAAAAAAAAAAAAGAAGTCATGATGAATACTCTTGATACAAATGAAAAGACAGAAAGTTGTAGCAGAGAAATAGAAGCTATAAAAAAGAACCAAATGGAAATTTAAAATTGAAAAAATACAGTAATTGATGTAAAAATTAAATGGATAGGCTCAATCGCACAATGAAAATGACAGAGGAAAGAGTAAGTGAACTTGATGATAGACCAAAGAAATTACCCAATAGTTAGAAAACTGATTTTTAAAATAGGAACAAAACCTCAGTTTCCTGTGGAACAATATGTAATGTTCTAACACTCAGTTTATCACAGTCTCAGAAGAGAAGAAAGAATTTGGTACAAGAAAAAATATTTGAAGAAATAATGACTGAAACTTTCACAGTTGTTGAAAGACACAATTTGACAGGTAACGAAGCATTGCAAATCTCAAACCAGTTACCCACAAGGAAATGAATGCCTTAGACGTATCACAATCAAAATGCTGAAAATAACAGGCGAAGACAAAATATTGGAAGGAACCAGAGAAAAGCAACATATTACGCAGGAAATGACTTGAATTGACTGCAGTAAATTCAAATTACTGTTGATTTCTCATAAGGAACCATGGCAGGCAGAAAATAGTGGAACAAAATTTATAAATTACTGGAAAAAATAATTGTCAAACTAGAATTCTATATCCAGTGATTCTGTATCTACATTCAGAAGTAAAGGCAAAATAAAGACACTCTCAGATGAAGGAAAACCAAGAGGCTTCATCACCAACAGATATGCTCTGAAAAAAATGTTAAATAAATTTCAAGTGAAAGGAAAATGTTATCAAAGGGAAACTTGGCATGTCAGGAATGAAGGAAGAGAGCAATGAATGTTTAAATTTACATATATATTTTTATTTATATAAGTTTATAATAGATGAAATAAAAAATATATAATAGAATAATTTTCTTGTCTTAAATTCTATAAAACTTTTATGACAGTTAACAAAAATTTGTGGTGGGATTTTCAATTTATGTGGGCAACTACAACATAAAAGTGGGAGGGTAAAAGACCTACAGGATGGCAAGCTTTCTACATTCCATTTAACTATTAAAAGTAAGTAGAGTATGAAAAGGTAAGTATTTATATTGTATCCATTGAGCAACCACTGGAAAAATATAAATAAAAAGATAGAGTCAATAGAAGACATAAACAAGTGGCTAGCTGTAGAGCTCATGAATTGGAAACCTCAACATAGTAAAGATATCTATGCTTCCCAAATCTATCTATACATTCAATACAATTCTAATAAAATCTAATAAACTAGAAATGCCAAAACAATTTTTAAAGAGAAGAACAAAGTTAGAGGACAAACACTAACTTTCTACAAAGCTGCAGAATAAAGGTATGTTATTGGTGAAAGGGTAGACATAGATCAATTGAACCAAACAGGAAGTCCACAAATATATGCACACTAGATAATAAATTAACTTTGATAAAGATACAAAGGCTATTCAGTGGGGAATTAATAGTCTTTTCAACAAATGGTGTTCAAAGAATTGGACATACATGTGAAAACAAACAAACAAAAAAGAACCAGGTCGTACCTCACATCTCATATAAAATTAACTTAAAATGTATCATAGATTTACATATAAAATACAGAACAATAAAGCTTTTAAAGAAAACAGGAGACAATCATCATGATTTTTGTGTTAGGCAAAGAATTCTTAAATATGATACCAAAAGAAAAATATATGAAAGGAAAAAAAAAATGATGGATTGGACTTAGGAAACATTAAAATTAAAATCTTTTTGCTCTGCAAAATACACTGTTAAGTAAATGAAAAGACAAGGAAATATTTTCAAAACACATATCCAAAAGAGTACTTGTATCCAGAATATATAAAGAACTCTGAATATACAACAATAAGAAACAAATAACCCAGTAGAAAAAGTGGGCAATATATTTGAACAGACACATGACCATAGAAGATATATGGCTGGCAAATAAGCACATGAATAGATGCTCAACATGAACAGACATTAGGGAAATGCAAATTAAAACCATCATGAAATAGTAATAAAACTTATTAGAATAGGTAATTTTCAAAAACACAGTAGCAAGTGCTGAAGAAGATGCAGAGCAAACAGAATTCTCATACATTGCTGAAGGGAATGCAAAATGGGACAGCTTTTCTGGAAAACGGTTTGGGAGTTTCTTATAAAGTCAAACATACAATTATCTTATGGCACAGCAATTGCACTCGAGTATTTTACCTAGAAAAATTAAAACTTATGATCACATAAAAGCCTGTATGAAAATATATAAATATAGCTTATACATAATTGCCAGAAACTGGAGACAACCCAAATGTCCTTCCATGGTGAATAAACCAACTGAGGCATGCCCATGTAATGGAATACTACTTAGAAATAAAAAGGAAGGGGCTGTTGATGCACATAACGGCATGAATTTCAGTGAAAGAAACTAGTTTCCAAAGGTTGCATACTGCATGATTACATTCACATGACATTTTATAAAAGGCAAAATTAGAGGGACTGAAAATAGATCAGTGGTTGCCAGGGGTTTAGAGGTGGGAGAAGGATTTGACTCTAAAAGGGCAGCAATAGGAAATTTTTTTGTTCAATGGACATGTTTTATGTCCAGATTAGTTGGTGGTTAAACAAATTATGTGTTAAAATTCATAAGACAGTTCACAAAAAAAGTGAATTTTATAGTATGTTAATTTTGAAAAAATGACATTATAATGTCACTCTAATGTTTGCAACCTGATACTTCTGCTAAGACCAACAACAGAAAATCATGCTAAAAGAATTCTATTTCTTTTTAAATTCTGAATAGACAATCATGTGAAAATTGGAACAATTTATGGCAATTAAATACATCCGAATATTGTAGCAGTGTAATCAAGAAAATCGTATCAAGTAAAATTTATAACAAAGTTAATTTAACATGTATAACTCTCATGAATCATTATCATTGGGCTGCATAATTCACAGTACATTTAAATGACTGTAATTAATATTAGTTTTATAGCCAACCCATTAAAAAAATTCTCCACTGTCTATAGTCATTGTCTATTGTTTTGTTTTTAATCCTGATGTTATAAAAGTATAAACCTCATTGCACACAAAATCTCTTACACATCTCTCGTACTTCTAGGAACAAGGGGGAAAAATGATTGGAAGAGGCATAAGTGAAGTGTTGAGCTACCCAAGAGAAATACAAGACGGGTAAACAAGAGTCAAGACTTAAGACTTCCACTAACCAGCAAGGACTCGGCACAGGATAGTATGTTAGAAATTTTAGAGGATACCACTGCAACCAATCCAAGATTTCAGACCCTCAAAGTGATTCAAAGAAGAGTGAGGAAGACAGAGCCCATGAAATGGCAGATGCCAACTTTGTAAACTTTGAAGGGTTATATGATAAAAAGAATTTAAAGCAGGCTTTGGTATACACAAGAACAGAAGTAATAAAACAATTTTGTAAATTTTTGTAGGAGGAAGAGATTATTTGTCAGTGGGAAGATCTAAAGCCTTATTGGGAAGGTAGCAATTGAGTCGAACAGCAGTTAGAGACAAAAGCAGAATATCCTAGGTGAGGCAGTTGGAAGTTACAGGGTGGAGGTAGGAAGGGGTGGAGTGTCTTGGGGGAAGAGCAAATAAATCTGGCATAGCTGCAGGGAAGAAAGAGGCTCAGGTCATCAGTCATGCTGAAGACCTTGACAGTCAGGATGAGAAGCATGACCTTTGCTATGAATGTAGTTGGAAGACATTAAAGGCTTGGATAGGCAAATATGCTCAGAACATAGTTTTCTGAATGAATCTCATGGCAGTGCAAAGGACCAGTTGAAAGCAGACAGACTAGAGGACTAAAGGTAATGAGACCAGTTGGGAGGGGGTTGAAATATTCAGGTGACATTGACTAACCCCTGAATTAGGAAAGTGCCATTGCAAGTGGAGCATGGAAAGTGTGAAAAGCATTGCAAAAGTCGAATTGCCAGATTTTGTGCCTGCCTAGATATTGCTAGATGGGAGGAGGAAGAGTCTAAGATATTTCTGGGATATTGAGGCTGAACAATGAAGTCATTTGATGTCAGCAACTGTGCTGGGCATTGGAATAGATGCTGGAAAAAAGATGAGAAGTTTGGTTGGGACAGGTTGAGTTTGGGCCAGATGGAAGTGCCAGCTGAGTCTCAGGATTGAAGTAAAAAGAGGTGAAGCAATAAATATAGAGGCTAAAGTAAAAAATAGTAATAAATAATGCAAAGAGATGATATCATCAAGGAAATAGACAGAGAGAGAAGAAAAGAGGACTATAAACAAATGCATCAATTGCATGGGTTTTAGTAGGTAAAGGAGTAAAAGGATATAAGGTGGGAAGTCAGGAGAGCCAGGAAAAATTAATAAAGAGCTGGGAGAGATGATCATAGTAAACCCTCAGGATGTTTCTAAGTTGCTTTTGAGAGGCTGGTTTTAATGGAAGCCAAACTTCAGATAGATGAAGACTCAATGAGAGACAAGAAAGCAAAATCACAGAGTGAAGATGATTTAGGAGATTTACATCAAGCGTGAAAAGCTATGCAACTCTGATTTTCTAAAACATTGGCTTCAAGAAATCAGACGGCCTCAACTGATGGCTAGATTACATATAGCATTGCCCCATTTTTTCTTTGAACAAAATATCTGTCCATGCTCTGCCACCAATAGAGCCATCAAATTGAAACCTGTGCCTGTAACTGGACAAGATCAGGGCCCAGGGACTTGGGAGAAGCACTGTGCCTCTGATGATTTGAAGTGTTGGAGGGAGAAATAATGAGAAGAGAAATGTTGTAAGTAGGACTCGTCCCCAGCTGTGACCAATTCCCCTACACGGCAGTAGGGCAATCGGCTTTAGACCAGTACACTCAGATTCGAGCTCCCAGTATATCTCATTTCCAAACCAGGAGGGAACAAACAAGCATCACCCCTTCTCAAATCATGATTTTCCTTTTGGAGTTTGGGGCACATGGCTACAACACCCAGAACTGATTCTTGGGAAAGTCTGCCAACAAGGTTTTACTGAGTATTCTCGAAGTTCAGAGTCTTGGGCTAATCTGAAATCATTTTCTTATTTGCTCTGATCTGCTTTCTAGTCAACCTGGGGTAGAAATACTCACCATTTCTGAGGAAATTTTTGGTGAGCAGGGAAGAAATTGGAATAGACCTCTCTCACTGGAAGATGTCCTTGTTTCAATTTTTGTTTCAGCATTCAGACATGAAGGAGGTCCATGGAAAGGAGCATGACATTTCACACCCAAGCAAACAGATAATAAAAACATCTTACACTGTGCCAGCCTCTTACCCAGGACTCGACCCCTGCCAGACAATAAAACACCTTCATGGAGACAGGCTAAGTGGGTTTTTCTCATCTGTGTCTTTGTTTCATTTTACGTTTTACTGCAGTTTTACTCTCCTACCATGGAGACTTGGCTTGAGGGTATTGGGTAAATGCTTAATAATAATCAGGCTGAGAAAAAGAAATGGATTTCCCAACATAGCAGGTATACAGAGAACAGGCTTAATTATTGATTCTTAGTCTTGCCTTGTTCACATCTCGCTCACATTCGAATAACTTGAGGGAGAAAATAGGTCAGAATCTAGTAAAGTAGAAACTATTCTAAGGCTGTTAGGGTGTCAATTCCATCTTTCCTTTAATTTGGAAATGTATTTCCTTGCCATTGTACTAGATCAATAAAGAAAATACAGGAAGCAGGTTATATACATATGGGTTTAGCTGCTGAAATTACAGCTTTCTAGCTGGAAGATTAAGCAAAGAAGTTACTACCAATGAGAAACCTCAAGC
Source organism: Choloepus didactylus (assembly GCF_015220235.1). Taxonomy (NCBI): domain Eukaryota; kingdom Metazoa; phylum Chordata; class Mammalia; order Pilosa; family Megalonychidae; genus Choloepus; species Choloepus didactylus. The sequence goes on along the minus strand of NC_051312.1, from coordinate 147,224,143 downwards.
AAACCTTTGGGGCAGTAGCTTGGATTTTGCTTTCGCTTTTTTGTAAACAATGAGTTTTGAATCACTCTAATGTGTGTGTGTGTGTGTGTGTGTGTGTTTGCTATTAAAACCATAATAAAAATTAAAATCTCTTCAATTTATGAAATTAATTCCAAACAGTTTCAATTGGGTATAAGGGTCAAATCCAATGAGATAATTTGGATGGAAAAATGCATCCAATCAGCACATTACCTTTTCCACTTTAGACATGAAATAGCGGACTTGGGCTTTTTAGTGCGAAAAATAAGAAGCCCAAACCATATGAAAAACAGGAACACATTTGTAATCATTCCACAAGCTCGGCTTTCAACATGTTTCTACAGAAGCACAGTGAAAGAGAATTGAAGCAATTATGTATTCAATCTAGATGTCAACTGAGGTCATCCTGTCCTTTGATATTTACATGAAATTGAGGCAACCATTATTCTCCTCTTTAATAAGAAGTCCAATATCCTCTCCAAGTTCTTTGCACACATCGGAATATATCTTCTTGTGGTCATCTGTATTTTTAATTAACTGTTCCCTTTGAACTTGCATCTCCCCTCTCATGACTACTTTCTTCTTGCTGCCCCTTGCCAACTCATACACAAATACAGCTTCCCATCTCTGTTTCCTACTATTCCACAAGGCACTGCTTTGTAGCCAATAGCTATTCCATGGCAGCAATATACATAAATTATTTTAAAATTAGGTGCAATAGACATATTTGTTCCTAAAATTCTTCAGTCAGCCCTGCCACCAGGAAATCCTCACGGTTCAGCATTTCTTCTTGACACCTCTTCCCACTTGCACCCCACCTTCTCTCAGGGTCTCGGCCCTGTCTTCTTTTCTCAGAATCGTTCTCCTCTCCTTACTTCTGCTTTCTCAAAAAGTATTAGCTCTCAAGCAAACCCATTTAACTCTCTTTTCATTTCATTATATTCTTCCAGAGTTCTATGTTCTCAGAGCTTCATCTTCCAGGTTCAGCAAGGCTCAAGGTATTTTGCTTCATAAAAGGCCAACTTCTTAGGAAAGAAATCCTGCCACTTCCCTCGGAGGCAAAATGGCAGTGGTCTATTGTGTTTTTTTAATTTTATTTCCTATGAAACCTAGAAATAAAGCATGCAACAAAATCAAGAATTCCTCAATATCTAGATATTTTAGACCACAGATTAAGGTGGTTTGAATTAGCTAATGATGCTCCAACTCTAAATTGTGCTTCAAGGTGATGCCCAGCTTCAGACAGCTAAGTGTGGTCACTTGAGCCATGAAAATGGCATTAAACTTGATGGGCGCTCCTGTGAAATACCAATTGCTAAACATGTGATCCTTTTCCAAAAGAGAAGCAGACAAAAGTTTATTTATGTGACATATTTTAGCAAGCAGAGTTTTAAGTTGCTAGCAAAAGGGAATGTGCTGGAGGGGCAAGATGGCGGCATAGAGAAGAGTAGAAGCTAAGTAGTCCCCCTGGAACAACTACAAAAAACCAGAAACAACTAGTAAATAATCCAGAATAACTGCGGGGGGACAAACAAGACCATCCACTCATCATACACCAACCTGAATTGGGAGGAATGCCCAAGAACACAGCATAAAATCTGTAAGTAAAACCTGCAGAACCAAGTCATGGGACCCCCTCCCCCATAGCCCGAGCTGCAAAGCCTCATGGTGCCAGAGAGAAGCTCTCTCCCAGCAAGCGAATATAGCTCAGCTGAGCTCCAACTGGGGTTTTAAGTAGCGAGTGTGAACTGCTCACTACAGATACACATTCCCAAAAAACAGACAGAGGCTTTGGGTGACGACTGACCTGGGAGAGCCAAAGGGTCGCCTTGGACTGGGTCTGAAGGGGACTATCTGTTTCTTTTTTGGCTCAGTGGAGAAAGCCCCAGTCATATTAAGTTTCCAGGGCTGTGACTTGGGGAAGGGTGGAGACAGCACAAGCAAAGAGCGAGACCATTGAAATGCTAATGACCTCCACCTGGGGGGTCTGTCTTCTCTAGGAGGAAAGGGGTGGGGCCCTTTCCATTCAGAACCAGACCCCAGAGCCTGGGGGAACACGGCCACACCTCCTCACACCAGTCAAGAATTATAGGCTAACAGGCATCACCTGCTGGGCAGAAAAGCACAGTGACCTGAGGCATCAAAGGGTGGAGCAATTTTCTAAGACACACCCGCAGGGAATCCAGATACTGAATATCTCTTCCCTCTGGGACCTGAGCCTGTTCTGGTCTGGGAAAACCTGATTTGGATAACCAAGGAAACCATGCCTAGACAACAGAAAATTACAACCTACACTAAGAAAAACAAAGTTATGGCCCAGTCAAAGGAACAAACGTACACTTCAACTGAGTTACAGGAATTTAAACAACTAATGCTAAATCAATTCAAAAAGTTTAGAGAAGATATTGCAAAAGAGATAGAGGCTGTAAAGGAAGCACTGGGCATGTATACGGCAGAAATCAAAAGTTCAAAAAAACAACTAGTAGAATCTATGGAAATGAAAGGCACACCACAAGAGATGAAAGACACAATGGAAACATACAACAGCAGATCTCAAGAGGCAGAAGAAAACACTCAGGAACTGGAGAACAAAACACCTGAAAGCCTACACGCAAAGGAGCAGATGGAGAAAAGAATGAAAAAATATGAGCAACGTCTCCAGAAACTCAAGGATGAAACAAAGTACAATAATGTACATATCATTGGTGTCCCAGAAGGAGAAGAGAAGGGAAAGGGGGCAGAAGCAATAATAGAGGAAATAATTAATGAAAATTTCCCATCTCTTAGGAAAGACATAAAATTACAGATCCAAGAAGCACAGCGTACTCCAAACAGAAGAGATATTAGACCTACGCCAAGACACTTAATAATCAGATTATCAAATGTCAAAGACAAAGAGAGAATCCTGAAAGCAGCAAGAGAAAAGCGATCCATTACATACAAAGGAAGCTTAATAAGAATATGTGCGGATCTCTCAGCAGAAACCATGGAGGCAAGAAGGAAGTGGCGTGATATATTTAAGATACTGAAAGAGAAAAACCGCCAACCAAGAATACTGTATCCAGCAAAGCTGTCCTTCGAATATGAGGGAGAGCTCAAAATATTTTCTGACAAACAGACAATGAGAGACTTTGTGAACAAAACACCTGCCCTACAGGAAATACTAAAGGGAGCACTACAGGGTGATAGAAGACAGGAGTGCGTGGTTTGGAACACAATTTGGGGAGATGGTAGCACAGCAATGTAAGTACACTGAACAAAGGTGATTATGAATACAGTTGAGAGAGGAAGGTGGGGAGCATGTGAGACACCACAAGAAAGGAGGAAAGATAAAGACTGGGACTGTGTAACTTGGTGAAATCTAGAGTATTCAACAATGGTGATAAAATGTACAAATATGTTCTTTTACGAGGGAGAACAAGCAAATGTCAACCTTGCAAGGTGTTAAAAATGGGGAGGCACTGGGGTAAGGATGCAATCAGCATAAACTAGAGACTGTAACTAATAGAGTCATTGTATTATGCTTCCTTTAATGTAACAAAGGCGATATACCAAGGTGAATGCAGATAAGAGGGGGGATAGGGGAGGCATGTTAGACACTTGACATTGGTGGTATTGTCTGATTCTTTATTCTACTTTGATTTAAGGTTATTTTTCCTTTTGCTGCTTCCTAGCTGTCTTTTTTTTTCCCCTTTCTTTTGCCTCTCTACCTTCTTTGACTCTCCCTCCTGCTTTGTGGGAGAAATGTAGATGCCCTTATATAGATAATGGTGAATGTGGTGAACACATAAATGTATGACCATGCAGAAAACCATCAATTATTTACTTGGGATGGAATGTATGGTGAGTGAACATAACCATATTAAAAAAAAAATGGGTTGATGACAAAACCTCGAGGGCAATATACTGAGTGAAATAAGCCCTACACATAAGGACAATTATTGCAGGGTCTCACTGATAAGAACTAATTATAATATGTAAACTCATAGACATGAAATATAAGGTACCAAGATATAGGACAAGGCTTAAGAATGGGGAGTGGTTGCTTAGTATGAGCAGAATGTTCAATTAGGATGAACTTAAATGTTTGGAAATGAACAGGGGTGTTGGTAGCAAGATGTGAGAATAACTAACAGCACCAAATAGTGTGTGAATGAGGTGGAAAGGGGAAGCTCAGAATTGTATATGTCACCAGAAGGAAAGTTGGAGGTCAAAAGATGGGAATGTATAAAACTGAATCCTATGGTGGGCAATGTCCATGATCAACTGTACAAATACTAGAAATCACTTCCATGAACCAGAACAAATGTATGACAATACAATTAGAAGTTAATAATAGAGGGGCATATAGGGAAGAACTATATACCTATTACAAACTATATACTACAGTTAGTAGCATTTCAACATTTTTTCATAGACAGTAACAAATGTACTATATCAATACTAGGAGTCAACAATTGAGGGGGGTTGGTTAGGGATAGGGGAGGATTAGAGTTTCCTTTTCTTTTTTTCTTTTTTCATCTTTCACTTTATTTCTTGTCTGGAGTAATGAAAAGTTTCTAAAAATTGAACAAAAATTAAGTGTGATGGATGCACAGCTGTATGAGGGTACCCAGGGGCAAGTGATTGTACACTTTGGATCTTTGGATAATTGTATGGTATCTGAACAACCTCAATAAAAATGAAAAAAAAAAAAAAAAAAAGGGAATGTGCTTCATTCTACCTTGTCTTCTACTCCTACGGACACAGGAAGATAAGGAGCTTTGAGAGATAGCTTGTCACAGATTCATTTCCTAAAGTACTACTACTAGTTAACAAATTTTAAACTCTTAGCATTGGAAGAGGGCTTACAGGATAGCCAATCTTATCTTCCATAGGATTCCTTATCAAATATCTTATGGGATTTTACTAGAAGACTGACAATAGTACATCTAGAGAATATTAAATCTTAAAAAAGTAAGATCTAAATGAGTAGAAAGGACAATACAGTGTCTTCTACATAGTATAAATTCAATAAATGAAATGTGAATTTCTTCCCACCCTTTCCCTTATCTCTAATTGAAACCAACATTCCCCTTTTGAACTTCCACTCATTGGACTTGGTTCAACCTCCTGAAGAGAGCGGAGTGGGTCTAATTCCTCTTCCATAGCAGAATGTTTCACATACTTAAAGATAACTGTATCGGTGTCTCTTTTACAGTCCCTCCATCATGATTTTACATCCTTCACTATTCTGTTTCTACAACTTTCATTGTCCTCTGTGGTCCTAGGACTTAAAAGATAAAGAGCTCCAAATATTGCCCAGCCAACACTCAGAACAGTAGGAATAATGTCTACTTTGTGCTGACAGCTAAACTATTAGCATAGCCCAAAGTCAAATTCATTTTTTAAGTAGCCACATCACACCCTGAACCTCATTGCACAAGAGAAGGCATTTAAATTGTACAGATTCTTTTTTCATGGTTTTTTTTTTTTTCTGGATTCTTATTAAGCAATATTTCCCCCACTCTTCATTTAATGCATCTTCACACCCCTTCCTGTAAGGGCTTTGCATACATTCTTTTTAAACATCATCCTGTGCTATTTCCACTTTTAAGTCCAACCATTTGAGACCTTTGAGACTTTTAATTCTCTTATCCAGAATTTAATATATTCTAGCTTTGATTTATCTGAATCTGTGCCCTTTTATAAACAGGGTTTAAATAATAAAATTGAAAAGACAGACAGTGACAGTCTTCTGGCTTCTCAGAGGGGTCTTCTATTCAAGCTTCGAAAACAGCCACCCTAGGAGAAGCCTCCCAGGCCCGGCCTCAGGTACTTCCCATGAATTTCATCCGAAGTAAGTAGATAGTCCCCACTGAAAGATGAGGAAACTGAGTTTCAGCAAAATTGAGCAACTTGTCCAAGATGCAGAAACATTTAGAGCCAGGCAATTCAGGTCTCTTTAGCTCTCAGATCTAAGCTCTTTCTTCAGGTACATTTTGCCAACCAGCGCTAATCCAATATACTCTACCTAAGACCACATTTGCCATATATTCCAAAAGGATATCAAAATACATCTTGCCAAAAGGCCAGCTGCAAGTGAAGATGCACCCAACTTAAAGCATTAGTTTATCAACTACGCTATTAATCCGGATTTTAAAATATGAGTTAAAATTGGTATGATGGGTTCTTAACAACCTAAAGATTCTTAGTAATCATTCAGATTCAAATTTCAAGTCAAATTGTCTCCTCTGCTAAACACTCTTATCATTCATGTATTTTTTTCAAGTTTCCAGGAATTATTGCCAATGGTCCTGGTTTTGAATTAGTTGAGTTGGATTTTAAATTCAGGTTCAGGTGGACCTCAGGCATGACGCAACGGGAAACTGAGGCCATAATGCATGAGAAAAGATAGCTTGTTACTCACAGGCCCCAGAGAAGGGGGCAGGGCATGATGGTCCACGGAAGCACCACTGACTCCGGTCACTCAACCAGCAGGTGGGAGGCACACAAGCAGAGGAAGAGAGACCCATAGTTTTGCCTCGACTGTGGTCCAAGAGCGGAAGTAAGTAGGCGTTCTGGTTTGCTAAAGCTGCCATTATGCAAAATACCAGAAATGGATTGGCTTTTATAAAGGGGATTTATTAGGTTACAAATTTACAGTTCTAAGTCCATAAAAGTGTCCAAACTAAGGCATCAGCAAGAAGATACTTTCACTGAAGAAAGGTTGGTGGTATCCAGAACCCCTCGGTCAGCTGGGAAGGCATGTGGTTGGCGTCTGCTGGTAATTTGCTCCCAGGTTATGGTTTCAAAATGGCTTTCTCCAAAAGGTCTCTGGGCTTCTGTCTCTCTTAGCTTCTCTCTCTCAGCTCCTGTGCATCCTTGCTTGTTCTCCCAGGACATTTCTCTATAAGCATCTGGTGGTCCTCTCTTAGCTTCTCCGGGGCAAAGTTGGTGATTCATCTCTTGGATCAGCACCAGCAAACATCTTTCTGTCTGCATCTCCAAGCATCTGGATCTGTGTCAGCCCCTGAGCTCTTTTAAGGACTTCAGTAAATGAATCAAGACCCACCTTGAATGGGCGGGATCACACCTTCATGAAATAATCAATCAAAAGGTCTCATCCACATTTGAGTGGGTCACAGCTCCATGGGAACAACCTAATCAAAAGATTCCACCCATAATAAGTCTGTCACCACAAGACCGCATTAAAGAACATGACTTTTGCAGGGGACATAATAGATTCAAACCAACACATTAGGTTTCCCACATGAGTCAGGAAGACAAAGTGGCTAGGGGCTCTCAGGTGGGGATGGTTTGCCAGCTATGGGTTTTGGGTGAGGTGTGTGAGTGGTGGCAGCAAATATGACTTCAAGCTCTGGGGGAGTTTTATGCCCTAGGCGGGTGGAAAGCTACTTATGAACCAGGTGAAAGGTCAGTGTTGGAGCAAGAGGCTTGGCCAAAATGAAATGGATGCCAAGGCATCATCTAACAAATACTATTAAAGTTTAGGACAGTCCTAGTCTGTAGTTTGGAATTCAGCCTTTCTCCATATTTAAACCAGAGGACTGCACTGCTTATCAGAAGCAGCCTCTGGCCTGGTTCCACTCCTCAAAGTCCATCAAAATTGGTTCACCAATCATTCCTACCACTTTTTTCCTGTAACCTAGGATGTGACAAGCAACTTAAACACAATTAAAACAACCGATTGTTCTTTTACCTGCTCTGTTGTTGTAGTTAAATTTTCCTCTCCATTTGTTGCCTCTGGTCCCTCCTTTTTATTTTCTTTTCTGATTATAAAAGAATAAGGTTAAACAGTGAAGAAGACAATAGGCATGAATTGTTTTGTTTTTTTTCTTAATGAGATTGCCTCTAGGGTTTCACCATTAAATATGATGCCAGTGTTGATTTAAGACAGATATCCTTTTGCAATAGAGCCTTAATCTTCTCATTCTAGTTTCCTTAATGTGCTTGTGCTTTTCTGAAATGAAAAATATGAGGCATGTTGATTATTATCAAATATTTTACAAAATGTTTTGATATTATATGTTTTGTGTTTGTTTTTGTTTCGTACTTAATGATAAGGTATACTACAATTATAGCTTTCCTGCCTTCCAATCTTAGGACAAATCCTACTTGGTTGTGGTGAATGACGATTTGACAATAACACTGAATTTCATTTGCTAATAGTTCAAGATTTTCACCTCGATATTTCTCAGAGAGCTCTTTTATATAAATATATATCCCCCTTTTAGACCTTTTGTTGTGGCACTCAAATTAAGAAAATGAAGTGATTAGCACTCTGCCTTTTTCAGGACTTTAGATCAGTTTACGTAGCATGAGAAATAGTTACTTTTTACAATTGTACCAGTAAATGATTTGACCATGTTATTGAAGGTAACTTTTTGATCATTTATTTATTAGCCAAATCAATTTCATTTTACTTTTCCTTAACTTACTTTTTTGGCCATTGCTATTTTTTCCCTAAGAAATCATCCATCTAATGTAGATTTTTAAGTTATTTAGCATAACTTGTATGCACTATTACCTCGAATTAAAAAATGTTCTCCGATATTATGTCCCCTTTAAAAAAATTACAAGTATTCTCTCTCATTTTCCTTGTCTGGATTTGCCTCTTTCACTGGTATTACTGTCTGTGCTTAAGGAAACAGCTCTTGATTTACAGACAAATTGTATTCTTTTGTTTGTGAATTCATTAAAATTTCTCTTTATACTTATTACATGTTCTCTTTGTTTCCTTAGGTTTGTTCTGTGGTTGCTTTTCTAACTTATTGAGTTGATTGCTAAATTCCTTTATTTATTATTTTAATAATGAAAGCACCTAAGATTATTGCCTCTGAGAACAACTTGGCTGTATCACACTACAATAATAAGTAATTTTTAAAAAATTTTATATTATTTTCTAAATAGCCTATCATTGCAATCTTGATTTTGTTTTCATCCTAATAGATTTATTAAAGAATGTTTTAAATTAGCAGATTGCTGGGTTTTATTTTTGTTTGTTTTTTTTAAACTTTGGTCATTAGTTTACAGTTCATTATATTGTGACCATTTTCATGCTCAATTTCTGATTTAACAATTTTTAGTGTAAGCTAAAATATAATTGACTTTTAAAATTGTTCATTAAAATTTGAAAACAATATATATTCTCGGGGTGGAGCATACAAAATTCAATATATCTCTGTCTTCAAGATATATTTTAATATTTCCTATAACAATTGTCTTTAGTCAAATTCCCACTTCTTCACTTCACAAGTATTACTAAGCACCCCTTTGTGCCAGATGTATCTTTTAGGTATTGGGGATACAGCAGGAACATGAAGTGGGGGACCTCTAGGTGCAGGAGCTGAAGACTGAGCGAGCTAAATAATTTACCCGGGTGGGGGCAGAACACAAAGTAAAGGATGTATAAGTAGCTACATGAATCTACTTAATATATGCCCACCTTTGTTTTTTTTGTTTTTTTTTCTTCTTTTTTTTTTTTTAATCATCATTTTATTGAGATATATTCACATACCACGCAGTCATACAAAACAAATTGTACTTTCGATTGTTTACAGTAGCATTACATAGTTGTACATTCATCACCCAAATCAATCCCTGACACCTTCATTAGCACACACACAAAAATAACAAGAATAATAATTAGAGTGAAAAAGAGCAATTGAAGTAAAAAAGAACACTGGGTACCTTTGTTTGTTTCCTTCCCCTACTTTTCTACACATCCATCCATAAACTAGACAAAGTAGAGTTTGGTCCTTATGGCATTCCCAATCCCATTGTCACCCCTCATAAGCTACATTTTTATACAACTGTCTTCGAGATTCATGGGTTCTGGGTTGTAGTTTAATAGTTTCAGGTATCCACCACCAGCTACCCCAATTCTTTAGAACCTAAAAAAGGTTGTCTAAAGTGTGCGTAAGAGTGCCCACCAGAGTGATCTCTCGGCTCGTTTTGGAATCTCTCTGCCACTGAAGCTTATTTCATTTCCTTTCACATCCCCCTTTTGGTCAAGAAGATGTTCTCCATCCCACGATGCCGGGTCTACATTCCTCTCCGGGAGTCGTATTCCACGTTGCCAGGGAGATTCACTCCCCTGGGTGTCTGGTCCCACGTAGGGGGAAGGGCAGTGATTTCACCTTTCAAGTTGGCTTAGCCAGAGAGAGAGGGCCACATCTGAGCAACAAAGAGACATTCAGGAGGAGACTCTTAGGCACAAATATAGGGAGGCCTAGCCTCTCCTTTGCAGCAACCGTCTTCCCAAGGGTAAAACTTATGGTAGAGGGCTCAACCCATCAAACCACCAGTCCCCTATGTCTGTGGTCATGTTAGCAACCATGGAGGTGGGGTAGGCGAATACCCCTGCATTTTCCACAGGCTCCTCAAGGGGGCACTACATCTTTTTTTTTTTTTTCCTTGTTTGTCTTTTTTCTTTTTTTTTTTTTTTAACTTTCCCTTCTTTTTTAAATCAACTGTATGAAAAAAAAAGTTAAAAAGAAAACAAACATACAATAAAAGAACATTTCAAAGAGACCATAACAAGGGAGTAAGAAAAAGACAACTAACCTAACATAACTGCTTAACTTCCAACATGTTCCTACTTTACCCCAAGAAAGTTACATAATATAGCAACATTTCAGTGAACTTGTTCCTACTACATCCATCAGAAATTAACAGACCATAGTCATTTCTCGGCATCCCCAGAACGTTAAATAGCTTATCTGTTCTTCTTGGATTATTGTTCCCCCTTCCTTAATTGCTCTCTACTGCTAGTTCCCCTACATTCTACATTATAAACCATTTGTTTTACATTTTTCAAAGTTCACATTAGTGGTAGCATATAATATTTCTCTTTTTGTGCCTGGCTTATTTCGCTCAGCATTATGTCTTCAAGGTTCATCCATGTTGTCATATGTTTCACGAGATCGTTCCTTCTTACTGCCGCATAGTATTCCATCATGTGTATATACCACATTTTATTTATCCACTCATCTGTTGAAGGACATTTGGGTTGTTTCCATCTCTTGGCAATTGTGAATAATGCTGCTATGAACATTGGCTTGCAGATATCTGTTCGTGTCACTGCTTTCCGATCTTCCGGGTATATACCGAGAAGTGCAATCGCTGGATCGAATGGTAGCTCTATATCTAGTTTTCTAAGGAACTGCCAGACTGACTTCCAGAGTGGCTGAACCATTATACAGTCCCACCAACAATGAATAAGAGTTCCAATTTCTCCACATCCCCTTCAGCATTTGTAGTTTCCTGTTTGTTTAATGGCAGCCATTCTAACCGGTGTTAGATGGTATCTCATTGTGGTCTTAATTTGCATCTCTCTAATAGCTAGTGAAGCTGAACATTTTTTCATGTGTTTCATGGCCATTTGTATTTCCTCTTCAGAGAACTGTCTTTTCATATCTTTTGCCCATTTTATAATTGGGCTGTCTGTACTATTGTCATTGAGTTGTAGGATTTCTTTGTATATGCAAGATATCAGTCTTTTGTCAGATACATGGTTTCCAAAAATTTTTTCCCATTGAGTTGGCTGCCTCTTTACCTTTTTGAGAAATTCCTTTGAGGTGCAGAAACTTCTAAGCTTGAGGAGTTCCCATTTATCTATTTTCTCTTTTGTTGCTTGTGCTTTGGGTGTAAAGTCTAGGAAGTGGCCTCCTAATACAAGGTCTTGAAGATGTTTTCCTACATTATCTTCTAGGAGTTTTATGGTACTTTCTTTTATATTGAGATCTTTGGTCCATTTTGAGTTAATTTTTGTGTAGGGGCTGAGGTAGGGGTCCTCTTTCATTCTTTTGGATATGGATATCCAACTCTCCCAGCCCCATTTGTTGAAAAGACCATTATGGCTCAGTTCGGTGACTTTGGGGGCCTTATCAAAGATCATTCGGCCATAGATCTGAGGGTCTATTTCTGAATTCTCAATTCGATTCCATTGATCTATATGTCTATCTTTGTGCCAGTACCATGCTGTTTTGGCAACTGTGGCTTTATAATAAGCTTCAAAGTCAGGGAGTGTAAGTCCTCCCACTTCGTTTTTCTTTTTTAGAGTGGCTTTAGCAATTCGAGGCATCTTCCCTTTCCAAATAAATTTGATAACTAGCTTTTCCAAGTCTGCAAAGTAGGTTGTTGGAATTTTGATTGGGATTGCATTGAATCTGTAGATGAGTTTGGGTAGAATTGACATCTTAATGACATTTAGTCTTCCTATCCATGAACATGGAATATTTTTCCATCTTTTAAGGTCCCCTTCTATTTCTTTTAGTAGAGTTATGTAGTTTTCTTTGTATAGGTCTTGTACATCTTTGGTTAAGTTTATTCCTAGGTACTTGATTTTTTTAGTTGCTATTGAAAATGGTATCTTTTTCTTGAGTGTCACTTCAGTTTGTTCATTTCCAGCATATAGAAACATTACTGACTTATGTGCATTAATCTTGTATCCCGCTACTTTGCTAAATTTGTTTATTAGCTCTAGTAGGTGTATCGTTGATTTCTCAGGGTTTTCTAGATATAAGATCATATCATCTGCAAACAATGACAGTTTTACTTCTTCTTTTCCAATTTGGATGCCTTTTATTTCTTTGTCTTGCCGGATTGCCCTGGCTAGCACTTCCAGCACAATGTTGAATAACAGTGGTGACAGCGGGCATCCTTGTCTTGTTCCTGATCTTAGAGGGAAGGCTTTCAGTCTCTCACCATTGAGTACTATGCTGGTTGTGGGTTTTTCATATATGCTCTTTATCATGTTGAGGAAGTTTCCTTCAATTCCTACCTTTTGAAGTGTTTTTATCAAAAAGGGATGTTGGATTTTGTCAAATGCTTTTTCAGCATCTATTGAGATGATGAATTGATTTTTCCCTTTTGAGTTTTTAATGTGTTGTAATACATTGATTGATTTTCTTATGTTGAACCATCCTTGCATGCCTGGAATGAACCCCACTTGGTCATGGTGTATGATTTTTTTAATGTGTCTTTGGATTCGATTTGCAAGTATTTTGTTGAGGATTTTTGCATCTATATTCATTAGGGAGATTGGCCGGTAGTTTTCCTTTTGTGTAGCATCTTTGCCTGGTTTTGGTATTAGATTGATGTTAGCTTCATAAAATGAGTTAGGTAGTGTTCCATTTTCTTCAATGTTTTGAAAGAGTTTGAGTAAGATTGGTGTCAGTTCTTTCTGGAAAGTTTGGTAGAATTCCCCTGTGAAGCCATCTGGCCCTGGGCATTTATTTGTGGGAAGATTTTTGATGACTGATTGGATCTCTTTGCTTGTGATGGGTTGGTTGAGGTCTTCTATTTCTTCTCTGGTCAGTCTAGGTTGCTCATATGTTTCCAGGAAATTGTCCATTTCTTCTACATTATCCAGTTTGTTGCCATACAGTTGTTCATAATATCCTCTTATAATTTTTTTAATTTCTTCAGGATCTGCAGTTATGTCACCTTTTTCATTCATTATTTTGTTTATATGGGTCTTCTCTCTTTTTTGATTTTGTCAGTCTAGCTAGGGGCTTGTCAATCTTGTTGATCTTCTCAAAGAACCAACTTTTGGTGATATTTATCCTCTCTATTGTTTTTTTGTTCTCTATGTCATTTATTTCTGCTTTAATCCTTGCTATTTCTTTTCTTGTACTTGGTTTAGGATTGGTTTGCTGTTCATTTTCTAGCTTCTTCAGTTGATCCATTAGTTCTTTGATTTTGGCTCTTTCTTCCTTTTTAATATATGCGTTTAGTGCTATAAATTTTGCCCTTAGCACTGCTTTTGCTGCATCCCATAGGTTTTGGTATGTTGTGTTCTCATTTTCATTCGTCTCTATATATTTAGCAATTTCTCTTGCTATTTCTTCTTTAACCCACTGATTGTTTAGGAGTGTGTTGTTTAACCTCCAGGTATTTGTGAATTTTCTAAGTCTCTGATGGTTATTGACTTCTAATTGTATTCCATTGTGGTCAGAGAATGTGCTTTGAATAATTTCAATCTTTTTAAATTTATTGAGGCTTGTTTTATGTCCCAGCATATGATCTATTCTGGAGAAAGTTCCATGAGCATTAGAAAAGTATGTGTATCCTGGTGATTTGGGATGTAATGTCCTGTAGATGTCTGTTAAATCTAATTCATTTATCAGATTGTTTAGGTTTTCAATTTCCTTATTGGTCTTCTGTCTGGTTGATCTATCTATAGGAGAGAGTGATGTGTTGAAGTCTCCCACAATTATTGTGGAAACATCAATTGCTTCCTTAGATTTGCCAGTGTTTCTCTCATGTATTTTGTGGCACCTTGATTGGGTGCATAGACATTTATGATTGTTATTTCTTCTTGCTGAATTGCCCCTTTTATTAGTATGTAGTGGCCTTCTTTGTCTCTCAAAACATCCCTGCATTTGAAGTCTATTTTATCTGAGATTAATATTGCTACACCTGCTTTGTTTTGGCTGTAGCTTGCATGAAATATTTTTTTCCATCCTTTCACTTTCAGTTTCTTTGTGTCCCTGTGTCTAAGATGAGTCTCTTGTATGCAACATATTGATGGTTCATTTTTTTTGATCCATTCTACGAATCTATATCTTTTAATTGGGGAGTTTAATCCATTTACATTCAACGTTAAAATCGTGAAGGCATTTCTTGAATCGGCCATCTTATCCTTTGGTTTATGTTTGCCATATTTTTCCCTCTCTCTATTAATATCCTTTATTGTACCCATACCGAATCTCTTTAGTACTGAACCTTTCTCCAAGTCTCTCTGTCCTGTCTTTGTTTCTCTGTCTGTAGGGCTCCCTTTAGTATCTCCAGTAGGGCAGGTCTCTTGTTAGCAAATTCTCTCAGCATTTCTTTGTCTGTGAAAAATTTAAGCTCTCCCTCAAATTTGAAGGAGAGCTTTGCTGGATAAAGTATTCTTGGCTGGAAATTCCTCTCACTCAGAATTTTAAATATATCATGCCACTGCCTTCTTGCCTCCATGGTGGCTGCTGAGTAGTCACTACTTAGTCTTATGCTGTTTCCTTTGTATGTGGTGAATTGCTTTTCTCTTGCTGCTTTCAGAACTTGCTCCTTCTCTTCTATGTTTGACAGTGTGATCAGTATATGTCTCGGAGTGGGTTTTTTTGGATTTATTCTATTTGGAGTTCGCTGAGCATTTATGATTTGTGTATTTATGTTGTTTAGAAGATTTGGGAAGTTTTCCCCAACAATTTCTTTGAATACTCTTCCTAGACCTTTACCCTTTTCTTCCCCTTCTGGGACACCAATGAGTCTTATATTCGGACGTTTCATATTATCTATCATATCCCAGAGGTCCATTTCGATTTTTTCAATTTTATTCCCCATTCTTTCTTTTATGCTTTCATTTTCCATTCTGTCATCTTCCAGGTCACTGATTCGTTGTTCAACTTACTCTAGTCTTGTACTATGAGTGTCCAGAATCTTTTTAATTTGGTCAACAGTTTCTTTAATTTCCATAAGATCATCCATTTTTTTATTTAGTCTTGCAATGTCTTCTTTATGCTCTTCTAGGGTCTTCTTGATTTCCTTCATGTCCCGTACTATGGTCTCATTGTTCATCTTTAGTTCTTTGAGTAGCTGCTCTAGGTGCTGTGTCTCTTCTGGTCTTTTGATTTGGGTGCTTGGGCTTGGGTTATCCATATCGTCTGGTTTTTTCATATGCTTTATAATTTTCTGTTGTTTTTGGCCTCGTGGCATTTGCTGAACTTGATAGGGTTCTTTTAGGATTTGTAGACCAATTGAAGTCCTTATCTCTAATTTATCAGATCTACAGCTTCGTGGAGTACACTTTCTCTAACTAACCAGCAGGTGGCGTCCAAGAGCCACCTGTTCTCCACAAGCCAGTTCTCCCCTGCTTAGCCTTTTTGTGAGTGGGGTAGTGAGTCTTGTGGGGCCCAATTGGTGTACCAAGCTTGCGTGTGTAGTTGGTGTTGCCTGCCCTGTATGTGGGGCGTGTTTCTGGGCAGTCGGGGAGGGGGGTGGCCCTAACAATCAAATCTCCCTGATGATCCTAGAGTTTTAAAGCTGCTGCAATAGTCTAATCCTTCAGTTCAGTCCTGCCACAGTTTGTCTCTGCCACTGACCCACAAGTCTTTGGTATTGGCATATG
Source organism: Choloepus didactylus (assembly GCF_015220235.1). Classification (NCBI taxonomy): domain Eukaryota; kingdom Metazoa; phylum Chordata; class Mammalia; order Pilosa; family Megalonychidae; genus Choloepus; species Choloepus didactylus. The sequence goes on along the minus strand of NC_051312.1, from coordinate 147,208,008 downwards.
GCTCCTGAGACTTGCAAGTGGGCCCCTCTTCCAGGCCGTGCACCCCGTGTCCTCTGTTGAGGGATGACTGTGCTATGTCACAGGTGAGTGCCGTCCCCCCAGGGCAGTTCTGGGCTGCTGGGCTGTGTAGGGAGGCTCCCAGTCTGCTCAAATGATGGCTGAATGGGGCTTTGTTAATTCACACTGCTCCCCCTTCCCAGCTCTGGGACATTCAGCTGAGGTTGCAGGGAAGGCTAATGTCCACGCCCAGTTTTGTGGTGTGTGCCTGTTATTTGAAGCACTTCCGTCACACTGGGTTGTCTGGGGCAGCTCTGGGCTATGGGGCTGGCGATGGGCAGGAGTGTTTCCTGTCCACCAGGATGGTGGCTGTGATCGGACACCCCCCTTTTCTTGGGAAGTTCTGTTGTTTAGTGAATTTTTTCAGCCACTGGATTATTGCCTTTTGTCTCAGAGCTCTCTTAGTTCTGCTCTTGACTTGACCTGCCCAAATTGCAATTCTTTGAAGCTTTCTGTATTGGGCTTCTTAGAGTAATTGTTTTAGAAAAAGAAAAAAGGATTTAAAAAAAAAAAAACAAAACAGCCCTCCTCAGAGATCTAATGGGTTATTGAAATGCTAATAGACAAAGCAACCAGGGCCATTAAGGAAAGGTCCACAGGGCAGAGAGATCAGCTTTTCTTCGGGATTTGCATATGCGCCTCAAGGCCTGAGCTCCGCCCTTCCCCTTTCTGTGTTCACCAGAACTCCAAAAATCCTCTGCTTTTATTTTGGAGTTTTTCGTGTTGTTTTTTTCTATGCCTGTCTCCTCTCTGCTGGGCTGGCTGCTCTCAGAGTCTCTGGTGTCTGGTCTCAGTCTATCTATGGTTGGAGTTTGAATCATTAGAATGAGTTTCTGATAAGAGCAGCCACTGCAGTTCTCCCTTCTCCTTCCCGGAGCTGACAGCCCCTCCTCCCCCGGGACTGAGCCTGGCAGGGAGGGGCGCGGGTCCCCTGGCCGCACAACTTACAGATTTCGCTGATCTCAGCAGTTCCACGTTTTCATGAGTGTTGTATGAAGTATGCCCAAAGACAGATTGCTCTGTGGTGTCCAGTCCACGCAGTTCCTGGCTTTTTACCTACTCTCCTGGAGGAGTAACTCCCACCTTTGTTTTTAATATAAATGGGGGTACTCACATAAAAGCCTGTGCTTTCTATCCCTTTTCTTTTATATTTTGCTTTTTGTTTTCATCTTTACTTCAGTGTCAGTTTTTAGATTTGTTTTCCCCTTATTTATTGTGTGCATGGTTATTGCAGTGGAAGAAACTGAGGCTACTAGCCAGACATTTTTAAATGGCTTCATTTCTCTCTGAAACATGCTTGTTTTGTCTGTTACAGTTTCACAATCTTTCCTTAATAGAGAAGTTGTGTATGAGGCAGTTTTCTTTCCCCATCTGCAATCTGTATACTTTGCACAGTCTTCCTCAAGCAGGTTTTCTAGTCCTTCGTTATCAAATATCTCTTAGATAAAACTTCAAATCTCAAGGCTCCAGCTCTTACTCCAGCCATAGCTGCAGCAACCAGTTCCAAGAAGGCATCTACTAGCTCTGCCCAGGGGCAACCTGATCCCACCTCACAAGTTGTGTGCTTCCTGCTTCCTGCCCAGGCTGAATTGGCAGCTTGGTCCTTTCGGGCACAACTTGGAAGTGCAGGGGAATAAACACCCATAAGTTCTGATGTCCAATACACCTAATGCTCATTTCTAGGTCAGACGGATATGAGCCTCACCTGTAAGGCTCCTCAGAAGGTACCACTGCAGTCCAGCGCCAGTAACGCTCAATAGCAAACTACTCTCTTTCGCCTCTGCCTTCCTTGGCTTTCCCTCCTTCCCTGTTTCATCTTTTTGTGCTCCATGGCTGGAAATCTCTTGTCTAAGTCTCTGCCTTCTGCGAAATCCAGGCTAAGACACCTTCCTTATTCATCCACTTGCTCGGCACAAAATTTTTAAATCTCTTTAGTTTTCTGTAAGTGTCTTAAGTCTTGGCTTATTTTAACATTTTAGGCTCCCTAATGTTATTCCTACGAGCTGGTGCTGCTCTTTTGTATTCTACCTTGATGTTTACTCTACTCCTTCAATATTTTATATATGCCCTTTTAAATTATGAACTCAACTTTTTGCTACATAAGTTCCCTTAGATTTACGTCCCTTTTCTTTATCATTTGACTAATTTCTGGTTATACTGGGCATTTTGTCAGAGATTTCTTACCATCTTATCTCTCTTAAGCTGCATTATCTTTGAAGTTTCTGTCCTTGGGATCACACTCCCACACACATGTTCTGAGTATTTTTAACTCTGCAGTCCTAAAGTCACGGCTTTGCCTTCCTCCGCTTCCAGGAACATCACAAAATTACTTCCTCCAAGATCCCTTCTACTCTCATGTCTGCAACCACTTTTGCCTCAGTGAGCAGATTTAAATCATAGTAACAGGTTCTTCTCCATGGCTTTGTTTGCCAATTAAAATACAAAACAAGAGCAAGTCATGTCATGTCCTAACAAGACGTCCCACTTTTAGAAGAATGAGACTTAAAAGTGCTGCCTGGGCCATCAAAATATCCCATAAGGTCAGTACATTTTCCCTGCAGAGTTTCATATTAAGTTTAAGGTGCATCTCTGTGCCAGGTGTGGGTAGAGGGTCCATAGCATCCCACTACCATTACAGCACTCCATTCATCACTGCTTTCATCTAACTTCAAAATGTGTACCGCCATGCTTCCAACCCCAGGGGACAGATTTCTAAGCCTATGCATATCAAATGCATCTTTCTATTAGATCAGCTCTGTTTAAACAAGATATATCTCCTCTATCACTACACCGTAGTCAATTGTATTCATGCTGAAACCCCACCAAATGTCAGTGATAATTTAATGTGAATATATGAAGTCAAATTATATTTATTGGCAAGATTCAGTGTCTGACATGTAGATATGGGAAGCCCAGTGATATTGTTCCCATTTTAATCATTATTCTCTCAGGCTTTTTTTTGTTTTGTTTTGTTTTGTTTTGTTTTTGTCCCCTGAGACGTGCTTTTTGCTCTCCAGTGTGTTAGTTTTGATGTTGCCTGCCTTTACTTAAGATGTTTATTTTGACCTCTTGATCACATGGATGAGTATTTTCATATTCTCTTGGGTATTTGAGTGATGTCCTCCATTATTTGCTCAGAGAACATCATTCTTTAGTAATGAGCTATGATCCAGGAAACCGAATTATTTTTCCTCTTATTATCAGTGTAGTCAGCAGATCATTTTTCATATCCTCTTCCTAGGAATGATACAAATAATAACAGAAACAGATATAAGTAATTGAGCTCCTATAATGTACCAGGCTAGATGTCTTTTATCTATAATGTATAATATAGCTAATCCTCATAGCAGCCATGATATATGGGGACTCCTGGACATTTTCACAGTAAAAATACTGCATTCTCAAAACTAGTAAACGGTAGATACACACAGCACTCTCACTTTGTCTCATTCCAAATATCTGACTCTTTCCACTATGGCAACAGCCTTACTTCTCATGCTTACAAAACTGTTTCTATGCCCCTTGGTTTGATTATCACAGGGAAGATAAGAAAGAAATATTTTTTAAAAGCCTAGGTATTTAGTCTCTTGTCAGATATTTAGATCCCTAGAGACATTTTCTAGCACTCTTTTAACTGAACTCTTTCTTATGAACAGATGAGACAAGCAGTGATCTGAGGCTTTGATGAGTTTCTCTGCCACATTTTGTACTAGGAAGACAGCCTGCTTTGCAATTAGCCATGCCATGTGTACATTTGGCCATTTCTTTTGTGCTCCCCATTATACACGTTGTCCTCCTAGGACCCATAATAGATTCCTTACACCTGCTAGGGAACATGCATCTTCCTTATTGTTCTGGGTAGCACAGGGCACTGCTGTTTCTCAAAACTTCTTGGCTTGGTCTTCTATTAGAAGATACCCCAGTCTCTTAGGTATCTCTTTTATTATAAAATTTGCTGACTACTCAGGGATGGAAATATAGGCAGAAAGATTTACCAAAAATGAGAAAACAGATAATAAAAGTAGCTGAATATTATAAAGTGATGTCCAAATAGAAAACCTTAGCATTAGTTCCATCTTTCCTAACTTGCAAGTTATTGAAATGATGCTGGAAAAATACATTCTCACCTAAATGAATATTGCCATTACTTAAAATTTCATTGAACACTTTCTCCCAGGAGTCCAGAATCTAAAATTGGAAGATTGCCAAACTGAGTCCTCATTGAACAGAGGTGATGCCAAAAGTCAAACAATTCTGATTCTTCTTGCAGAGCTGATTTTAAATAAAAGGGCTTTGCATGTGATTCTAAGTTCTGCCACTTATTAGCTAAGTGTTCTTTAGTAGGTTACTTAGCCTCTCAATGCCTCAACGTACCATTGACAAAGCTGTACCTTATGTTCATAGCTACCATATAAGTCCACAATTCTCTTGGGATTTCAAATGTCAATGTATTTTGTGGTTTGCAAATTAGTGAATATTTCCATGGATGCTCAAAAAATAGTAAACTTCATATCTCCTTCTGCATAGCCACCATGATGGCGAGATGAGTATTAGCTCACCAATCTGCTCAATGCTGCAATTACCTTTTTGAACAAGTACCCATAAGGCTCCAGAACTCAGGCTCTTTGTCTCCAAAAGGGTCACTTATTACCTTATAGAGGATCTGTCTTGTCAATCTTGTGAAAGCAAATTCTGGATAGCCAATAAACAAGTTATTGGTTTAATTTTCTTTCCGAAGTTGAATACACTTTTATTTTCTAGGTGAAACAGAAGACTAGGGCTAAAAGGGGTGGAGTAACTTACCCAAGGTCATATGGCCAATAACTGGGAAAGCCAGGAATTAAACCAAAGTCTTCTAGACACCAAATACTTTTCATCTCTATACTATCATTCCCATGGGAAACACTCTGCAACTATACCTGCTGAAAAAATACAAGTCCCATATCACAAAGCAGACAAAGTTTAGAGAAAACGAGGGGTTTAGGAGAGTCCAGGAATAAGGCAGGGGAAGTCCTCTACAAAAGCAGTTCTACAAGGAATTCCTCCTTGCTAAGCTGGGGTGTGATGCGGACGTTGGGAGCTCTAAGAAAGAAGTTCCAAGAGGAGAACAGTAGCACCAAATAAGTGGAAACTCTGCAGAGAAAATTAGCCAATTTCACAAATTTCTCTTAGGCTATGGTAGATTGGTAGATACTCTTGAGGTTCTTCAGGGGTCAATACCCAAAATGTTTTCCAGGGGAGGGTTCCTCCTATTGCTTGTGTAATTAAGCACCTATTTCATTTTGTAGAAAATAAAATATGTGACATGCCCAGCAACCATAATCCTTAATAAATATTAATGGACGAGGACTGGGGAGAGGAATGGAGAGAGGATGGTATTTGGCCTTGGGACATCAAGCAGAACCCACCTCTTAGTTTCAATATCCCCAGTGGACCAGATACTAGTTTTGCTGCATTGATTGCTGTTTCATAATCTAAAATTTAATTATCTCTATTATTTTACAATAAGCTTTTTGCCTGGGGGCCTCTGGCACAGGGTACAGTTAGTAATAAATCTAATAAATAAAGAAATAAAACACTTCATTTCCTTTTCAGAAGGAAGTTGTGTTTTGCTCTGAATGCTTTGAGCTTAAGGGAATTCACTTTAGCTTTCCCAAATACACTTGTTCTTTGACTCAGATGAGACAAAGGCATATTCTAGAAGAAGTGCTTCAGAAAAGCTACCTTTCTGGGGCTCCCAGATTTTAAGCCACTGCAACTATTGTGCTCCTCCCAACAGGGAGGGCAGTAAACAGTGGCATCTCTGCACACCCTCTAAGGCTGTTTCTTATTCTTCATGCTTTTCTTATTGGATTCCCACCCCCACCCCCGTTACATTTGTTTGGTCCAAGTGGCATAGAATAAAGAACTCTGATTCAGATTAATCCTTCAACCACCTATATTTGTTTACCCAATTGTTTTCTTTTTAGCGAAGCTTTCAATATTAGCAGATGCAGGTTAGCAGATACAAAATACAGCTATTGAGAAGAAATAAAAAAGCTGCTGAGAATGTAATTGATGTCAAACACTAAGCAGATTGTGCACAATGGCCTAGTAAGATGAGGGATAGATGAGATGTATTTATTATTAAACTATCCAGGCTTTGGGGAATATGTAATAAAGGGTCCACCATTCAAATATATGCTGTAGATCTCCACATCATGCATTTAATGAGCATGTTATAAGCATAAATAATGTATAATCAGTAAGTCTGGTGCTATTGGCAATATAAAAAAATCTGAAACAAAACACTCAGCCATTAAAGGTCTAATAAGCCAGGAGTAATTATAAGACAGAGGCAAAACGAGAACACAAGGAAGAATATAGAAAATCCTATAAAATAAAGAAAAACAAAATGTTTTGTCAAAGAGCAAATTGTATCTGGTAGAGGAGTTAAGAAGACATCATGGAAGGGGTGTTGCTTAAAGCTGGCCTTGAAAATGAATACTCTACAATTACATGTATTAACATGAATGCATATGAAACAACATTGGGCAAAGAAACAGAACAGAAGGATATATTCAATATTATCTATCTCTATAAAGTTCAAAAACTAAAAAATTAAAAATGTTTTGCTTAACATAGATACACAAATGGTACTAGAAAGAAAAGTAAATGGAAAATTTTTTAAAAAATCAAGAAAACCCTATTTTAATTATAGGGAGAGGCAACAAGAGGTCACTGGGTTTGGAACCCACATGAATGGCTTTTAAGGAACTGGCAATGATTTATTCTTAACCTGGTTGGTGATTAATAAGTTTTTCTTTTTAAACACTCCTTAAACAATACTTAACTATATACATTTTAAGTAGACTCATCTATATGTATGATGTATTTCAAAGTAAAAAAGATTAAAATATACATTTATGGTATATTAGAATTCAATATACAAAGTGAAATGTCAAAAAAGAAAATGTTTGGCCATTGTAAAGATCAAGCTATCAAGGAAAATTAGATGATATTTTAAATCAATTATACCTTACATGGTTAAAAAATCAATAGGGTTGTGAATCTGAGGTTTCGAAGATGCATAAAGTTTATTGATTAGAATTCTTTGATTTTTTAGCATACAGAGAGAGAAAACCATCAGATAGCTTAAAAAGGAGGTTATAAGACAGTAGGAGTGTGTTGTGGAGCCCAAAGGTCCCAATGCCACCAGGTCTTAAGTTTTTTTATTGTGGAATTTAACATATATACATAGAAGTGACAACTTTCCAAGTGCAATTTAACAAGCAGTTACAGAGAAAATTTCAAAGAATATTATAGATTACAGTTCCACAGTTTCTGTTATTTCCTTAATGTGAAATATAACATATACAAAAAGGTAATGTCTTTCAAAGTATGATTTAACAAGCAGTTATATAGAAAATTTACAAAGTTGTTATGAGTTACAGTACCATAGTTTCAGTTATTTCCTTATTGTGAAATATAACAAATATACAAAAAGTTGATAGCTTTCAAATTACAATATAACAAATAGCTATAGAACAAATTTCAAAGGATGCTATGTATTACAGTTCCACTATTTCTATTTTTTCCTTCTAGCTATTCTAATACCCTAGCAACTGAGAAAAAGAAACTTTATAAAGATTCAGTATTCATAATCCTTTGTTAAATTCCATCTTGTCTGTTGCCACCCCTTCCTCTAGTTTAATCACTTTCTGATCTTCAGGGATTTCTAGGCAGTGACCACCCTAACTTTTTCATGTTGAAAGGGGTGTCAACTTTATGAGAAAATGGTTGTCATCAACATCTAATTGACGTTCTTGAAGAGGCTATTGCCTCTGGGTTTGGGGACTTAGCTGGAATAGGAGTTCTCTGAAGGATTTACGTTTCTGAAGAATAAACTTAGTGATTGAAACTTTTACAGAGTCTCAAATAGGGATCTGGGTATTCTTTAAGGTCTTCAGGACTACTGTTGACTTGGGCTTATCATACTGTGCTCATTTGGCATATCTAGGTAAGTTTACCACCAGGCTTTAAGCACTTGCAGAGAACCTGCACAATATTTTATCTGTGTCTCTTCTCTGAGCATCTTTTCACTCTCTTTTTTCTGCTAGATCTTTGAGTCTAGACAGAGATAGACTGAACCTCTCTTGGTCTTAGCTCCAATTCTTTTGGGAAGGGATTCTGATTGACTCCGTTTATATAAGGTGTTCATTCTCATTCCAATCAGTAATGCCAAAAAATATGATATTCAAAAGTCACCTCCATTTTTTAAACACCTATCACCCACTTATACCTCTTCTCTTAGTCGCTCACCCTTGTCCCCTTGAATGGTCTTTACCTCTACTGTGCTTCAACCATCCACAGAATGATCACCCACCGGACATCATTATCAATAGGAACCACTGGTCTTCACTAGGCAAAATTCAAATTTTCCAATTTGAAATAAAATTTTTCAACTTTTGTAAATCCTTTCTTTGACCCCAATTTCCTATCCTTCCATGTCTCCCACAGCATCTTTTCCAAATGACTTACATTTTTACTTCATTGAGACCTGCCAATTGAGCTCTCTCATCCTGGATACATAAGCTCATGGAAGTGCTTGCCTCTTTCCATGATTCAACCCCTAGTGAGCAATCTCAGTTATACTTTTGCTAGCATCCTAGATTCCTTCTTGCTCAATGCATCTCTCTGAAGTGTGGTTGTACCTATTTTGCTACCATTTGTGTAACAATTCCCTTTTGGGGTTGGATAGTAGACATTTCTGAAGACAATAACACAGGCTTGATAATAAATGTGCATGCTCTTGAATCAAAGCTGGACCCTTGTTGGTAGTCGGTGATCTTTTTATGTCCTCCTGGATGATTCTCTGTTCCTTTCCTCAGAGATAGTTCCAAAACATTTTCAAATCTCAAGTCCTCAACCACCCACCTTACTTTCAGCAGATGATCTTGACTCACATTTTACCAGAAAAATTAAGTTCGCCCAATACTAATTCCTTAGGATCATGTTATGCATTCTTATAATGTATTCAAAAAATGAATTACTTAAACTTTTCTGTGAATTAAAAATAAAAGACAAAGTTGAATGTCCATGAGAAACTTACATTCTGACAGGGTTATACACACTAAACATAATAAATTACTAATATACAATATATTTTCTGATGATAAGTACTATGGTAAAGAAAAAGGGATCAGGAGATCCTGGGGGTGGGGAGTAGTAGGTATTTAAGGAGGAATTAGAACAGGTCTTGTTGAGAAGGTGAAATCTGAGCAAAGATTTGGAGGTGATTAAGATACTTTAGCTGAAGGCATTCAGAGAGAGTAAAGAGCATAAGTCCCACCACAGAAGGATGCCCGATATGTTTAAACACCAATAAGGAAACCAGTGTGACTGGAGCAGAGAAAGCAATGTGGACCATGGTAAAAGATGAAGTCAGAAAGGTAAGGGGGCTGCAGAGAAGGTAGATCATATCAAGTCTATCAATAATTATAAGGACTTGGGCTTTTACTTTGACCAAAATAGGAGTTTTGAGCTGAGGAGAGAGTGATGTGATCTAACATTGTGTTTCTTTCTTTTTTTTTTTTAAAAAACAGTTTTATTGATATATATTCACGTACCATACAATCCATCCAAAGTGTACAATCAATTTTAGTATAATCACAGAGTTGTGCATTCATCACCACAATCAATTTTAGAACATTTTCATTACTCCAAAAACAAAAACCCCAAACCCCTTAACAGTTACCTCTCATTCCCACTATCCTTCCCCAGCCCTGCATAACCACTAATCTAAGTCTGTCTCTATAGATTTATTTATATTTACATTTTATACAAATGGAATTATACCATATGTAGTACTTTGTGTCTTGTTTTTCACTTAGCATAATTTTTTTATTATTGTTATTTTTTTAATTAGTGAAGCTGTAGGTTTACATCAAAGTCATGTAAAAAATACAGAATTCTCATATACTCTCATATTGTTGACACTTTGCATTGCTGTGGTAACTTTGTTACAGTTGATGAAAGAATGCTTTCCTAGTAGCAGAATTGCTGGATCATATGTCAATTCTATACTCAGCTTCCTGAGGAAATGACACACTGTCATACAGCTTTTACACCATTTTACATTCCCACCAACAACGAATGAGTGTTCCTATTTCTCCTCATACTTACCAACACTTGTAATTTTCATTTTTTAATAGCAACCACTCTAATTGGTGAAATGGTATCTTACTATGTTTGATCTGCATTTCCTTATTGGCTAAAGATGTTGAGCATCTTTTCATGTGCATTGTGGCCATTTGCATATTCTCTTGAGAGAGATGTCTATTCAAGTCTTTTGCCCATTTTTTAACTGGGTTATTTGTCTTTTTGTTGTAAAGTTGAAGGATTTAGTTATATATTCTGGATATTAATTCTTTATCAGAGATGTGGTTTCAAAATATTTCTTCCCACTGTGTAGGCTGTCATTCTACTTTCATGATAAAGTGGAATGAGGAGAAAAAGTTTTTATTTTGATGAGATCTCATTTATCTATTTTTCCTTTTTTTACTTTTGCTTTGGGTGTAAAATCTAAGAAACCATGGCCTAACACAAGGTCCTGAAGATGCCTCCGTATGTTTTCTTCTAGGAGATTGATACTTCTGGTTCTTATATTTAGGTCTTTGATCTATTTTTGGGTTGATTTTTGAATAAGCTGTGAGATAGGGGTCCTCCTCCTCGTTCTTTTTTTTTTTTTTTTTCCTGCAAATGGAGATCCAGTTTTCCCAGCACCATTTGTTGAAGAGACTGTTCTTTCCCAATTGAGTGCTCTTTGCCCCCTTGTCAAAAATCAGTTGACCATAAAAGTAAGAGTTGATTTCTGAGCTCTCAATTTATTCCTTTGGTCTATATGTCTGTCTTTGTACCAGTACCATAATGTTTTGATTATTATGGCTTTGTAATAAGTTTTAGGAAGTGTGAGTCCTCCAACATTCTTCTTTTTCAAGATGACTTTGGCTATTCAGGGCCCCTTACTCTTCTATATAAATCTGATGGTTGACTTTTCCATTTCTGCAAAGAAGGCTGTTAGAATTTTGATTGGGGTTGCACTGAATCTATAAATTGCTTTAGGTAAGATTGACACCTTAACAATTTTTAGTCTTCCAATCCATGAACTTGCTAAGCCCTTCCATTTATTTTAGTCTGCTTTGATTTCTTGTAGCAATGTTTTCTAGTTTTCTGTGTACAAGTCCTTTACATCCTTGCCTTTCATAATGTGATCAATAAATGACAGGGTTTATTTTTCTTCATGTTTATCCTGTTTGGTGTTCTCTGGGCTTCCTGGGTTTGCATATTACATCTTTTGCCAAATTTGGAAAGTTCTCTGTCAGTATTCTTTGAATACTCATTATTCCACTTTCTCTCTTTCTTCTCCTTCTGGGACTCCCATAATGCATATATTGGTGTACTTGATAGTGTCCCAGAGGAGTCTCAGGCTATTTTTGCTTTCTATAATTCTTTCTTTCTGCTCTTAAGCCTGACTCATTTCAACTGTCTTGTCTTCAAGTTCACTGATTCTTTCTTCTGCCAGCTCCAATCTACTCTTAAAAATCTCCTGGGAATTCTTCATTTCAGTTATTGTGGTCTTCAACTCCAGAAGTTCTCTTTGGTTCCTTTTAAAAATCTATCTCTTTAGTAATATTCCCATATTGCTCATTCATTGTTGTCTTGATATCCTTCAGTTCTTTCTGTTTTTTCCCTTCATCTCCTTGAGCACTTTTAAAATCATTTTTTAAATGCTTTGTTTGCTATGTTCACAGTCTGATCTCCTTTGTTTGTGTTTTCTGGATTTTAATCCTCTTCCTTTGGATGGGCCATCATTTCATGTTTCTTTTTTGTCTTGTACTCTGTTGCACACTGTACATTTTAATATTTTAAAATGTTAACTCTGGGGTTTATTCCCTGAGATGTCTGTTTCTTGCTTTTGTCACCAGATGATGATAAGACAGAGGTTTCCTTGAGCCTCAGCTCTCTTATCAGGAAGGTCTGCCCAAGGTGAATGAGCAGGGTCCATTTACCTGTTTTTTCTCTGGGCCTGTGTCTTGTCCTGGGCTTTTGCTTCTTGGTTGTTTTGCAGTTTTCCTATTTACGGGAGTTTGGTTGACCCTCTGTTTCCCAGGAGACAGACTTCCCTCTCCCGACTGTTTGAAGTCATCAAGTCTTTGCCCCAAACTGTCTGCCTCTACAGTTTCTTACACTCCTTTTGTTGACTCTAGTTGCTTTGCCTGGAAGGCAGATTCTGAAGGAGGGGTACACTGGAAAAGACTTTCCCAAGTCAGTTTTTCCCAGCTGAAACAGGGCAAGGGATCCTTGGAATTTCCTTAACATTGAGTTTTAAGGGATTGCTCTGTCTGCTGAGTTATGGAGGATTGTGTGGGTTGGGGTGAGTAGAGGCTAATATGGTAATTTGGAGGTTGGTTAAAAGGCAATCAAAGTATATCAGGTAAGAGACATGACAGTGGCTCAGACCAGGGTGGTAGCTATAAAGGCGGTTAGATGTAGTTTAGAATCTGGATATATCAGAAATTGCTGATAAGACATGAGGAAAGGGAGAGTTAAGGATGGTTTAAGCAACTGGAAAGATGAAATTATTCGTTTCTCTGATGGGGAAAGCCAAGAGTGAAGCAGATCTGGGAAGAGTGGAGATCAGTAGTTCAACTCTGGGCACACTGAGTTTGAGGGGTCTGTTATACCACCAAATGGATCTGTTGAGGAGGTAGTCAGATACATAATTGTAGATATACAAGTCCTGAGTCTTGTAGAGAGTTCTGGACTGGAGATACGACCTCCATATTTCTCTAAGTCTTCACCCATGTGTCCTTTCTTCTTTCTGGGACAGAGGAAGAAGTGGCTCCCTTCTCAAACCTAACACCTAACCCATGCCCTTGATTCCATCTTTTATGTCTCTGCTCCAAATTGTTCCTGCAGATATTTCCTCTTTTTTTTTTTTTTTTTTTGAATCATGAGTCACTGATTCTACTTTGGCTTTTTCTCCCTCCCTAAAATCGACTAGACCTTTTCTATCCAAATCCGCCTCCCTCCACCCACATAGAAAAGTTGAAAATTTAAAAGCTTCCATTGTTCTTGCTCCACCCTCTTGCCTCAGCGCATTTCTCTTCCATTTTTCAAATCTCAAAGTCTTTAAAAAGTTGTCTGTGCTCAGTGTCTCTAATTTCTGTGATTGAATTGTAGAACATGGCTCCTGAAAGTCTTTCTGTATTCCAGGAGCTCAGCTTTCCTAGCTTGATTTTTTTTTTTTTTTTTAACCACTACTGGACATGGAATCTGACAGATGGCAACAAATCTTCTTTCTCCTTTGAAAATATTCATATGTTAAGATGAAGAAATAGATGTGGGTCCAAAGTAGTAACAAGGCTAGAAATTGGCCTTTGGTGCTTTAGAACCAATGGGAGGAATCCTAATACCTTTCTAAAATTCTTCACTTTGCTTCAGCCATTCTGGCCTCCTTGCTAGTCCTCAAAAAAAACCAATTCCTAGCCTCAGGGCCTTTGGACAAGCTGTCCCTTCTGCCTTGCACTCCTCTTCCCCTAGACACCCACGTGGCTCACCCCCACACTTCACGCAGGTTTTTGCTCAAATGTCCACTCATCAGAGAGGCCTTCCTAACCACTCTGTCTAAACTAGATTCTCTATCACTTGCATCCCCTTACCTGCCTCTTTTACCTTCATTCCTATTTTTACTATGAGACATTTCATATGTTTAAGTTTTTATTTGTTTTGTTATCAGAATCCCCACACTAGAATGTAAACTCCGTGAAAGCAGGGATATTGCCTCCTTTGCTCACTTCTGTGTCCCTCACCTTTGAAACGCTGCCTGGCACATACTACACTCTCATAATTATTTGCTAAATGAGTTTGTTTGTGCTTAAAAGATCTTAAGAAATTCAATGGCCCTTGTGCCCAAAGGGCTAGCAGCAAACCTGGCAAATAAAGCATGAATTTCCTCCCTCCTTGCTCAACCTCTCGGCATTTGGACAGTACATTAGAGGAGACTGGAGTAAATAAAAATAAAAAGAACAAGGCTATAAAAGAATCTTCCTCTCCACTTCAAGTAAGTCTTATAAAGGATCCAGGTTTCCTAGTTTATCTGATAACAGGATCTAAGGTGGGAATGTCCATCATCCCTTCAAGGCCACTCCAAATAAAGCAACAACAACTAACTACAAAAAAATGAAATCCCTAATCAATCAAAAAAATTTGGGTAGCTTCTGGGTAAGTTCCTTCCCAGCCACCCTTCCTGCCCTGCCTCCCTTCTAACAAGGTTATCCCTCCAAAATAAAAATTCAGGAGACACCACTGTTGAAAAGATTAGTAAAAGGCATTTTGATCCACTTAAGCATGATGAAGCTGTTTCGAGATTTGTATATAATAGGAAAGGCAGCTCAAATGTGGGTATGGGGTGGTTCTGCTGAGTTTCACTAGAAGAAAGAGAATTGGGTGGAGTGGAGATGAGAGGAGATTAGGGGAGGAGAGGATGAAAATTCAAGGGTTATCTAAGAACCAAGATTGCGAGAAGGCAACTGAAGAAGTTTCCTCCTTGTGGATGCTATGTTCATCCTTCAGTTCTGCATATAATTCACCTCCCCTTGTGCACTAGGTGAATCTGCTCCTTCCCTTCCACCCAGCATCCCATATGAGCAGCTAACACATGTGGCTCATTTTCTTTGAGCTTTCGTGAGTTTTTGGTAGGTGAGACCATCCCACTGTGTTCATACTCTGTTTACCTACAATACCACTATATGCTATTCAATCAAAGAGCATTTGAAAAGCGGGATGAAAGGAAATGAAAGCTCGTCCTCACCTTGAATCACGTATCAGGAGCTGAAATTAGATCCCACCCACTGGGAAGGGAGAGAGCGTGTGTCACCCAACAAAGCTCAGCCCCCTTGGCACATCCAAAGCCTCACATCCCTGCCCCCTGGGCTCTGGCACCAGGGGTTCCATGGCTGGGTCCGGGATGAAAGCACTGTCCCCAGCTTGCTTTGAGGCAGACAGCCTGCTTTTAATTAGGAGCAGGAGCCGTTGTTAGATTTGTATTTTTCTTTCTTTCTTTCTTTTTTTCCTTTGGTTGATGACATGATGTGTGTTACATATTTAATTAAAGAGGATCTAATGAGCACTTCTAACAGCCCTGGGGTCAGAAAAGCCACTGCAGAGATTCATGCAAATGAGCTGGGCTTTATTGCTTTCCTGGTAAGCAGCAGTGATACTGACCAAAATGGCAGAGTCGGTGGGAGCTTTCCATCAGCTTTCCAACTTCCACAGGAAAAAACCCAAGTGGCACCAGACAAAAATGTGAGGAGTACAATTTGCAGGGTTTGTGTCTGGGCTGAGAAATAAGTCTAAACATCTAGTGGGGTTAAGTCTAAACTTTATGAAATAACATGTACACATGAGCCCATTTGGGGCAACAACTTAGCCAGGGAGCAACCCAAAGGGGCAAAGACTCATCAGAACACACTTTTGAAAATGGTAAGCTGAATCAGAAAACAAGAATGAAGGAAGGAGAGCAAAAGCAAAATGTGCTAAGGCATTTGGACTTTAATCTACGAGAAATGGGTTATTAAATGTCTTTATATGTGCTGTCTTCACCATGCTTGATTGGTATATTCGTTATAGAACTCGTCTTGTGAATTATCGGCAGCTATATCTATGTCTCCATTAAGCTCTGTACTGACTCCTCAAGAGTGAGAGCCATGTATCTCTCTGTTCCCATGGCTCCTACTAAGCAGTCTATTATACCAGGTATCAAACTATATTGTAATTTTCTATTGAGTTTCTGTCTACTCTGTTTTACTGAAAGTTGCTTCAGTACAGGGATTCCTTGTAGTATTTTTGCCATATTATTTTTGTCTTGTTCATGTTTATGTGCCTAGCTCCTAGCACACTGACTGGAGCATAATATGGCCTGGATAAATTATTACTGAATGAATGAATAACCCAAATGTAATCTGTCTGACTTGAGACCAGTCTAGCATCCTATTGTAACCAAAACAAAAACAGACTACAGATTTGCCCCCAAAAGCATTGAAGAGTATTTTAGATTTTTACTGAAAGTCAGCTAATTGAGTAAATGGAGAATGATGTTATATTGCATAATATATCAGGAGATTTCTTTAAAACCTCATTAGACTAAGAGATATAATAAGAAATGTGATGCATTGTCCTTGGGTTGATCCTGATTTTGAACAACAACAGCAGAAAATCAGCTAGTAAAAACATGTTTGAGATAATTGGAGGGTAACTGGTATTAGATGATATTAGTGAATTATTTTTATTAGGTATGATAATAGCATCGTGTTGTGTGGGAGACCGTCTTCCCCATATTTTTTAAACTTGGCTGCAAATTCCTTGACACTTCCTGGTAGAAAAGAGGGGTCTGTGTCCCTTCCTCTTGAATCGTTGTGTGTTTCTGACGCTTTGGCATCAGAGAATTCAGTGGAGGAGATACCGCAAGGATCCCACGGCTTCATCAGAAAAGACCGCGGGGGTTCCACCTGGTCTTCTAGGAACACTCAGTCTCTGGAAGCTCCTTTCTTGACCCTCTCTCTCAAAACCCAAATGCCGTGCTGCGAGATGCCCAGCCCACAGGGAGGGGGCACATGTGACAGGCCGAGCTAAACCAGACTTGGAGTCATTCCTGCCAGAGCAATCAAATGCTGCCTGCTGAATTCCCAGATACTGGAGAAACACGGACAAGCCACCCTGCTGGGCCCTGTGTATATTCCTGACTCAAAAAAAAAAACAAAACAAAACAAAACAAAAAAGTGTAAAAAATGAGTTTTTATTTTGTGCCAAGAAGTGTGGGGTGATTTCATTAGGCAAATAGAGTAGCTGGAACAGTCCTGGATCTTATTTGGAGATGTATCCTAAGGAATTTTGGGACGAGGTGCTATATGATATCTTTAACTTACTTTGAAATGGTTCCCAATGGATATGGGCATAGACAGTTAGGTAGATTGAGTAAAATTGTCAAATCCAAATGGTGAATATGTTGTTGGTCATTGAACTATTTTTCTACTCTTCTGTAAGCTTTAAAATGTTCATAATTATTTGAAAAAAAAATCAATATTTTTAAAATATCTCTTTCTTGCCCAAAAGTTCTTCTCCTCAGGGAAACTGAAACTTATCTCTCACCTATCTCTTCATATACCCCCTCTCTGAATTGGCCCTTCTTCTTCCTTTCTCCTGCAGGAATTCTGTTTTATGGGTGGCTATGCCTTCTCCACAAAGAGTGAATTTGTGCCAGCAAAACCTTCTTTCTTCTTTGGAATGTGGCATCTTACAAGGCAGAGGACGGAATTAGGATTGCAAAATAACTGAGGCTTAAATGTTTTTTCTTCAAAATTAATGACATAATTTTTTAAAAGACCTTTAGGGATTAATAAGATTAGAAAAAGAATAAAAGATCTCCTTCATTAAAGTTGAAATTTATTGGTAAAATGAGGGCAAAACACTCCCTGCATTCAAAACTTAAAATTTTCCAGGCAAAGCTACAGATTATTATTCTCATTAAAGGAAAGCAAAGCATTTTCTAATTCGTTGAATAGAAAATCAACCACAAAGGGGGAAAATATAGCTCTGATCAAAAGTGTTTCTGCCTCTGCCCTAACTGCCAACCCCAGGCTTTCCTTCCTGTATAAGGGCAAAGCTCTCCCTCCTGTACCAGCTTCTGGTTCCATCAGAGCCAGCTGATTCCCTCTCCTTTTGAAGGTCACTGCTCCTCTGAGTAGCAGAAGCAAGGTGAACTTGGAACCCCTATTCTATATAGATGAAATTCCTTACATCCTTGATACTTTCTTCAAACACTCCTGCCCACATTGTGCCATAAACTGAAACCTACTTTTCTTCCTGATGACACCCCTTCCAGCACCTCCTTTCGAATGATAATAAGACAAAAGCTAATTTTTATTGAAGGTTTACTATACAGTGGGTTGCAGGCTCTGTTTTGTTAATCATTCCATTTGATCCCCACAGCCTTCCCATGAGGTGGATACCACAGTACACCATATGAAAGATGAGGAGATGTAGGCCCAGAGCAGTTAAGTAGATTACCCATGATCACCCAGCTAGGAAGTAAGGACATAAACAGGTTTGACCTAGAACCCATGCTCCCAGCCAGAGCATTGCTATTTCTCTCCCAGAGGCCTCCCTTCAACAACTCCATTTCTGCACCCACATCCCCATCTCTGACACTCAGAACCAGAGAAAGGAGTCAGTCTCAGCACACTGCAACTTCTAAACCAGTGTCCCCCCACCTTCCCCAGGCTTCTGCTAATCTTTGAAACCCATAGCAGATGGTCTTCATTATCTACATAGCTCCAGGACACTCTTGAGTTCAACATGTGAATGGTACGGTACTTCTACAACTGTTCCCTAACCCTATACACCAATATCCATACTGGTGATTTTGCCACTCTCCATCTTCAGAGATTACCTACACAGCCACACACCTTCCCACCCCTCGGAACCAGCTCTTCTACCTCTATAGTCTGGAACTTGCAACATTTCCTTTCTGATTTCTACCTTCTTACTCTTTACTTCCCTTTTGCCTTTACTTCTACCAGTTTCTAGTTCCAATGGTAAGTTCCAGTGACTGAGCCATTCCTTATTCCCCTGTAACATACTGTGCCGGTTTGGATGTATTATGTGCCCCAGAAAAAGCCATGTTTTTTAATGCCGTCTTGTGGGGCAGATGTTTTAGTGTTGATTAGGTTGGAACCTTTTGATTGTTTCCATGGAGATGTGACTCATCCAACTGTAGGTGATAACTCTGACTAAATTATTTCCATGGGGGTGTGGCCCCGACCATTCAGCGTAGGTCTTGATTAGTTTACTGGAGTCCTTTAAAAAGAGCCACACAGGCCCAGACATTGGCTGACACTGACACTTAGAGATACTTGGAGATGCAGACAGAAGGACATTGAGCCACAAGGTGAAGCCCAAAGTTTGCTCCTGGATATGCTAAGACAAGACCCCCAGGCACTTAGAGAGAAACATCCTGGGAGAAAGAACCAAGAACACACAGGAGCTGAGAGAGGAGCTGGAACACAACCCGGGATCAGCAGTCATCAGCCATATGCTTCCTAGCTAACAGAGGTTTTCCAGATGCCATTGGCCATGCTTCATTGAAGATGTCATCTGTTGATGCCTTCATTTGGACACTTTTATGGCCTTGGGACTGTAACTTTGTATCCAAATAAAATCCCCTTTATAAAAGGCAATCCATTTCTGGTACTTTGCATAACAGCAGCATTTGCAAACCAGAACGCATACCTTTGTTTTTAGCTCACTCCTTTCTCTCTACTTATCTTAATGTTATGCTGAATCATTTCGGCATCACCCTCAAATACCTCACTCTTCTTGCCATTTTTCTCCTTGTCAGCTCTGCACTTAGGGAAATTGTACCCTTTGCATTTTCTACTCACCCTCCCAGGCTGTGACATGAAACTGGAGAATTCCATGAAGGCATCTTTAATTGTTGTTAACCACAAGTCATTTTAATTAGACACAGCTGGCCTTGTTATCTCATCTGAAATCTTATCACCTACATATCTCACATCAACTCCACATTTCAATTCCCCTTAAAGTTGCCAAGAACCTTTATGTTTCCTCACCCATGCTTCAGCAGATGACCTTGAGAATATTTACATGATCTACCACAATCCCAGAATGCTTTGCTTTGTTCACCCTCTCATTCAAAGTTCCTGTAACAGAAGAAGTCCCTGCTTCTTCTTAAGACCAAGCTCCTTACCTAAGTTCTTTTCCCACCACTTCTTCCTTCCTCAGAGATCTTGCTCCATCAAAAATCCCCCACCATCTGTCTCATAGCTTTGATCAGTCTTTCTTCTCTGGCTATTTTTGCTTTACTTACAAACCTATTTCCAGTTCCTCTAACCTATAAAGGAAAACGTCTTTCTGCTCTCTTGTTACCCTATCTCTTGTTATCCTTAAGCTGTTCTCCTGTCCTTTTCCCAAAAAAGCTGTGCCCCCAATCACCCAAACACATTCATATCCTAATCATTCGTGCTTTACCTCTTTGCAAGATAGATCCCCCACCAATCTCTCTAAATGGTTCTCTTGAGGATGCCAGTGAACTCCAAATCACTAAATCCAACGATGATTTCTTAGTCCTCATTCCCTGTTTTCCCTAAAGAATCTGAAACCTTTGGTTAGCCTCAGTATCATGAAAGCCTATCCCACATGGATCTCTTTGTTATCTCCCCTCTCTCTTTGTCCCTGAAGTTTTGACATTTATCATCTGGTCCTTACCCATCCTATGCTTTTTCAACTCTTACCTCTATGTAAATTACATGGAAATGTATATTTCTAGCCCCTGCCTAGTCTTCTGATCTCCAAAATTAAATTTCCAACTGGCTCCCAGATAGCTTCATATATTGCACAGATATTTCAGAGTTTAAACCAGGGGCTCCAACCCTAACTCCTTACCATAACTAGCTTGTTTCTGTTTATGGCACTACAGGCTGCTCAGAGCAGTACGTTGCCAAATCCACCAACTTTGCCTCAGTACTGCCATGTCTATCGCATTGAATTATTTTAGCAGCCCTCTAATGTCATCAATAGTTCATATATTGCAACTCTGTCATAATGCCTAAGGAAACTTTGAAGGATCCATACTTCCTACTGAATCAAACTCAACCTCTTTAAACTTGCAGTCAAGTTCTTCCAGGCTCTCATTCATGCAAATATCTCATCATTCTCTCTTTCTCTATCATGCATGTATTCATTTATCTGATAGATCAGTGTTTGAAGAGTTTAAGTTCTTTTTAAAAGAGTGAGTCATCAGCACATTTGTAAAACAATGATGCCTACTTCAATAAGCCCCTAAATACTCCAGAGGAGAGTACAGCAGTTAACAGTGTGGACTGTGCTGGGGATTGTTTTAGTGTCCCAGCTGTTAAAACAAACACCATACAGTGGGTTGGCTTAAACAATGGAAATTTACTGGCTTATGGTTTGAGGCTAAGAGAAGTCCAAAATCGAGGCTTCAGCAAGGCCATACTTTCTCCCCAAAACTGTGGCATTCTGGGGCTGGCTGCCGGTGATCCTGAGATCCTTGTCCTTTCCTTGACATGGTGATGCATATGGCAGCATCTTCTCTTTTCTCTTATGGGTTCCACTGACTTCCAGCTTCTTGTTTCCCATGGCTTTCTCTTTGTCTGACCTTCAATCTGCTTAACAAGGACTGCAGTAATCTGGATTAAAGCCCAAGCTGATGCAATTGGGCTATACCTTAATTGAAGTAACCTCATCAAATGGTTTTATTTACAATGGGTTCATACCTGCAGGAATCAAGATGAAGAACATGTTTTCCTGGGTATATAAATCCAGGCCACCATAGGACTTGAATTACATACCTCAGATAAATGGGTTCTTAATCTTAACCCATGTTCCTGTGGGTATAAACACATTTTTAAGTAGGATTTTGAAGATGTTGTTAGTTAAGATGTGCCCAAGCTGAATGAGGGTGAGCCTTAATCCAATATGGCTTAATCCAATATGGCTCATCAGCAAAGGAAATTGGATATGGAAGAAAAAGCCATGGGGAGCAGCCGACACCACAATGTGCTTGGCCATGTCATAGAAAAGTAAAGAGCGCCAAAGATTGCCAGCCAGCCAGACGGTGCTGATCCCAGGAGGAAGCAAACCTTCCAGCTGCTGAATGGTGAGCCAATAAATCCCTGTTGTTAAGTGACCCCATTGTATGGAATCTGTTTTAGCAGGTAGGATACCAAGACAGACTTATGGTCATATTACAGCAGTTTAGAATGCTAGTTCTGCCCATTTACTTGCTCTAGGGCCCTGGACAAATTACTTAATTTCTCCAAACCTGAAAATTCCTCATCTCCAAAATGGGTGATTAAAGCATCTGATGAAATAATACATGAAAAATGCTGCCAACATTACCTAGCACATAGGTTACCTCTTAAGTGCTTATTTTTATCTTGTCCAATTGTTTTACAAGGGTGGATCTTTGCTACTTCAGTCCGGGCCCCACCCAAAGAACCTCTATTGAAACCCACTGGATAAACAAGCAAGGTATTTACATAACAAAGAATTAGGATTGAATCTCAACAAGAAGTGTTTTATTGTCCTTAGTTATAAGAACCTGACAAAGTGATTTATGTAATCTCTCACTTTTCTGGAGGCTACTTAATTTGTTAAATAAAACTGTGTAAAACCAATTAAAATTAGAAAATGAACACTTGGGTTTTCTGAGCAGCCAAATAAAATGCCAAAGTAACTCATTTATTCCTTGGAGATTCCCTTATATGTTTTCTCAGCTTTGACTCTCTGACCCACCAACCAGCTGACCAGGTTCTTTCTGACTTTGGAATCAGTAAATGGGTTCCAGTTTTAAATTTACCAGGAGGTCTCTGTGTGGCCAGGGTAAAGGACATATACTTTCTGGGCCTTGGTTGTCCCATCTGTAAAATAAAGAATATAAGAACTCCTCCCTACCTGCCCCTAAAGGCCCAGGGTATGGCACGTATTAGGTGCTCAATAAATGTTTGTTAAATGCGTAAGTGAATACATGAACAAAGAGCATTCTGAAGGCCAAAGAGGCAATCACACTTTGAAAAATGAAACAATAATTTAAATTTTTATTACATGTTATTAAACAGTGGCTGATGACTACACCAGGTTAAAGGCTTAAAGAGTTTCAATAGATTCTTCCAGTTTCCCAAAGCCCTCAGCAGCCTTTCATAACAGCCTGTCCTAAACACTTTGCAGTAGCTGTGAGCTTAAGGAAAGGCACAGCAGTCAGCCTCCACTGAGCAGTTCTCTTCGTATTGCCAGCTCTTGCGGAATCTAATTGAACATCAATAATTTCTCCTGGATGCCTGTTACCAGCTCCTTTTTGCATCAGACGAGGTTGGAGAGTTCCAGAGGCTGATGGGTCCAGTGAGCTCTGGCTGCTGTCGTGTGGTCTGTCTGCTCTCCAAGTGACCCCAGGCTGCAAGCAAAGCCCCAGAGGGGCCTCCCTGGCACGCAAATCCTGCGGCTCCCACTGATTGGCTAACTGGGCCTCGGCCCTTGGCACCTGGCACCTCAAACCCCACAGCCATACATTTCACTTACATCGAGTAAAACACAGGCATGCAATTAAACCCATAATCCTATAAACTTGCCAGCTCAAGCTCATGGTTGAAAAATGAAGACAGACAGGTGCACTCGATCAATACCATCGAGGTTACCACCTGCAGTGTGGAGGCTGTTCCCACATCGAATCTTCTGCTGTTCTTGCTGCTGTTTGTTTGCTGCCTGGGCAGAAATAACACATGTTCCTGCTTACACTTGTCCTTTCCATTGTCCTATGCAGCGGACTGGGGCTGAACCCTGAGGCCAGCCAGAGGTGCGAAATGCAGGAGCTGAAAGAGTCAGTTGCTGAGCATTAGCCCTTCTCTGTGCCCCACCCCCATGCCCTCGGTCTGGAGGGTCATTGCCTGGCCAGATCCCAGATACAGACGCTAATGATTACAGGGTAATAAAGAGACACTGCTTTCCTCAGCTCAGAGGGGGAACCTCTGCCTCAACGGTCTTATCTGACCTTTATAATGATTTCCTTGGCTCTCTGGGCCACCACTGCTGTCCACTGCCGGAACAATTTACACTATGTTATGTTGCTATGGTTATCCAATTTACAGGGGATTTGATTTTAAAGATTACGTATTTGAAGAGTAGGAAAAAAAATGATTAATCAGTTAAACAACATTTCAATGGGCAACAACCCTCTGAAACTACAAGGCAAAGAGCTGTGTGTAACTTCCAGCATTTTCCTCAAGGTTCATCTAGTATCTCCTTGCATGTCGTCCTCTCTTTGCTGTATGGTGGTCACGCCTTCTCTCCTTCCTTCTCTTCTGTGTGAGGGAAACTCTCTACTTCTCCCTCAGTCAATCTGCCTTTGCCTCCCGACCTCCATTCTTCTGACCAACCCTTAACCAACACTGGTGCAGAAGGCCCTCTTTGCAGGCCATTTTTCTTCCTCCAATCCTGTCCAATATTAATTAACTTTACCTGATCATTAAATGAAACTGAAGTTATAGTTTTGTCTTCACCATACTCTCATTTTTACCAAATAAAAAGAAGGTCTCTATATACCCCTCAGTAGATTTCCTTGACAATGAATTAGTGTCTCCCAAAGCCCTCCTTGCCTCTCTTGTCAATTGAGATAAAGATTCAAAATGGGAAATTTGGAAGATCAGTAAGGAAAATACATCTAAAAAATACACATAGAACTCATCATTTGCTAGAATCAAATGATGGTGGCCTTACTGACTTTTTTCTCTGCTAATTCCAAGTGGGGATTCCAGGTTTGTCTTCTGACTATGGGTTTCTCTTCTGTGGAAGTCTCTGGTTACCTCAGTTTACCAGGTTCTCCAAAGAAACATAACCAATTGAGAGACAGACAGACAGACAGACAGACAGACAGAGACAGCTATGATAGAAATATATAGAGAGATTTATTTTAAGGAATTGGCTCTCGTGATGGTGAGAGTTGGCACTGGCAAGTCCTAAATCTGTAGGGAAGACAAACAGGCTGGAAACTCACACAGGATTTTATGCTACAGTCTTGAGGCAGAATTTCTTCATCTTCAACTTCAATTTGTGGTCTTAAGGTTTTGAACTGATTGGATGAGGCCCACCCAAGTTACTGAAGGGCATCTCCTTTACTTAATGTCAACTGATACAAATGTTAACCACATCTGCCAAACACCTTTGCAGCCACAACTAGATTAGCATTTGATAAAGCAGGTGGGCACTATGGCCTCACCAAGTTGACCCACAAGACTAACCATCACACTTAGGTATCAGGGCACCTGGCATTTGCCAATTCTTGCTCATTATCCCGGGGGTGTGAGTCATTACAACATATAGAAGAAATATTTCTGGCAGCATGCACATCTGATCCTTGCAAGAAATGACTTTGTTAGACATCCAGGCCAATTTCTTACCCAAACATCCGTGCTTCTCGTGTCCAGGGATCAGGCAATTCTTGAAGTGGGGGTGGGTAATATAGGGGCGATTACTAACAAAATCCACCCAGGTAGCAATATTTTTCCCTTAAAAACTATACAACTCATATTCACAAAAATAAACTATTCTATTCTCAAACAGACATGGAATTGCTGAAGAGTTGGTTTCTTTCCATGAGCCTCATGGGTCAGATCCCATGATAAAAGAAGAGGAAGTCTTTTTTTTTAACCAGCTCTACTTCCCAGCAGGGCTGTACATGGGCCAAAAAATAAACCCCACCTGATCCAAGTCAGGGCAGCTGATTTGGCAAAAATAGCTACAAAACAGGTCTTGAGACATCAGAGTCATCCAAGATAAACATAAATAGCGATCAGACCTGGTGGTCTAGGCACTTGACATGTTGCTTCCATTTACATCATTGTATTTAATTTCTCAAGACAACCCTGTGACTAGAATATTATTATGCTCGTTTTGTAGGTGAAATGTCATAGCTGGAGCTGGGATATAAATGAGGGTCTTCTGCCTATGTAATTTGAATTCTGGCCCCTACACCATGCTGTCACTGCTGGACTTCGGTTAATTCAACACTGCAGAGGACTGGTCCATATACCATTGGCAAGTGGATGCAGGAAGGTGTTGTCTGGCAGATTCAGCCCCAAAGAGCAGGCTGAGCAGCTCTTTCCTCTCCTGCCTCTCCAAACCTGGCAACAGGGATAAACCCCACAAAGAGGGTAGACTTCAGCTAGTGTGGATAATCTCTTTCAAACACTGGTGGATGCAAAATATATAGATATGTAT
Source organism: Choloepus didactylus (assembly GCF_015220235.1). Classification (NCBI taxonomy): domain Eukaryota; kingdom Metazoa; phylum Chordata; class Mammalia; order Pilosa; family Megalonychidae; genus Choloepus; species Choloepus didactylus. The sequence continues at coordinate 147,182,100 of NC_051312.1, read as the reverse complement.
ACCGTGTCATTAAAGTAACCCTGCTTCTCTAAGCCACTAATAGGATTATTCAAAATATTTAAAGCAAAATCCCAAATCCAGTTATTGGTTTGCCAAAGAAACTAAGTCTTTTTTTTTTTTTATTTAATCTTTCTGTGAATATTGACTCTGAGTCAGGCAAATGAATGGGCAGCTGTTTCTCAGCTCTGCCCATCACCCAACATCCAAAGACTCCCTAATTTCACTGTGTTTCACCAGCATCTGAGTCCCCAGTTGGTGTTCCCTTCCGTTAGTCACCCCCTCTGCCTCCCACCTCCTGGACCACCTTGATCCTTCTTTGCACCACCAAAAAACAAAGAATCCATCCAAAGCCAGCTCAGTAAATCTCCCTGAGATAACTGTGCAAATGCAAATAATAATTTTATTCTTTTTCCACTTAGCATCATTTACTCAGCTTGGGTAGTAAGAACTGACAGTTGTCTGAAGGTTATTTTGTCAGTACTCCTAAGTCACTTCAAGTTAGTGCCTTTTCTCCCATCAGTTAGATTTTAAGGACTCTGAGGACTGAAACAGGTTTTCTTTCTTCAGTGAGGGTAATTGTGTGCCATTGCCACCATTACCTCCTGACAATCTGTGCACTTTACACAGTTTTGGCAGATCAGGGTGAAAGTGCCAGGGTTCAAGGTTACCCTTGGCAAAGAGAACTGCTTTTTGTCTGAGGGACTGATCATAGGTTCAATTAAACAACATTGAATATATTCAATACTGAATACCCAAATAGATTTTATTCTTTTTCCACTTGGCATCATTTACTCAGATGAAGAATGAAGAGGAATGCATAAAAATATAATATCCGGAGAGGACAAAGACTGAAGGGAAGACATGAATTTACAAGTGTTCGTAAGAAGTAGTTTATGAAATGTACAATAGAGCATGTCTCCAGATAGATACATAGCTTCTGCACACTTTTTCTGCCTCATCTCATCTGCTCACCTTTTCCCTTCCCATTCTCCATCCTCTTCCTCACCTATTAGTCTATGCCAAAGTCAGATAATATCAGTGAGACTAGGCTTAAATAGTCCCTTCCCTATGAGAGCCTCCCCTGATGATCCCCACACCCTACACCCCCTCATGACTGCAGAGCTGCCCCTTCCAAGTCAAGTGGCTCATGACACTTTGCGTTTAGTTCTGCTTGCTCTTCTTCTACGCTCATCTGCTCTTTATATTTCTCTTTCATTTTTTTTTAAATTCCCAATGTCAAGGAATTTAGGTGAGCTCACTGAGCACATACTAAATGCTCAGTGAACACTCAATAGACAAAAGAATTAATGAATGACTGAATGAAGTAGACTGGTAAGTCTTATTTCCCAGATCCTTTGTTCATGTGTCATTCTTCTGTGAGCTTCTACCCTATGTATAAACTGCTGAACTGTAGCCCCATTATTCTACCTGGTGTGCCTTTGCTTTTGCAAATAATGGTGTGAAAACACAGTATAATAATACAAGGATATTTCTTTTCAGAATAGCAAGTCCCCCTGGGACCTTATGATATATCCATACATAAACACCAGTGTAATATGGCTGCATTCTACCCAGTGGATGATGGGGACCGTCAAGGATCTGGTTTGGAGGGTTAGGATATGTATTAGAGAGACACAGGAGGAGGTGGAGGTGACATTATGGTGTAAAAGACACACAGCATAATAAGGTCATTAATTAACAATGGAAGAAAGCACTGTTGGCATTCCCCAAAGCCATCATGGTGCCCTAACATGGGTGACAGGCAGTGAAACTAAAAGAAATTGAACATACTCTTCCTTGCTATTGCGGTCTCCCTGGGTCTGGAGTTCAGTAGAATCTTAATCTGGGGAGGAACTCAGAGAATGTTTTCTACACTCAGATACCTGCTTGCTTGGAGCAAAGGGATAAAAGAAGCAGGAGGAGATAGAAGAATTGCTAAGGGGAGGAAATTAGAAAAACTATCAAAGAAAATTTGCCAATCAAAAAAATTGGAGGGCTACAGGAGATGTAATGATTTTTAAAACATTTTTTTCTGCAACAAAAACATCTGATCGGTGACTTCTCCTCATATTGGGAAAACACAACTTCTTCACACATCAAGTCCCTTGTCCTCTGTTCTAGTTTGCTAATGCTGCAGAATGCAAAACACCAGAGATGGATTGGCTTTTACAAAAAGGGAGTTTATTTGGCTATACAGTTACAGTCTTAAGGCCATAAAGTGTCCAAGGTAACACATCAGTAATCGGGTACCTTCACTGGAGGATGGCAAATGGCGTCCAGAAAACCTCTGTTAGCTGTGAAGGCACGTGGCTGGCGTCTGTTCCAAAGTTCTGGTTTCAAAATGGCTTTCTCCCAGGACATTCCTCTCTAGCAAGCTTGCTCCTCTTCAAACCGTCACTCACAGCTGCACTCCGTTCAGTCTCTTTGAGTCAGCATGTTTTATATGGCTCCACTGATCAAGGCCCACCCTGAATGGGTGGGGTCACACCTCCATGGGAGTATCCCACCAAAGTCACCACCCACAGCTGGGTGGGGCACATTCCAAGCAAATCTAACCAGCACCAAAACGTTTGTCCCACAAGACCACAAAGATAATGCCATTTGGGGAACACAATACATTCAAACCGGCACATCCTCTAAACACCAAATCTACAAATCTGTTTCCTTTATTTCTCTTTCTCTTGTTTCAATGGACATCACATCCATTCATTTTCACAAGTGATAACAATATTAAATTATCCTGGATCCCTTCTTCTCTTTCATTCCCCTTGACCCATGCCACCACAGATTCCAAACACCCCTTCAATCTGTCTACAATGTCCCATCTTGGCATGGCCATAGAGCTTATTGGGTCCGTATTTCTCTCTTGCCTGGACTAAGGAAATACCTCACTCCTCTAGTGTCCTGGTTTCCACTCCAGGTCATCTCTAATCTATTCTTTATACAGAAGCCAGAATGATCTTTCAAATTGCTGAGTTGTCTCATGTCCTAATTCTGCTTAAACCCTCCAGGGACTTCCTATTCCACTTAGAATAAAGTCCAAACTTCATACTAAGGTCCTTAAAGCTCAGTATGGTCTGGTCCCAGCCCTTCTCTCCAACTTCTGGCCTCACTTTTCCTTTTTTACAACTCAACAGGCCCACTGGGTTTCTGATGGCTCTTAGAAAACACCAAGTTCTTTCATTCTCTTACCTACGACTGAAATGCTTTCCTGCACCCACCTAGCTAACCCCCATCCATCTCTACACCTCCCCTAACTTCTATGTCTAAAGGAGATCCATTCCACATTTCTCCACCTCTCAATGGCATTGTTTCTTAGAGACTCTCCCTAGTTTGCAATTATTTAATTTACGTGCTTGTTCACCTGTTCTTGGATCACCCACTTGAATGCAAGGCCTCTGAGGGCAGGGGCCATGTGGGAATGTCCCATGCATTGCTTTAGCCCCAGAGTGCACGATCGTGCCTTGAACATATCCCAGCTTTATATTAGTTGAATGAATGAACCCCAACGATTTGGATGAACTTAGAGATAAAATGTGAAAGTGATGTAATTTTAAAGAAATGCATCCTTCTGCCTTTCGGGATGTATAATGCATTCCTGATGAGGCTGACTTTATTGAACAGATAAGATTCATTTGTAGCTGGCAGCATCTATTTGTACCCATCTGCATCCCAGTAATTAATGCCAAGTTCTTAGAAGCAGTCTGTTCCTTTATGGAGGCAGAATCTGGGTGTTTAAATTTGATAGAAGTGGTCCGGATAATAAGAGAACTTGACTATATTGTCTTGAATTGTTCTCTAGTTTGTTGTTTTGTTTTTTGTTTTTTGTTTTTTTTTACATGTGAAAGTCTTTTTTCAAAACCAATTGTAAGTTCCTCAATAGGAAAGATTTTGCCCTATATTTTCCCTCTTTCTTTATAAGAACTCTAAAAATGACAAACTCTTTTTTGAGCTAATTCTCAAGAAATAATATATTCTTAATGCATGGATAAGGAGTGTGTGTGTGTGCGTGTGCACATATGCATGATGCTGGGGTTTCCATTGCCACCAGTGTCCCTATCATGCACCTGAATAGTGTCTTAGAACCTTATATAATTTTTTAATTCAGGTGAAGAAAATATTTCTGCTCTGCTTTCTGTTGCTACTCAGAATGCAATTGAAAATCAAATGTGGTTTAATATCATATGAATAATCTAAAATATCAACTCCATGAGGGCAGGAGACAAAGTCTGTTTTGTTCATCATTGATTTGCCGGGCAGTACACACAACAATGTCTGTGCATTGCAGATGCTCAATAATAATAACGGCTGAGGCGATGTACAAATCCCCATAGGTTTGGATAATTTCTATAGGCTATTCCTTTTGCTTCTTCATTCTGGCCTGGTATTTTACTGGACTCAGAGTAGATACCTGAAAAATAATCCTGGACACCTTAGATTCTGTCAAGTCAATGCTTTCCCATGGGTCCCCATTCCTCCAGCTCTTCTTGGGAAATAACATCTTCCAGGAAGTTTCAGTGGCCACATGGTTTATCTGTAGGCAATTTTAAAAAGGAGCCAAAACAAACAAGGGCCAAGGGACCTGAAAAGATAGTTTAGTACTACCCAGCTCAGAGGGGCAGCCCCTGTTTCTGAGCCTGACAGTGTCCTCAAGGAATAAAGCTTTCCGATTTCAGCTCCCTCTGGCAGTTCCAGAGTTAATGCTTTAAGCATTTATCCCTGTACCTTTTCTGTTCTCAGATAACTCAGAAATGGTTGGATTAAGAATGTCAAACTTGGCCTTTAGGTAATCCTCAGTGCAAAAGGCAGCAGAGTTAAATTTGAAGGGGAAAATGGTTAAAAGATAAAGAAGTTCTAAAGCAGCATGAGGAGCTGGAACTCTCATTTTAGGGAACAGAGAAACATTGCAAAACCCTTTTCATCAATTGGATGTCTCATTATTTTCTGCATATTCACCACAGCCCGTGTGGGGTGGGTTGCACAACGGCAAATCCAGAGGGAAACCTTGAAGACCCTCACACAATTGAAACCCCAAAGTTGGTGGATTCCTTCTATGCTTTCTAAAGCTCTGGCTCTTTGCTCAACAGTTTGGGCTCAGCTCCTGTTCTTGCCTCTTTCGGGTGGGGGGACCTTGGACAAATCATTTAACCTCTCACAGCCTGTTTCTCAGGCTGTAAAATGCAGGTGTTAGGATCTGTCTTACAGAGTCGTTGTTGGGAGTTTACTCATCATGATGCTTCCTAGAGGGCATGGCACACAGTAACAGCTTAATGAACATTACCCATATCTCATCATCATCACCAACCTTCATCCTCATTGTCATCTTCCTTATCCCTTTTTCTCTCCTTCTCCCAGCACCACAGTGTGGCATATCAGGGTTGTCCTCTACTGGTAAGAAGGTGAGAGCTCATGCCCATGTTTATTACCCTCCCTGGTTCAGTCTCTTGCCAGCTATCGCCTGCATTAGGACCACAGCTCTGAGTCTGGTCCCTGGACCGCTAGAACCATTTCACCACAAATTTCTCCTGCCCACCACTTCCAGATGACACTTCTTTTCCACCTCGACCCCTGTGACTCTGCTTCTTGGGGACTGAGTCAGGTCCCCCACAGAAGGCATGCTCAAGTCCTAACCTCAGTCCTCCGGGTGTGGACCCATGTATGAATAGGATCTTTGAAGATCCTATTTGGATGAGGCCAAATTGAATCAGGGTGGGCCTTAATCTGGTGTCCTTTTAAGGGCAGGAATTCCAGAAGGGACACAAACAGTTGAGCAGGAGATGTAGAAGCCAGAGAAGGATAGGGAGCTCACCACGTGACAGAGGAGGAGATGCATCTATAAGTCACGAAAGACCAAGAAATCCAGCAAGCAAGCAGCAGAAGGCTACAGACTCTAGGAGGAAGCATGGCCTGGCTCTACCTTCATTTTGGACTTCTAGTCTCCAAAACTGTGAGCCAACACATGCCTACTGTTTAAGCCAGCCAGTGCATGGTGTTTGTCACAGCACAACTGGCAAACTAAGACATTTCTACTTGAAATTGCACAGTAGTGGCCAGGTGGGATGCCTCACTTCCCCTTTTAGTTAATATCATCACTGTATCCTTTGCTTGGTCCTTTCCATCTACCTATGTTGTCCTTCTTCACACTTCTAGCTCATCTAAATACATTCAGTTTAAGTGCCACTTTCTCCATGAAGCTTTCCCTGACTATTAGCTCAGCTCAAACTCTGAATTTCCCCTAACACTTTATAGCTTATTTCTCTTTTTCAGGGACTTGGCTAAACCGACACCACCTGTTCATGATTAATGTAGAGTGCTATGATGGAAAGCAAACAAATCTTGGTTCTTCCTCCTACCGTCTCTTACCTTTATGTTTGTTGTTTTTCATGCCATTGAATTTTTTTGAAGAGTCCCAACCAGTTATCATCGAGAAAGTTATTTAAACTCTCTGGGACTCAAGGAGGCGGGGCAAGATGGTGGAGTGGTGAGGACCAGAATTTCATCTCTCCCCTAGAGCAGCTGGCAATTACCCAAGAACTATATGAAACAGTGTTTTCAGGGTCTCCAGTAACCAGTCACACATTGGACACAAATTTGGAATTGGAGGAAAAGCTGAGATCGCAGCGAACATTGTAAGTTCCCCGGACCAGGGGTCTGGCTCCCCTCCCCACCCAGACCTCACAGACTGTCTTGCTGCCGGCTCCCTGAAAGGGGGGCAAAAAAAACAAAAAACAGCAATCTGCTGAGGACAAGAAGGGAGGCTCAAACCAGCCTCAACTGCAGAATTAATTAACAAATTAATTAACTAACTTTGGGAGCTGGGGTGCTAAAGAAGGGCTGGGCTCCAAGAAGTTGGGGGCACATAAAAGCGGGCACCCATTCCCAGACTCCAAAAAAACCATTTTTTTTCCCTTACATTTTGTCCCTTCTGGCTTCTTGCTGATCCCTTATCTTTTTGCATTTCAATAGCCCCTGGCAGGGGTGGAACTGAAGCAGTTGGAGAGTAATTATCAGACAATAGCCCAAAGCATATCTTTAAATGCTCTATTCAGACACTGACAAAACTTCCAGTCTGGGGAAAAACCTTTAAAAGAGACTCTTTTTTTTTTTTTTTTTCGGCTTTCTTTTTCTTGATTTCTTTTCTACTTTTTTTTTTTTTTTTTTTTTTTTTTTTAAATCTAAAAGTAATATATGTGGTTATTTTCTATCGGAAAGCCCAGGTTGAGGGACTAGACTGGGCTTGAGGGGAGACAGAGTACCTACAGTGTCTTTGAATTCCGTATTCACTACTGAAGGCCTCCACCCCCGTCTTTAATTGGCAGCTCAGGCTGACCAAGGAATCTACCTGGAGAGGCCCCAAAGAGGAGAGAGGAGAAGGGAATAGTGCCCCTGAGAGACAACTGGAATTCTGAGGATTGGGAGAGTGGAGGGAGGCCCAGCTCAACTGGCAGTCCTCCTTCTGGGAATTCAGACCCCAGGGGCTGGAATTCAGATTCCAGCTTCAGTAAGCCACGCCCCCGACAGGATCAGAGTCACCAGGAGAACTAAAGGCTCCATACCTCCTTACACTGGTGGGGGAGCTGCGGGCTGGCCAGCACCACCTGCTGGACAGGAGTGGAAAAGCACCAATTCTAAAGGCCTCATAGGAGGATCTCATTCTCAGGAAAACTCCATACCCTCCCAATGAGACCTGGGCCTCACTAGACTGGGAAAATCCAACTAGCGTCGACCATATCTGAGGAGACCCACTCACAAAAAGGTTCCATAGAGGCAGAGCAAGAAACAGAAAAAACAAGAGGGGAAAAATTCCGATCAACTAAATAGAACCTAAGTTAGAGGTCTAGAATAAGTTGAACTGAATAACAGAGGCCAGAAAACAAAGCCAACCAATAAGAAAACCACTAAGTAAAAGACAGAAAACAAGCTCCAAAATAAACTAATCAAGAGAATCAGATGCCTAGACAACTTAAGATAACAAGCCATACCAGGAAACACGAAAACATGGACCAGCCAAAGGAACAAACTAATAGCTCAGCTGAGACACAGGAGTGGAGGCAACTAATGCTAAATAAATTTGATGAAATGAAGGAAGATATAGCAAAAGAGCTGAAGGATATAAAGAAGACACTGGCTGACCATAAAGAAGAATTCATAAACTTAAAAAAACAAATGGCAGAACTCATGGGAATGAAGGCCACAATGGAGGAGATGAAAAACACAATGGAGGGACACAACAGTAGATTTGAACAGGCAGAAGAAAGGATCAGTGAACTGGAAGACAGGTCATTTGAATTCATACACACAAAAGAACAGATGGTGAAAAAAAATGGAAAAATATGAGCAGGGTCTTAGGGAGCTGAGTGACAACATGAAACGCACAAATATACATGTTATGGGTATCCCAGAAGGAGAAGAGTGGGGAAAAGGGGCAGAAAGAGTAATAGAAGACATATTCACTGAAAATTTCCCAACTCTTATAAAAGACAGAAAATTAGAGATTCAAGAAGTACAACGTACCCCAAATAGAATAGATCCCAATAGACCTACTCCAAGACACTTACTGGTCAGATTGTCCAATGTCAAACACAAAGAGAGGATTCTGAAAGCAGCAAGAGAAAAGCAATCCATCACATACAAGGGAAAGTCAATAAGACTATGTACAGATTTCTCTGCAGAAACCATGGAGGCAAGAAGACAGTGGCATGATATATTTAAGATACTGAAAGGGAAAAACTGCCAACCAAGAATTCTATATCCAGCAAAACTTTCCTTCAAAAATGAGGGAGAGATTAAAACATTTTCAGACAAACAGACACTGAGAGAGTTTGTGAATAAGAGACCAGCACTACGAGAAATACTAAAGGGAGTGCTACAGGCTGATAGGAAAAGACAGGAGAGAGAGAGTTGGAGAAGAGTGCAGAAATGAAGATTATCAGGAAAGGTAAAAGGAGAGGAAAAAATAAGATATGACATATAAATTCCAAAAAACAAAATGGTAGTAGAAAGTACTGCCCTTACAGTAATAACACTAAATGTAAATGGATTAAACTCCCCAATGAAAAGACACAGACTGGCAGAATGGATTAAAAAACAGGACCCATCTATATGCTGTCTACAAGAAACTCACTTTAGACACAAGGACAAACATAGACTGAAAGTGAAAGGTTGGAAAAAGATATTTCATGCAAACAACAACCAGAAAAAAGCGGGAGTAGCTATATTAATATCAGACAAGTTAGACTTCAAAAGCGAAACAATTAAAAGAGACAAAGAAGGACACTATATATTAATAAAAGGGTCAATTCATCAAGAAAACATAACAGTCATAAATATTTATGCACAAAACCAGAATGCCCCAAAATTCATGAGGCAAACACTGCTATCACTGAAAGGAGAAATAGATACCCCTACAATAATAGTTGGAGACTTCAATACACCACTCTCATCAATGGATAGAACATCTAGACAGAGGATCACTAAAGAAACAGAGATGTTGAATTGTATGATAAATGAACTAGACTTGACAGACATTTATAGAACACTACATCCAACAACAGCAGGATACACGTTTTTCTCAAGCGCTCATGGAACATTCTCTAGGATAGACCACATGTTGGGTCACAAAGCAAGTCTCAACAAATTTAAAAATATTGATATTATACAAAACACTTTCTCAGACCACGATGGAATGAAGTTGGAAATAAATAAAAGGCAGAAGGTCATAAAATTCACAAACATATGGAGGCTAAACAACACCCTCTTAGAAAACCAGTGGGTAAAGGAAGAAATTACAAGAGAAATTAGTAAATACCTCGAGGCAAATGACAATGAAAACACAACTTATCAAAACTTATGGGATGCAGCAAAGGCAGTGCTGAGAGGGAAATTTATTGCCCTAAATGCCTATATTAAAAGAGAAGAGAGAGCAAAAATTGAAGAGTTAACTGCTCACCTGGAGGAATTAGAGAAAGAACAGCAAACTAACCCCAAAGCAAGCAGAAGGGAAGAAATAACAAAGATTAGAGCAGAAATAAATGCAATTGAGAACAGGAAAACAATAGAGAGAATCAACAAAACCAGAAGTTGGTTCTTTGAGAAAATCAATAAAATCAATGGACCACTGGCTAGGCTAACAAAAAAAAAGAGAGAGCAGATGCAAATAAATGCAATCAGAAATGGGAAAGGAAATATAACTACCAACCCTGCAGAAATTAAGGAGATAATGAGAAGATACTATGAGCAACTATCAGAAATGGGAAAGGAAATATAACTACCGACCCTGCAGAAATTAAGGAGATAATGAGAAGATACTATGAGCAACTATATGCTAATAAACTAGACAACTTAGATGAAATGGACAACTTCCTAGAAAAGCATAAACAACCAACATTAACTCAAGAAGAAATAGATGACCTCAACAAACCAATCACAAGTAAAGAGATTGAGCCAGTCATCAAAAAGCTCCCAAAAAGGAAAAGCCCAGGACCAGATGGTTTCACATGTGAATTCTACCAAGCATTCAAGAATGAATTAGTACCAATCCTGCTCAATCTCTTCAAAAAAATTAAAGAAGAGGGAAAGCTACCTAACTCTTTCTATGAAGCCATCATCACCCTAATACCAAAACCAGGCAAAGATACTACAAAAAAAGAAAATTATAGACCAATTTCTTTAATGAATATAGATGCAAAAATCCTCAACAAAATACTCGCAAATCGAATCCAGCAGCACATTAAAAGAATTATACACCACGACCAGGTGGGATTTATTCCAGGTATGCAAGGCTGGTTCAACACAAGAAAATCAATTAATGTAATACACCACATCAATAAATCAAAGCAGAAGAACCACATGATCATCTCGATTGATGTAGAAAAGGCATTTGACAAAATTCAACATCCTTTCCTGATGAAAACACTTCAAAGGATAGGAATAGAAGGGAACTTTTTCAATATGATAAAGGCAATATATGAAAAACCCACAGCTAACATCACACTCAATGGGGAGAGACTGAAAGCTTTTCCTCTAAGATCAGGAACAAGACAGGGATGCCCACTATCACCATTGCTATTCAACATTGTGCTGGAAGTTCTAGCTAGAGCAATTAGGCAAGAAAAAGAAATAAAAGGCATCCAAATTGGAGAGGAAGAAGTAAAACTTTCACTATTTGCAGATGACATGATTCTATATGTAGGAAATCCAGAAAAATCTACAGCAAAGCTACTAGAACTAGTCAATGAATACAGCAAAGTAGCAGGCTACAAGATCAACACACAAAAATCTGTAGTGTTCCTATACACAAGTAATGTGCAACAAGAGGAGGAAATCAAGAAAAAAATCCCATTTACAATAGCAACCAAAAGAATCAAGTATTTAGGAATAAACTTAACCAAGGACACAAAAGACCTTTACATAGAAAACTATAAGAAACTGCTAAAAGAAATTGAACAAGACCTGAAAAAATGGAAGAACATACCATGTTCATGGATTGGAAGACTAAACATAGTTAAGATGGCAATTTTACCTAAACTGATTTACAGATTCAATGCAATACCAATTCAAATCCCAACAACTTACTTTACAGAAATAGAAAAACCAATAACTAAATTTATTTGGAAGGGTAAGATGCCCCGAATAGCCAAAAATGTCTTGAGAAAGAGGAGTGAAGTGGGAGGTCTCACACTACCTGACTTTGAAGCATATTACAAAGCTACAGTGCTCAAAACAGCATGGTACTGGCATAAGGACAGATATACTGATCAATGGAATCGAATTGAGTGTTCAGAAGCAGACCCTCACATCTATGGACAACTGATCTTTGATAAGGCAGTGAAGCCGAAGCAACTGGGAAAGAGCAGCCTGTTCAATAAATGGTGTTTGGAGAACTGGATATCCATTTCCAAAAGAATGAAATAGGATGTCCATCTCACACCTTATACCAAAATTAACTCAAAGTGGATCAAAGACCTAAACATTAGCACCAAGACCATAAAACTCTTAGAAGAAAATGTAGGCCAATATCTTAAAGATCTTGTGAAAGGAGGTGGTTTCTTAGACCTCACACCCAAGGCATGAGCAACCAAAGAACAAATAGACAAATGGGATCTCCTCAAAATTAAACACTTTTGTACATCAAAGGACTTTGTCAGAAAAGTCAAAAGGCAACCTACACAATGGGAGATGATATTTGGAAACCACATATCAGATAAGGGTTTAATATCCCGAATATATAAAGGAATCCTGCATCTCAATAACAGAAAGACAAACAATCCAATTAAAAAATGGGCAAAAGACATGAACAGACATTTTTCTGAAGAGGAAATACAAATGGCTCAAAAGCATATGAAAAAATGCTCAACTTCACTGGCTATTAAGGAAATGCAAATCAAAACCACAATGAGATATCATCTCACACCTACCAGAATGGCCATTATCCAAAAAACAGAAAATGACAAGTGCTGGAGAGGATGTGGAGAAAGAGGCACACTTATTCATTGTTGGTGGGAATGTAGAATGGTGCAACAACTCTGGAAGACAGTATGGAGGTTCCTCAGGAAGCTAAATATAGATTTGCCATATGACCCAGCTATTCCATTGCTGGGTATATACTCCGAGGAACTGAAACTTAAGACACAAACAGACAATTGTAAACCAATGTTTATTGCAGCATTATTCACAATTGCCAAGAGATGGAAACAGCCCAAATGTCCATCAAAGGACGAGTGGATAAACAAACTGTGGTATATACACATGATGGAATATTATGCAGCTGTAAGACAGAACAAAGACATGGATCATGTAATAATGTGGATGAACCTTGAGGACATTATGTTGAGTGAAGTTAGCCAGAAACAAAAGGACAGATTCTGTATGGTCTCACTAATATGAACAGACATTAATGAACAAACTTTGGGAGTTAAAAGCTGACAACACAGGCGACCAGGAGACAGAAAGAGGGCAGAGATCAGCCATTCGATGCTGAAGGACTACAGAATGTTTAGGATTGATTGCATAGATCCAGAAATAGATAGCATAATACTGTGTGATGGTAGCACGGTATTGCAAGTACACTGAACAAAGATGTCTGTGAGTAAAGCTGAAAGAGGTGGGATAGGAGAATGTATGACACCAGAGGTAAAGATAGATGATAAAGACTGGGACTGTATAACGTGGCAAAAACTGGAGTGGCCAATGACTGTTACTAAATATACAAATATAAAAATGTTTTTGCATGTGGGAAAGCAAATGAATGTCAACGATGTAGAAATCTGAAAAAGGGATGGTATTCAGGAAAAAACATAATCAAAGGAAACTGGAGTCTATGGTCAACAGTAACATTGTAATATACCTCCATTAAATGTAACAAAGGCAATATGCCAATGCTAAATGTATATGAGAAGGGGATATAGGGGAGTAATATGGGATTCTTGGTAGTGGTGTTATTTGCTGTCCTTAGTAGTATATTGTATTGTATGACATGTTATTTTTCTTTTTATCATTTTTTCTTATTGCTGAGAAAAAAAAAAAACAATTTTTCTTGTAGTAATCAGTATGTTCAAATGCTGATTGTTGTGATAAATGTGCAACTTTATGATGATACCATGAACAACTGATTGTACACTGTGGATAAATGTATGGTATGTGAATATAACTCTATAAAATTGTAGGAAAATATATATATATAGGAGTAAAAGTGTTGGAGAAAACATGGTGAGAGGGATGATGCCTCACTAATATGGACTAACTACAATGTGTAAACTCAGAATTGATCTTAGAACATAGCCTAACGTGGACACAATAATTGTAATAGTCCCTAGATTGTAAGCTCTTACAACAGTTAACTCTATCCCTGAATTGTAAGGCCTATCTCTAAACTTTAAGATGCTGATCCCCTAGCGTATGTTGTCACAAACATTGGGACTGGCAGTTTGATGTGCTGGGCCCTCAAGCATGGGACTTGCCCTTATGGAGCTCATTACCACAAAGGAAAGTCTAAAGTTGTATGTAATGGTGCCTGAGGGTCTCCCCCTGAGTACCTCTTTGTTGCTCAGATGTGGCCCTCTCTCTCTCTAACTGAGCCATCTCGACAGGTGAACTTGCTGCCCTCCCCCCTACGTGGGACCCGACTCCCAGGGGTGTAAATCTCCCTGGCAATGCAGAGTATGACTCCCGGGGATGAATGTGGACCCGGCATCGTGGGACTGAGAGTATCTTCTTGACCAAAAGGGGGATGCAAAATGAGACGAAATAGTTTCAGTGGCTGAGAGATTTCAAATGGAGTTGAGAGGTCACTCTGGTGGACATTCTTATGCACTATATAGATAACACCTCTTAGGCTTTAATGTACTGGAATAGCTAGAAGTAAATACCTGAAACTACCAAACTCCAACCCAGCAGTCTGGACTCCTGAAGACAATTATATAATAATGTAGATTACAAGGGGTGACAGTGTGATTGTGAAGACCTTGTGGATCACACCCCCTTTATCTAGTGTATGGATGAGTGGAGGAATGGGGATAAAAACTAAAGGACAAATGGGGTGGGATGGGGGGATGATTTGGGTGTTTTTTTTCACTTTTATTTTTTATTCTTGTTCTGGTTCTTTCTGATGTAAGGAAAATGTTCAGAGATAGACTGTGGTGATGAACGTATAACTATGTTATCATACTGTGGACAGTGGATTGTATATCATGGATGATTGTATGGTGTGTGAATGTATTTCAATAAAACTGAATTTAATTAAAAAAAAAAAAACTCTCTGGGACTCAATATACCATACATAAAATGGAGCTAATTATCTATTTCTCTAATGGGTATTAGGGGAATAAATGAGGAAATATAAGTGAAATCTTGTAGCACAGGGCAGGTTCATTTTTAGAATTTAATTAACAGCAGTTACATTGTCCTGCATTGGTGTATGTCTTGCGACTCTCTCAAAGGCAGAACTTTTATATTTCTTTGCATACTCTGTTACCTACAAAAACACAGTACTTGGACATACAGCCCTAGTTTCTGATGTCTATTCAAAACCTGTTTGTTGAATGAATAAATGAATGAATTAATAAATGAAATATACTTCTAATCATGAACTGTATTTTTCTGTCTCAAGTAATGTGTTGTCATGCAGCTGATCTGGTGTTTTGTGGGCTTGTTTGTATATACGTATTTATATATGGATATTCAGCAATTCATCTAATGGACCCATCTGCATATGTAAAATGATTTGAACTCTCCAGGGAGACTTAAAATTGACTTCCAAGAGTAAGTTTTCACAAAGACTGCAATTCCACCATTAGAAATGCTTTCATGTGGGTTCAGCATTTGACTCACCGGCAGTCTTTTTCAAATGCAAAAACATCGTATGGAGGTCACACATCCAAAGTGTGGGTTCAATTTGTGGATACTCTTTCCTCCTTGACAACAAGGCAGTAGGTTGGGCGGAGAGAAGGGTTCTATTCTTGAAACGTCAAGCTGGTCACTGCTGACAAACTTCATTTAGGACCTCAGGAGCACAAATTCTTCATTACAAAAGGTTTGTCCAAGTGTACTGCGCTATCACTAAATATGTCAAAGCAGATCATACCCCTTGCCCCCCAAACCTTCAGAGATGCAAGCTGGGTGTGGGCCATGAACACCCACTCTTAGGACCCCACCACTGCCATTCAATCTTGGCCTTCCAGCAGCTGCAGGAGGGACAGAGGTCACCTCCCTACAGCTAAGGGATAGTGCAACTACTGTCAAGTAACTGTCCCTACCCACAATGAACACTCACCTTGCGAAAAAATAAAAGCCCTGATGCCTCACTTCTGCTCAGAACACACAGCCAAGATCTCCGTAAGGGAGAACCAGAAAAAGGAAAACAACAATTGAGTGTCCAGAACACAGTCAAAGATCGCTGCCAGCCCAGAGGGGTTTTGTTATTGTGGTTTTTCATTGGTATTTGCTTGCTCTCTAGTCTCTATTAAACTAGAATTCTTCTCCTGCCTTTATTTTTGTTGTTTTTCATGCCTTTGATTTTTATGAAGCCCAACCAGTTGTCTTATAGAACCCTCCCTGTATTAGACTCCTATTTCTGCATAACAAATTACTATAAGCTTGGTGGCTTAAACAATATCCATTGATTATCTCGTAGTTTCCATGAGTGGGGGGTCTGGGCACGGATCAGGTGGGTCCTCTGCTCCCGTCACAGCAGGCTTAAATCAAGGTGTTGGCTGGGGCTGCAACCTCATCTGAGGCTCAGGGACCTCTTCCCAGCACTGGCTGTTGGCAGATCTCAATTCCTTGCTGCTGTGGGTCTGAGGCTCTCAGCTCCTAAAAGCTGTTCCCTGCCCACATGGCCCTTTCCACAATAAAGCAATTTGCTTCCTCTGGGCCAAAATGAAAATGTCCACTGCTGCTTCTCTCCCCAGTGAAAAGGCTAAGTCCTTATCGAAGGCCTTCCTATCGATCAAGTAGGTTCACCCAGGCTAATTCCCCTTCCAACTAATTAACTGAGTCAACTAATTAGGGACTTTAATTACATCTGCAAAATCCTGTCACCTTTGTCATATGATGGAATACAACCAAAACGGCAGCTAGCATATCATATTCACTGGCCCTGTCCACACACAAGGGGACAGGAATGGGGAGTTACTGCTTAGTGGATACAGAGTTTCTGTTTCAGGGGCTGAAAAAGTTTGGGTGATAGATGTTGGTGAAGGTAGCATAATGTCATGAATGCAACTAATACCCTGAATTGTACACTTGAAGGTGGTTAAAATGGGAAATTATGAATTGTATATATGCTACCACCATAAAAAGTTAAAAAAAAAAAAAAAAACCACACACACAAAACACTTTCTATTCTCCTACTTTGACAAATATACCTTTATAATGAACAAGAAGCACAATGGTTGAATTTAGACTTCTTGGACTTTTTGGACTCCATTGTCATAGTGTAGAGGAGAACATGCCCTCTCCACCTTCTCTTCCAACCTTTGACTCCATCCTATATCACAATTCACATGCAAGTAAGTTTGTGAACAGCCCAGGTGCCCAAAAATCTCTGTCCACAGCCGTGCAGTTGGCCAGTGCTTGGCTTAGAGACACGGGAGCAGACTATGGGCAGTCTGCCATCAGAAAGACAGATCCATGCAAGAGTCCTGCTCAGAAACTGGATTGGGCTCAGAGATATTAGGGTGGGGAACTCCAGGGTCTCAGGAACCTGGCAGGTATGTGCTCTTGGCCCCATGTAGCATCTCCTTACCCTCCACTGGAGGGGCACATCTGGAGGAGGGCCAGAATCAGCCTGCTAATCCACAGAGGCTAGTGTGGGCACCACTCTTGTCTGAGAGCAAGGACAACACTGACCTATCTCATAGGGTTGTGGTGACAAATAAATGAGAAAATGTGCACTCAGTGCTTACAGCAGGGCTTTTAAAAGAGACATATTAACTGTTAATTTTATTATTCCCAGATTCCCTATGGATTGGAAGATGGAGAAGTGGATGGGCGTAGACTCAATTCCACTGGGTCTGGCACTGGATCCCTCCCTTGCATTCTCGGATTTTCTAGCATCTTCTCAAACCTGATGGCAAACAGAGTGGGAAAGGAAAGGAATCTGCATGCAGGTGGTTGTATTTTCAAACTAATCTCTGCAGCCAGGGATGTCGTTGTGTCCTAAGCCATGCAAATCCAGTCAAAACCCCCACATATTCCCCTACCTCAAATAGAGCCTGCTTGATCAAGCCGCTGATCACAGACAGGGACAAAGCACACATCACATCATGTTTGACATCCCAGATTCCTTCTTCATTTGCTGTCTCTCTGAATCCTTCATTCTGTTTGTGAGTTATCACTAATTACAGAATAAATCAAGAACACACGTGAATCTGGGGGAGCTTGTCTTTGAAATGCTTCTTTCTGCCTTCCCTGTTTGTAGAGAGCTGTGTTGGGAAAGCAAATGTATCCCCGCCTGGCAGACTTTGTCTTCCTTAGAATTTAGGTGTGATCTATATTCAAATGACAGTTTAATGAGCCTTTTCCTATTTCCAGAAACCTTATCACATCATTAAAGCATAGAAATGAATAATACATCTAGCAGTTGAATTATGCTGAACTTGAGACCTGATGCATCTTCAAAGAGGGGGAAAAAATGAAGCAGAGGCAAAATCGAGGGATGTTGAAGAGAAGGGGTTAAATCAAGGGGTCAGGTCAGGCTATTTTTATTCTAGTGTATCAACATAAGTAAATGTCACCAGCGTTTATCAAAGTCGTAAAGTGACATTCGTATTTCGCCAGGCATGGGCTGGAAGAGAATTTTGGAAAGCGATCCACTGGCAGCCGTCACGGCTGAGGATCAAGAGTTTACCTGCCCAGACTTCATTGTGAGCCAGCTGCACACCTGCCAGCATTAGCACACAGGCCAGTTCCAAGCTCCTTCCCAGGGGAGAGAGATCTCCCAGTGATGGGAGGCATGAGTCTTACAGTCAGAATTCCTGCTCTGTCTCCCAGAGGCTGTGTCCTTGGGTAGAGTAGCTTGACCTCTTTAAGCCTCAATGTTTTCACCTGTAAAATGGAAATAGGAAGTGTACCTTCTTTGATGGGTTGTGGTGAGGATCCAACGAGTAAAACTTAACCAAATTCTTAGCACCGAGCCTGGCACATGCAAGAGTGTGATTAACATCGGCTATCATTTTTCATTCTTTGTTACCTTTGCACATGTTATATCCTCTGCTGGGAATGGCTTTCTTCCCCTCACCCAGAACAACTCTCCAGCCTTTTCTCCTTTTGGTAACCCCTACTCATCTTTCAAAACTCAGTTAAAATGTGTTCCACCCCATCATCCCTGATACCCCCAGAAGAGTCAAATGCTTTTTTCTCTGGTTCCCTCCATTTCCCTGACATGCTTCTGTGATCAAATTAACTTTTTTCCTGGGATTTTGTGCTTTACAGTGAGTTCTTCATAAAAGTTGATTGAATGAGGCCCCAGATTCCTTTTTTCTCTCTCTCCTGCTGTTTAGGATGACAGAGGTGGCAGCACTATTTTAGGTCACCTCAAGCTCTCTGTCCAATCCTGAGAGATGTGCATGCTGGTGATAAAGAGCTCCCCATTGCCCGTGAGAGAAACGCTTTGATAAGTGCAGTGTTATGGGTTGCATTGTGTCCCCCCAAAATATATCTTGAAGTCCTAATCCCCAGGAACTCTGAATGTCATTGTATTTGGAAACAGGGTGGGTGCAGATGGAATGAGGCAAGTTAAAATGAGGTCTTACTGGAGTAGGGTGAGACCTCAATCCAGTGTGACTGGTGTCCTTATAAAAAGGGGAGAACCAGGCACAGACAAGCACTGGAGAGAATTCCTGTGACCACTGAGGCAGAGAATCCCGTGGATTGCTGGCAAGCCTCCATTAGAAGCCAACAGAGAGACATGGCACAGATTTTCCCCTACAGTTTTAAGAGGAAGCACAGCCCTACTGTCCCCTTGACTTCAGCCTTCAAGCCTCCAGAACTGTGAGACAGTAAATGTTGGTTGAGTTGAGCTATGCAGTTTGTGGTACTTTGTAACAGCAGCTCTAGGACACTAAGACATGCGGCCAAGACATCAGACATTGTAACCTCAACCATGCCACATCCAGAGTGTTTAGCAGGAAAATGGCAAAGCAAAACCAGTACCAATTTCACCGCTCTGATCAAAGGGTCTTAGAGAGGCTGGAAACCTGGAAGAAATCATTGGCTTCTCCCCTCCTCCTTCTCACCACATCCCAGGAGCTACCACGTCTGCAGGTTCCACTTGTGTTTCTCCCACCTGCCCGCTATGCATCCATCTTGCTACATTCTAAGTTCATATACACAATATCTCCTTCAAGGTTTAATATCGTCTCCCAACTGGCTCCTATCCATCTTCCTGAGGAATAAATCTAGTAATGCCATTTTCCTATTTTTAAAAAATGCCATTCTTCCTAATAAAATGAGCTCAAACTTCTAAGCTAAGAGTTAAAGCTCCCCACACTCTGATCCCATCTTTCTTTTAGACTTGCTTCCTACCATTCCTTTGTGAATGTTATGTTGAAGCTAAACCTCTGTGCCATTGTATCTCTCCAGCCAGTGATCTTTTACATGTGTAAATCAGATCATCCAACTCCTCTATTTAAAACCTGCCAATTATTTGTATTACCACTTTGGACAACCCTTTGGCAGTTCTACTGAATCAAATCATGTTCATGCCCTATGACCTAGCTATTTCTCACCTGGATATATACTCAACAGAAATTCATACACAAGCTCCCCTAAAAAGTGGACAAATACGTTCATAGCATCATTTTTGTAATAATGCCAAGCTGGAAACTACCTAAATGCCCATAACAGAATAATGGATACATTGTATTATAGTCACAAAAGGAAATACTATGCGGCAATGATAATAAATTTTCTAGAGCTATATGCAACAATATGAACGAATCTCACAAATACAATTTTAGAAAAAGAAGCCAAACACAAAATATTACAAAGAGTGTGATTCCAATTATTTGAAGTAGAAAAACAGGTGAAACTGTTATAAGCACAAGATGATATTACCCTTGGGGAGGGTGGTGACTAGAAGGGGCTGACCTGGGTTTACTTACATCCCCCAAAAAGATAAGTCCAAGTTCTAACTCCCAGTACATGAGTATGACTTTATTTGGAAAAAGGGTCCTTGCAGGTGTACTTAAGTTAAGGGCCTTGAGAAGAGATCATTCTGGATGTGGGTGGGCCCCAGAGCCAAGGGCTGGTGTCTTTATGAGAGAGGGAAGAGGGAGATTTGAGACACAGAGTGGGAAGACCATGTGAAGATGGAGAAAATTGGAATGATGCATCTACAAAGCCAAGGCACACCAAGGATTGCTACAGACACCAGAAGCCAGAAGAAAGGCATGGCATGGATTCTTCTCCAGAGTATCCAGAAGGAACCAATCCTGCTGACATCTAGATTTTGGACTTCTGACTTCCTGAACTATGAGAGAATAAATTTATTTTGTTGTATGCCACTAAGCTTGCAGCATTTTGTTACGGCAGCCCTATGAAATGAATACAGGTGCATAAGACGGGCTTCTGGGATGCAGGTAAAATTCTGTTTCTTGTTCTACATGCTAGTTAGTTCAATGGATGTGTTCAGTTAATGAAAATTCATCAAGCTGTACACTTTTCTATATGTGTGCTTTCTTAGTTGTGTATCATACTTCAAGAGTAAAATATGTATATATGTGTGTGTGTGTGTGTGCGTGTGTGTGTATGTGTGTGTACATAATTAGTCTTCATTGCACTCTGAAGAAAGCCTTCATACCATCGTGCAGCACTCAGGATAGGGTAGGTTGCTGTCCAGTAACAAATGACTCCAAATGACCCAGAACCACAAAGGTCAATTTCTCACCCATGTAATGTGTCTCTTGGGCATCTGCAGCTCCACTCCTCAACGTCCACATCTTCAGGAACCAGATCCAGTGTTCACTCTTATGTGAAATCTTTCTGCAATTCTCTAGCTAGACATGTGTTACAACAGACATGTCCCTCTCCGGTTATATTACCTTTATTTTGACCACTATCTTGCCCATTTATTTTTCATGCTCTGCATGAACTACCAGATTACAGGATTAATATCATCCTTATGGAATATAGCTTAATGATCAACAGAACAGATTTTATATCAGACTCAACGTCAGATGCACTTGGGTTTTAATTCCATCTCTAGGACCTCAGGCAATTTGTTTACTCCCACTTTGCCTCAGTTTCCTCATTTGTAAAATAAGGGTAACACCATTATGAGCCACATAATTTTAGTGCAAGGATTTAGTGCAAGGATTAAAATACATATATAAAGTATTCAACAACCTTTACCCACACATACATACCGAATGTCAGGCTCTGATCTAGGTAGCTAGGATTAGTGGCAAAAAGGCAAGGTCCTGGTCTCAGTGGGTGAGGCTGTTATTACTATTATTAGTTATTGCAAACCCAGCAGATAGCACAGTGTTGGGCACATAGTAGGCCCATGATAAAAATATTGTTGAACAAAGAGTACCCAACTTCTTACTCCAAAAAGCCAACCATCCTCCTAATTTCTTGTCCTCAATGGATTTTTCCTAAATATTTTTTTTTGCCTTGATTTTCATTCTCATCTTTTCATGAGTCATTCTTTTTTAAGAAAATTAGCTTTTGGGGTGAGTGTTTGAACCTAATCATGTTAGCATTGCATACATAATAATCCATGTTAACAGATGCCCTATTTATGGGGAAATGTAAAACCATGATGCAGGGATATTATTCATCTCATGTTTTTGTTGAAGAAGCAAAACATGCAGTAAATTAAGTCTGGTCTTCTGGAATTTCTGCATTTTAAAAAAATTGTGATAGGAACCGGGGCACACACTTTGTACAATGTGGCATTAATTATTTAGTCATTCTGAATAGGTTTCAATTGCATTATGTGGAAAAATGTAAGAGCCCTCCAGTGGCCAAATAATCCCTCTCAAATCCCAAGGGTTATTTGCAGTCGACAGCATCTCCAACTAAATGAAACGCCTGCTTCATCTTCTGTAGGGAAAGAGAGGAGGCAAGACCTATTAAAGTCCCATTTTCCCATTTTAAAAAAGAGTCTTGTCTGATCCTAAACACTCAGACAAGTTTGAAGCAAACTGTTTTATCTCTTAAAGGAGGGATAATACATCCTTGCTAATAGCTAACTATTGCAATCAAATAACACATTTCTAAGGAACATCTATTGTAAGTCCATTGTGGAAGGAAATAGCCAAGAGAGAGAGGGAGAGAGAGATGGGGGGGCGAGGGGGGAGATGAAGTAGAATATATAGCTCTATCCTCAAGGAACAAGACTAACTCTTGGACAACAGAATGATCACTTGTGCTAAACTTAATCTTTCTCGTCAAAAAACGTTTGGCTTTCATCACGGCAGGAGAAAAAAAAAATGCCTCGTAAGAATAAATACAAATACATTTGTTGTTTTCCAAGGGCAGGAACTTTGCTAAGTACTGGGGGTAAAGAGGTGAAAAATCCAACACAGACAAGGTCCCTGCTTCTTGGCCCTTACAGTCTGATAGGGGAGAAGGACAAGCAATTATAAAGAAGTTTGGCAAGTGTTGGGACTGGTAAAGTACAGGAGCTATGAGGACATAGGGAGGATGCATCTAGCCAAAACTGAGAAGGGAATGGTCGTCAGGGAAGACTTCCTGGAGGAAGTAGCATTTAAACCAATGCCTAGAATGAAGAGGTATTTATTGACCAGGTGATGAGGCTCTGGCTGGAGCAGAAGTGTAATGGGGCATGGGGAGAAGAGAGGTGGGAAACACATCACATGAAGGGCTATTACAGTTAACTCATCCCAACCATTGGCTCCCTGTCTTCTAAGATATGAACAAGCCTCTCTTTGATTCTCTCCTACCCAAGCATCAATCTGTCTAATCAGAATTTTTTTATCTTCATTTTATTGAGATATATTCACATACCACGCAGTCATACAAAACAAATCGTACATTCGATTGTTTACAGTACCATTACATAGTTGTACATTCATCACCTAAATCAATCCCTGACACCTTCATTAGCACACACACAAAAATAACAAAAATAATAATTAAAGTGAAAAAGAGCAATTGAAGTAAAAAAGAACACTGGGTACCTTTGTCTGTTTGTTTGTTTGTTTGTTTCCTTCCCCTATTTTTCTACTCATCCATCCATAAACTAGACAAAGGGGAGTTTGGTCCTTATGGCTTTTCCAATCCCATTGTCACCCCTCATAAGCTACGTTTTTATACAATTGTCTTTGAGATTCATGGGTTCTGGGTTGTAGTTTGATAGTTTCAGGTATCCACCACCAGCTACCCCAATTCTTTAGAACCTAAAAAGGGTTGCCTAAATTGTGCATAAGAGTGCCCACCAGAGTGATCTCTCAGCTCCTTTTGGAATCTCTCTGCCACTGAAGCTTATTTCATTTCCTTTCACATCCCCCTTTTGGTCAAGAAGTGTCTAATCAGAATTTAATTTGGGTATTGTTGTGGTTTGAAGCTGTCTGTACCCCAGAAAAACATGCTCTTAATCCCTTCCTGTGGGTGTGAACTCTTGTAAATAGGACTTTTTGATAAAGTTACTTCAGTTAAGGTATGGCCCGGACCAATCAGGATGGGTCTTAATCCCATTACTGTAGTTCTTTGTAAGTGAAATGAAATTCAGACAGAGAGAGAGAAAGCCCCAGAGGGAGAAGCCAAAATCTGAACATCAGTGGAAACCAGAAGAGAAGGTAGAGGCCAGGAGAGGTTGCCGTTTGCCCTGCCAAGTGACAGCTAAGGACTAAGGGCCAGCTGCCAGCCCCAGAACCCCGTGATCTTCGGGAGAAAAGTATCGCCTTGACTTTGGACTTTTTCCTAACCTCAAAACCATGACTGAATAAATTCCCATTGTTTAACCCAACCCCTTTCATGGTATTTGCTTGAGCAGCCCAGGAAACTCAAACAGGTACCAATCTCTAAATTAATACACACTTTTATTTTTAACCCTGGCCTATCTTCCAAATCAACCTCTATACTTAGCTCAGCTCCTTGGTGCCAACCTGCCGCTAGTTACTGGTCTTCACTTTGAAATCCTATCCAGAAAATTCAATCCTTTAAGCCTGACCATTTCTCAATCACTGCTTTCAGTAGTGCATCCTCCAGCCCCTCACTCCACACCCTGGGTTAGCCTCTTGCCGTGGCCAGATGTTCCCAGAAATGAGCCATCTTTGGGTCTGAGTCAACCAGAAGACCCCACCATTAAACACCTGGAAATCAGCATCATCGACATCTCAGACATTTGGGAGCGGTGCATTGAGGCTTTTACTCTCACCTGCAAGAATCACCAAATCAAGAAAGTGGAAGGGGATTATCCCACATCAAAGTCAGGACAGGAGAAAATCAAGGGTGGTTTGGATGAGTAATTTTTCAGTGGAATAACAGCACATCTCTCCCAAGCCTGTTGCTTTGCTGTGAAATGACTTCCTGTCTAACAGCTCTCTCTGTTTGCGGTCGCAGTTTATTTGTCTAGGGGGGGGGGCGGCCGGTTGCTGAACCCTCGGCTCTCGGTGTTGCTCGGAGGGTACCGGCGGCGGGGGCTCTTTCCCGGAGGCGAGGGCGAGGCGGGGGACTGGGCCCGGTCCCCGGCGGAGGCGTGCAAGGTGTGGAGGGCGGCGAGAAGGAACAGGCAGGACACGGTTCTTTGAGGGTGAAGAAGCCAAGAGAGAGAGAGAGTTTATTAGGGGAGAGTACAAGCTTATATCGGGCGGTTTAGAGGGCGGGGTAGCTGTAGGGGTTAAAGGCTTGGATTGGTTCTGAGAGGGCGCGGAGGTTGATTGAAAAGGTGCGGGAGTTGCTCCGGTAACGAAGAGGGTGGAGGGTACGGGTAAGGCACGGGGGTGGGGTTTTTCTCCAGCAAGCCCTCCCCAACGATTGTATTTTGGGGTGAGGAAATGGGGCCTGCCTCCGGCCTCACCTTCTCAGGCCCGGGGGGCTGTGGAGGGCGCTGTCACCCGTACCCACTACCCTCCCCAGGGGTGGATCCGGTCCCCCGGCCCAGGCCCGCCAGGTTGAAGCACGTAATCAGTATCCCGCAATTCCCCCTTCTTTTCTAATTAAAGGAAGAAGCTTACCGGAGAGGTCCGCTAAGGGATGAGGGAAGGGGGAGGCCGGGGAGGGGAAAAGGGGTTGACGGTGGCTCAGCGAGGCTGGAGCTCGGCGTTGGTGTGGCGCCCCTCAAATGAACTCATCCACAGGAAAAGAGAACACCCTTTTCAGTTCTGGCACAATTAGCTCCCTCCGTATCCCAGAAACTGCACCCCAGTGGCTATTAAACCTGCCCATGCTCCACTGCCATCCAGAAAATGACCCCCAGCCCTCAATAGGGTTAAAGAATGGTTCTCAAAGGGAAGTAAGCACGCTTTCTTTTTCTATCACAGAAAACACTTTACAGGGGTGATCAAGAAGGCTAGACCTCTAAGCTATGTTAGCCTGAAGGATCATGATGACAGGGTCACTCATTCATACTTGTGCAGAAAGTAATTTGGGGACTAACAGCTTTTTGCTCAGTAGAGGGCAAACCCAACTATTGCCATCAGCACAGGTTGTGCTTTACCTGACTGAATCCGGTTGCAGAGAGCACAGAAATGTAGACTCTACAGAGAAGATGCACGTGAATTTGGAAATTAAGGAGGATTTTTTAAACCATAATCAGCATCCCCAGGATGTGTGGCTCCTCGCATGGTTATTGCCCAGAGTTAAATGCAAATGGAGCTAGCATTTAACTTCCTGCATCCCAACTCTGATTTCTTTCAGGAGAGATTTTCTAGGCTGGGCCTGATTCAACCTTTGGTAATGTGACTGAAGAGGGGAAAGGGTATATAGATTCCAATCCAAACCATTCTAGATTTTTGCTGCCTTGTCTGAGGACCCTGGAAAACAAATGCAGTGCTAATTCTATCCCCCTCCTATTGTCTCCCTCTTCTTCCCCCTTTGTTTCCGAGCCATCCTTAGGCTTAAGGAATGAACACAGGGCATCTCCAGATCCAGTGATCCCAGAACAATGTGAGATATGCGCGCGCGCGCGTGTGTGTGTGTGTATGTGTGTGTGTGTGTGTTTATGTATCTATAGAAGAGCAGCTGAGGAAGGAGAAATTGGAAAATTGTGGTGGAGGTGGGCGACAGATTCTCAGATACCGTATTACTGTTTTATGTGTGTGCTGAAAAGTAAATGCTTTTTTTTAAAGGCAATTTTATTGAGATATATTCACACACACCATACAAACCATCCAAAGCATACAATCACTGGCTCACAGATCATCACATAGTTGTGTATATATCCCCATGATCAACTTTAGAACATTTCCATTACTCCAAAAAATAAGTAAAAATTAAAAAGAAGACCCTAATCCTCCCATATTCCTTTTTCCCACCCTATTATTGGCCCATAGTATTGGTGTGGTACATTTATTACTGTTGATGAAAGAATATATTAAAACATTACTGTTAACTATAGTCCATAGTTTGCAATAGGTACATTTTCCCCAAATGCCCCTTTATTAATAGTATTGTACATTTGTTCTAATTCATGAAAGAACTTTTTTTTGTATTTGCACTGTTAATCACACTCATTGTCTACCACAAGAGTCACTGTGTTGTACAATCCCATGTTTTAACCTCCAACTTTCCTTCTGGTGACATACGTGACTCCAAGCTCCCCCTTTCCACCACAGTCACACACCAGCAAATGCTTTTTACTGGCATTCTGTGTCTGATACTAACTAGCTTTATGACCTCAGTTAATCTCATCTTCTCTCCTAGCCTCAGCACCTTCACCCATAAAAGGGGAATTGTACTGCCACCCCCTACAAGTTGTATGGCTTCCCAAACTCAAATGACAATAGAGCCCAGGCCATCAGGCAGTAGTGGAACTCAGCTGTGTGCATTATAGTAGGAAAACCAGGGGCCAGAGCAAAAGGGAACGTGCCTGTCCCACATAAAGCATTTGCATCTCAATTTAAAACCTGCCAGTCAATGCACATCTGCGGGACAAATGTGGCCTGCAGCTTGCCAATTTTTATGCCCCAGGATAATGCTTGACCCTGAACGGAGCTGTGCTTGTTTTATTGTTATTCCCTCCAGGGGAAGCCCCTGCTAGGATGCTCCAGAACCTTCAAAAGACACCTGGGCAGAAGTAGAGCCTGCTGGGGCCCCTAGAAGACCTCCCTTCCTCACCGGAGACCCAAGGCTGGAAAAACTGCTGATTCACAGCTGAAGCCTAAACACTGGCTGGAAGCAAACTCTATTTCCAGATGCTTCCAAAGCCTCCTTCATCAGCAGTGCCCCTTCACCATCCATCCTGCCTCCCACTCCTGCTGCCAGGTCAGGTCTAGGAACTCAGAAGGAAGCCGGACAGAGGATGCACAGAGCAGTGTGGCTGTGTCTTCTGGAGGTCCTCTTCAGTCTCCCCTCACCTTCCTTCTCTGCAGGTTAGAACCTGACCACACCACCTGATTCAGCTTTCAGGAGAGAAGCTTGCCCAATTGTAGTAACTCAGAGACTGGACTGGAGTCTCCTCACAGCAGACTGTTGACCTGTGGACCAGATCAGGAGCAAATTAGGTGGAATTTCACCGTGCTCTGTGGGAAACTCTTTTATCCTTGAGGTTAGAAACTGAAAATAGCCTTTGACTCATGCCAACCATCTCTGCAGGCCACAGAACTCCCTCCCAATCCAGATTTATCTTCCAATGCTAAGCTCAAAACCAGAAGTAGAGAATAAAAGAGGATGCTTGAGGTGATGCTTGATGTGATGAGATCACATCATTATGTTCTGTGGTGTTGCAGAGACTCAAGCATTTTGTGCCTAGTGTCTGTCTTCACTTATTGTTCCTTCTGGAATCCCCAGGGTCTAAGAAAAGGTTCAGTTGGAATGAATGACTGGTTCTTATAGACTTGGTAGTTTTACATCCCTACAGAGGCATCATCCAGGATATTTCCCAGGCTAGGCTGGGAAAAGTGTAGGGAAATTGAGTCCTTCTTCCCTGGAAGTTTCTTCCACACTACCAACAGGAACTCACCCTCGCCACCTCCCTTCCTCTGTTGCCAATGTCCCTCCCTCCTGCAGCCATCACTTTCCATCATCAGGATACTTTAGAGCCAGGATTCTTAACCATGGAATTCTTCAAAATCCCATGCAGGTTTTACAAAATGCATATCTCAGTTCAATAGTTTGGGGTGCATTTTTTAAAAGCTCCCCTGGTGGCTGGAACAGCTGCTTTAAAACCACTGCTTTCAAGAACGGAGGAGAGAATGAGGTTGATGCCTGGGGTTCTCCCAGGTTTTGAGCTCATGGAGGCAGGAACCATGCCTTCTAAATGTGTGGTATTCATTGGAACCCAGTGGCTCTTTGCATAGCAGTGGCTCTTTGCATAGCAGTTGCCTAACAGATGCATAACTCAAATAACCAAATAACCTTATTAAATACCCTTGTTTCATGAGTACAAGGGGTGGGGCAAGAGGCATGCTGAAGGATGGCAAGCACACTAGATGGCAATATGTGTTCCAGCCCTGGTCCTGTTACCGCCTAGCTAGATGACCTTGACTTAGGCACTTGAACTCCTTTCTAGTCCTAGTTCCTTCCCCAGTAATAAGATGAGGTTGGAAAAAATGATGTATAAATTCTCTATCAACACCAAAATTATGTGGTTTATAAAATTATGTAATGGGCTTTTTTCCCCTGCAACTTTATTGAGATATAATCACATACCATATAATGATCCACAGTGTACCATCAATTGTTCACAGTATCATCATATAGTTGTGCATTTATCATCACAATCAGCCATTGAACATATTCTATGTAATGGGCTTTTAATGAATTCACCTTTTTCTCCCCTTTGGCGTGTGACTCTTTGGTTTCATGGTCTAGTAGCTAAAACAAAAGTGCTGAGAATTACGGCAGAGTTATAATTTTAATTACACCGTCAGATTTCTATATGGGCTTGGGGACGTCTCCTCTCTTCTCAGTGTTCATGTGTCAAGGGAGGATATCAAGGGAAGTATATATGCTAACAGAACATGTGAGTGTCCCCTCCCCAGAATTAGAAATGGGACTGGTGTTTCTGGGGTCACCTGACATCCAAAACCCAATCCAGGAGACTCCAGCTCAGGAATAAAGGAAAATTGGTTCTGAAACACCTGTCTAAGAAAGGTTCTTTTCCCTTTCAAAGGCTTTGCAAAAAAATAAATATAAATAAATAAAGGAAGGGAAAGAGGGGAGCAAACGGCTGTATTTGAAGTAGAATCATGACTCTAAAGAGAATGTTTTCAAAGGTTTCTATGATGCATCAGCAACTCCTTAAAGTAATAGCAAACTATTTAGATCCATTATTTAGTTTCCTTGGAAAATAAACAAGGTCGAGTAGAATAGTAATAGTGGATTTAGCTCTCAATCCCCATACATCTTCTGTGCCCATGCATTTTTAAGACAGGAAAGCATTTTCCCAATTATAGCTGGAACAGGAAGGAGAGAGGGAGGTGAGCTGGCTTGCCAGACGCCTTGGTTATGTCTGCAGGACCAGGGATCAGAATGGATGTGTGGTTGGCTGGATGGCAGCTCAGCATTATCTTAAGGAAACAAGGGGGTGTAAGTCCACTCCAGGCGAGAACAAATGCTGGGGTAGGACAGGGGGTCCTAGGGGTTTACAGGCCTGCCTAGGCAGTGCTAGTACATGAAACATTGCGTGGGCTCCTTTGTATCAAAGCTCTGGGCATCTCAGAACGCAAGTGTTCCCTTCCTCGAAGTTTTTGTGCCCTCATTTCCCAAGGGTGCCTCCCCACTACCTGGGTAGGAGACTTGAGGGGTCCTCCATGAGCTGTCCATCCCACAAAGCAAACTGGGGAGACTGGATCTGACTTTAAGGGTCATTGCTGTAGCTCCTGGATGCAGGCACTCACTGTCTGACCACACTTCCTCACTTAAGAATAGAAATGACTTCACAAATCCAAAATAGCAGTGGCCATGAAATAAAACACAGCGAGGCTCAGGCGACAAGAGCCAAAATCGAGAAATGAGCTCCAAAGTTCAAATGAAAGTTAATCGTCAGGTAGCCACGTGGGGCCCGGGTCTCCTCCTGGGGCTGCAGTGGGGCGAGCTGATGATCGGGGAGCCCTCGGAACGGCTGTGCTCTAACGAGGCAGCAGAGAAATTCGATCGAATCTTTCTAATATGCTGCTTTGGTCATTTTTGCGCCAACATTATAAAGGCATTTTGGCTATGTCAGTTTTAGTATCAGATGGAATTGTTTGAGATTTTTCTACCATCAGGAGCACAGGGCATCCATCCCATCTTCTTGGTCTGAAAGTATCCACCATCCTCAGTCCATGAACATTAATGCTGGGAGAGGGAAAAGGAACACACCAGCCCCCATCGTTCTCATCTCACCTTTCAGACTAAACTCCTCTCTAGTGATTACTGCCTGCAATACAGTTATCAGCAAGTGCTCCTCAAGGGAGGTGAGCAAAGCAGTGTTTCCCAAGGATGCCTCAGAGAAGGGTCTTCGTATTTTTGTTGAGTTACTTCACCCCGTGGCTGTTGTCAGAGTTCTCTCTTTCTGCAGGGCTGCTCTGCTGCTCCTCGCAGTTCTTGATTATGTACCGTTCTTCCCTTACCCTCACGTGGGAAGATTTCACAAGACTAGTTGCCCCCTTGAAGAGGTAAACTGAGGCCTTTTGTGCATTTTTGGAGTGAGCATCCGTTCTTGCATGTCTCCTCCCAGATTCCCAAGCCTGTGCAGCCTGAATCTTTGCCTTTTCACTTAGGAGCAGAATGATCCTAAGACATACAATCAATGTTATCACTTATAAAATGAAAATCAATAATCCCTACCTTATAAGACTTTGGTGAGGATTAAATTAAATAATAGATAGAAAAAATAGGTTACATAGTAAAATTAGATTTAGTATAGCATTTTGGGTCTTGTTGAAGCTCAGTAAATAGTAGTTACCATGATTACGATGATTTCAATTGCTATTTTCTATTGTGGTTTTGTTATGAAATTTGAACATAGCTGATATTAGGCCTGAAACAACACCCAACACATATGTTTGCTATCTCTCTCCCTTCACTGGGCCATTCCTCGAAGTCTTGCACAAAATTCAGCTACCTAAAGCATTTCTTATATTGCTCTCATGGTGAAGTTACTTCACCTACATGGAGTAATTGAGTATTGAGGGAAGAACATTCTAATCTCTCATCAGCTCTGTCTCTGCTCAGCTCTCAGTAGATGGATCTCCAAGGAGAGGAGTTGCTAACTGGGTTGGTCAGAACCCCCACATTTACTTGGCCCCACTTGTCAGCCAGTGAGATTCTCATATAGAAACAGAAGTCTCTCATGTTTCCATGTTTAATCTTTACGCCAACCCTGCTAGGAAGATATTAGAACCATTTTACTATGATTGAAATAACGCTTGGTCTGGTTTAGCAACTTGCCCTTGGTCACATAACATAGAAGTGGTGGGAAAAGTATGGGAACCCCAGATGTCTGCAGGATTAGAAGAGATGACATATGCAGAATGCCAAAGCAAGTCCCAGAAAATGAAATCTCAAGAAGTCCCTCTTTTCCCTTCCCAAGGTCACCATCGTGCATTGGTGACCCTGCCAACATCTCCTCACTCTGTCCTCCTCACATCCTAAGCTCAGCCACAATGCACTTCTCATCAGGATCCAACATTGGCTCTTTGACAGTTTAGTGTATTTGAATGTGCTTTGTTGGGGCCATCCTCTCCTCCCTCAGGAAAAAAATTTCCATGCCCCACTTTGAAAATCCCCTCTGATAAGACACTTTTCCAGTTTCCCAAAGAAGAGTGGGTGATTATCTTCCTCGGCTCCAATGGCAGCTCCCTATTCCAGAGCTCTGATTACAAATTCTTTCTGAACTTGACTATGTCCCCAACTATACTTCGACTCTTGAGTGCCAGAATTTATGGCTTTGTTAGTGTTTGTGTCCCTGGCGTCTAGCAGAAGCGCTGGCACATAGTAGGCATTTAATAAATATTTTTTAATGAACTGAGGCTATTGAATAGAACCCACGGATTCCTATTATTTACTGGTCCCCCATTGACTCACTTGAACACAGATAATGAAGGCTGAGCTGTTAGAGTAACAGCAATTGAGAATCTGGAAAGAAATGCAAGTAAAATTAGTGCCCTGCTTACAGAGTTATTAATTCAGTATATTGTCCTACCATGAGCTGAAGGTATTTCCAGTTCTGTGCAGTTTGCCTGAGAACACTGGCCATTTCCTCTCTATAGCTAAAAAGAATGGGTGCCCTTCTGCCAGTAGCACACAGGGTAGAAATGGGGCATCTTCCAGCTGCATCCCCACGGGCCGGGTTCAGCCCAGAGGGCAGTGGATATGGAGTACACATGTGGAAAGGTGAAACCCTGCAGATCTAACACTGTGATCGAATTTTATCATGGGCACTCTCAGAAGGCACATTGGACGGTAATCCTGGCCCAGTTTGTGTGCAGCTGCAGAGAACTGTGTGATTTCCATGAGGGTGCACTGGCACAGATGTACTGAATTTCCATTTTACTTTTTCTCATCTCCATACATATTCCACAGCAGGATTAGGCACTTATCTGACCAGAGGCTCACAACTGCCCAACAGCATTGCCAAAATCCAGACCAGATAAAGGTGGCATCTTCAAAGGCCAGGAGAAGAAAAATAACAGAGACTCAGTCAAATAAACAGTACATGTGGGATGAAGAGTGGTCCAAACCAGTTACCTGGGAGATGTGCCCCACTGTGGATATTGCAGGGTCTGAATCACCTTCTCCCAATGAACTTGGTTTAGCATGGAACCTTATCAATAAAATCAGGAAAGTAGCATTTTATAGTCATAGTATAATAAGGAACCCTAGAGATCTGTTAGACCCAAATCCCTAATTTTAAGGATGAGGAGATCCAGGCTCAGAGAGGCCAAGCAACTTGCACAAGGTCACACAGCTAGTTTGTAATACAGCTGGGGCAAGAACCCAAATCACCCCCTACATTTTTCAATTTTCTCTGAACAGCATTTCAGATTTTTAGAAGACAATTCTCCTTGCCAAGAAAACTTTATAGTCTTGCTCTGTGTTGAAGCTGATGACTGCAAGGAGTTAAAAGCCAGATTTAAGAAGGCCAGGGGCTGCTGAGCTCATTTGTCTAAGGTCTGTGCCTATGAATTTGTGTCTGTGGCTCAATGCTGAATTGAGCATGAAAGTCAGGTAGTCTAAGGGAAATATAACAATCAGATATTTCTTCCCTTGTTCATGATCTCTAACCCCAAACTTGATGAGGTCCCTAGGGATTTTTTTTTAAACTGTGCTTTCCTTCCTGAAGCCTCTTCAGTTTGACTTCCCATCAGCTCCTGCCCTCGCTGTCCTGGTTTCACATACCCACATGCGCACCCACACTTACCAAACAGAAATAATTTCATTGGGTGGCCCTGCTGCAGGGTGCTCCCAAACAGCTGGGCTCAGGCAAACCTCTGGGGATGAGTTCAGATCAGGAGCCATCTTCCCTGACATGCTGTTTCTGGATTTGCATGCATGTGAACTGGATGTTTTAATTAAGGCTGTCAGCTGGGCTGGTCACAGCTCCCCACCAACTGCTTTGCTTCTTAGGGGAGTGGTTGAAGGCTGTTCTTCAAAAGGTGGAGTGCTCTGATTTCTAGAAAATGAAAGCAGCACCTGGGTATCTGCACCTTATTTTTTCATTCATGTTCAACAACTACATAACGAGGATCCTATTAAGTGTCAGGCATTGGGCTAGAATGTGGGACTTCTAAGAGAAAGGAGACATGGTCCCTGTCCTTAAGGAGAGCATAGTGTTCGAAGCAGCTGATGGGTGGTAAATGTGTTAGCATGATGACAAAGAGACACACAGGGTGTTATGGAACACCATGGGAGGAGCCCTTGACCCAGTCTCGAGTGTGTGTAGGGGGAGGGGTGGTGGTGTTCCATTGGGGAGAACCAGAGGAGGCTTCCTGGAGGAGGAGATGTTCAAATCAAGTCCCCAAGGATACGGAGGGGCTGATGAGGAACCCAGTGGGGTTGGGAAGGCTTCCTTGGCAGAGGGAGTAGCTAGAACAAAGAAATGAAGTAGAGCATCAGCTTGGGGAAAGAGGCTATAAGGAATACAGGTGGATTCATTTTCCAGAAGGGAGTGGCAGCTGAAAATAGTGCCTGGGAGTGTGTGAGAAGTGGACAAGGGGAAGAGGGGGAGGTTCAGGCAGAAAACACTTACATGACATTGTCTAATATTTCCTAGTCATTTGCTTTCACATGCATCATTTCATTGGCCCCCACAGACTCGCTTTATAAAGTTTATGGGGAGCTGCTAGTCCTTTCTAAGTTCACCAGCGGCCCCCTGATTGCCAGGCTGATGACTCATTTTCCATCTCCATCCTGCTCTGCAACACAGATGACCTAGCCCACCTCCCATCTTCCCTCAACCTCCAGGACCTGCCTCATTCTGGGTCTCCCTCGTAGCTCTCTGGTTTTCCTTCTTAGTTGCTTCAATGGCTAATGTTCCATCTCCTCCCCAGGCCTTTGGTCCTCCTTTCTCATCATCCCTGTGACTTCAGTTGCAGGCATGTGTTCATGATTTCCAAATCCAAACCTCCAGCTCTCACCTTTCTCCTTGGGTTGAGTCATAGATCTCCACCTGACCAAATGCTCACCTCAAATCTAACAGGGTCCTCACTGAATATGTCCACCTGTGAACTCAAGACCTTCTCCATCAAATCGGCTCTTCCAGCTAAAGTCCTACTGTTCTTTGGAAAACTAGGCACCACTCTCAGACCTCCCAGTATTTCAAGATGGAGGTCTATAAATTACCCCTCAGTCCTCTCACTCCCAAATGTCATCAATCATTGAATTGTCTCTTCTAAATCAGAGCCATTTCCTAGATCAGGTCTTCTCCATCTGCCAACCCACTTGCTGTCACCATTGCAATCGCTTCCTGTCTGCATGTCCTATCACTTGTACCCTCTCTCTCCTGCCAGGCTATTTCTAGCCCCAGAGGAAATATTCCCCCAAAAAAACTCTTGTTTGATATGTTCCCCTGATTAAAGTCCTCCATTGACTTCAGGTCAAAATTCAAACTTCAAAAAAAAAATATGGGACCTTTTGCGGTCTGCCCTTGCATAGTTCCCCAGCCTTTTCATGTACCATTTTACCTATGAACGTTGCACTGGAGGATGCTTTACCCTTTCATGATTTATCACCTTGATACACTTTCTGTCTGCATGAAATTCTCCCTGAGCCCTGTATGGAGTTGGAGTCCTTCCTGAGTGCTCCCACTGCAGTCCTTACCCTCCCGTATTGCAGTTACCTATCTCCCTAATCGGACTACATGTCTTAGGAATAGGATCTCTGCCTTATCCACTGTCATAGACTCATTGCCTAACACAGTAACTAACACATAGTAGTCACACACACATACACACGCACACACACTTGTTAAATTGACCTGTATTCCTTGTCTGGTCAATCCTTACTCATGCTTCATGACCTAATTCTAATTCTAATATCACTTCTTCTGTAAAAATTTCTACCAGGCATCATTCTCTATTCCCACCCTAGGCTGCCATAGCAATTTTTTTAATTCTTTATTATTCCACTTTTTAGAGTGCATTACTATTACCTTTTCCATTCATCTGCCACTGGCTTGAGTGCCTAAAGGGTAGGGAACAACCACTGAAGACTATGGCTGATTCAAGGTTGAGATGGAAAAGATTATCTGACAAACACATGAATCCACAAATTACAGAAAGGTAAGCTCAGATTTGGAGAAGTTGAGCATCTTATGAAAAGTCAAACGTGATTGCTGGTATATCTGGAACTAAAACTCCTGGCTCTGTGTTCACAGAGTTTTCCTCTAAAGCAAAAACTGGAGCCTTTGATTCCTTCACACAGTCCCACCTCTTTGAAAACCCTCCCCAGCTCATCATTGCTTT
This sequence comes from Choloepus didactylus, assembly GCF_015220235.1. NCBI lineage: Eukaryota > Metazoa > Chordata > Mammalia > Pilosa > Megalonychidae > Choloepus > Choloepus didactylus. Next base: position 147,145,585 of record NC_051312.1, on the reverse strand, counting down.
TACTTGGGTAGCAGAACCATCCAGTGGCCAGCACATTGCATGGCACAGAGGACAAGCAGCTGGTCCATTATGAGGGTCACCTTTACTGACAGCCCTCACAGTTGTGCAGCACATTATGCTTTCCAAATGACTCTTGCAAATCATGAAGCCTCCTAGCAGGTACATGGAGCCAAGCCTATGCTTCTAATCTTGAGTTGAACCACCATTTGAATCCCAGCTCTGCTGTTTACCATCTTTTGCGACCTTGAGTAAGTTACACACCTCACTGAGCTTGTGTTTTCTCACTGTGAGAATAAATATAACTACTGGTTGTTGTGAAGAAATCTGATAATAATACTAGCAGTAATATATGCATTTTACTTATGCCCTGTTATTAAACCTGTGCAAATGTATTTACATAGCAGGAGCTCAATAATCAGTAATTATGAGTGGTATCAAGCTATTCTTTGTTCTCTTTCCAACTATTTATTTGAGCTCTGAATCCTTCTTCTCTCTCTTTGTTGGCCTCCTACCCCTTGACAGAGCAAGGGAAGAAGAATTCGGATTCAAATGAAGAAAATAGTTAGTGCCACTTCAACTATACTCCACATCCACCATGTACATGTGCTGTTTTACATGACTCTTGCAATCCTTATTGTCATCACTTTTAGGAAAAAAATGTGAAGAAAAAGACATGCAAAATAAATCCAAGAGCAATGTGAGGTGAAAGGAAACCTTCAAAAGAAATTTTCCCTAAGTATTCAAAGCATCTTTCCCAAATGGGAAATTCAGCCAAATGGTCCAAGCATTTGAGAATGTGTTAGGTCTACTTCAGGGGATTTTCACAGAATTGTTCACCCCAAATCTTGTATGTTTTATACTGTAAATCCAAAGTTCCCAACCTATGATCCAAGGGCTCTTGAAGGATATGCAGTTACTGCAAAGAGTTGAAAATTTGTGTGCAAATTAAGTGTCATCTCTCACATGAAAAAATCATTCTTTGCAAATACATATACACATGCATATTATTTCCAAGTGTGTTATAAAGTGTTATAAATTAAAAAATTATTCCTTTAAAATCATTCTGAATTTATAGTTGTCACTACGTATTTCCGTAAAAATATGTTTTTAAATGATCAACGATAGTACAAAAGACTTATTGGGGGGGCATTTGCAGGGCATATGTTCTGCAAAACTTTGGCATGAAAAGCAATGCCAATACCAGAAAAGCTTGGGAACCACTCTTATAAGCCAGACCCCAGGATACTGGTCCCATGCTGAGATCCCAGTGAATCCTGGAGCAGGCTTCCCAGAGCAACTGAGAAGCATGTGCCTGTTGGCGAATAACCTTGAAAGATTCTCCTGCTCCCAAAAATGAAGCTATTCGGGTTTCTCTGCCAGCCTAATCCCCCACGCAGCCCTGGCACGAGATGCAGGGAGAGCTCATCTTTCCTCCTTTCCATCTGGGGGGCCCGGGAGGGAACGCAGCAGCAGCTGCCAACCGAGGGCAGACAGGAGGATGAGCAGGAAAGGGCAACGGCTGTGCCACCCAAACAGACGTGGGCATTTCTCTCCTGTACCTCCCAGGTCTCTCTCCGTCAACCCAGATGACAAGGCACCGGCAAAAAGTAAGTCTGGCGAGCTCGCGGCCAGGAGAACACAGTGGTAAAGAGCAAGGTGACTAACCTCATCAAGCCATCACAAATTAAATGCTGTCTGCGTGGGAGAGTTCACCTCCCTGCTTGCTCTGGGATCAGTATGCTGAGATTTTCTGTGCTCTGACCAGATAAGAGGCTGTGTGCGAGGCAGCTCGTCTGGCTGGGCAAGAAAGAGATGAGTGAACTGAACTAACAGCAGGTTCTGTGATAGGTTGGCAACTAATCACCAATGGTACACATCAGTCACTCAAGCAGGTCACTGCTGGCCACAGCGGGCGACACAAACACAGACCCATGTCGACTGACTGAGGGCTCTTCTCTTCCCCATGAAGCTGGCACTTTTGGAATAACAAGTCGCCGGTTAAGTCACTCAACTCCACCATGTCTGTGTTTCAGTGCTAGAAAAATGATGCTATTAATACCTGCTCACCTTCAATGGGGGGGCCTGGGAGGCTTAATTAAGTGTCGTTTGTGGAGTGCTCTGAAGTTGCTGGATAAAAGCTGAGCTCGGAGTGCAAACTGTGATTGTTAATTGATTATTGTCGATGGAATTATTTACTCTGTGTTTTTTCAGGTCAGGGAGCCCTTGTTTACTGGTAAAAGAATGTTTTCTTTCTATCTTTCCCATCCTATTCTTCCACCGATGTGATAACCCATAACCTCGCTCAGTCTGTTTCCTCCCCTTTGCAACGTCCTCACTTTTCCCATGTCGCTAACTTGGAAAGCCGAGCATTTTGCCTCCCCCTTCCACCCTGGACAAAAAGTCTTTCTTAAAGATAAGAAGAGAAATCCTTATTAATGTAAATGTACGCCAGAAAATAAGAAAGGAATCTGAAAAAAAAAAAATCTTTACTGTCAGCCAGGAAACACAGGATCTCCTTGGGGAAAATATGCAATTAATCCTAGGCAGAATATAGAGCTGAAATATGGAAGTCTTTCTGCTAAGATGGTTTCTACTGGTGCATGATTATGACCTCCAAGGAGCAATGACACTCCCTACCAGAAGAAAGCGCCGGAAATTCTCAGAGGCAGCAACTCTATCTGAAGGACCAGGCAGGGCATCTCCTTTTCACAAGCCCTTCCCAAATACAACAAGGCTAGCTCAACTTTAATTTCTATCTTCAGTTAGTTAGGATAACAAGCCCATAGAATTTCTAGAATAAAGTGTGCCTCTGGGATTTAAAGGAGGGAGACCAGAGGCTTTAGGGGAACAAAGCAGCCAGGTGGAACAATGAGCATCTCCCATCTCGGCTGCCACCTGGCGCCCACCGCTTTGGCAGCTGAATCAAGGACACTGTGGCTGCCACACAAGAGGATCCCCAGTGAACTGTAGCTTTTATGAATAAATTGTACTTGCCAAAATTGGTCGGTTGTTTGTGGACATTGATTTATTTTCTCTGATTCTTTCTGATTGTTCTATTTTGGATGGTGCTTACTGATGTGAAAAAGCCACCTAGTATTGCTGATAAATCTAGAGATAACGGCAGAGGTCAAAGAAGAGGAAAAGGAAGGAAAAGAAGGAGAGCCTGCCAGACAACGGTGACATGTTTTACTGTGAAGAACGACGCTATGTCCATTTCAGTGCCATTTTGCCCTGGGTCATTATTGTAATAATTGGCTGAGTTATTTACTTGTTTGTTTTTCCTTCTGGAGTTAAGGATAGACTTGAGATCATAGAGGAGGGGCTTTGTCTTAGCTGAGTGTTCCGACATCCTGGCTGGGTTCCCTTGTTACTCATTTGTCTCCCCTTCCCTTGACCTTGTACACTTGGGTGTGTGTATGTGTGTTTGCATGCATGTGTCAGAGTGTGTGTGTGTGTGAGAGAGAGAGAGAGAGGGAGGGATGGAGAATGGGAGGACAGAGGAAGACAGAAGTTTTCAGCTTAGTAATAACACTACTAGAGAATAGGACATTTGTCTTGCATTGCTTTGAGAATGCACACTTCATTTTGTCAAGGTCAAATGAATGGGAGCATTCAGTGCCTCAAGGTGAACCAAAACCTCTCTGACTCCCTCAGTCTCTGTGCTCTCTATACTAGACTCCCAGTGCCAGGCTTGTATCTGGCGGCCTTTCTAAAAAAGTATTGAACACAATTTAACTTCCAGATGGGACAGTTAGGCTTCAAAGGATGAGAATTAGGGAGGGGAAGCAAGGACCAAGAGGGTGGCAAGATGCTGCCCATAGACCCTGACTTTCTCTACCTTTGGTCACAACAATTGAAACATGACACCTAAAATAGGTCAAACGGTATTTGGGATAAAGTGGGATAAGCATTAGTTAATTATCCCAGGGAGCAGAATGCCTGCTTTTAAATCCTGAGTTGGGTTTAATCACAGAAGCTGAGGTGATCTTCCGACATCCAAATCCATTTGAAAATTGACCGGAGGGGCACTCTATCCAAAAAGATAGTTTCTGCCCTAATAGGGTAGCAAAGGCAACAATTGCACAGAGACTGGAACTTACAACGGCTCATCTGTGTGCTGGCGCCCGCTATCATTTTAGGTAGCAACACAGCAGGCAGAATTAAAGGAAAAAGGGCCAGCTCTGATAAATTTTCCACATTCTCCCCATCAGGCTGGGTCTCCTAAGCAGAGACAAAAAGAGACAAGGAACAATCAATTGGTGGGAAGATATTAATAGAAATGCTGAAAATGGGGGAGAAGAGATATTTTACAACCTCACTTTTAGGCATGCTCAGTATTTAGAGTTATCTTTACTTGACAATAATCTTACACAAAGGCACTGTGCAAGCCCATTTTAAAGAATAGGAGCTCTCCTTAGGTACATTTTTGCTAACAGAACTAACTCTTTGCCTATGGGTCTAAAGCCAGTTGTTTGATTCAAGAAGAAACTTGAAAACATCATGGACGAGTTTGGATTAACTTCCACTGATTGATTTTTTTAAAAAACGTTCTTTACTTTAGCAAAACAGAGAGTTGCAGAACACAACCTCTCACAGATTCTTTCCCCAACCCTAGTCAATCTCATTTATGGCCTTAACCCACTCCACTTGCAAAAGAATTGTCCTCAGGGGCTCACCGAAACACGCATGCCAGATGCCATATAGGTCTGTAAGCTTTGTATTTTAAATATGAGTTTTGTTGTTCATTTGCCTCCTTGCTGCATATCCTGAATCATATGTTTGCAGAGAGCAGGCATCGCATCTATTTAGTTTTCTTTGTCCAAAACTTCAAAGAGAATTACTACTTTGAAGAGTGCTAGGCATACAGCTGGTGCTCAATAAGCGGAGATAATGGAATGGATCAATTTAACAAACATGTATTGAGCACTCGATATGCTCAAGGTATTGCAGTGCCTGCAGATGTTCAAGTGTCCTTATCTTCAGGTGGCTTGCAAGCTAATGGAGGGGCAAGATATAAGCAGAAGACAAATAAATAAATAGAATACAAGGTGGAATAAAATGAGCTCTGCGGTAGGGATACAAATAATATCCTGCAGAATGCAGAGTAAGCAGATTTGACTGGGATGACAGGTGGAGGGTTTCATGGAGATGGTGGCATTTGAGTTGGGTTTTGAAGGAGTATTAGGGCTCTGATAGAAGAGGGAAAGAGGGATACCAGGCTGAGAAAGCTGATGAACAACAAACACAAAGGGTGAAAGTGATGGGGAGGACAGACTGCAGCCAGTTAACTAGTATTTCTTTGATGTAGGGTATTGTGATGGTTTGAAGCTGTGTGTACCCCAGAAATAAATCATGTTCTTAAAGCTAATTTATTCCTGTGGCTGTAGACCTATTGTGGGTGGGGCATTTTGATTAGGTTATTTCAGTTGAGGCGTTCCCCAGGTGGGTCTTAATCTTCTTACTGGAGTCCTGTATAGGAAATCCAGAGAAGCACAGAGAGAAGCTGAGAGATAAAAGCCAGAAAAGCTGAGAAAGAAGCTGCCAGAAGCTGAAAGCAATGAACTCTGGGAGAGAAGGACCAGCAGACACTGGCCATGTGCCTTTCCATGTGAGGGAGGATCCCCTGTTGGCCAGTAGCCAGTCTTTCAGAAGAAAGCATTTCCTGTTGATGCCTTGATTTGGACATTTTCACTGCCTCAGAATTGCAAGCTTGTAAATTAATAAATCCACATTGTAAAACCCAACCTATTTCTGGTGTATTGCATTTTGGCAGCTTTAGCAAACTGAAACAGGCATCTAGAAGGATATGCTGAAAATCAAATTCAAGTTTTGCCTGCAGAACTATTTCACTGGGCTGCTTCTAGTGTTAATAAATGCTCTTCAACACCCAAGAATCAGAGAAATAAGATGACTTGCAAAATCAGAGTCACACTGGAAAGGAGTCCACTAAGTGATCATGGGGTGTCTTAGACTCCTAACTATCATGCGGATAAGGACACTGAGTTTCCCAGACCTCAGACCTTAATAGATTTGAATAGCTCCACCCCGCTCCCCATCCATGGGTCATTTAAGAGGACTCACAGAGTCACAGATACAGAGCCTTCTGCCAGACTTTCAAAACAGAATTTCACCTTGGAGGTGAGAACGGATATGAGAAATTTCAGCCCAAAGAGTGATTTTTCCCCCAAGGCTGTCATGAGCACCTAAAAACAGGGGTTTATAATGGAAGTGCCATCGCAACTGTGACTGCGTGGCTGCGGAAGTGTGACACTGTCCTGAAGTTCAAGCACTATAATAAGAAGCAGCACTGAAGGATGCTTGGAAAGACAGCCAGGAAATGTAGCCATCTTTTTCTAGATCAACACCTCTCCCAATAGCTTTCATTTCTAGCTCAAAAGATACACAAGTTTCATGGGCAGAAACTTCGTGCAAGAATAGGAAGTTCTATAATTGGAGAAAAATCATTTGTGAAGGGCAGCTGTCTGTGACTTGAGGCATTTGTCACTGGGAGGTTCTGATAACCTCAGAGCTCTTGGAGAGTTCACTGGAGGTCAAGTCCCTCCTGGCCAGTCCCTGAGCCTCTGAGAAATTCCAGGTGCTTTTCCCTTGCCGGTTATCTTAACATTCCATTCCAGTTTAGAATCGAGGTGTTGGGAATTGAGCTCTCCTGTTAGACACCGCAGCATAAAATGCAACTCTTCGAAGAAGCCATCACCAGTGTTAGCACGAAAGGAAATTTTTCTATAAGAGTCATATAAACCACTTAGTTGATCTGCATCTATATACCAAGGTCTTATGGAGCATCATCAAGTTATTAATATTGTCCCAAATCATAGAAGGGAAAAACTGAGATTCATATAGAACATCAGGTAGAAAAAAGTCTGCAGAAAATAAAAATCACTGTTTGTCATCAAGAAACCACATACATACATATATACATACACACATATATACATTCTATATATATCTATCTACTTGGTTCAAAGCTATAAGCATATCTTCACATTGCATATGTCTATACAAATCCCATACAAATATCCTTTTGCTATAAAGAAAGCTACACCTAAAGTTGTGGGCCTCAGTCTTTCCCTCATGCTAAATGGGGGCAATTTAGTTAATTTTGCATGGCTTTCTTTCCAATGGTAGAGTTCCAATCCCCCTTGGATGGTTTACTCATCTAAAGCATAACAAAGACTCCTCCACATTTAGCTGCCCTTGGCAGTAAGTCTAAAGCTGCAGTCTGCAAAGGATTTCATCTCCAAACAGATCAAGTGCTTGAACTGCATCTCTGACCCCTGTTTCTACCTCTTAAATGGTCTCAAACTTTGGAGAAGGGCAGAATGGTTTACTATTCCCATAAACTTACCTAGCAACAAGAAACGTTTTTGCCCTAAACACGGTAACATCCATGCCACAATACTGAGCTCACTTCACAGGTGGGCTACTCAACCTGGCTTTATTTCAGAACCACAAGAAGTGTTCAGGACCACCATGCTGTGCAGGCCACTTAGAAACAGGACTAACCACAGACGTAGTCCAGTGGCCTCTTCACTAAGGTCGATTCTTTGATTTACAGTCCTTTAAGAAAATTCCAATTGCACCTGCCAGGAGTGATATGTTAAGCCTCGACAAGCATCCCTGCTCTGACATAAATGAGCCGATCAGATCCTTGCCTAGAAGCAGGTCAGGAGAAGGAGAAGGCAACCAAACCCTAGCAGGAAAACAGGGCGATTTTAGTGGACAATACTACTCAGCAGAAGGAGAGACATGGGGATGGGGAGGCCAGGATCCTCAAAACAGACAGCCTGATTCAAGCAAGCCATATGCCAATGCCTACTCGTCACCACATGCTGGGGGCCCCTCAGAGCAAATCCATCCCCACTGCTTGACAAACCCTGGGGGTGCATATCCTATGCACTCAGCAGGATCATCTTCATATCCAAATTAGCACTGGGCTCATGCTTTCCAAAGAATGGCAAATATTTACCAAACCGTTGACCATGTGTGCCATGTGCCACGTTCACTGCTTTATGTGCATCAACTCCTTTAATCCTCCCAATGAGAAGTAAGTAACACCTATGGTTATGGTATAAGTAGGGTTGTTCCCATTCCACTGCTGAGAAGATCGAGGCTGAAGGAGTTTAAGTAAGTTATCCAAGGTCTACAGTTAATTGGTGCGGGAGATTGGCTTTAAACCCAGATCTCTGTGATGGTATTACCCAGGATTTCCCTCTGCTTTCCTCAGCACCTCTCCATCTGGCATTTATACACCATCAGATTCAATGATCCAAGACCTGGGGACATGGTTCAGATCACGCAACACATCCTCAAAGTCTTCTTTCACTAATGCAATTGGCTGACCTGCAGGATAGATTTGAAAATTTAAGAATCTGCTCTTGATCTTATAATTCTACCTTGTTTAAAAAAAAAAAAAAAAAAAAAAAAAAAAAAAAAAAAAAAAAACAACAACAACTCATGTCTCTCTGGTTTAAAATAATAATGATAAGGCCAGACATGCTTTTAACTCGTTTTGCTTTGTTTGCACTGAGGTACTCCTTTCTCCCACCTGCTCTGAGATGGATCTCCTTTTCACTTTTCTCTATTGCTAGAATTTTACTCACCACCTTCTCTGGATCCTATGTGGGCAATTGCCTTTGTTCTGAAAGCTTACCATGGTTTCGGTCTCTTTGTGGTTAATACCATACCTCCCTGTACCTCCCTTTCAACCAGCTTACACATGTCTGAACACATAGTTGATAACTCAACACATTATAATTGGAATGAGCCTCTTCAGTCCATGGCTTCTTTCTCTGAATGAAAGCCTTGCCTGTCTGCCTTTAAAACTTCCTGTGGGAAACAGGGCCTAGGAATCCAACCTCCAAAACCATCACCTTCCTACATCTTAATAACTTTCAGGTTGGGAAAGCTGCATGTTGTATTAGGATCACTGTTCTCAACTGGGGGCTATTTGGCAATGTCTTTAGATATTTGGGGTTGCACAACTGGGTGGAGGAGGGTCCTCCTGGGAAGGTGCTTACTGGCATTTAGTGAGTTGAGGCCAAGGATGCCACCCAACATCCTATAATGCATGAGACAGCCACTGCTCCAAGGAATATGGCTCAAAATGTCAGTAATGCCTAGGTTGAGAAACCCTGTATTATTACAGCATTCTAGAAGCTGCAGGTATTTGTAAAGCACTGTAAAACTTCCATAAGGTTTGACTGTGTTTTCTCATTTGATCTTACAACATTTCTCTGAAATAAGAGGAATAGATTCTGCCATATTTTAGCATATGAAGAATAAGTCTCAAAGGTGGCAACTTGTTTGTAGTGGCACCAAACAAGCTGTTATATTCAACACCAACACCATAACCCATGCATCCCAATACCAAGACTAGTATCGCTAATGCAGGCTCAAATTGCTATATAGCCATGCTGTGGTGTACACTCTATGTTATATAGCTGCCTCTTTCTGGAAAGTTTATGTGGTTACAAACTCTTCCAATAGCCTATGTATATAACAGGGACCACACGTTTATTTCCTTCTCAATGATATGATATAGCCCAATAATTTGAGGTTTGTGGGGCACATCCTACATAAATAAAAGTTCTACAATTTATGCTTTAAATCAATGAATACACAGCCTTCCAGGCAAGCACACAATTTACTAGTTCCCTTTCTTCTTTCCATTGCACTCATTACTGGCAGGTAAGAGAAATGATATCAGTTCATGTATCTGAATTTTAAAAATTCCCACTTGCAAAAGGACCTTTGGTTTTAAGGGAAAACCAAGTATGTGAACTTTGTGGTTAGGTCCCACACCCCAGATTTCTGTTCTCTTTAACCAGCTTGTGCACATACTACCTGAATATTTCATTAAGAACATGAGAATCACTATGCTTTTTTTTTTTAATTTCACTTTCCCAGAGTGGACCATGACTTTTCCCAGGAAAGGAGATTTCTGAGAAGTCTCTCTAGTTCTCCCAGTCCACACACGGCCAGGTAGAGGGAATTCAAAAGAAAGAAGGGGACTATGAAAAGACCAACAGAAGCTCAGGCTCAAGTATAGTGTTTTTGATAGGATTTGAGAAATGTAATCTGGATTGTCCCCAACCAGAGACAACTCATTCTTCAAAACTGAAGTCCCACCATTTTATCTAATTTAAAATTTGCACTTCTAAGAATCTCCTGAAAACTCATTAATTGTCTTGCTGGAATATTACAAATTTAGCCCTTAGCAATCCTGAACACTAGCACTAGAGTGCAATAGATAAGTCAAATGGACCTCAATACAAATCTCTTCTCTACAACTTAGCATGGCATTCAAATGCATGCAATTACACATCATCTGGAGCTTGTAAAGATTAAATGGCATAACACGTGTGTAAAGGTGACACTGCATAAATATCACTACCTTCTATTCCTTAGCATGAACTAATACATCAGGTCATGGAATCAGCGGCCCCTGGTATAAAAGAAAGAAAAGGACATTCTCCACAGAAGAAGACATAGGTTCAGGGGACGAACCACAGCTGGGCCAACAGGGCCAGATTGAGGACTCCCACATGGGGCCAGCAAGAGAGTGTCACCGAAAGGGGCGTGGATGGACATCCTCACAGCACCCCCTGCCTCTTCCATGGCTCCGCCTATGCTAATTCTGATCAAATGGATCCTCCAGCTCCAACTCCTCCAGCATTAGTCGATTTCTTAGGACACTAGGAAGGATGTGAAAGGTACAGGGACTAGCTCCAAGATTTTCTTCTCTGAGATTCTTCTGAAGATGGCCCTGTGCCCAGCAGCTCCCGTCCAGCCCGTCCGTGTGCTCAGGGCCCCCCCACAGACCTCCACCCTCCCCACAGAGCCCTCGAGGGCAGCAGCAGCCAGTCGCTGGGAAGCCTGGCTTGCAGTATATGTCATTTTAAGTCTGCACCATCTGTTCTGGGCCCTCATTATGAATTCATAATGAACATATGTGACAATTACATCTGTAAAAGGAAAAAATCAGATTTTTTGTGATTTAGCTCAGGCAAATGTGCTTTGTGCAAGCAAACATATATTTGAGATAGGCTTTCTTTCTTTCTTTCTCTTTCTTTCCTCCTTTCTCTCTTTTTCTTTCACTTGTCTTTTTTTTTTTAATCCTAATGCCTGAGAAATCATTTGCCACAGATAAGTCTTAAATCTAAGGTTTTCCATTAAGCTTAGAGTGACCAAAAACTAGATGCTAGAGCCCCAGGACCAGAGAATAAGGAATAAAATGAAATAAAATGACACAATAAAATGAGTCAAATAAAATAATCAAATAAATAAATGAATAATTAATTTAGTTTCATGTAAACTAATAAAGAATTACAATCGAGTCAGGATGCAGAAAACAATTGTGCTGGAGAGCATGGACCGTGGAGTCTGACGTTTAGGTTTGAGTCTTTGCCCCACCACTTCTCAGCTTTGTGACCTTGGGAGTGTGTTGCTGTAAGTCTTACATTCTTACAGTTCCCCTCCACACAACAGGAGTAATAACAGCAACTCGGCCATAGAGTCGGTGTCAAGAGTGAGAGGACCCAGACCAAGAGTTAACTGGCATAGAATAAGGGCAACCTAGACCTTGACTTTCATTGCTGGCTCTCTGAGTCTCAGCTTTACCAACCCTAAACTGGGGGGATGTTTGGCATTTTATAGATAAGTGGTTGGGAACAGACCAGACCCTCACCTTCCAGAATCCTAAAATGATAAACTAGAAACTTTGAAACCTGGACAGATATATTTATTGTATGTTTGCATGTTGACATAAGTATATAGATAGAATAGATAGAAATAGACAGATTTATAGATGAGAGAGATGTAGCTAGCTAGCCAAGCTAGAGAGATATGATAAATAGGTAGGTAGGTAGGTAGGTAGATAGATAGATAGATAAATAGATAGATAGATAGATATAGATAGATGATTGGTTGATTGATAGATCCATAGACAGACTGACATGGATATGTGCTTTCTCAGGGGCAATTTAGTAACCATGTTTATCATTTTACTAAGGATTATCTCTGATGGTATGATCAGAGAGACAGGGGAGAGAGAATGTTTAGAAAAACAAACAAAAATATGAAGACCCTGGAGACCAATGTCTTGATGAGTTTGGGCTTCAACACATGTATGGATATAACTGAGACGGTTCTCCCCCCGGCAGACTGCACAAGGAGACATTAGAGAATGCTCTGGACTTATTTGCATATATGTGAGCCAGGTTAAGTAAAAGGGAAACCACTTTTGAAATATGGGAAAAGGGGCCCAGCCACACCCTTCGAGGTGGTTTGAAGATTGGGGAAAGCAGGAGGTAACCCCTTCCCACTGCAGGCACAAAGCATCATGAACGTGGCCAGAAGACTGGCTGCACAAACCAGGTCAGGAACAGCAGTCAGAACATGTTAGGTCCAGGAAAACACCTGGGGACAGTGACCAGGCAGTAGGTAATCCCATATGAGCATTGCAGAGAGGAGGGATATTTGGCCCATGAAAGAGCATAGAAAAAGACCCAGGACATGCCCATGTCACATGGGGTAGGTTTAATGGGCTTAGCACTTCAGTCAGTTGCTTCTGCCCCCAAAGCAATGAGAAAAGCTTGGGGAATGGAAATTTCTAGCTCTCCTTCCAGGAGCACATCAGACAGAGCAATCATAGAGATGTGTTTCCAGGAAGTGGTAGTAGTGGACAGCTAGTGATGCTCAGCCAACCCAAGCTCTACTTGGCAAGATGCTCTGCAGATACCATCAGTCTGGAGCAGCACCACCCAATGGGAGCCCAGGCAAGTCATGGAGCAGTCTACATGCCAAGAGTATTGCGTGGAGAGTTTGGATGAGCACTCAGCCAGCGTAGTAGCAACCATGCTTGACAGACAGGAGGGGATCAATCCATATGGAGAACTGTCGTCAGCAACGTGTTAAGTGTTTGAAGTATCCTAACCCTACCCATCACCTGTTTCCCTCCACAGACCTGATCCATGGAGACATGCACATAAACGCAGGGCTTTTGGTAAACTCCATTGTAGAATACAGCTTTGTTATTGTGGAAGCCAGGAGGCAGCATTTTGCTTCCTAACTTATGTCTATACCTTGTCCCCTTGTGACTCTCTTACAGAAATGAGAAATGAAAGAGGAGCCACTGAACCTGAGCCCAGAAAAAGAGCACAATCAGGGAGAAAGATGCTGCGAGACTGATTCCTGTTTTTTACCTATGGGAACCCCACCTGCCAGCAAATGTGACCTGGTACAACTTAGTCTCTGAAGGTTTGGATTGGCTACTTCTCCTTCTGTGGGCAGAGAGGGAATGGGACAGGATTGGATTTGATGTCTCCAACAGTTTTCCAGTGTGGGGAAAGAGAGCAAAAAAGTTCTCTCCTTTATAGAAATGAGAAGCAGGGAAGGTGAGTTCTCTTTTCCAACATGGTTACCCAGCAAGTTGGCCAAAAAGAAGATGGGTATTCACCCAGGGCTTCCTTGTCTCCTGAGATCACTCCAGGAAGGGGGTTCTGAGATGACTTCACTCCTTACAGAGCCACTTCAGGGCTGGGTGCATTCTAACCTCCTTCACCCTCTTGACCTCTTCATTTCCTTTCCATGTGCTTCGACCATGCAGCCAGGAGAAGGTGAAGGTGAGTGGTGGGAGGGGGGTCGCAACGCAGCCAGTGCTGATGAGATGCTGAAATTTAAAATTAGTTCTGGTTTGTTTGGGAACCAATTCAAAAGCCAATTGAGGGAGAACCTGATATGCACACCTGCTCACACACATAAACTCACACCATCTTTTTATTTATTATTTAACTGAAACTTGGGTAACAGTGCTACAGTATATTTTAAAGATCCTCTGGTTCAATCCTCCTCCCCCATTTTATAGATATGAGAACTGAGTCCTAGAAAGGGGAAATGCTTTGCTCAAGTTCACCCAGCAAGTTACTGGTAGAAGTGGGCTCAGGATGCAGACTTTCTAAGCACTGTGGGGTGTTCTTTATCCTGCCTTGTTAATGAACCCATCTCACTCTGTCTCATTACCTGGAATTTTCCATCTTTCAGGGGTCGGGACTTGCAATGATGCCCAGTTGTCAGCTTTCAAGTTCCAGCATTTCATTTGCCACATCCCTTCTCACTCAGGAAGGAGACAAGATGTGGCCTGATTAATTTGGGTTGGGTGGTGGGGAGGGAGGATGCAATCTTGGTGTTTTCCTTCAATTTGACCTTGAAATTAGAGCTGAGATGCCCGAGAACAAACCCTGGACTGGAAGTTTTCTGATCTGGTTCCCTTGCCCCTTGTCTCCTGTGCCTCTGCACCATATGCAAATCCCATCCTTTTGTTCCCTATTGCTCCGCACCTGCACCCATGTACACAACACACGGGGGTCTTTAGAGATAATGCAACAATTTGGGGAATATATTTTTATTTATGTTTTTATTTTTTCTGAGAGTATAAAAATTAACACAAACATATTCTGGGTCATCAGGATGTTAACCTTATACCATAGTACTACCAGGCAATTAAAGTGCTTGTGCTTGTGTTTACAATAGCAGTGGTGACAAGTTATACTTCTTCAATACTGAAAACTAATGAGAAAACAACAGAGGCCAACAAAATACATAAATTATGCTTTCATTCAATGTGAAGGTCGAATGACCTCAATGTTCAAGGCAGGCATGAAGATTTCCCAGTAGTTTGAATAGAGAGAGAGAGAGAGATGGTGGGGGAGCTGTCATCACACTGCATGTAGGAATAGACATATGCCGAACACAGAAGAGCCCACATTGTAGCAGTCAGTAAGCCACACATTTGGTTTAGGCACACAACCTGATGCATTGTATTGAAGTATGCTGTTAATTTATGTTATTGGTCTTCAGTTTTATGTGTGTATTTAGCTACACGTTTCTTTGATTCTCTAGTTTTACTAGAGCTACAAAAACTGCATCCCATGAAATGGTTTTGCATATTAACCTGTATTATAATTAAAATATTTAATCAACATTGAGGGTCCACAGGGACCTCAATTGGGGGTCCCCATGGGAAACGGATGGCACATGTAGAAGGATTTACTTGGAGAGAATTTAATGAAGAGGCCGTTTACAGGGCTGTGAGCAGGGTTTAGGGAGCTGTCAAAGGTTGATGAGGAATCCAGGAAGCAGCAACAGTCAACCATGGGAAACCCTTCCCACCCTGAGCCTGAGGGCAGAGGGAGGTCTACTGGAGGGCAGAGAAAGCAGGAGCAGCAGGAAGAGGGGCTGCTGGATGGGGCCTGTAGCCTAGAGAAACCAACCATTTCCAGAGCATCTCTTTTTTGCCACCCTTTCATCAACCCAGTGATTCCCCACTGACCCAAGCATTTGGAAGCCAGAGGACAGGGGAACCTGGAAGATGCAGCCCAGAGAGCCTCAGGCCCAGAGAGCCAGGCAAGGCAGTAGAGCCTGGAGTGGGTAGAGGGCTAGAGAATAGCCAGGACACTGGGGATTTTTATTTTTCCTTTTAAAAGTGGATCATGAAGTGATTGGGAAAGCCATATGGACCACACTCCCCTTTGTCCAGTGTATGGATGGATGAGTAGAAAAATGGGGGCAAAGAAAAAAAAAAGGCATCCAGTGTTCTTTTTTACTTTAATTGTTCTTTTTCACTTTAATTTTTATTCTTATTATTTTTGTGTGTGTGGTAATGAAAATGTTCAAAAATTAATTTAGGTGATGAACGCACAACTATATAATGGTACTGTGAACAACTGAATGTACACTTTGTATGACTGCATGGTATGTGAATATATCTCAATAAAATTGAATTTAAAAACAGTGGGTCATATGTTATTCAAGTTTGAGAAACACTGTCTTGAAGCCAAAGGTCTAATCTTCTTCATATAGTCCCCAAGACTTTCCCTAGACTGACACCCACCCCCAGTCTTATATCTTTATGTTTTCTACTCCCATCCTGTTCTCTAGCCATGTGAAACCACTAACAATTTCCATAATAAACCATGTTTCAAGCCACTATCCCTTTGCTAATATTAAATTCTTTGCCCAAAACATCCCTCTTAATCCCACCTTGCAAGATTCAGTGCAAACATCAATCTTTCTATAAAACCCTTCCTGACTCCTCTTAGCATGGGTGAGACAATTAACCACCCCTCCTCTGTGCTCCCAATGCAATTTCTGCATACTTCTATAGCAGCACATAATACATTGTGCTAATAGTACAATATATTGTATAATAGTACAATAATACTTCTCTTTAGCAATAAAGGGCAGAGTACCTGTCTCAATCACCTTTTTATTCACACCAACTAAAAGGCAGTCTGAAATATAATGGAACTAAATAAACACTTGGAAGGAAGGGAAGGTGAGAGGAAGGAAGGAGGAAGAGATAAATGAGATGATACAAAGATTTTAATTTTGTCATTAAGTGTTCTTGGGCCATTTACAACTTCTCTGGGTCTCAACATCCTTATCTTTAAAACGAAGAGAATAATATCAAGGTTCTCGTGCATCATAAGAATACTAAACAAGGAAAGGAAAGTGCAAGCTCCTAGCACAGTCACTGGCTTCCTGGAGACATTAAATTAACATGCTCATTTGTCCATTCATCCACTGTCTCCACACACCCACTGTCTTGCAGGAACTGAAAACATTGAAACTCTTTTCCTGTCAGCTTTCTAGACCAACTCCCAAACCTAGCAAAGCATATGGGGCGCCTTGGATAGATCTGTCCATGGTGCTTGTGATTGCCGCTAGGAGGGAAACAGCCTCCTTCTTGGCAAAGCGGGAAGGGAGAAAGTAAGATGTTAAAGATAATGTGGATGGAGCCATGTGTTTTTCCTCCCGAAGGCCAAAAATCCAGCAGAATTTTTTTTCCTCAGATGTGAATGAATATGTTACTTACATGGCTGGTGCCCCAGCTACCCATCTAATTTTATTCCTGGAGGGAAATTTTAGACCAGAACAAAACCCAGGGGAACCTCTGGCTGTGTAAGAAGCAGCAGAAAGTAGTCAACACCAGCTGCCTAAAATCAAGTCACATCAACTCAACCATTAAGCTCTTACCTAGCAGGTCAATCACTGCTAAAAGAAATTGTTCCACCCACAATGGGGAACAAGACTAATAGAAACTGAAAACAAGAAGTGCTCTAAGTGGCCCTAAGCTCTTTCACGAGTTTTGGCTTTCCATGGAGATGCCCAGATGTCCATTGACTTCTATTTCCTGAAGCATTTCTGCCAAAAAGTCCTAAATGAATGTCAGGTGTCAGTCACTTGGTAGAGATTTGCTCCCAGAGTCATTCTGTTGGTGACATTGGGCCGAATTTGTGAGTCTCTATTGTAATGAGATAACAATAGTATTTTTGGTACTATTCCATCTCAATCTCTTTGCACTGGCAAAATATGGAACTTACTAGGTTATATAACTTGAATTTCAGTCTTGCGTACCTTTCCAGTGAGCCGACAAGTGTAGTAGTGGCTCCTTTGGATTGGTATTTTGATGCAACTCAGTTTATGTCACGCAAATGACAAGAGGAGGGGAATAAACTGTCCGAGCCATGATGGACTTTCCAAGCAAGGAGAAGATTCCTCTCCCTGAAGATACATGAGGTTGTTACTTTTCCAATCTTCTTCAATTTTTCTGTATCTCCTTTATCATGCTATATATAAAATCCTAACAGCATAGGATCTGAATAACAATCTCGCTTGCGGAGAGATTTTTTTAAAATATTGACAATGTCTCGCACTTTTATTTTCACCCCTCTGTAGCATCTTATTGATGATTCACCAGAAGTTTGTGACTGCTTGTACTTTAGATCTTTCCTTCCATACTTCCCAGTCTTAGCACGTCTTATATTTATATTTTCTCTTCCTGGCCTGAAATGTACTACCTCATACCTCTCCATTTTGAGTTTAACTACAGTTTTAACTTGGCAAGGTCATTTAGAATTCTATTTGTCTTTGCTACCACAAGCATGTTAGAATTATTTTCACATTTTCTCACTTGGTACTTGTGTCCTGCAATGGACTATCATCCACGACTTCTCTTGGAAATGCCACTTGAAATGCAGTCTGCTTACATGTTGACAATAACCATCTTTTTGGAGTGTCTTGCAAAGAATTGTTCATCCACCTAACTATCAAGATCCTATCTTTGAAGCCTGTAGTTGAAAATACCGTATACAACACAGTAACAAACATTACCGAGATGAAGATCACAATTATTACCTTTTATTTATCTACTTCATCCAAGGGAATCACATTGGTCTGGAATCTTCTCTACTCAAAATGTGGTCCATGGATAAGCAGAATTGGCATCATCTGGGAGCTTCTTAGAAATGCAGAATCTCGGGCCCCATCTTGTAATCCTGAATAACAATCTGCATTTAATGAGACACTGGTGATTCATTCACACATTCAAGTTTGAGGAGCACTGCTCTAGATGATTTATTTTTTGATAAAGTATCCTAAGCTTTCTGAGGTGATTATAAATTGATAAGCTAATGATTTGCCTTATGATTGCCTGGATATTGATGGGACTGCAATTTTCAGGGTGATCATTTTTCAAGGTGGCACCACATTTGCCCTCTACCAGTCCTCAAGGAATTTTTCTGTATGATTTCCCTACAGGAATGTTTAGATGTTCTGCATTATCAACTCACGCCCCTCATGCTCAAAGGAATGCTTTGTATAGTTTAATAGGTTATTTAAAGGAAAAACAAAACTATTGGCTGACCTAGCATTGGTATCAAATACCAAATTGTGAACTAATTGAGAAGAGAGATGCTTAAAGAAAACACACACATAAAACACACATATTCACGTTTACACACATGGTGCTTTTATTCAGAAGACTCTGGCTCTTGAAACACAATGTTCTATGATCTCATGAGCAACTGCTCTTTCTCTCTGAACCATCAGACTTCACTGTGTAATGCTGAAAGTGTGGGATTTGGGGTTAGAGTTGGGTTTCTATGCTAGCTCTGTTAGGGATGAGGCAATCTTTGGCATGGTACTTAATCTCCCTCAACTTCTGATTTACCATCTGCAAAATAGAAATAAGCACAGTATCTACCTGTTAAGTATATGTATGAGAGTCAAATAAAATAATGCAAGAGAAAGGACCCCTCTGGACCAAATAGTGTAAGCAATAAATGGTTGTTATTTCTGTTGCTGTTGTGATAATGGTAATCTAATAATGGCAAGTTCACTGATAATTGAGACCTCAACTCATTCAATATGTTATCTCCAGTGCCTGGCATATAGTAAGGGCTAAATAAATATGATCAAATTAATAAATCCATTAATTAATGAATAAATAATTAATGAATGCTTAAATGAATCACTGGATAGACAGATGAATAAATGAACTGACAGAGAGATAGGTGGGTAAGTACGAGTTTCCTAATCTGTAAAATGAGACAGTTGAATTAAATGATAACCAAGTTCTCTTCTAATTCTGAAATTTTGACCTATTTAGCAGTGATTTCCAGATGTCCCAAACTTACCAATGAGAACAGGGACATGTCTGGGAGGAAAATTGTGCTACGGACCTAGGCTAAATTCACTAAGCCTACTAGGGGAAGCCAAGGGACAAAACGGCGATCATCCAAGGGAACACGTTCCCCGAGTCATTCTGGTTGCGAATGTCATCCATTGTTGCTTTCGGCAAACCAGAGATCCAGAAAATAGGTAAGTGCTAAAGACCCCAAGGAAAAAGCAGCCTATCTATTTTCATACACACACCTAGAAGAAATTACACCTTCCTGACAACTTGATTTAGATGGAATGTCAGGAGAAAAAGAATGTGCTCAATTTTTCAACAGGGAGAAAAAAAAATTCCAGTATGGAACTCTGTCAGGTCTTCGGGGTGAGTTTTTCTTGGTATTAAGCTGATGATGCTCCATGTATAATAATGGCCCCTTGACTTTTATTTGTATAAAAAATAGCTTTCTTCTCAGGTTCAGTCATTTGTAGTCACGGTCTACACCTGGGACCTGATCCTGAATAGAGCACCGGCTTGGAAAACATTTTTCGAATAGCATTATCCCATTTAACCCTCACGACTGCGGTGCTGAGTGGTGGAACTGGCAGGTTTGGATATTTTATTTTACAGAACAGGATATCGAGGCTCTGAGAAGTTAAAAATTGCTCAGGTGCACTAAATAAGTGGTAAAGTTTGGGCTTGAACCCACTGACCATTGCCCCGAAGTCGACACACTCACCGATTGTACCACTTTGCCTTCTGGGGCTACAAAAGCTAGATTGAGAACAGAAGTTCATTAATTCTCTTGATATTTATTGAGCATATACTAGGTTTCAGATATTTTAGCACATGCTGGGTGCTAAATATAACATCATAAACAAATCAAACATAATCACTGCCCTCAGATAAAACTTAAAGAGCTATAGACTGGAAAAGGATAAAGAAATACTGCCCATTTCTCACCAGGAAGATAATCCATTTTAAATCTTTTGAAAAAAAAAAATTTATAACCCCTCAAAGGACATTGTGATAGGCTTTAAACTGGAGAGGATTTGGGCTTTGTAGCCAGTCAGATTTCCTGGTGAATCTGTCCTTTACCACTTGTTGGCTAAGAGAACTTGAGAATGTCAGGCAGTTCGCCTTTCTCAACAGCGGGATATAATATACATTTTGAGGAGTCATGAGAATTAAATGAACTTTAGTATAAGAAAGCTCGTAAGTGTGGGGGAGGGGGGTCTGTCACGTAACAGGAGCTCAATAAGCTTTATTTCATGTCGCTTTATCACTCTCCAACCTAAAGTTCCATGGTAAGCTCCCTGATTTTCTTCACAGACGTCAAGTCCTATGAAAAGCAAACAAAGTAAGGAGAAGCAAGGGGACCAAATGCCCAATTGGAATATGGCTCTAAATTTCAGCAAAGGAGATTGGATGGCATCCTGCCCAGCGGTCTCTGAGGCATCTGCTTAAGTACCTGAGTGTTACAGAGCTTTAGCAAAGGGACAGCCATGATTTCAGGTCGAAGGGCTTTCAGGACAGCTCTCCCCAGACACCGGAATCAGCCAATACAATCACCAGGCACCTCTGACTCCAAGCATTCTGAGTTCCCACACAGATTGCTGAGGGTCTCTGATGAGAATACAGTTGTAACACATCATCAGGGTGCTTTTATTTGTTTTCCACCTGCCTCTCTTCTGTCACGCTATTCATTCCTTCCTAAACATCCTGTACTTAATCCAAACTGAATTACTTGGAATTCCTTGATTTTCCTTCCATGTGTTCTAAATTTTCATGGCTTGGATCATGACTTTTTCCCTTGGCTGCTTCAATTCCTAGCTGTCCAACATGACCCATTCCCAACACCCCCTTCCCATTCGCCTTTCCCTGAAATACCTACCTCCTATCCCACCACCAGCTGAGATTAAACTCATCCTATTCTTGTTTCTCCCTCACTGTACATCCCCCTCTACTGACACTCTCATTTTCTCTCTCCTATTAATGCTATTCCTGTGTGTGTTTTATCTTCCCCTGTAGATGTGAACTTCCCTGAGGATGGGAACCACATTGGATTTGTTTTCACATCCTGATGTAATCGAGTACAGTGACTAACACATAATGAAAGCTAAACAAGTATTCCTGAAATGAATGGAAGTGAGGACCACAGTGGGGGCTGATGACAGTGATGATGAGCGACTAACATTTCCTAAAGGATGACTGTGTCGGGCACCATTCCTGGCTTATCCCGCTGAACCCACTCAGTAAACCTGTGCAGCAGCTACAGTTATCAACCTCATGGAATAGATTACAATACTGAGGCCCAGAGACGCCCAGTTACCAACCCAAGCCACACAGCTAGGAATGGAAAGAGCAAGGAATTTAATCAAGGTATTTTTTTTTTTAGAGATAGAATTAAGAACTATAACGAAGGATAATTGCCTCTCTTATCCTTAATTCTCTTAATTTTAAGAAAACACTCCCATAATTTTAGGATTAGGTAGCCTCTGAAGAAAATTTTTCAGACACCTTTCTTTCCTTTCTTCATCTCCTTTTTATTAAAAAAAAAAAAAAAAAAAAAAAAATTTATTTAAAATATGAGGCTTTTGACAGCTACTTAATGAAAGAACATTTGTGGCTAATTCTGACCAGAGCTGAAGGGAGAGAAAAACCACCTGCTGAGCAGACTCCGAGCTTTGATGCCCACCAAGTCCTGGCTGAGTTAAGTGCTTTTAACTCCCTTTAAAGGGAGCCATTCCCATGGGATTCTATTCAAAGCCCCACAGACATTCACAAACGCAGACAGCAGGGAGCAGCACCGCATCCATTAAGGATGGCGGGGGGGTGGGGTATCCCCAAGTACCTCCCTCCCCCCAACAGGTCAAATTAATGCAGTAAGTCTCCTTGACAGTCTCTCAGTACCCCCCATAAAAGCAGATACATCTTCACCAGATGGTAGTCTAATGATTTTATTATCTTTATCAAGGGCCAGCATGGGTGGTCCTGATAACCTCCAGGTAGAGTAACTGAGAAAGGAGAAAGGAAATGGCAAATACAATGACAGAGCCTGGGGTCTGGCACAGTGAGGGATGCGATGCGAGGGTGGCTGGGTCCCAGAATCTCTGAGTTCTCTACAACTCAGCTTCTCCCTCTGGAATAGCCCTGAGGGCTTCAGGGATAAGGGGGTGCAGGACAATTTGGTGGTGGGTTAAAATGGTGTGGACTCATTTTTATTAAAGTTCTTGCACATGGATGGTGAGTAATCGTCCAGCCATTCCTTCACTTCCCCTGACCTTCCTTATGCATCTCATTTTCCATGAGGACTCCATCCAACCTGGGGTACCCATTTTCTCTATATTCCAAATTCCCTCAGCTGTATCCTGGTATGCTCTCCGTACCAGAGCACAGCACATGCCTTTTCACTTTGTGGGTACTCAGAAACATTTATGGGAGGTGATTTGGCAAAGTCATCTAATCTAGTCTTTGTATCTTTGGCACACAGTACCTGATCAATAGATGCTGATTGGAGTGGAATGAAGAGCATGTGGCCAAAGAAAGGTCTTTAGAAACTCAGTGAGCTCAATTGCTTGATTTCAGATAGCTGCCGTGCCTTGGCAAGAAGGCATCCATTTCCAAATTTGAAACATAAATTCCATTTAATTAGTGACATGAACTGGATGACCACAGCTGCTGTTTCTTGCTGTGGCCAAGGGCCTGAGG
Organism: Choloepus didactylus; assembly: GCF_015220235.1. NCBI lineage: Eukaryota > Metazoa > Chordata > Mammalia > Pilosa > Megalonychidae > Choloepus > Choloepus didactylus. The sequence goes on along the minus strand of NC_051312.1, from coordinate 147,122,400 downwards.
GAAAATGGCAGCAACAAGCATGAGCAAGTCGAACGGGTGGGAGCAGCAAAGCGTGGTAGGCACAGAAGTCTCGGCAGCCCTCACCCTGCTCTACTGAGTCTGGGCCCCTGTTAAGTGATGTCCGGAGATGTGGACGCACAGAGCTCCCAGCACATTGGCCTTCAGATTTGCTCCGGGAAGGTCTTGGGAGCCCAGTAAATGTTCATCATTTTTATTGCCTAAAAGAGATACAGACAAGCAAAGAGAAGCTGGGAAAATCATGGTTTAGTGGACTACACATAGAATTTGGAATCGAAAGACTAGGTTTAACACCTGACTCCACCTGCATGCACTGGCTGAATATCCTTGAGCAGCTCCTGAACTGCTTTTCTAATCTGTCGAATGGGAATGTCGATTCTGGTCCTCCCTGTCTCAAAGAATATCGGTAGACTCAAGTGAGTTCATAAATAGATGAGTGCCTGGGAAAGAGTAAAGTATTTTATAAATGCAAATGAATTAACAAATATTTACCAAACAAGGGCCAGGGACTGTTGACCTATTAGGGCCATGCTTGCTCAGTTATCGCATCCATTTCTCACAAATGACACTAAGCAGTTAGCACTGTCCATGATTTACTATGGAAGGAAAACTACCAGGCTCCCCCAAAATCCTTTAGGCATGATCCATTCAGTCCTTTGATCTGCACACTTGCATGATCTGCATGCTTGCACTTTGATCTGCATGCTTGCACTATTTGTAGTAAGACATCGTTTTAGGCTCTGTGGGAGGCTTTTAAATGTATTACTCTCTTCATTCAAAGAGTTTGCATTCTAGGAAGGGAGACAACCTGGGGAAAATGTCCACAATTTCACTTAGATAGCAACACAACAACCTGCAGTATTGAATGTTTACTAAGTATACTACATACAAAACTCTTCTAAGCCTTCCACATATACTAATTCATTAAAGCCTTACCACAGTGATATGGCATGAATACTAGTGTTAGACGGTGGAAACTGAGGCACAGAGAGATTAGTTCATCTTCCCAGGGTCACACAGCTAGTAGGAGGCAGAACAGTGATTCTGACGAGTCTGCTTCAGAATCCAGACCTTCTCCCACTACACTAATCCAGTTCAATTGAAAAGATCAGCAACATGAAAGGAAGTGGGCAAAGGACCTGAAGAGAGTTTATAATAAAAAAATGAAAAACACTTAAATATGAAAAAAAAGCTCAGACTCAATCAAATTAAGAGAAATAGAAAATGAAATTATAATCAGATATTATTTACCTATCTTCTAGATATCAAAAAATTTGATGATTGTGCCAGTTTAGACATATTATGTCCCCCAAAATGCCATGTTCTTTGATGTAATCTTGAGGGGGGCAGAAGTGTTAGTGTTGATTGGGTTGGAATGCTTTGATTGTTTCCATGGAGATGTGACTCAATCAACTATGGGTGAAATGTTATTTCCATGGAGATATAGACCCCACCCATTCAGGGTGCATCTTGATTTAGTCACCGTAGTCCCTTGTGGAGAGCCGTCTCCCGGGACGGGCATAGCGCATGCGCTGTAAACCTGCTCCAAAGTCCCCCCGCCCATCGAATGAGCCAAGATGGCGCCCATATCCTGCTTCCGCTTATGACGTGCACACTCACTATTCCTATCTGCCAATTGAGTGCATATGCGCGGCGCTAGATCATTGGTTATGAGTAGAGTACTTAAGAGTTTGCCCAAGCGAACCTCGGGGAGACAGCCCACTAGGAGCCGTACCTGACGGCCACATCGAGGCTGCTCTCCCGCGAGGCACTCTGCCCCGCGTGGAAACCTGTAACAGAGAATGCTTATCTAGCTTCAGTAAAAGACTTGCTCTCGCAACCGCCGTGTGGCTCGAGTCGTGACTTCCAGCCAGGTCAGTTTGCGTGGTCTGCATCTCTCTCTCTCTCTCTCATCCCTTGTTTCTCCCCTCGCCGGCCGGGGAACAGGGGTCGAGCGGGGCGGCGCCGGACAAGTGGTGGCCCGTACGGGGAACGCTCCTCCTCCTGCCTCGCTCTCGACGGTCCCTCTGTGAGGAGAGCAGCGCTGCGCATCGAGCTTACGGCGGACTTCCCGCGCCTGATCAACGCGAGAAGGTGAGTGCGTCTTATTACATGATAGTTAGGGCCCGTGGGTTTTCAGGTGACCCCGGGGGACTCGGAAGAGCTCTCCGAGTGACTGAAGTATAGTGCCGACTGCAATCATGGGGCAGTCCGGAAGTTCACCTCTCTTAGCTCCCTTAAAGAACCTTTTGAAACAACGGGGTATCTCGGTCAGGAAAAGCTCCCTTCAGCGTTTTCTTGATGATGTTGATACTTTTGCCCCTTGGTTTGCCTGCACCGGCAGCCTTAGCCTACCCTCTTGGATGAAGCTCGGTCGCGACATAGACCGAGCGCGCCAGACGGGCGTGTGTATGGACCCGATTCTAGTACCCATATGGGAGACCGTCCGTGCGGTCCTTGAACTAGAATCGGCTGCCGGCCTAAGCCCGTCCTCTGCCTTGCAAGAAGCACGGTGCGCGCTCCAAGAAACCCAGTCAGTTTCGTCAGCGGACGGCTCCTATAAGGGCAAACCGCCGGAGTCCAGTGACTCTGACTCAGAGTCAGATAGCGATACTGACGAGGAGGCGGAAGCATCCCCGCTAATTGAGTGGGAGGAGCCTCCCGCCACACCCGTGCGGCCTTCCGCCCCGCCAATGTCTACCGCTGCACCCCCAGGGACACCCCAGCTCCCAACTGACGCCTTGGGCGGTCCCACCAAAGGACCTCGCCGAGAGCTCCCTCTAGTGGCCATGCCCAGTAAATGTAATTATCCTTTGCTGCCAGACCCGGAAACCCCGATGGGCCGGTCAGGGGAGGGGCAACCTTTGCCGTACCCCCCCGCCCGAGTACACAGGCCCTCAGGACCCTTTGCCATTAGGTAGTGGTGGGAGACATTTCTGGAGATGGAACCCTTTCACACCTTTTGGCATGCTGGGTGGCTACCAGCCACTTGAGCCGCAGCCAGTCTCAGAAATGTACCCGGTTATTATCAATCCCCAAGGTGGCAATCAGCACGAATCATATGATTACAAACTATTGAGGGAATTGAGGCAGGCCGTCCATCAGTATGGCCCCAATGCCCCTTATACCTTGAACATGATCGAGAACCTCTCTGCTCTAAATCATACACCCGCAGATATTTTTCAGCTAGCCCGTGCTTGCTTGCCGTCAGGCCGATTCATAGATTGGAAAGCATGGTTTGAGGAGTTAGCTGAAGAGCAGGCCGCAAGGAATGCGGCGGGGAGACGTGGCGGGTGGAATGCTGACATGCTGTTGGGGAGAGGAGCCCATGCCCAAATTCGCGCATCCCCTGGGTCAGCGGGACTGGACCTCTGTGCCACCTCCAGACTCGTACTGACCCCCTCCATGGGTGTCCAGTTGGTAGGGACCTCCTTTAAAGGGCCCTTGCCAACAAAGACTGTTGGGCTCATAATAGGGAGAGCATCCACAGCCCTGAAGGGACTAAATGTCATACCAGGTGTTGTGGATTCAGATTTCACAGGTTACGTCCAGATTATGGTACAATCTCAGCAAGGTACGCTGGTCATTGCAAAAGGTGACAAGCTGGCACAGCTCTTGCTCTTACCCAGCTTACATACACTCTTTCCGAGTAGACCCAAACAGAGAGGAGATAAGGGATTTGGGTCTTCAGGAGAAGTTTTTGAGGGCCTCCATATGTCCCTGGAGTCTCGACCTATGCTAACCATTAAGGTGCAAGGCAGATCTTTCTTGGGCCTGCTCGATACAGGGGCCGATCGGTCTATCATAAGACAACAAGAATGGCCCCCCACCTGGCCAACGAGCAGGGCGGAAGAGCCCATTAGAGGAATAGGCCAAATTTCAGCGCCCATGCTCAGTGCAGCTGCCCTTCATTGGGCCGATGAAGAAGGACACCAAGGCAGTTTCCAGCCTTATGTATTAGCCCTGCCTGTGTCTTTGTGGGGAAGAGACATTCTGACCCAAATGGACGTTACTTTAATTAGCGGCTACTCCCCAACCTCTAAGCGGCTGCTAAAAGAAATGGGGTATACCCCCGGCAAGGGTTTAGGAGCTTCACTGCACGGACGTGCGGAGCCTATACAAGCTGCCCCCAAGTCTGACAGACGAGGCTTGGGTTTTTCATAGGGGCCACTGAGGAGAGATTCCCACCCACACCTATAAAACTAAAATGGAAAACCGAGGCTCCGGTGTGGGTGCCTCAGTGGCCCTTGCCACAGGAAAAACTTGCAGCGTTGCACGCCCTAGTATCAGAACAACTAGAAAAGGGCCATATCGCTCCCTCCACGTCACAGTGGAACACCCCCATATTCGTAATAAAAAAGAAATCTGGTAAATGGAGACTGCTGCATGATTTAAGGGCTATCAATGATTGCCTGGAGCCTTTGGGACCTGTTCAGATGGGACTGCCCCTCCTCTCGGCGTTGCCAGGGCACTGGTCGGTTGTCATCTTAGATCTTAGGGATTGCTTCTTTTCTATTCCACACCACCCCGAGTCCTCAGCATAGAGGTCTAGTCCGTTGGAAGGATGTCCTGTCGGGGCAGTGGAAAGGCCCTGACCCGGTGCTCAGCTGGGCCAGAGGCTCTGTTTGTGTTTTTCCCCAGGAACCAGGACGTCAACCAGTGTGGGTTCCGGAAAGACTGGTGAGAACCGTGACATCACCTGAAGAAGCCAAGGAACAGCTGTCAGAAACGCCAACGAATATACAACCTGAACCATTAGACCAAGCCTCCGACCCTGCTGATGATGGCGACGACCGACAAGACGATAATAGTAGGACTGACCACCCCGCGGTTGCCCAAAAAGAGGATCGGTAACTCTGTTCTTTGCTCTCCTATAGCAATCCTTCTAATCTGCCTTTTTCTTTTTTTAGTGGAACTGTGGTAGCGCAGGAGAGTGGTCTTTGGGGCCTGTGGCATCATCCCCCGACCCTGGCCCCATTCTCTGCTGGGTCTCCCGCCTCTCCTGTGTTTTTCACTCGTACCCTGTCTCTAGGTCTCCACCACCTGCCTTCTGACAGAAATATTTCCTCCACAAGCTTCAACGAGTACACACTGATCCTCTCTTTTGCTAACCTCTCTGTCAAGGTTGTCAACACCACAGTTGCGGCGAATGCTACTTGTGAAACTGGTAATGGCGAGTTAAGTAAGGGAGTCTTGCTTGAATTTCTTAACGTTACAGGGAAGAGCCGCCAGTCTTGTGAAGGGATCTTGAGTAAAAATGAGACTCAAAGGTGCCTTTTCCTTCCGGGGTTTGCTCCTACAGTCTGCAACCGTTCCAAAGACCCGGATGCCTCGCCGCCCCGCTATCCTAGTGTATCGCCCAAGTTATGTCTGGCTCCCCGTCAAGGCAACCGACTGGGTTGGCCCTGTTTCTCAAGTTGTTTCACTTAACAATATCCCCTTCTCTAAGTCTAGGCGTCCAAGAGGCATACCTTACCCGAGACGTGCTACGCCGCCACAATCAGATGCTGAACTTAAATTTCCAGGCCATTCAGAAACTCCTAGCGGAGATAGATGAACTTGGACTAGAAATAGATGGACTCTGGAGAGTTCTCCAGCAGACGTGTGATACCCGATGGTTATTCGGGAGGCTTTGTGTCACCCCGGTTAGGGTGAACTTGACAGAGGAGCAGCAAGATGTCGCCGAGTGGCTCAAGGACACTTATCTCCCCAACTTCACCAATCTCTCCGACCAAGTGAAATCCGACCTTCAGGGACTTGAGAACATTAGGAAATTGAAGCCTGTTAGTTTCGACCTTTCCACACTGGGCGAGACTGTAAAAAATCTGTGGGACCAAGTCACCTCTTGGTTCTCTTGGCCCAATTTGACTAATTGGATTCTCTTGATGGTGGGACTATTGGTGGGATTAGTCATTGTTAAATCTTTGCTAGAACGCCTGTTTCAAGCGCGGCAGTACCGTGTTACCATTATGATGGCTATGTCCTCCACCTTTGATACCCCCAACAGCGACCATTCTGATGGCCATACCCCATCCTGGCCGCCTCGGGCGGGGCACTCGGGAGCGAGGTTTGTAGCTAAGCGCGCAGCTGTGTCCCGGGTATAACGGGCGACGCCAGCAGTCATAATTTTTGTCTCAGGTAGGTCCCTAAGGCAGAGTCATAGTTGTGGCCAGACTTGACTCTAGCCAATGCATAGGGACGCCTAGTGACGCCTCCGACTCTGGTTAATGCTATCCCTGCCCCCGCCTTTGTCCCCCAGTTGCAAGGCAAAGCACTGCAGGGAGAGTCATGTTGTTTCCAGCTCACGGACTCTCCTGTCTCCATATGAGGTGAGCATTCTGGTCGGTGCTAGAGGCTCCGCCGCTAAATGGCTGAGACCTAGTCCAGACTCCCCAAAGCACCGGAACAAATTGTGAGCCATCTGGGTTCACGGGAGCACACTCATCACTGGGGACACTGGGTCGATATAAATAATAAAGGGGGAGATGTGGAGAGCCGTCTCCCGGGACGGGCATAGCGCATGCGCTGTAAACCTGCTCCAAAGTCCCCCCACCCATCGAATGAGCCAAGATGGCGCCCATATCCTGCTTCCGCTTATGACGTGCACACTCACTATTCCTATCTGCCAATTGAGTGCATATGCGCGGCGCTAGATCATTGGTTATGAGTAGAGTACTTAAGAGTTTGCCCAAGCGAACCTCGGGGAGACAGCCCACTAGGAGCCGTACCTGACGGCCACATCGAGGCTGCTCTCCCGCGAGGCACTCTGCCCCGCGTGGAAACCTGTAACAGAGAATGCTTATCTAGCTTCAGTAAAAGACTTGCTCTCGCAACCGCCGTGTGGCTCGAGTCGTGACTTCCAGCCAGGTCAGTTTGCGTGGTCTGCATCTCTCTCTCTCTCATCCCTTGTTTCTCCCCTCGCCGGCCGGGGAACAGGGGTCGAGCGGGGCGGCGCCGGACAGTCCCTTAAAAGAGCTCTCAAACAGAAGGACCTCAGATGCAGCTAAGAGAGATATTTTGGAGATGGCCATTGAAAGCTGACTTTTGCTAATCCAGAGTTTGCCCGGGAAAAACTAAGAAAACATCCCCAGACACCTAGAGAGAAATGTCCTGGGAGAAAGCCATTTTGAAATGTAACTTGGGAGCAAGCAGATGCCAGCCACATGCCTTCCAAGCCAACAGAGGTTTTCCAGATGCCAATGACCTTCCTTCAGTGAAGGTACCCTATTGTTGATACCCGACCTTGAACACTTTTATGGCTGTAGAACTTTAACTTTGTAACCAAATAAACTCCCTTTATAAAAGCCAATCTATTTCTGGTACTTGCATAATGGCAGTATTAGCAAAACAGAATAATGATATACATTGTGAGTGTACTTGTAAATTGAAAAATCTTCTGTGGAGGGGAATTTGACAGTATCTGTCAATATTACAAAGATACCTCTCTTTGATCCACCAATTTTATTCCTAGATATTTATTTCACAGATATACACACACATGAGAGGAATGGCATACATATAATGGCCATCAAGGGTGGACTGGTGGTTTTATGGTGCATCTATCTATGCCACTTACTAGGTGACATGATCTGTTCTTTACGTGTATTAACTTGTTACTTATGAGATGGGTGATCTCACCATACCCACTTCTCAGATGAATCAGTCAAGGTACAGAGAAGTGAAGTAAGTTGCCCAAGGTGACATAGGCAAGATTTAAACTCAGGCAGTCTAGCTCTGGAGTCTGTGACCTTTACCATTATGCCACGCTGGCTACTCCACAGCTGTTTAAAGTATGTGTTGGCTTTGTATGTACTGATATAAAATGATCTCCATGTATATTATAAAGTGAAAAATAAAACACAAACTGCAAAATGGTATGCATGTGTGTTAATTATTTGCATGTATATGCAAATACATATTCTTGGATTTTGATATGTATAGAACAAATGCATATATAGAGAATCTATTCCAGACATGCACCAACCTGTAGGTGAGTTGGATGACCAAAGGAGGAGAAAGAGAATATAACGTTTCTCTTAAAAAAAATTTTTGGACCATAGACATGTACTTCTATTAAAAACTTAATTATAAAAATTAAATCAGCACATATCACTCTCCTGCTTTAAATCCCTTAGCTGTTTCCTGTGGTACCTAGAACAATAAAATCTAAACTCCATAGCATAGTCAACAAAAGCCTGTCTAATCTATCCCCTTTTCCACCTGGAGTATGTGACTTGCCCTCTGGTTCACCCAGTTTCCCAGGTCTCTTTGCATTGCTTAAACATGCCAAGCTCTTTCCTGCCTCAGGGCCTTTGCACTGACTCTTCCTTCTGCCTGGTATCCCTGCTCCCACATTTTGCAAATGCTTGGTTGCTCCTCATCCTTCAGACCTTTTGGCTTAGCTTCCCTGAGCATTCATTTTAAAGAAGATTTCCCACCACCATCATTCTCTATCATGGCACACTTTTATTTTTTTAGGTAGCAGTAGTTATGAGCTGTAATTATTTATTTTGATTTTACTTTTCTAATGCCTTTTTTTTAATTTGTTTCCTATACCAGAATAGCACTTTGTCTTGTTTTGCTTGAGAGTCCCAGTACCTAGCACAGTGCCTGGCCAATCATAGACACTCAATAAATATTGCCTTAATTATTTCATTAATTTACTGATTAACCCTGCCATTCACGTAGAAAGAAACCTAACATGTAAGGGAATCTGAAGGGCAGGATTTCCATCCCAGGCCTACAGCACAACAGGTGGAGGCAAGAAGAAGTTCTCAAGATATTATCCATTCAGTCATTGAAAGGGACCTAAGAATCTTGAACTGAAGTGATTGTATGGTTTGTGGGAGAAAAATAAATGCATAAGCTTTGATATTACATGGGCCAGAAATCCAGATTCCTGTCCAGAGACAAGTTGTGTGACTTTGGGTAAAAAATGCATAACAACTCCGAGCTTAAATTGTGTCATCTGCAAAACTGGAATCCTGGAAATATTTTGAAGATCAAATGAAATAAAATATGTAAATCTTGGCCCATGGTAGTACCTCAATTAATGATAATTCTAAGTACCCCCCTCCCCCCATCTCTTTCCTAAAGGCACAGATACTGTCAGAAGCCAGAGATGCCAACTCCTGACATGAAAGCCTGCTCCAAGGCTGGACATCCCTCAAGGTCCAGAAGGAGGGTTCCTTCTCCAAGACCTTTTTGATTACAGTTGTTCTGAGCCTAATGAGAATTATGGGACAATAGTAAATCCTAAATCATAATGGTCCTTCCCTATATGCAGCCCCCATTGTATCCTTGCAGCACAGAGCTACATTTCCATAAATAGAGCATCGTGTTCCAGCAGATTGCTTTTTCATTAGTATTACCCAGGTTCTGGTGTAGTAATAAACTTGGAGCACAATGGCTGCATGTCACATCCTTTCAAATGCTTTGATTTAGGAGGATTTGGATGCCTTTTTTTTTATTATTGTATTTCTCCCTGGGCTATGGGACCAAAGTTGGCTGTGAGGCCACCAGGTTTTCACTGATAACCACCCCACCCCCCTTTTCCGTTACCCTCTGGAGATCAGGGAGCTTGCATGGGCCACAAGTTGCAAATGCCAGGATTTCTGACAGGCCTGGGCAACAGGGCCAGCTGTGCCTGAGATGGATTTGCACCCCTTTGTACAAGACATGCTTCCCCTGACTGTCTGTAATGACTTCATGGAATTATCAGAACCAAGAGTTTTATGTGCCCCTTGGGAAGGGTATAATAAAGATTGAATGGAGAAGCAGGAAGCTGAAATTTCCTGAATGGATCTGCCCAATGCCAGAAGGAAAGGTGTGGTGTTTTCCTAAGTCAAATTGCCAAGTCCCTCAGACTTCTCACCGTCACATGAGGAAGAACTAAGTTAGATAGCTAGCTAAAGAAAGAAAGAAAGAACTCTGCCAACCAAACTCATTGGTCTGTCTTCAGGCTCTGGGAGCGTGAAATGGAAATGGATGGCATCCAGCGAGTCTGCTCTGATTTTATTATTTCAAAATGCTCTTTCTGCCTGATGTTTAGCTTTTTTTCTTCATCTTCCAGGGAATGGGGACAAGATGCTCAGTGATGAATTCGTTGACCAGCAGTATGTCTCCACCACAACGTCTTGACATGCCTCCCTAGTCCCTCCTGGATGGAAATGTCCTATCTCAGAGCTGTTCTTCCCCACTGAATCAACCCAGGGACATTCCTTCAATGCTACCCTAAACAGTCGAGCTACACTAGTCAGAGAGCAGCGGGGAGAGAGAGATGGTGGGGTGGCTATTCTTCTCCACTCGGGTTGATGCCACACATCAATATCCCAGCAGTCTGCTATCTATCAGGGTTTCCATCCATTCCACAGTGATGCGGAAGTTCTCTTCTGGCAATGTTTATCTGCTTGGCTTCCCACACCTCGAGGAAAGCTGGCGGGAGCGGGGCCATCTAGTATGAGTGATGGCAATGGTCTCCTCCAAGCTGTAGCTGAGGGAAGTCATATTTGACATTCCAGACACCATCTGTGTGGACTACAGACGTCCAGAAAGTAGACAGTTCATTCCGCAGTGCCAAGGGTTAATGGAAAAAAGGCCGTGCTGAGCATTAGAGCACCCGACTTCTCCTCTTTCAATGACAAACTCTCTTGAATTACAGGGCATATTTGTCAGTCTCAGTTTCTCCATCTATTGAATGGGCTGACTCCCAAATGAAAGAATAACTTTCTTTTTTTGATACTCATCATATGCTGTTTTGAATCACTGGTTTTCTTTTAACACGTATAATATCTTCTTTTCCAAAGCAGCATGTTTTAGTGAAAAACCAGATAGGCTGTAAGAAAATGCCAGCTAACCTATTTGTTGTACGGTGTTGGACAAAATTATTTGACCTCTTCATGCCTCAGTTTTCCCATTTGTAAAATGGGGATTGGAGTTATCTGGCCAAAATGAGATGATAACTTGGAATTGCCCAACACAGGTATTCCATAAGTGATAGCAACCACTGTTGTTGTTTACCTCCACTGAGGAACTCCTTTTATATAAATTTCCATCCCCCTTCCATGCCTAGCATGGTGTTTGCATAGAGTAGCCACTCAGTAAATATTTGCTAATTGATATGCTCTCAAGCTTCAAGGCAGAACAGAACTGTATCCACTAATGGTGTCATTCTTGCAGAATGATTTTATAACCCCATTAGTTGGAGAGGGAGCTAAATGGAGCTAAAAACATTCATGTTATAAGAGTTGCAGTATCCAGGCCACTAAAGCACTTGATTTTTCTCCTTTCCTCCATCAAGTGCCAACATGTGAGCAAATCCATCTCTACTCTCCATTTTGATGTCTGTCTTGATGCGAGACCCATTCTGGGAATGAGCTGATGATACTCAATCCGTATCCTATTAACACATCTTCCTTTCAGAAGCTGCTGCTATTTTACAAAATGCCTTTGGGTGCATTGCAGAGAAAACGCCTGCGACAAAGACATCCGGGTTTTGATCAGAATTGTTTTCCTTTGCACTTCTCTTTAGGCACTGCAGGAAGTTTCCTCTCATGACAGATTGACACAGTCATCAGAGATTCTCATAAAAATAGTGTTGAAATGTTGCTTCTGTTATTCCGGCATTTCTGGATCCAAATACTGTTACTGAGGAGAGCAAACAGCACAAGCACTGGAATGTTCTGGAATGTGCTCCATCCAGCTCAGTTCGACTTGCAACTGAGGCCAGGACACAAAAGACATTTACCAGCCCTGACTTTCCCTGGCCTGTGATGCTAGAGCCACTTTGCCACTATCTGTAGCTACAGGCTTGGGCAGGACTCTGAGACTGATCGTGCTCCCAGGCAGGGAGACTCAGGTTTCCTAATTCCACATCTAGTCAATTTCCTACAATTCTCCTAATAATATTGATTGAGTCTATCACACAAGTGGCCCACATCATCATATTCATTCTTCTCAGCAACACTGTAAGAAATGTAGTAGTATGTTTTCCGTTTGTTTATATAGACACTGAAACTCAGAAAGATTAAGTATCTTGTTGAGATCCCCAAATCAGAATCCAGGTCACAAAAAAGGAAGTCAGAGATGGAGTACCTGAGAAATGGGTACACAGGGCCCAAAGGGCAAAATTCAAAGGCCAGTCAGGAAGTGGAAAGAACTGGTTTAACCTATTGACCTATTGTTCAAAGGATCCAAGAAAATTCAAGATCCATATTGTCTTTCCCATCCAGGGTCAGCCAAGCAGAAGGCTAGTCAAAACTAAGCTCCTGTACCAAGGGAGGAAGTCCTTGATAGAGACATCTGGTAGACCTTTCAGGCTCAACTCTGCATTTGCTAGATTCTTGCTATTCAGAACATGGCCTAGGACATAATATCACCTCTGAACTGATCCTGCCAATAATATATAACCTGAATAATATATAACCTGAATCTAATTATGAGGAGACATCACACAATCCCGAATTGAAGGCCATTCTCCCAAAATAACTGGCCTGTACTATTCAAAATTGCCAGGGTCAAGAAAGACAAAAACAGCTGAGCAATTGGTTCAGATTATGGGACACTAAAGACACAGAACTGAATTCAGTGCATGATTTTGGATTGAATCTTAAATTGCAGAGTCTGGGGGGCAGTATTTCTATAAAGGGCATTATTGGAAAATTTGACAAAATTTGAATGTGAACTGTGGACTAGTCAACAGTATTGTATCTATGTTAAATTTCCTGGCTTTGATAAATTTAGATAATTTCTTTGTTCTTAGGAAATATATGCTGAAGAATTTAGGGTAGAGCAGCATACTGTCTTCAACTTACTCCCAAAGAGTTTGAGAAAAAAAAATGCATGCATAAATAGACATAGAAGGAATAATAAAGCAAATGGGGCAAATGTAAACAACTGGTGTTTGATTTCAGATAAAGGTATGCAGTAGTTTCTTGTTCTATTGGTGCAAGTTTTCTGTATGTTGAAAATTATATTGAAAATTTTTTACTACCCAAAAAAAAGGAAAAAAAAAAAAAAAAACACTTGAGACATATATAAATGAAAAGTGGTCCTTAACCAGCAGTTGGTTATAAAGCAGGCTCTCAGACCTCGTACCAGACCCACAAAATCAGAATCTACATTTTGGCAAGATCCCCAGTTGATTTATATGCACATTCATGTTTGAGCATCTTTGCTGGATAAATCCAGGGCTGTGAACCTGGTTATGACTGTGTAGTATCCAGTCACGTATCTCCTTCCTGCCATGTCCCAAGCTCCTATTCATCCTCCAAAACACAACTCAGAAATAATTTTCTCTACCATTGCCCATTACACCCTTCCAACATATTGCTCTGTGCTCTGTGCTTTCCATAGATATTTTGTATTGTCTCACCATTTTCATATGATATTAGAATTCGTTTTCATTTTCATATTATATTGAAAGGTTCTTATTCTTTGTTGTATCCTTAGCACAGGGCTAGGCAAGTACTCATGCAAAAGAAAGTTTTGAATGAATGAATATTTGAATGAATGACATCAACCTTGTATTTTCAACCCCCATGACCTATTCATAATTCCCTGAATATACTGCTGAGGTCTCAAAAAGACCACTGGTAATTTAAGTGTGAGCTCTCTCTGGGTCTCTCTCTCACCAGCAGGGAACAAAACGAGCTGGTAGGAAGAGGAGCCTCTGCACAGAGGATTCAAGCCTCTAACCCAACATCACTCCAATGCACTACAAAGATAACTAGTTTCAAGCTTCCTCACAATTCTTAGCAGCTGTGTAAATTGCCACTGGCTTTATGATCCAGTAAAACATTGTTATAGTAACAATTCATTGGTAAGGTCCACTTGCCACAGGATGTGTGGGTGTTAAGAAAATACAATAAATAACAAAAGTTAAGCTGAGCCAATACGATGGTCTAATCAGTTACTAGGGAAGAAAAAAAGGAGAAAGACCAAAGATACTGATAGTAGGACAGGCTTGTTTGAAAGCTTGTGACATTGTTCTCCTAATGGTTCTGTGCCTTTAAGAGACAGCCCTTTCTCTCAGCTCTAGCAGGTGTGGGTGGAGATGGAGGACAGGAGCCTCAGAAAGCTCCAAGAAAGGAAAGGAGAGGCTTTGGTTTGGAAGGCATGCTCTCCCCTCTTGCCATCAAATGCACAATAAGAAATGGATTTATAATGAGCTGCTTCTACCCAAGAAGTAAAGTCACAACCCAGCCTCCCTGTTGTTTTCAGTGAGGGGATAATTTCAGAAATCAAACTGAAGCTTCCATGGGTACATAAGGCTATATGGACCCCAGGATTTTTAAAACAGACAAGGTCTGCTGCCATAGTACTTGGCAGACAAAATATTTTATTTTAACTCAACATGGGACTTTTTAAGAACTCCTCCAGGAGCAGGGTCTTGCCAAAAAACGGAGCTTAATTTAATGAGGGTGAAAAGTTTAAGAAAGAAATATAAAAGGAAAGTCCTGAAAGGACAAATGAGACTTGAAGCCGGAACCTGTGCCCAGCTAGCTGAAAAATATCAGACACGGCAGTGGGCAGATTCAGGCCATTAGGAGGTTCTGAGCCTCTCAGGGGATTTTCAATGAGCTTCCTACCAGACTGCTGTAGATGCAAATGTGCAAACTGAAGAAGAGCCATATAGAACTGCTCAAGGGGATTCATTTTATTTATTTCACACCTACAATGTGCCAGAAAACTTCCTTTGAGTCTGTAAGGCAGGAAACATTACCTTGATTTTGCAGGTACGAAGGCAGATAGAGACTAATGCAGCCTGCCAATGTTCAGAAAGGGGTTTTAGACAGGTCTCCATTCCCTAGCTAGGGCAAGGCTGCAGCGGCCCTCTAAAAACTGCCTCTTTATTTATGGAATAATCAGGTAACATCTTCTCCTGCTTACCCTCTGAACCTCTGGGTCCTTGCTGGCTTCCAAAGCCTGATGTGAATTTTCTACTTGGAATCTCTTCCCTCTCTCTGGCTCCCTCTGGATTTATTCCTTCCGCCCCCTCCTTGGGTTCAAAGCCCACCTGCCCCCGTGACGCCCTCAGTTCCTTTTGGGTCCCATCGCAGCCGCCAAGAGCCCATGCACCCAGCTCCTTCACCCAGTCCTGGTCCCCAGAGAGCCGAAAGAGAGAGGACAGGTTCCTGGTCCAGAGCACAGCCAGGTTAAACCCAGATATTACAATTTCAATTTACGTTAAGGGTGTTACACTTCCTGTGCCGTTCAGTTTCTGGCTGTGTGGGTCTTGGTTTCCAGACATGGAACAAGAAAAGACAATTCTGCTGAGTCAGACACACAGGAGGCAGATTCTGACGGAGTGGTGAGGCCTTGAATTTGGAGTCCCCTGATTAAGAGTGTGTGATTATCCCGGCATTGGCAGCCCTGAAAATCACCCCAGTACCAGCTAGGAAGAAAAAATCTGTTGAGCAAATGACTGATATGAACAGAATCTAAGCAGGGAGTCTCGGGAAGTGCTCAGCCTGTTTTGTAAATTGGTTGGTGACTGCTAAGATGTGGCCAAAATATAAGTGGCTGAAGGAAAAAACCACACTGAGGTGTGATAATGGCATAGAAAGGGGGAATGAGAAAAGGGGAAGAAAATCAAGAGTGACTTCTTAACCTACTTCAGAGAGAAAACCGTTTCCAGTATTGTATGTTATTTGTCTTAATTATTCAAATATTCTTTTTTTTTTTTTTTTTTTTATTTCTAAGCCCATAATAGAAGATTTGTGTTGCAGTTACACACACACACCCTCCCCCATTCTGAAACACACCTCTGTCCCTTTGTGCCTACAGTTCCTTTTGGAGTCTGGGTCCAGTGTGCTCATGTCACACTGTGCCTAGCACACAATTACCCAGTGGATGTGTGGGTTAATAAATACAACTTGGTTTTCAATTATGCACTAGTTAATTATATTGTTTATTTAATTATCTTTCTCAATACTTACCACCAGCCCGTAAACCTCATGAGGTCAGGGCCCACATCCTGCTTTGTTTCCCTCCTCAGAAAATAAAAAGCTCTTTGTCATAGATGATAATCCCCTAATGACTCAAGCTGGCATTCAAGATATTTAACAATCTGACCCAACCCAGGCTCGTTAACATAATCTCCTATTAACCCATTACCCAAATACTGCCCTATGTGGCAGCCAGATTAGTCTTCTCATTAGTCCCCAAGTGTACCAGGGACAGCTCCGCTCCATCATGCATTTGCATGCTTTATGCCCCAAGCTAAAAGGCCATTATGTTCCACCTAGCAAAGCCCCACCCTTCAAGACTCACCTCCATTAGCCAACTCGGATGCCTCCTCTGAACACCTGTACAGCAAGCATTTTAGCACTTAGTTCAACCTGCCTTGCAAACTTCTTTATCTTTTTGAGTGCGTATTTGATCTTCCCAATACTATTGTTAGAAATACGGCAGCAAAAAAACATGTCTTTTATTTCTTTATACATTGTCATAGCTGATACAGAACCATGAAAACAGTAAGAATTCAATAACTTTGTAGGAATGGAGATAAAGATGATAGTAGAACCGCATTCACATTATTATAAACTCAGAATGTATTCCATCTAACATTCAATGCCTTTGACTCCGTTATTAGAGATGCATTTCTAAATGCAAATATTCCTTGAAATAGAAACAGTAATTTATACTAAGGAGTAAATGACTGATAACTCAGCCTTTCTTCAAAGCTAATTGTGGTAAGAGGAAAATGAAGGATAAAGTAGAGGCATTAGGCACTGGGCAGATCAAAAAGATACTGCTGTGTGATGGCAGCCACAGCTCAGAAAAACAATGAGAGAGGAGAGAGAACCAACCCTAGGCTAGTGGTTCCTGCACTGTGGGTTGAGCTAGAAGCACACGCTGTCATTCCTGCTGATTCCAGGCGCCTCTGCAAGCAAGTAAGATAAGCAAATATTGAACTCTACCCTGACCCAGTCTAGCTTGTCTGAGTTGAAGGCTAAATAGGGGCTTGGCTTGATTCTGGGCTCTGTCCCCCACCATGTCAGCAGGGGTCAGTCTTTTAATGAGAATCAAATATGCTCATAGAAAGCAAGGAAGTGCTTTGGCCTAATACATCAGTCATCCTTTGTCACAATAATGCCATATAGCAAACAAGTTCAAGGACTGAAAAATAAACTTTGATCGCTACTCACAGGTACATAGTGGCTGGGTGATTCTTTGAGTCTCAGCTAAGCTCACTGGTGGATCTGTATCTGTGGCTCTGCTAGCCTTTGCCGGGCAATCAGATGGGTTTGTGTATAAAGATGCCTTTGGCCATCTCACACTCCAGCAGGGTGGCCCAGCCTTGTTTTCAGGGAAGTTCTGGCAAAGAAGCAGGAGAGGGAACGGAAGCCTCCAAGCCCTCCCCAGGCTCAGGCTCAGAACCTGCACTCTCTGGTTTCCACCACAGTCTATCCAACAAAGCATAACAGCTCAGATCCAAGGACTGAGAAAATAGAGTCCACCTCTCGATGGCAAGAGTGGCAAAGCCACTTTGCAAAGGGTGTGCATACAAGGAGACCATCCCTGCAGTCAATCTACCACCCTTACAAAAGAGGCCAGCAAAGACTTACTCATAACACAGTTATGACTTGCGATCTGATTTGATGTCCACTAATGCCCTCTTGTTGACTAAGGGCATGTGGCTATCATCTGTATCTGTCCTAGGTATTATTTGTCTCTGCAGCTGGGCTGTTAAAGGGAATCAGAGCTGTCAGATCTGAGTATCTTGAATGTAATAACATATTGATTTTATAGTTCCACATATTGATACAGCACTCCACAGTTTACAACGCTTTTTTTCATGCATCATCAGCCTCGATACATAGAGCTGCTGAAGATGCAAAATGGAACAAAAGATGAAATCAACAAAAGGGAGAGGAAGGGGTGAAGAAAGAAGAGAGTGGAAATTTTTTTTTATTTGATAAATAAAGTAATTTAAAAAAAAAGAGAAGGGAGTGGAGTCTCAGAAGCATCGATGGCCAAAGACATATGTGAGCAAGCACTTTTCTGTGGAGAGCTCGGTGGACCCAGGAGACAATTCCACTTTGGATTTGGAGATGAATAGCGAAGAGGTGAAGATGATGGATTATATGAGGAGGGATATATGGCACCAATTCCTGGAGCAAGAGAGAAAAACAATA
The DNA here is from genome assembly GCF_015220235.1 of Choloepus didactylus. NCBI lineage: Eukaryota > Metazoa > Chordata > Mammalia > Pilosa > Megalonychidae > Choloepus > Choloepus didactylus. The sequence continues at coordinate 147,104,242 of NC_051312.1, read as the reverse complement.
TCTTTCGAAGATGAATTTAAGGAAGACACTCTTCATAGGTGTAAGCCGAAGTATATTAAATGTGGATATGTTTTTATTTGTTTGAAACACATTTCTCTCTACCTCTCAGGCCTTTCTTAGAAAAAAAAGGGAGAGATGGCGAGAGAAAGCATAGGGGCATGGTAGAGTGTATTGAAGAGGAAATGAGAAGGGAAAGCCAAACGAGGGCTTCCCTGCAAATTGGGGAAAGGCTGTGCCGCTGGGTCAAAGGTGAGCGGTGTGAGCCATGGGAGTGGAAAGTGACCACGCCAGAGCAGGAGCATCAGGAAGAGAGAAAAGCAGCCCTGAAATGTTCACAGCCAGAGTCCTCTCTGAAACGGCAAGAAATTTAGGCAGATGTGTTCCGAGCCTCGACATCACTGCCACCGCTGGCATGCTGACGATGTCCCCTACAGCTGTCCCTGGAGGAAGGTCAAGTGTTAAATATGTGCCCAGGATTGAACTGTCTGATCACAGCGAGCAGGTCTTTTCAATTGCTCTGGAATATCAGGGCAGCAGTTTGATGTTTATTGAACATCAGCAGGGGCGCTTGGAGAGGACCAATCACTATGAAAGCTCGGGGACCAGCTTGGGGAACTCTAAAAGGCGTGGAGTCCACATAAAGTCAGGCTGCACTTGTACATTCTGGTCGCCGTGAGCAGAGGAGGGACCTGCTTTAGAATGAGATGTTTTATTAAACCTTCTTTTCCTTGGAAGCTTGTCCATGGAGTCAGCCCTCAGACAAAGCCCCGGGTGAGCAGGAAAAGGTATGCATTTCCCACAGTGGGGAGCGGCCACAACCCAGCCAATTCCATCATCTTTACCAGTCACATGTGTTAGTAAAAGTTGCTGGACTAGAGGGAGAGGGCCCAAGTGGAGACAAATAGAAGAAGAAGAAAAAAATTAGGCTCCTGACATCAGACAAGGAAGTCTATATAAGAAAGCCCAAGCAATGAAAAGAAATGTTTAAAATGATATCCTATACCAGAGATAAAATTTAATGTGAATACGGCATGGTATTTGGAAAGAGCACAAAACTTGGAATTAGAAGGTATTGGTGCAAATTCTGACTTGGCCACTTACCAAGTGTTGCTTAATCTCCTGGAATCTCAGTTTCTCCCTAGTGAATGGGATAATAATTCTCATTCATGTGACTATTGTATTGAAGGGGACAAGGCCTATGGATGTGCCTAGAAAGCTCTGAATTTAGCTATTCAAATGTTAATGTACATAATTAGTAATAGCGTTGAGTCTGATAAAAAGGTGATTTGGGCACATATGTTTGCATATTCATTTAGAGCTCCAAAAATGCCGATGTAATAACTGCAGTCTTTGCTGAGAAACCTGTAGTAAGCTAGATCTGTCAAAAAGAAAATTACAAAAACATGATCTGAGTAGAACTGCCCTCCATCCAATGCTGATAAAAGAAATAAAAAACAGATGATATTCCTAGCAGGAATGTCCCTCTGACTGTCATTAAACTAAATACTATTCTCCCCAACTCTCCAGGCTATTCTGAGACAAAGCAGAGATCACAGTTTATCTCTTAGGCCTTTAATATGCCCCAATTGTATAGACAGAAAGATCACGGCACATGGAATTATAAGGCAGCTTGTACCAAATCCATGTCTACTGGAAACAGTCAAGCCTTCCCGCCCGAAAGAACTCCCCATCTGAAAGCCTGAGCTCCAGGCTAGTGCAAAACACAGAAAAGATGTAAAATATTAAACAAATAAAGACCAAGTAGGGAAAAGCAAAAGACCATATCCCGAGACATATTTTCAAAATATGAAAGATAAATTCTAAGAATGAAACACGCTGGGAGAACAAGACAAATGCTGAAATAAATATGAGAAGAAGACAAATTTGGTCCATACAGAAAGTAAAACTCTAAAATGTTAGGCGATGGCTGAAGAAAAGGTAAAGTTGGGAGAGTAAGATAAACACCAAGGAGCGATAAATCATACAAATAACACTTCTGAGAATTATTGTGACTAAAACACATCCCACAAAGTAAGCCTGCTGGAGGAAGACAAATGCAGTGTGACTTCCAAACAGATATCATGACAAGAATGTAAGCCACCGTTAGGAAGATAAATGCCCAGAGTAGCCCTGGCAGCCCTGGCCTTCCGTGGCGAATCCAATTTACATGAATTTCCCTAAACTCTTCCTCTTGGGTTGCTCCCCAGTCCCTTTTTATTCAGTGCAAGAGTGGAGGTCACCTCTCCCTTAGCTGATAGTGGCTCTCATTTACTTTGTCAGTGACAGCTGGGCTCAGTCCCCTTAGGAAAGAGACTGTTCTCCTGTCACTGATAACTTCACCCTGGGAAAAAAGCCAAACACTGATCTCTTATTCCCAAATCGAGCCTTGTCTCATGGAGGTGGGTGACTTCCAATATGGTGTGTGCTGGCACACCATCTGCCCACCTGTACCCAAACACTGTCTGGCCACCCTACCACACATTATCAGAATCAAAGCTCATCACCAGAACTCCACTGTGAGATCCTTGGGTGAGAGGGAAGGGCAAGAGCTTGTCATAGTGAAATCAAGGCAAACACTGAAGTCAGACATACTGTTTTAATTTCCTAGGCTGCTTAAGCAAATACCAGGAAACGGTTCAGCTTAAACAATGGGAATGTATTCGCTCATGGTTTGAGGCTGGGAAAAAGTCCAAATCAAGGTGATGCTCTCTTCCCAAAGACCAGCTACCGGTGATCGTTGGCTCCTCTGCCACATGGCAAGGCACACGGCAGCATCTGCTGGTCTCTCCCTTCTCTTCCAGGTTCTGTTTATTTCAGCTTCTTGCTTCCATGGCTTTCTCTTTGTCTGAACTTCATCCTCTTATGAAAGTCTCCAGTAATAGGATTAAAACCCATCCTCACTGAGGTAGGACACACCTTAACTGAAGTAGCCTCATGAAAAGATCCTACTTACAATGGGTTTACACCAACTGAACAGAAGGACTTTAAGAACATGTTTTTCTGGGGTACATATAGCTTCAAGCCACCACACATACTAAGAATTGAATCCTGTACCAGCTCAGATTAAGCTGTGTAATCTTGAACTAGTTATTTAAACTTGGAGGTCCTGCTCCCTCATCTCCAAAATGAGAATAAGATTGAATTTTCTGAGATAATCAGAAAAATGCATGTGGAAGATATCTAGCTGCTCTTAGGACTCAAAATTGCTGACTTGTGCAACAGTCATGATTCATTACAATCCTAATCATTGCCTGAATGTGGGATCTGGGTCCTGATAGACTGGGACTTTGCCCAAGAAAAAGATCAAAAATGGCAGAGATTAGGATGGAGGAGGACCAGGGCCTCATCCCTGAAAGCAGGCATGAACTAAAGTTAAGGAAAGATGCCAGTTTTTCAGAGTCCAGAATAACCGCTAACCCTAACATCTATACCACACAACACACCTTCACCAAGTGCTTCCACTCAAGAAGGGGCTTAGACCCTGAAGGCTGGGCATAAATGACAGGATGATAAGGCTGCTCTCTTTATAGAACACATTTTTACTGTGCAAAGTATTCTCGCATCCATTATCTAACATATCACTACTACTCTGTAAAGTAAATGGAGCAGGAATTATTCATCTCATTCTCATACATGGGGAAACTGAGGTTATGCAAACAGTAGGTGGCAGCTAGTGAATGGCTCCAGATCCACAAAAGAGAGGATGTGATTGCTCCCAGCTGTCCCCATCCCTGTAGAAAGAGAAATGTGGCTACTTGTGCTTGATCAAGAGGACCTCATACCTAAAAATTATTCCATGCAAATGAATTCTTCTTGGGGGAAGATAATGCACAACTCAACAACGTGTGTACAGTGCAGGGTAAGCACAGTCAACACAACAAAGGAGAGCGAGGCAATGGCCTGGACTCTTGCCACTCAAAGTGTGGTCCTTGAACCAACAGCACCATGTCACCTGGGTGCTTGTAAGAAATGCAGAATTGTGGGGTCCACCTCAGACCTACTCATGATTCATATGCAGATTGATATTTGAGAAGTGCAGTCTAGAATAATTCAGAGAGCAAACCATTTTGCCCTCCGTGTGGTCCTGAATTCACCGTGTCAGTGAAGTCCTCTGCTTTACAATGACTGGACCAAGGTGACTTTCAGGGTCTACCTACCTAATAACCTACCCTCACCCTCTCTCTGACCATATTCATCCAATTGACTATATCAACTTGTCTACCTGAACCCCGGAACATATGCAAGGAAATGACAGTTGAAGGCGACTTTGTCTCAGAAATAGACTTAGAGCTAAAAAGCAATAAACCATACCTAACCTAGATCATCTTAAATTCTCTTGCATACCTAAGATCCCATGATTCTGTGTTTCTAGGTTGCATCCTTGATTTGAGTTCCTTGTTCTACACAGCCTTCAGAACCTGTGCTTGCCCTGATCTCTGATGCTTCCCCACCCTATCAACCTATTTCCCTAGGGTAAATTTACACAGATAACTGACTACTCTTTTGACTGCTTTTGACCTCTAGTATCTGGAGTAACCAAACAGCTATTGCATCTACATGGTCACTGGTATTGAACTGCTACCATCTGGAGTCCAGGGGATCTTTACTCTCAGAATATTCCTGGAGGAGTCATGCTCAGTCTATGACCCAGTTTCATCTGTTTTGCAAAAATAAGGCAGCTATACCTGGCTCTTTCCCCTGGAGATGTGGGGTTACATTACATCATGCATGGGGAGGTCTCCAAGGGTCTCAGACAAAGGTGCTCCATTATTGCCCAGTATTATTATCCTATTGCCTCTCAATTATAATAAGTGGCACTTTAAAATACAGTAACAGCTGCTCCCAGCAGTGTCTTCTTGCAATGCATTTGTGTTCTCAGTTTTCGCTTTTCCCCACAGCCTTTTACATCTTTGTTTAAGCTGTGCTTCACACTCACCATTGTGAAATCCATAGGAATCCCAAATATGAAATGTCCATTCAGTCCAGAATCAAAAAAATCAAACAAACAAGAAACTCAAGGAACAGGCAGATGCTATACAATTCTCTTGCCTGGACCTTGGATGCCCCTTGCCATGAAAGTATGCTCCTGCAGTAGCTTTATAGGGCTCTGCTGTGAGAAAATGAAACCCACAGTCTTCACACTTGGGCCCTACAAGAAGCCAGTGGCATGTTGTGGCAACACAATATGTCAGCTACATATGCTTAGCACTGAAAAAATATTCCAAATGTATCTGACTCAAAAGAGAATGATTTCATGCTTATTTTCCATAGTCTATTTTATGCCATAGAATATCAGTGTCAAATATGGGAAACGAAAAACAATCCACAGAAATAAGTTAAGTCTTCATAACTTCTGTTCTCAAACCCCCAACAATTCCTTCCTCCATTCTCTGAGCTGATGACATTGCTTCCTATCTCTCTCAGAATTATCAGAGAAGAACTTTCACAAAGCTGTATCTACTCACATCTAAGACCTTACTCTGCCCTCCCTTCTGTTAACCATTGATGATACTACTAACCAAAACCAGCCCCTACCCTTGGGTACTAGATGCCATCCCTCCTCCCTACTCAAAGATATCACTATGGAAATTCTCTCTCTTCTCAAGACATCATTCCTTGTTTCCTCTCTACTAATGGATCATTCCTATGAGCATACAAATATACTGTAATTATTCACCTCCAAAAAGTAAAAAGCCATCTTTAAATTAAATTCTTATCTCCCTTAACTTACTGACCCTTTTGTTCTACTCCCCCTTTACAACAAAACTCCCTGGAAGTTATTGTGAATTGTCTATTCACTGCCTTCGAGTCCCTTTCTTCTATTCTTTCATGAATACTCTCCAAACTGGCCTTTGTACCCTCTGTCCAAACTCCAGTGTAACCACTGTTTTCAAGGTCAACAATGACCAACATGTGGCTAAATCCAACAACAAATTTTCAGTCCTCATTCCACTTGATCGTTGGCAGCATTTGACAGGGTTGATCACTTTTTCTTCCTTGACAGCCTTTCTTCACTTGGCTTCTAGGACTAAAACAAAAATAAGACAACAACAATAAAAAAAAATGCACTTGTTACCTCAGTAGGTTTACTACATCTCTGTTTCTGTTTCCTCTCATCTCTAAACCTTTGAGTTCCAGGACTCAAAGCTGCATCCTCTCTATCATCTATCCACATTCATTCCTTTGATGACTCATTCAGTATCTTGGCTTTAAATGTTGTGTTCATGCGGATGACTCCCAATTTTACTGAGCCAGCCTGGACACCTACCCTTAACTACACATCTTGGATATGAAACAGGCATCTCAAACTTAAGATATCCAAAACTGAAATCCCAGCCTTTCTCCTCAAAGCTGCTTCTCCTACAGTTGTTCCCATTAGAGTAAATCACAAATCATCCCTTACTTGCATAGGCCAAAAACTATGACTTATTTCCTTCTCTCACACCTGATAGCCAATCTATTAGAACCTTTGTTTTATTTACCATGAAACTTCGAGAACTTCTCATTGACAAAGCTGCTGTCACCATGGTCCAAACCACCAGCATTTCTTACCTCCTAAGTGACATCTGGGCTTCAATGTCTTCTCATTCCCACTCAGCAAATTGACCCTTTTAAAGTATCTATTTTTAAATATTTTAAAATCACTATTCTGTTAAAAGCCTTCCAATAGTTTCCAGGCTTCCAATCTTGCTTAGTAGCTAGATCAGGTTATCATTTCCAGGACTCTGCATATGTTTTCACAAAATGATGGTAATAATGGTACCTAACTCATCAGGTAATTGTAAAAAGTAAGAGTAATAATGTCTGTGGCTTCCTTAGGGGAGTGCTGGGATGCTCTAAGAGCTCAGAAATGTAAACTATCATCATCATCATCATCATCGTTGATAATATATTTAACCAATAGGAGTAATAATATTATTGCATGTCTACAAATTATAATAAGATACAAAAATAAGACTAGAAATTCTGTTCTACCCTCTGTCCACCTATTTCCAAAGAGCCAGATTTCAACAACAGAAAATGCACACCATGAGCCTTTTTGGATACAGGACTTCTTGAGTCAGCAATGAACAGTGCTAGCAGTGGAGAAAAGAAAAGGCAATGTCAATGACAATAATAAAGTCAGTGGGGTAGAGAAATCAGGGACAACAGACAGTGTTGGAATGACTCAAGTCCCCCATACAGAGTGTTCAAATTTTAATCTGCATTTCTGTGAGTATGAACCCATTTCTAAATAGAACCTTTGGAGACATTCTTATTAGTTAGGTTGTGTATAGCTGTAAATAAGATCTCTGAAGATCCTGTTTAGATGAAGCCAAATAGAATCAGTGTGGGTCTTCATCTATGGGACTGGAGTCCTTATAAGACAGAGGAAGTTTGGACACAGTCAGAGAAAACCAGAGAGGAGACCAGGAAAACAAATCACCGTGTGACACAGGTAGAAATGCAAGCCAAGGAACCCCAAGGACTGCAGCAGGCCAGCACCAGGATGCTACAGATTCTGGAAGAAAGCATGGCCTTCAAGACTTTAATGCTGAACTTCCAGCCTCCAAAACCCTGAGGCAATAAATTCCTATTGTTTAAGCCAACCCATTGGGTGACATTTGTCATTGCAGCCCTGACAAACTAAGGCAGACAGGAAATCCATCATGGGCAAGCCCGTGGTAGTTCTAGCTCCCTGGCTCCTCTTCTGCCAACTCTAAACTAGAGGCGGCTCTATCTCATGGGTGGTAGAAGGCAGTCAGATACTCTCAGGCAGTCCCTCTGTCTGCCTCACCTTCCTCCACAGCCCTCCATTGTATCCATTTCTATCCCCTTCCCCGGTCCTTCCTGTGAGGTCCGTCCCCACTGTGCTGTGCCTGCTTTTTGAGAAGAGCTGCGTCAGCTCTGTGCCAGGTGGCGGATGAGCCCAGATGAAAAGGTGAATACATCTTTGTGCTGGCGTCTGGCGATTTTTTTCTCTGTGTGTGTGGTTTCCTTTTTTTCCCTCTAAATTGACTGTTACGATTTTCCTATATATTTTTTTTTTTCCATCTGAATGGTGCCACTAATGCAGAGAGAGAGAGAGAAAGAGAAAAAGAGCCAAAGCCCATTAAAATATAACAACAAAATAACCCAAGACTCAGAAAGCTGCAGAGGCTTAAGGGTGTCTCTCATCCCCACCCCTTTCTCATTTTCTCCCTTATTCAGCCTCCCTTTTTGCTCCCCAGGTTAGGTCCCTCCCTTAACCTTCTTTTACTGCTGCCCCCCTTTTTATGGTCCTTCGTTTCCATTAAGTGTCATCCCCCTATTTGTCTGCCTAGGACCCACTTTCCCTTTTCCTTCCTTCCTGCATTTCATCCTGCTTCCTTCCCTCCCTCTGTCCCTCAAGGAATTCTCTTCAGAGCCTCAGTCTCTTCCTTCTGCCATCACATAGGCTATTCTAATGAGGTCCTCAGTTCTATTAATTCTCAGAAAGAGCAACATCCTGAGGACACGTTGAAGAGGATGGTGAATGAAGACTATGGGAACTAGGAGAGCAGCTATTCATCCTTGCAGCAACCCATTAGCCAGAAGCAACAGACAACAGGAGGCAAGGAAAAAGCAGTGATGGAATGGAGAACCCTGCTGGGGAGAGGGTGCTGGGGATGGCAAATGGCACAGGGCTCTCAGGCAGCACACTTTACAGGAAAAACTTCGGACCAGGAGAGAGAAGATGGGTTCTGCCAGTTAGTTGCTTACTAACTATATACAGGTCATTTAACTCTGTGAGCCTCACCTGCAAAATGAACAGCATCAACCCTCCCTGGTTCTTAGCATTTGTGAAGATCAAATGAATGGTGTCTGGGGGAAGTTAGTATAACCACACATTGCTATACGAAATCAAGTGGTTGTTATTTTTACTTGTGGTCCCAGAATCGACAGATGAAAACTTTGCCCCGTGGTAGGCACTTAATGACCTGATATCGAATATAATTGAATTGAATTCCCATACTTTTCACACTCTCTGGAACCTCCCCAGCTGTTTTATTCCAACAATAACTATGTCTTCTATTTCTCAAAATTACCAGGACTAAATAAAAGATGCTACTGTCATATAATGAAATACTTTGCGATTCTTAAAAATTGCTCATGTAATGAGTTTGAATAACATGGCAAAATGTTCTTGCTGTATTGCTAAATTTAAAAAGCAAGATACTAAACTGCCTATATAGTATAAGCCCAATTATTTGTCTTGTGTACTATGTACTCCAGGTATCAATATCCAAAATATCAATACTCGAGAATATTAGTACTCTAAATTATTGAGTCCACTTATTTCTGCATTGTGAGGTTATGTTGACTTTGATTTTTTTTTGTCTTTTAGGAGCTTTCAACAATGGTTAAGTAATACTTTCATAGTTTAGAGAAAACATGAAGTGCAATTGTAAACAAAGATTACAATGTCAGGAACAACTGTATGTACATCTCCCCACTCTTATTTCACCAGAGTTTTAAGGTGATGAGAGAGTGCAGGAATGGGAAACCAGTAAGATACCAATGGGCATGTGAGTTGCTTTATTTCCAGACTGTTACACCTGAAATCCTAACACATCGTTCTCTCAAATACCAACAAGCTCATCTCTTCATGCAGCAAATTTGGACTGGATCCAATAACAGTGAATCCAGAGATGGGTTACCATACAGAAAGAAGCAAGTATCTGCAGTCATAATTCACGTAAACTTTCTAATGCTTCTCTTAACCATCTGACAGCTAAGGTCTATAGGTGATTTGTTTCTACTTCTCCTTGAAGGACATTGAGGCAGATTTAGCCAGTTGCTTTAGGCAGCGTGGGACTGACAGAGCTAACCTTTTAGGTCCCTGATAGGATTGTGGAAAAGAAGCATAAGCTGGGTAGAATATAGCACTTGGTAATGGACAATGAGGGGGAAGTTTATGAAAAACACATTTTCTGTTCAAAGCCTTCACTACGATGATCCAGCTTCCATCCAAACACTGACTCATTCAATCCCAAATTCCCAACCTTCCCAAAGAAAATGGGGAGAGCTCCCTTGTACTTGCTTATATTTTTTTATATACTTAAGGGTTGCAGTCTTCACAACACAACCATCTTGATTCCATTCTTAGTTGGAGATGACTTCCATTTGCAAATCTGGACCATTCCTAAATTAGATGAAGTATACAGAGAATTTCTGCCTCAGTGAAAGTAGACACATTTATCCTCCCAAAGAGAAACAATAAGTATTTAAATCCTTCCAGGCATTCTGGGCTGGATCAGAAGACACTGCAATGTAAAACGGTGGGTCAGAAAGTAGCCTTTCTGTGAGGCTATGACTCGAAATTTAGTTCAACTACTTTATGGCATGCAAGCTATTGGCAAAGTTAAGCAAGACTTTTATCTGAAGATACAGAGTAGTTTCTTGGTCTCCAGGATTTACCCTGTTCTCAAGAGACAGGATCTGTGCAGAGAAAACCTGCCTTTTTTTGGCCTGTCTTTTCTGGAGCCCTTTCCTGGAAGACATTTTTGAAAGCTTCAAAACAGAAATGTGCTTATTTTCTGAGGAACCATTGTAGCCCCAGCCCTTTGTCATTTAACCAGAAGAAGAGCTCTGAACAAGAGAATCACAGGAGTTATTCTTTGGTGAAAGTGGGCATTTCACACACTTTAATTTCCTGAAAGAACTTTGGAAAGGGAAGAAAGGTTTGTAATATGGACATGGGTTTTTCTCAGGTCCTCTTTGCATGCAGGGCATGTTTTTGTCTGGTATGGTTGCACATTTGATATCTTCCAGTGGGCACCCCCAGTTTATCTGATCTTCCTATAACATGGACTTAATGCAAGGAAAGTCAGTCAAAGCTCTGACGCCACCATCCAGGCCCCAGCGACGATGAAAATCATGATGAACCTTCTCCCCTAGGCCATCTAATACCTATATATTCCATTCCTGGTGTATTAATTTTATTTCAGACTTTTACCTGGGCTCACTCAGTTCTCACTAATATCTGCACCATTTATCTTAGCTTAGACTCCAAAAAAAAGTTTTAAGCTCATAAGATTTCAAATTGTGGTTGAATACTGCTCCTAGCATGTGTCGCAACCTTCAGAATAAATCTTTCTTTTTGATTTCAGGTCATTGGGTACCTCATACTTTCCTGCAGTGCTATTTATCTTCACCAATGCATTTTCTCATTGACTGTATAAATACATATATGTTTTCTTGTTTTATTCACCTTGCGGTAGAGGGGGAAAAATGAACTCTGGTTATTCTGCTGCTCCAGTCACAGAAAGAAAAAGTAACACAGAAAACGTCAAAACCCAAAGAATGCCTGAAGTACAAAACCTTTTATAACTAGATTTCACAGCGTAAACCACTTTGAGAAGCTTCCAGAATGGCAGGCACAACAGTAAATAGACAATGCCATCTGCCAAATGGCCTGGAGATGCAGAGAACCATTGGACTCATTAATTATTGATGACAAATCATAGTCAATTTGACTTCATTATGGGCCAAGGAGAGGAAATCATTGAGAAGCTTGTTCTTAATGGACCTGAGTGTTATGGGGGCTGCAAAGGCCCATCTACCCCACCTTTATTTTTCATCTCCTTGAGAGCAGCTTTGCGACCAGAACTAGATAAAGTGTCTGAATAATTCAGACAAAAGTCAATTGGTGGGAGGCCCTGGATTTCCAAAATCTAATCTCTGTCTACCTGGCTCACATTTCGTCAGATACTTGTAGTATCCTCTCTTCTCTCTGGCGTGCAGGGGAATTGTTTAACTAAAATTGGGTTTCTTTAAAAATTTTTGCCCCTGCTTTTATTGCCTCTCTTCAGGGAATGATGCAAGCCCCATCTCTGAAAATAAGAATGAGAAGGTGAGACATGTTTTTCATCTGCAGGAATGTGACGAACATCAGGGGACATCAGGGCTCTCTGTCACAGTTCTCCAGTTTCCTGGGCCTTTCACGCAAGCCTTGCATGTAGCTTCTATTTATCAGTGCACAGACTTTGGGAAAGAAATGGAGCTGAGTACCATATCTGATTGGAACTGTGGGGGTCTTTTGGCAGACAGGATGCAATTACTCAAGTTGGATTTCAGCCAGTGCCAGCACTCCTGGGATCACAAGGATTCCTTTATATTTCTCTGGCACCTTCTCTAGCTCATTGCAGTTCTCCTATTTGAGCTTAAGAAGAGCTTGCACCTCCCCAGGAGCAATTCACATCACCTGAGCAACACTGTGCCTACGCTATCCCCCAATGTTGTGCAAGTCATCCAGGGAGCTGTAAGTAAAGTGTAAGGCAAAAGCTATGAGATCAAGAATTTAGTTTATTTGTGGAAACAGTCTAGACCAGTGGAATAATCAGAGAGAAATAGAAAGCATAAACAGGGGCCACAAGCTACTGTTACTGCTGTTGCCACATAAGAAAGGAAAGCATACAATCCTCTTGGTACAGGGAACATAAGTACTATCCCAATTAATTTCTTAGTGTGTGGAGCTGGCCTCTCCCTCAATTCTAAAACTGTTTTTGAAATCATCCTTCTCTAGAGTCACATATCAGCAAGTGGCTCAGTCACTGTGTTAATCCATGCAGCTCACCATCACTCAAAAATACATATGTTTGCAGCTTCCAAGCAACATGCATTCTCTTGGGTCCTTAGAATGCTGTCATTTCACTCTTATAGCCTAAAGAATACTTATGCACCTTTCTCATTAGGAACTATGCACAATTAAATAATAAAAATCTCTTCTGCTCATTTTTGAAGACATGCCCTGTGCAATTCACTTATATTTGTTCTTTGAAATTACTTGGATTTTGAAATAGACATGAATTCAATTAGACATTGTTGAATCTAATAGGAGGCAAATCAAATGCAAATGAGGAATATCCGTACTGATTGGTATCCACTCTGCAGCTAGGGTGGTCCTTTCCAAATCCTACCCTACAAAGAGCATGGACCTTTGAAGAGCATGTCAGGAATACCAAATTTTTTTTCAATATAATAAACTTCCTTTGTTACTATTCAAAGTACTTGCATGTGCATTATCACATTTGAATCTCACAGAGACCCTCTAAGGAAGAAACGGCATATTTTATTATCCCCACCAGCATGGCAAAGAAAGTGAGGCTTAGCAAGCTTCTGTGATTTGTACAAGGTGACAATGCTAGTAACTATCACAGCCAGCTGTTTTGACTCCTGGCCCAGTGCACTCTCTGCTATGCAGTGGCAGTCATATATTCTAGATAACAATAACTGAGAAATTAATTGGGATAGATTTCACCCTACTTGCAAGCTAGCAAGTTAGTCTGCCACAGTTTCATGGATTCTGTCAGAAGACATGAAACTCCTGGTTCAGAGATAAAGGACCTTGTTAACTCAGAGCAACAGTCATACCAGAGTAACATGTTCTCCCCTGATCCCATTGGCCCAGTTAGCACAGCTGATAGAGACCAGGTGACACCTGCATGTACCATTAGCTACATTATGGGATACAACCTTGAAATTTAGGGAATCCAATTTTTTTATAAAAGGCAACTTTGCTCTGGAAGGAGACATTAACTTTATTATACTGGACATTAAATCCACCTACCTGTTTCTCCACAGGGATGTTTCCTATACAAATATCCTCTAGAGTCTGGAACAAAGGCAACTCTGTTAGCCTGTATTAGCAAGATGTGCAGAAATATGAGATTCTCAAAGAGTTTAAGCAATCCATTTCATGTGAAAATACTATAAAGTGGTTGGGTCAGGATTTAAACCCAGGTGTTTTGATTTTAAATTTCATTTTTTGCTATTGCATGCTGGTTCTCCAAGACTAAAGTGATATCTGGAGATAATGAGTAGTTCTACATTCATCAAATTATACCTTCTGATCAATCAACCTCTTTTAGTACCAGTATAGTGGAAATATCAAACATAAACTTCCCATGCATCCATGCTATACCCCCATATGTAGTAGGAAAATGTAATTCTTTCTGTCAACTTGTCCACTCTCTAGAGAGAGTGGATCATGGTAACAGACAAGCTTTTCATCTGCTGAACTCCTTTTCAGTTGTGTTAGTCTCAATATTGGAGCGAGAGAGAACTAGACTTAGCTGCAGAATAGAGTAAGCAGACATTGAAATGGAGGGGAGGGAGAGAAAGGAGAGAGAGAGACAGAGAGGAGAGAGAGAGACATTGAACACCTGGGGAGGCTGGGGGCTGAGTGGTATAAAGTCAGAGAGAAAAACTCCAGTGGCAGATACTTAAGAGAACAGAACAGATATAACCAGTGGGATGTTTATTTTGATGTTGACTTTTGCTTTTGTAGGAGTGGATTCTTTTAGGGGAAACTGTCAGAAATGCTGAGTTTTATTTCCAGGTCTCCATGGTTGAGAGATAGGTGGAAAAGCAGGGATTCTGAGGGAGAGGAAATCAGTATCTCGTGTATCTCCAGAAACTCACAAAAGTCATAGGAAGGCCTAGAACATTGCCAAGAATGACCTGTTCCACAAAAGATCAACTTGTATGACCTGTATCAGTCAGTCCTTTTCCCCTCCAGTTTCTAGTTGCATTCAGCTGATGGGAAGAACTTACAGAAGAACCAGGAGGTGAGAGGATAGTGCAGCCAGATCATTTATTTTTCCCAGATCCCTCTTCAAGTTGATTTCCTCTCTCTACCCAAGATCACAGCTCCTGCCAGCCTGGCCTCTCCACACACCTAGTCTCTCTGGGTTCATACCTTGATCTCTAGGGAAGCCCAGTTGCCATGGGGGCACTGTAGAGTGAAGTGCCATCTCTTGGGTTATTGGGTCTCACCTCTTGCCAACTGTGTGACCTCGGGTCATTAGTTAACTTATCTATGCTTCAACTTCTTCACTTGTGAAATTGGGCTAGTAATTATATTTACATCAGAGAGATCTTAAGAGGTTTAGATAAGAAAATCTCTATCACAGTGCCTGACATGTAGTAAGCAGTCAATAAGCATTAGCTAATTTTTATCATTATTATTATTGTTGTTGCTATTGCTATTTTTTTTTAAATATCAATAGTGTGGGAGAAAAAGGGAGTTTTGGTTTCTAAGGCCCAGGTAACCTTTAAAGTTGGAAGATTTAACTAAGGATCCAGTAAATTTCAATGGACACATGGCCTTCTTAAATTAGGAAAGTGTCTAGACACTATCATTTTCATAGCATGCTCAGAGCATAGGTTGCAAATGTTTCAATTGGCATGTAAAATATTAAAAGCTCGTGTTTGAATATGTTCACTCCATTCTAGAAAATTTGTCATCTCCGCATCAAAGGATTAATATCATTGTGTGAATGTGTCTTCTAAGCTGAGATTTCTTTCACATTACAGGATTGTCTATTATTAATCATTTTCTTTAATATCTTAATAATGTGGTAGGAAAATCAAATTATGCTGATAGTAATTTCCCATCAAACTGTATTAACTTTGTCTAGTAAAGACTTCAGTTTTCTTCCTACCAAGAATGCTAACAGCCAGCTTAGTCTGTACACTGCATGAATCAAACAAGCTCCCTGGTCTCAGTTTTTTGGAGAATATATCAGAGTCATCTTGAGCATCTTCATTGCCATTTATAATCAATCAGTTTCAGATGCTTGCCACTTCGGCCTTTAAATCAATTTCCTATTCTCTGATCTCTCTACCGTTGCATGAGTCTTTTCTAACTTTTGTCTAGAATACTACCACAGCCTCCAACAATGCCCCCTACCTGGTCTGTTAACACTCTAATCCATTGTTGCCATATAAACCTAACAAAAGCATATCTCTGATTAGATCATCTCTTTATTCAAAGATCTTCTAAGATTACCCATTAAAGTGAGAAAAAGCAAGCCCTTGGCACTTAAAGCTCTCCATGTTCTGGTCCCCAAATTATTTTTCCAACCTTATTTCCTACTACTCTCTTCACTAACTTTCCTTGCAATATAGTTGGCATGACATAGCTTGAGGGAGACACCCAGTCATCTACTCCCAACCAGGGAGGTAAATGGTCAATTGTCCTGATCTGTGAAAGAACTAGTCCTATTACATCAGATTTGTCTAAGAAAGTGCTGTTATTACTAGGACCATGAAGAATGAGAATGGAATTTAATGACTTTTGGTGAGAAGGCTTCCTAAGGGGAAAAAGACCACCAACTCAAATGATGGAAGAGCCAGTCTCCATCTCTTCTAATATCTACCTTCTCTCCCTGCAGAAACTAATCCTGTCATGCATGTTAAATACTCTGTACTTGCCTGTAATTCTCAAATCTTTGTCTTCAACCTTGACCTCTCCCTAGAAATCCAATTTCATATTTCAACTGCCTACTTGATATCTTGACACAGATGGCAGCTATCTTAAATACAGAGTGACCAAAAAAAAAAAAAAAAAACTTGTTTCTGGACCTTTCATCCTTATGCCTGTAGAAATCAGCTCCTCACCCCAACCCTCCCCATCCCCATCAAAATAAATGGCACCACTCCCCAACCATCTACTCAAGCTTTATGACTGGAAGTTATCCTTAATTATTTCATTCCCTGTACTCCAACCCCTTACATATGGTGATATACAAATCCTCTCTACTCCCAAAGCTTATCTGCAACTCTACCACCATCACCTTTACCCAGTTCACCCACATTTCTCCTGGAACTACTGTAGTAACTCCTAACTGGTCTCCCTGCACCACGCTTGCCCCCCATAGTCCGTTTTCTGCACTTAAAATGAATGAATTGTATGCTATGAAAATTATTCCTCAGTAAATTTTAAAAATAGAAATAAAAAACTACTCCTCCCATCCCTACCCCACAAAAACAACAAAAAACATTCATTGAAAACCACTCTAAAGTAATGCTGAATAAATAAATAAAGACGAATTTTCTTTATTCGGGCGTCTACAGTTTATTCCATTTTCAGCGGCATCATGGTTAGCTCATCAACTTTTTAAGCCTTTCTCTTCCATTGACACTTGACACCTCTACTGCTGTAACATCAACACAGAGAGAACGAGTTGTAGTGGCAATTTATAAGGTCCACATAAAGAGCAGAAAATTCCCAGAAGCAGAATTTTTGAAATAATATCATGTATAAATATTTCTTATTCTAATGATTGGCATTTTAAACATTTTATATTTACTGAATTGATAACTATATTTTTCATCTTTTAATCTTAACAAAGATATGAAATTTTTAGCAGGAGCGCCCACTGTTAACATGACACTACAATCCATTTCCATGATCAGAATCTAAAATCACTCCATAAATCATTCCTAACTGCAGCTTCCCTGCCTTAAGTAGAGGGAAGGAGGATGGAGAGATCACATGGAGTCAGGCTATCCTAGAAGCATAAGAGAGATTCCCATGGTCTGGAGATAAGTGGATGGAAGGGAAGAAGGCATCTAAGGACCAGCCTGCAGGCTGGAAATTACTTCATAATTCCAAGAAATAAGAGTTAGCCATGAAAGAGAATGCAAGGTTTGTGGTGAGCATCATACTCATCGTATATCATGTTCTTGTTGTTTAATCATAAAAATAAATACTATTTACCAAAATATTTCAGGAGTGTCCATTGTTCATTCATTTAACAAATACATACCTATGTATCAGGCACTATGTAATGGAAAGCATAATGGTGGTGCATAGGGAAACCTGTATGGCATGTTGGTTGAGTATGAGTTCCAGAGCCAAACTCCTCAAGGTCAAGTCTGGGCTGCTCCATTTATTAACTAAGTAACCTTAAGAAATATTCTTCACCTCTCTAAGACTGCTTTCTCATGTATAAAATGTGGATAAAATATGATTTAACTCACAGGAATATTTGGAAAATAATATAAGAAAATAGATGTGAAATTCTTAGGACAGAGGATGATAAGAAACTCAATAAATGTTAGCTTTTAGTTCCTGAAAGCATTTGTGAAGAAAAGTATAATTCTACCTTAAATGTTTGAAAGAAATCACCAATGAAACAAGCTGGAGCTTTCTTTGTGGAATAATAAACTTAAATTTCTTTAATAGACATAGGGCTGTTAAGATTTTCTATTGCATCCTTTATAAGTATTGGTTACTGATTTTTCAGTGTTTGATTTTTCAACTAAGTTGTCAAATTTATTGATGTAAGGTTATTCATAATATCCCCTTTGTTATTCTTTTAGCATCTATATGATCTGTGGTGAGACCCACCCTTTTATTCTTGATGTTGGTAACTCATGTTTTTTGCATTTTTGTTCTTTTGTGGTCTATTGAATAGGTTATCTATTTTGTTGCTTTTCTTCAAAGAGCCAACTTTTGGTTTTGTTAATATTCTATATTTGTCAGTTTTCTATTTCACTGATTTCTGATCTTATCTATTATTTTCTTCCTTATACATATTTCAGGTTTACTTTGCTCTTTTTTTCTAGCTTCTTAAAGTGCAACCTTAGACCATTGCTTTCATATATTGCTTCCACTTAATAGAAGCATTTTAATGTTATAAATTAAAGTACTTCTTTAGTTGCAAAAAATTCAAAAATTATATTTTCATTATTATTTAGTTATATTTTCTAATTCCTCTTGTGATTCCTACTTTTACCCATGGATTATTTAGAAATATGTTGTTTAATTTCCAAATATTCAGGTTTTTCTCAATATTTTATTACTATTGCTTTCTAATTTAATTTCATTGTAGTCAGAGAACATACTCTTCATGACTTCAATCCTTTTAAATAATTGAGGTTTGATTTGTGGTCTGGCATGTGGTCTATATTAGAGAATATCTCATGTGCACTTGAAAATAATGTTATCTGCAGTTGTTGGGTATAGTAGCCTATGATTATTAATTAGATCAAGGTGGTCGATAGTGTTGTTCAGATAGTCTACGACTTTAGTGATTTTTTGGTTTAGTTATTCTATCAATAATTTAAAATCATCATCTAAAATTGTTGATTTTTCTATATTTCCATTGATTCTGCCAATATTTGCTTCATATATTTTGAAGCTCTGTTAGTATTAGTTCATTTATTATTCTTATCTATTCCCAATGAATTGACACTTTTATCATTGTGAAATGCACTGGTTTATCTCTGATAACACTCTCTGTCTTGCAGTC
This sequence comes from Choloepus didactylus, assembly GCF_015220235.1. Lineage (NCBI taxonomy): Eukaryota > Metazoa > Chordata > Mammalia > Pilosa > Megalonychidae > Choloepus > Choloepus didactylus. The sequence continues at coordinate 147,085,199 of NC_051312.1, read as the reverse complement.
TACTTTAAGTATTTTAGCAGAACCCAAGAATAAAAATGGGTGATCCAGGAAGGATCTGTGGAGAACCCTAATGGGATGGATCCTCTTGGCATCCATGGAAGATGGACATGATTTTTTTTTATTTTATTCCAGCAGAAAGGCTGCCAGCCTGGGCTGAAAGGGATAAAGACAGAACTGAATGAATGAAGAATGGCTCTGAAGGTTGAGTCACAGAATCAGAGGCCAAAGAGGGCAAAGTCACTTCAGAGGGCCAAAAGGGTGAGTCAGAGGGAGGCTCTCCAAAGGCCCAGAGGACAGAGCATCGACCACAGATCATTCTCAGGCCCTGAAATCTGATGGAATTTGAACTACTGAGTTGCAAACTTGATTTAGAACAGCAACCTCTTTATTCTTCATTTTCTTCCTCTCTTTAATGGAGTGTCTATCCTACACCTGCTCCACCATGGTAATTTGGGAGCATAGAATTTGTTTTCTAGTTTCATAGGTCTACAGATGGAGAGGACTTTGCCTCAGGACGTGCCATATCCAGTGTCTCACACATACCTAGGTTAGATCATTAGATGATGACATTTTGGATTTTTGAGTTGATATTTAAATAATGTTCAAGACTGAGTTGATGCTGGAATGGACTAAGACTTTGGGGGATGTTGGGATGGGGTGAATGTATTTTGCACATAGGAAGCATATGAATTGGGGGGGACAAGAAGGGGGACTGAACTGGATTGAACAGTTTCTCTCCAAAACCTGAGAATTATACCCAGAACCTGAGAAAGTGAACTTAATTGACCTTAATTGGAAATAAGGCCTTTGAAGTTGTAATTAGTTAAGGCAAGGTCATCCTACATTAGGGTGGGCTCTAAATCCAATGACTGATCTACTTACAAAGCCATGTGAAGATACAGAGACAAACACATAGGGAGAATTGCATGTGACAACAGAAACAGAGATTGGAGTGATGCATCTACAAGCTCAGGAATACTGAGGGTTACTAGCAACTACCAGCACCTAGGAGAAAGCCAGAAACATATTCTCCTTCAGGGCCTTTAGTAGAAACCAATTTTTCCATCACCTTCATTTCAGAATTCTAGCCTCCAGAAATGTAAGGCAATAAATTCCTCATTTATATATAAGCACTTCAGCCTTCTCATGCCTACTGCTTCTATGTTATAACTTTTCCATCCACTTACTTCCAACCTATCTGTATATTTTTAAAGTGCATCTCTGGTAAATAGTATGTAATTTTGTCTTTTTGTTTTAATCCATCCTGATGAGCTCTGCCTTTTATTGGAGTGTTTATTCCATTTACACTTAATGTTAATATTGGTATGTTGCATTTAGATCTACCATTTTATTTTTTTTTTCCCTTTCCATACTGCTGTGTTCTGTATCTCACTTTCCCTTCTGTGACTTTTAAAAGTAATTATTATTTTTATTATTAAATTATAATGTCTCTATTGGATCCTTTAGCTAAAGCTCCTATCACTTTTTAGTGGTTGCTAGGGATTTCATTATATACAGTTAGTTTTCTATAGTCCATTTATAATTAATATTGGACCACTTTATGCAAAATGTAATAACCTTTCAACTATATGGATTGATTTACTACCCTCTAGTTCTTTGTGCTATGATTGTCATATGTATTACAGCTACGTATGATATAAACCCCATAGCACAATGTTATAATTTAGTTTAGTCACATGCATTTTTTAATGAAGATAAAAAATTAAACTTTCATATTTACCTGTGTATTTACCATGTCCTGTGCCCTTTATTTCTTCCTGAAGATCTAAATTTCCATCTAATGTAATTTTCTTTCAGCCTAACAAAGTTCATTTAGAATTTCTTGTCATGTAGATCTGCTGGAGGTAAATTATTTTAGTCTTCATTGATTTGAAAATAATCTTTATTTTGTTTGCATCTTAGAAGAATATTTTTGCTGAATATAGAATTCTGGATTGGTAGTTTTTGACTTTGTCACTGTAAGGATATCATTCCTCTGTCTTCAGTCCTCCATTTATTCCAGTGGTTAAATCAGTATCACCTTATCATTGTTCCTCTTTAAGTATTATGCATCTTTCTCTGGTTGCTTTCAAGGTTTTCTTTTTCAACCCAATTTTTTGAGATATATTCACATACCATACAGTCATCCAAAGTGTATAATCAGTTGTTCACAGTATCATCATATAGTTGTGCATTCATCACCACAATCAATTTTTTTTTAATTTTCATTACTCCAAGAAATAGAAATGAAAATAAGAATAAAAATAAAAATAGAAGTACAAAAGAACACCCAAAACATCTCCTACTCCTTCCCCCCCAATACTATTCATTTACTTTTTGTCCCCCTTTTTTTTACTCATCTGTCTGTACACTAGATAAAGGGAGTGTGAGCCACAAGGTTTTCACAATCACACAGTCACACTGCTTAAGCTATATAGTTATATAATTGTCTTCAAGAATCAAGGATACTGGATTGCAGTTTGACCATTTCAAGTATTTCCTTCTAGCTATCCTAACACACTAATAACTAAAAAGAGGTATCTATGAAATGCATAAGAATAACCTCCAGAATGACCTCGTGACTCCATTTCAGCCACTGAAATCTTATTTTGTTTCATTTCTCTTCCCCATTTTGGTCAAGAAGTCTTTCTCAATTCCATGATGCTGGGTCCAGGCTCATCCCCAGGAGTCATGTCCCACGTAGTGGGGAGAGCAGTGAGTTTACCTGCAGTGTTGGCTTAGAGAGAGGCCACATCTGAGCAATGAAAGAGGTTCTCTGGGGGTGATTCTTAGGCACAATTATAAGTAGGCTTAGCCTCACCTTTGCAGGAACAAGCTTCACAAGGACAAGTCCTAAGAGCAACAATTTGGCCTACCTCATTGGTAGTCCTCAATGCTTGTAAGAATATCAGGAATTCCCGAGGTGGGGAAGTTTAATATTCTCAATTTTTCCCCAGTCCCTCAAGGGAGCTTTGCAAATACATTTTTATTCTCTGTCCAAATTACTCTTGGATATATCAGGGCTTCATGCTACCCTGTAAAAACCAACCAGATTTCACTCCATATTCAAGTTTCCATGTAATTATGGTGTTTGAATAAACTGATCATACAAATTAAATTATATGGTGTGCTACAGAAAATACAGATTTTCTACCAAATCAACATCAGTTCCTCTGGTCTCTCATAGAAGTTAAAGTTTTAAAACACAGTCAATATCATCCTTTTCCCTTTAGTCTGGTTTACCTTAGTCCTTACCAAGTCCATTTCTTTTTCATCTCTCTAATTAAAGTCTGATCTCTTTTTCAGCTTCTTTAACATTTGCTGTTTGGGGTAATGCTGACATTCGTAGCTTCCAAACTTTGGCTCTGAGTCTCAGGTGTCATACAGATACCCAAAGTTCCAGGGACTGACCAGGTTATACACAAACAGCTCATCATCTCAGAATTTAGAAATAACCGTTACAACTCATGAAGATGTGACTGATGTAAAAGCTTACAATCTAGGAACCTTTACCATAAGCCTTCCCGTGGTAACCTATACTCTCAGATTCAATTCTCAGAGTTTGTGCATTATTGTTAGTCCATATTAATGAGGCATTATAATGTTTATCTTTTTGATTCTGGCTTATTTCACTCAACATAACTGTTGTCAAGGTCCATTCACCTAGTTGTATACCTCACAACCCCATTTCTTCTTGCTGCTGCTCAATATTCCATTGAATGTATACACCACAGTTCACCATTCCATTTATTGGTCAATGTTCCCTTAGGTCACCTCCATCTGTTGTGAATCATGAGTACTGCCACCATAAACACTAGTGTGCAATGTCCATTCATGTCCCTGCTCTCAGTTCTTCTAAGTATATACCCAATAACAGGGTTGCAGGACCATATGCCAATCCCATAATTAGCTTCCTGTGGTCCACACTGCTCCCCCACCCCAATGTGCTGCACCATTCTACTTTCCCACCAACAGTGAAGAGGAACAACCCTCTCTCCACATTTTCTCCAGCACTTGTATCCTTCTATTTATTTTTTAAACAATTTTATTCACACACCATACAATCCATTCTAACAATCAATGATTCCTGGTATAATCACATAGTTATGCATTCACTTCCACAACCTATATGAGGACGTTTCCATTTCTTCCACAAAGAAAGAGGATAAGGAGAAAAAAAAATGAAGAATAAAAATTTAAGAGTGAAGAAAAATAAAAACAAAGTAAAATACAATGAAAAGTTCAGACAACACCACCACCTCCAAAAATACCATATCACTCCTTTATAACCCTTTCTTACAGACATTTAGCTTTGGTATATTGCCTTTTTTACAATTATTGGGAGCATCTTAGAATGTCACCATTAGCTATAGACTCTGGTTTGCATTGATTGTATTTTTTCCCTTGTACCATCCAGTTTTCAACACTTCATAATGCTGACATTCATTTGTTCTCCCTCTTTTAAAAACATTCTTGCATTTGTGCATTTAATCACCATCACTGGCCACTCTATGTTTCATTTAGTTACATATTCCCAGTCTTTATAGTCTATCTTTCCTTCTGGTGTCATACACGCCCCTAGCCTTCCTCTTTCAATTGTACTCACACTCATCTTTGTTCAGAGTACTTACAATTTTGGGCTACCATCACACAGTATTATGCTATCCATTTCTGGATCTATACAATCAATCCTGTTTACCCTTATTTACTCCTTCAGCATCAAACGCCCAATTTCTAACCTCTTTCTACCTCCTGATAACCTGTGTTCTCAACTTTAACTCTCAAATTTTGCTCATCAATGTTAGTTCATATTAGTGAGTCCATAGAATACCTGTCCTGTTGTATCCTAATTTCGCTCAATGTAATGTCTACTATCTACCATTTTGACTTTGGGAATTTATATGTCATATCTGATTTTATTTTATTTTCCTTCTCTCTCTCTCTTTATATGCTCATTGATAGGCTTCATTTCTACTTTCTTCTCCAAACCTCTCTCTCCTGTATTTTCCTATCTGCCTGTAGTGCTCCCTTTAGTAGAGCAGGTCTCTTGTTCACAAACCCTCTCGGTATCTGTTTGTCTGAAATATTTTAAACTGTCCTTCATTATTGAAGGACAGTTTTGCTGGATATAGAATTCTTGATTGGCAGTTTTTCTGTTTCAGTATCTTAAATGTATCATGCCACTACCTTCTATTCTCCTTGGTTTCTACTGAGAAATCCACACAGTCTTATCAAGCTTCTTTTGTATGTGATGGATCACTTTTCTCTTGCTGTTTTCAGAATTCTCTTTGTCTTTGACATTTGATAATCTGATTACTATGTGTCTTGGAGTAGGCCTACTTGAATCTATTCTATTTGGGGTACGCTGCGTTTCTTGGATCTGCAATTTTATGTTTTTCATAAGAGATGGGAAATTTTCAGTGATTATTTCCTCCACTATTCTTTCTGCCTCTTTTCCCTTCTCTTCTTTTTCTGGGATGCCCATGACATGTATATTCATGTGCTTCATGTTGTCATTCAACTCCCTGAGACCTGCTCATATTTTTTCACTCTTTCCCCTATCTGTTCTTTTTGTGTTTAGGATTTCAGATGTCTTGTCCTCTAGTTACTGAATCCTTTATTCTGCCTCTCAAATCTGCTGCTGTATGTCTCCTTTGTGTTTTTTTTTTAAAACCTCTTCTATTATGCCACTCATTCCCTTAAGTGTTGCCAATTGTTTTTTCAAACTTTCAAGCTCTTCCTTATGTTCACCCAATATCTTCTTTATGTTCTTTGTTTCTTATGCCATATCTGCCCTAAACTCATTAATTTGATTTTTGAATTGATTTAGCGTGTTTATTTGAAGATCTTTAATAAGTTGTTTCAACTCCTGTATTTCATTTGAAGTGTAAGATTGTTCCTTTGACTGGGCCACATCATCATTTTTTTTCTAGTGTGATTCATAATTTGTTGATGTCTAGGCATCTGGTTTCCTTGATTACCAGATTTTCCCAGACCTGAGAGGCCCTTGACTCAGGATGGTGTAATCTGTGCCAGCTTTCCCTGAGGATGAGACCTGGCAGGTTGTCAGACTTTCCTATGAGGCCTCTAGACACTGTTCTTTTCCTTTCCTTCCCTGCAGGTGGCACTTATCAGCCAGCAAGTCCCCACCAGCATAAAGAGATGGGTTGCCTTTAACTCTCAGTAGACCCTGTCCCACTCAGGGCCTGAGAGTGTCAGAAACCAAGCTTCACCTGTTTCTGTCCCACCCCCCATCCCCAGGTCTTCAGGTCTGAGTTCTCTGAGGGAGGGCAGCCACTTGAGCTGGACTCCACCTCCCCCTTCTCTTATGGAAAATAAGCCTTTTAGGGATTTATCTCCTACATTTGACTCCTTCCTTCATCTCTCTAAGTATCCTAACTCCACCTTTGCCTGGGTCATCCCTGACAATTCAAAATGCCTGAGGCTTTCTCTAATGAGATCCTCAGACTGAGAGGAAAAAAAAAGGAAAAAATAAAAATAGAGAAATCCCCTTTTCAGAGTCAGTGTCCGGTACCCCAGTTACCAGTCATGAACCAAAGTTGGTGCCCAGTTCTATGCCCCCTTTTCTTGGCACACAACTGTTTTTCAGTGTTTTGAGCTCAGGTGACTCCAAAAGCCTCTGTTTTTATTTATGTATGTATTTTTTTTTTTTCATCAGCCCTGCCTCCTCTCTGTTGGGTGAAACCTCAGGTTCCTTCCCTGCTTATTCTGGGTTTATCTGTGCTCACAGCTTATATTCAGAGCTCCAAATTTGTTAACTAAAACTACAGTTGGAGCTTTGTTGAGCTACCTTCCCTTTCTCCTAGTAGACTGCTTCTTTTTCCCAAAGGGAAATGTTTCAGTTCAGCCTGCCATGTCGGTGGAGGAGGGGCACCAGTTCCACAGTTTGGGGAGCTTTAGTTACAGTTTTATGTTTCAATCTCAGCTGTTCCACCCATTCCAGACTGGTGTATGATGTGTGACCAGTCACAGATGTCCCCCAACAGTTCTTCCAGACTATTTACTAGTTGATCCTGGCTATATGTTTGTTGTTCCATAGGACTAACTAAATTCCATACATCCCTATGCCACCATCTTGCCCTGCCTCAAAAATTTCTTTTAAATAGTGGTTTTTGTTATTGACTCTGATATGTCTTGGTGGGATTTTCTCTGTGTTTACCCTCCTGGGGCTTTGAAGAGTTTTTTGAATAAGTATACTAATGCATTTTTACCATACTTGGGGTTGCTTTAGCCTTTGTTTTTTCAAATAGTTTTATCCCCATTCATACTTATTCCAGTTTGCTGATGCTGCCATTTGCAAAACACCAGAAATGGACTAGCTTTTATAAAAGAGACTTATTAAGTTACAAGTTTACAGTTCTAAGTGTTCAAACTAAGGCATAAAAAAGATGATACCTTCACCAAATTATGGCTGATGGCATCTGGAACACTTCTGTCTGCTGCAAAGGTACATGGCTGGCATCTGCTGCTGCTTTGCTCCCAGGTTATGTTTCAAAATGGCATTCTCCAAAATGTTTCTAAGCCTCTCTTAGCTTTTCCAGGGCAAACTCTGAGTTTCATCTCTTAGCTTAGCATCTCCAAAAGTCCTTCTGTCTGAATCTCCAGCAATCTCTAAGTGTCAGCAAGCATCTGGGCCTCGGCTTACCATATCTCAGGGTGTTTTCATCTCTGTGGTCTCTGTGTGAGCTCCCTTCAAAGGACTGCAGTAAACTAATCAATAACTGCCCTAAATGGGCCTGGTCAAATCTCCATGAAAACATTCAATCAAGAGGTCACACCCAATCAGAAAGATTAATAAATCTGCCCCCACAATATTGCATTAAAGAATATGGCTTTTTGGGGGGACATAGTATATCCAAACCAAACCAGCACATTCCATCCACTGGACTCCTTTCTGTATTCTTTCTGAATACAAAATACATTCATCCCATCACAATATCACAAAAACTTAGATCATTTTAGTAACAATAGCTAAGTACAAGAGCTTATCAAAATCAATTACAGGCATGGTCTATCCTAAGGAAAAAATTCCTCTCTTGTTGTGGACCTGTGAAACCTAAAACAAGTTATCCACTGCCAATATACAAAGGAGAGACAGTCATAGGATAAACATTCCCACCATAGGGAGCAACTGAAAGGAAAACAGGGTTCAAGAGACCAAAACTGTTCCTAAGACCCACAGGGCATACTTCATTAGCTTTCAAAGTCTGAGAGTCATCTGTAGAATGACATTTTATCCTTAGGGCTTCAGAAAGCAGGAGTCCAACCCTTTCCAAGGGCCTTAGCAGCAGCCTTTTTCTCTCCAAACACCAGGGCAAGTGCTCCAAATTATTCATACACTGGGGAGACCACCTTCTTCTCAGCCCCACCCTCCTCAAGCATTGGGATGACACCCAAATTCTGCCTCTCTGGAGCAAAGGCTTTCTCATCTCCAAACAGTGGGTGGAAGCCAGGCTCTCCCCATTCCCAGGAAATGTGTTCCACCCTCTCTGAGGCCTGGTGTGGCAGCACTCTTCCTGAGCATCCAGGCAGAAGGCCTTCTCTCTGCCTCCAGAACAAACTCACCCTTTCCATGTGCATGGGTTGCTGTGTTCTCTTTACCTGAGATTTCTTGACTCCAGAACTTAACTTCCATTGTTCTGTCTTGGAAGAAATTTTTCCTTCAATTTGTTCCTTCTCCATCCCCTCTAGTCCAGACTGACTGTGGTTCCATTTATACAGATCTCACAAGAAATTTGTTGGCTTGGCATGAAGCTTTCAGGGGTCAAAACCATCAGACAGTAAGACTTTCCACAAATCCTTTCTGAATAACTCCGTCTCCAATCCTGGCTTCTACTGAACTGGTTGGCTTGTTCCAGGTTTCCTTAAATCCTCACGTGGGGCTGTAGCCTCTGGGGTTTCACTTCCTAGAAACCTAGCATTTTCCAAACCATAAATTTCTAGTTTCTTTGTACCCAGAGAATTTAGTTCTTAGCTTATGTCATTCCTCTCACATTTAACTCTAAGCTGCAAGGAGAATCCAGGTAGCATTTTCAAATTTTGGCTTGGAGATCTCATCAGCTACATATTCTAGCTCATCACTTTCAAATTCTGCCTTCCATCCAACACCAGGACTCAATCTTGCCAAATTCTCTGCCACTTTAAAACAAGGTTCACCTTTCTTCCAGTTTGCAATGACACATTCAATATTTCTGTTTAAGACCTCATCAGAAGTATCTTTAGAGTCCATATTTCCTACCAATTGTCTCTTCAAAACAATCTAGGCCATTTCTATCAAGCTCCTTGCAATTTTTCCAGAATCTTTCTTTTACCCATTTCACTTAAAAAGCCATTCCAACATGTTTGGTATTTGCAAACTCAGCAAGCACCCCACTTCTTTGGCACCAAAATCTGTTCCACTGTGTTACTGCTGTTGTTATGCAAAATACCAGAAATGGATTGACTTTTATAAAAGGGCTTTTATTTGGTTACAAAGTTACAGTTCTAAGGCCATACAAGTGTTCAAACAAAGGCATGAACATGAGTATACCTTCACTGGAGAAAGGCCAATTGCATCCGGAACACTTCTGTCAGCTGGGAAGGCTCCTGGCTGGTATCTGCTTGTTCCCAGGTTGTGTTTCAAACTGGCATTCTCCAAGCATCTCTAAGTGTCAATGTCAGCACTCAGCTTCTTCTGTCTGTGTGATCTTATAGGACTCTGGTAATTTAATTTAGACCCACACTGAATGGGCGGGGCCTAACCTCCATGGAAATAATTCAGAGTTATCACTCACTGTTGGGTGAGTCACATCTCCATGGAAACAACCTAATCTAAATATCCCAAAAGATTGGATTAAAAGATGACTTTCTGGGGGACAAGATATATCCAAACTGGCACAACACTCTTTTTTATTTTTGAGACTCCAATTATATGCATGTTAGAATTCTGATTCTGTTCAATGTATTTCTTAGGTTCTCTCTTTTTTTTTACTTTTTTAAAATAAATTTTCTCACCTCTCTGGATTAAATCATTTCTGTTTATCCATCCTTAAGTATACTAACTCATTCTATGCTTTCTTCCATCATATCCAAAATGCTGTGAAGCTCATCAAATGAATATTTTTATTCATATACTGTTTCATTTTAATTATATAATTTCCATTTTATTATTTTTAAAATAATGAAAACTTGCAGGGTAAACGATGTTTTTATCACCTCACCTGGCATATACTGGGGACTGTGCCTAGAGAAGAATACACAATACTAGTTATTTGTTGAAGGCTTGACTGACATTCCAAAATTTAAATTGACAAGACCCATTATATAATTGGTAATAAGGGAGAAGGCAAAGTTTTCTACATGTGTAGTGTTTCTATTTTTTTCTTTTTTATTGATTTTTATTGAAAAACATTTTATACTCAGTAAACAAAAACTCCTTAGCCCCATCCCTGTCCCTGTACCCTTGAAACTTGTAATCTACTTTCTCTCTGTGGATCTGCTATTAATAGATATCTTGTATAAATGACATCATGCATATTTTTCCTTTTGTGTATTGTTTATTTCATTGAGCATGATGATTTCAAGGTTCATTAATGTTACAGTGTATCTCAGAACTTCATTTCTTCTTTATAGCCAAATAATATTCCTTTGTGTGTTTGTACCACATTTTGTCTATCCATTCATTTGTTTGTGGATACTTGGCTCTTATGAATAATGCTTCTATGAGCATTTGGTGTGCTAGTATCCATTTGAGACTTTGTTCTCATTTTTTTGGGTACATATCTGGGAACGGTATTGGGGGGTCATATGATAATTCTATATTTAACATTTAGAGGAAATTCCACACTGTTTTCCACAATGCTTGCACCATTTTACATCCCACCAAAAATGTGCTAGGTTTCCAATATCTCCACATCCTCTCCACCACTTGTTATTTTCTAATTTTTAAATAATAGCCATCTTGCTGGTATGAAGTGATATCTCATTGTGGTCTTGATTTGCATTTCCCTAATGTCTAATAATGTGGAGCATCTTTTCATATGCCTATCAGCAATTTGCATAATTTCTTTAGAAAAATGTTGTTTAAAGACATTTCCCCATTTTTAATTGATTTTGTTTTGTCTTTTTGTTGTTGTATTGTAAAAGTTCTTTATATTTTGGATATTAGCCCTTATCTGATATATGGTTTGCCACTATTTTCTCCTCTTCTGTAGGCTGTCTTTTCATGCCCTTGATAGTGTCTTTGGATGCACAAAGGTTTTTAATTTGATGAAGTCCAATTCATCTTTTTGTTGTTGTTTCTCCTGCTTTTTGTGCTATCACTAAGAATTCATTGGTGAATCCCAAGTCATGATGGCTTGTCCCTATGTTTTCTTATAAGAATTTTACACTTTTAGCTCTTATATTTAGGACCTTGATGCATTCTGAGTTAATTTTTGCATATGGCATGAGGCAGGGGTGCAATTTCATTCTTTTGCATATGGCTGTCCAGTTTCCCCAATATCTTTTTTTGAAGAGACTGTTCTTTCCCTATTTCATGTATATGACACCCTTGTCATAAATCAGTTTGCCATAGATTGTGGGTCCATATCTGATGCTGAATTCCATTCCTTTGGTACATTTGTCTATCCTTTTGCCAATACCACTCTGTGTTGATTATTGTAACTTTGTAGTACATTCTGAAATCAGGAAGTCTGAGTTTTCCAATTTGTTCTTCAATTCCAAAATTGTTTTGCCTATTTGGCACCTCTTGCAATTCCATGTGAATTCAAGGATCAGCTTTTCCATTTCTGCAAAATAAAAAAAAAAGTAAGTGGCTATAATTTTGATAGGGATTGCCTTGAATCTGTAGATTGCTTTGGGTAGTATTGACATTTTGGCAATATTAAATCTTTCAGTCTGTGAATGTAGGATGTCTTACCACCTATTTAGGTCTTCTTTCATTTCTGTCAGCAGTGTTTTATAATTTCTAGTGTACATGTCTTTCACATCCTTAGTTAAATTTATTCCTAGGGGTTTTATTCTTTCAGATGCCATTGTATGTTGAAATGTTTTCTTAATATCTTCTTCAGATTGTTCATTGCTAGTGTATAGAAAAATAATAGATATTTGTATGTTGATTTTGTACCCTATCACATTGTTGAATTTCTTTATTAGCTCTAGTAGTTTTCTTGTGGATTATTTTGGATTTTCTGTATATAAGATCATGATATTTGCAAGTAGAAATAGTTTTATTTCTTCCTTTCTAATGTGGATAACTTTTATTTCTTTTTCTTGCCTAAATGTGCTGGCTAGAACTTCTGGTACAATATCAAATAGCAGTAGTGAAAGAGAGAGTATCCTTACCTTATTCCTGATCCTAGGGAGGAATCCTTGAGTCCTTCACTATTGAGTTTGATTTTAGCTGTGGGTTTTCATATATAGCCTTATCATGTTGAGAAAGTTTTCTTCTGTTTCTGATTCTCAAATTGCCAAGAAAAGGTTATGGATTTTGTCAAATGTATTTACTGCATCTATTGAGAGAATCATGTTTGTTTGTTTGTTTGTTGCCTTCATTCTATTAATGTAGTGTATTACACTGATTGGTTTTCATATGTTGAACCAACCACCCTTGCATTCCCACTTGGTAATGTGTATAACATTTTTAATGTGCTGTTGGATTTGATTTGCAAGTATTTAATTGAGGATTTTTGCATCTATAGTCATAAGAGTAATTGGTACACAATTTTCTTTTCTTGGAAAGTATTTATCAGGCTTAGTATCAGGGAAACAATGACCTCATAGAATTAATTAAGACATTTTCCTTCCTCTTGAATTCTTTGAAAGAGTTTGAGAAGGATTAGTTTTAATTATTCTCTAAATGTTTTGTAGCATTCACCATTGAAGCCATCTGGCTCTGGGCATTTCTTTGGTGGAAAATTTATTATTATTGATTCTATCTCTGTACTTGTTACAGGTTTTTGGAGGACTTCTATTCCTTCTGGATTCAGCTTAGGCCATTTAAGTTCTCCTAGGAACTTTTCAAATTTTCTAGATTATCTAATTTATGGCATATAATTCTTCATATTATGCTCTTATAATTCTTTTTTTATTTCTGTAAGCTCAGTAATGACAGCAGCATTTTCATTTCTGATTTTAGTTATTTGCATCATTTCTCTTTGTCAGTCTAGCTAAAGCTTTGTCAATTTTATTGATTTTTTTCAAAGAACCAACTTTTAGTTTCATTGATTTTCTCAATAGTTTTTCTATTCTTTATTTATCACCACTATAATTTTAATTATTTCCTTTCCTCTGCTAACTTCAGTTTACTTTTTTTTCTTTTTGTAGTTCCTCAAGATATGAATTTAGGGCTTTTATTTGAGATCTCTCTTCTTTTTAAATATAGGTATTTAAATGTTGTTTCCCTCTGAATACTGCCATCACTGCATCCCCTAAGTTTTGTTATGCTGTATTTTCATTTTTATTCATCCCTAATTTTCTAATTTCCCTTGTGATTTCTTCTTTAAATCATTTGTTGTTTAAGAACATGTTGCTTAATTTCCACACATTTGCAAATTTTCTAGTTTTTCTTCTGTTATTGATTTCTAGCTTCATTCCATGTGGTCAGAGAAGATACTTGGTATGATTCCAATATTTTAAAATTTATTCAGACTTGTCTGATGTCCAAGCATGTATTCTATACTGGGGAGTGATCCATGTACACTTGAAAAGAATGTGTATTGTGCCATTGTTGGATGAAATGCTATCTATCTATCTATCTATCTATCTATCTATCTATATTTCTCTCATCTCTTCAAGTCTCAAGTCCTCAATTTCCTGGTTGATATTCTGTCTAGATGTTCCATCCAGAAATCTCTAATTATTAATGTACAGCTCTCTATTTTTTTCCTTCAGTTCTTTGTTTTCTTCATAGATTTTGGGGCCATGTTTTTGGGTTCATATATGCTTTTAATTGTTATATCTTCTGATTGAATTGATCCTTTTAATAATATATAATGTCCTTCTTTGTTTCACTCAAACTTTTTTTTTAACTTAAATTCTATTTTGTCTGATATTAATATACCACCCCAGTTGTCTTTACATTTCTATTTGCATTGGACATTTTTACCATCCATTTCACTTTTAATTTGGATCTAAGATGAATCTCTCATAAACAGCACTTTGTTGAATCATGCTTCTTTATTCATTCTGTAAATCTCTGCCTTTGGATTAGAGAATTTAATCCTTTAACATTTAAGGTAATTATTGATAAGGTAAAACTTACTTCTATCATTTTGTTAATTGTTTTGTGTATGTTTTATACCTTCTTTTATCCCTCCTTTCCTTTCTTTTTGTTTAGATAATATTTTCTATTTAGCCATTTTGAGTCACTTCTCATTTCCTGTTGTGTAGACTTTTTTAGTTATTTTCTTTGTCATTACCATGAGGCTTAAATTTAACATCCTATATCTATTGCTTTGATATCATTATAATTTTAATTGCATACACAAATTTTGTTTCTATACCTTCCATCACCCACTTTTTATGTTGTTCTTGTCACAAATTACATCTTTAGACGTGTGTTCTGTAACAAAAATTTAAAACAAAAGTTTTCATGCATTTGAATTTAAGCCATATAAGAAGCAAAAGATGGCATTACAAATGAAAAATGCAATAATACTGACATTTGGTATTTATCTATACTGTAGGTCTTTATTTCTTCATATAGCCTCAGTTTACTCTCTAGTGTCCTTTCCTTTCAACATGAAGGACTCCCTTTGGCATAGCTTTTAAGGCAAATCTAGCTTTTGTTAATGCAGAAATATCTTGATTTCTCCCTCATTTTTCAATGACAGTTTTGCCAGATATATTATTATTGGCTGACTTTTTTCTTTCAAGACTTTGAATCTTTCATCCCACTGTCTTGTCTTCTCCATGTCTATTAAGAATTTGAATATTAATCTTATTTTAAATCCCTTATATATGACACATTGCCTCTCTCTTGATGTTTTCAGATTTTTCCCTTAGTTTGGGTCTTGACAATTTATCTCTAATGCATCTCAGTGTGGATCCATTTGTGTTTATCCTGCTCAGATTTCATTGAGTTTCTTGGGTTTGTATATTCATATCTTTCACCAGTCCAAGCCTCCTTACTTAGCCTTCTAGTGTTTCTCATTTCCACAAAAAGTCAAGCAACTTCCTTGGGTTGTGTCAGGTTTTGTGCAGAATACACATTATGCTCTTCAAGTTTATTTCAAACTCCTTGAAAGTAAGATCTATGCTGTATTCATCTTTGTGTAGCCATAGGGCCTATCACAGAGTAGGTTCTCCATAAATACTTCTTGATTACATGATGCACCTACTAATCTAATCTCACATATCTCTGATAATAGAGTAACAGCTCCTAGGCACTTCTTTGCCCACCATGATATATTAATCCTTGTCAAACCTCCTATCAAAAGAAATTGCTGCCCTGGCCATCAAGTTTGCTGATCAGTTTATTGGGTGTGGTTTGGTCAAAATTTCACATTTTAAAGGGAACTTTTCTTTTTTAATAGCTACAGACTTAGGAAATATACTGTACTGGTAAATATGTCCTATAGAATGGCTCTAGCAACCCAGTGCTGTCTCAGATCAGGAAGAAAGGGAAAGAAAGAAAAACATAATTTGTAGCCTTAGGGCACTCCTTTTTATCCTATACTTGTTGATATGATTGCAAATTAAATCCTAGGCAGCCCTTAAAAATGTTGATACACTAGATTTCAGGCATAATAAATGTTAATCTGCAGCTACTTACACCCAAAGGCTTCTTAGTATAATAAGGAAATGCAGAATTGTAATAAATGGAGGCTCTGTACCTCTGGAAAGTTCTCAGAAGGCAGCAAATGGAAACAGCACAAACCCCCAAAGCAATAGTAACAGAAAGGAAAAGCAAGGTGCCTTAACCATAGAACCCTGAAGAACTCCCAGTGAGATCAATGGATAAAGCAGCCGGAATCCCCTGTAGGAAAAGTCTATGACTAGCTGACAATTTGATGGAACCTGTTTTAAAACTATGTACACATACTCCACTTCCTCCTTCAATGAATGGAAAGAGACAAATCGAAGACAGAGAAGTCTCCTAATTGATCTTTTTAATACCAAGTTTGTTCTGTTATACAGAGAAAGGAATTGTTTAGAAACCTCTATAAATTAAAGACTGATTAGGGGCCAAGAGAAAGGCAAGCATTGGACAACAGCAGGAATGGTTTAATTGTCCCTCACCACCACCATCCCAACAGTGCCCTACACCCCTCTCCTAGACACACAGGTGACAGTGCAGTCGAGGGTCCTCTCCAGCCTCTCCTGGGATTGAGGATGATAGAGTGAGAAATCAAGGGACAAAAGAAAAGGAGAGAATAAGTGGATGAGGGCTCAATAGGTCTATATCAAGTAAACCCATAAAAATGAAGCTTAGGAAAACACTGACCATTCCATCCTTCAAAACCCAAGCCATATGTCGTCTTCACTGAGATTTTTATAAACTTTCATAGTATAAAGTACATCACCCTCTCTGTTCTTCATATTGTACCTAGTTCTATTACTAATATCCAGGTTTTTACTGTCATACTATACGGGCATCAAAAAAGGTAGGAAAAAAAAGAAAAAGAAAAATTAGAAGTTGAGAAGAGAGAAGGAAAGTGAAATGCCTGAAAGTCTTTGAAGACAGAAATGAGGTTAAGTCAAAAATCCAAGCTGCTTTATTTTGTGATTTGTGACATGTGGGTGAGTGGCGAGAGTCTAGTAGGAATCTACTGCTCCAGCACAGAGAAGCAACTGGGAGCACGGAGAATTTCTCCTTGGATTAGGCAGCAGTCAGGACCTAATCCAAGGAGGAGGATCCCTTATCTCCCACTGCCCCCATCTTCCCTCCTGATTTGGGAATATAGAATCATTGCATGTGTGTGGCACTATCGTATGCTTGCTTACTCTCCTGCAAACAGGAGCACAGTAATCTCTTGCATTTCCTTCTTCTGGCTCCCTCTAGGACATAAGGTCCATTAGAGCATGGTCTTGGCTTTAATGCTTTATCCCAAGCACCTAGAACAGGTCAGCTAATCTATCTCATATTCTCCACCTGCAAAAGGTGGATAAATCAATTTAACACCATCTGTCTTAATGCCCGGGGACAGTGTGGAAGCCCTATTGCGATCTTCCACCTAACAGTTACCAGTGGTTCCTGCATCTGGGGCTCCTGTGTCATTTGGTCAGGTTATGGTGTCCAGTTGTTTGGCCAAGCAAGCACTGACTTGATTGTTACTGCCAGGATATTTTATGGATTTAAATCATCAGTACATTGATTGCATCTACAGCTGATTGCATCTGCAGTCAACTGAGGAGACTGTCTTAAACAATGAGGGAAGTCTCACCTGATCAGTTGAAGGCCTTAAAAGAAGTGATGATTTCCACAGTCAGAAGTGAGGGTTTCAATCTCTAATTCAGCCATCCAACTTCTCCTGGGGAATTCATCGAAACCCTTCCCCAGAGTTCCCAGCTTGCCACTTACCTTACAGGATTTAGACTTGTCCAGACCCACAGTCACTGAGCCAATTCCTATTAAAAATTCCATAATATTTACATTATCTCTCTATCTCTCTGTCTGTCTATCTATCTATCTATTTACCCTGTTCCTAGAGAACCCTGACTAATACAAGGCTGGTGGGAAGGTACTGATCACTCAGCCCTTAGCAAAAATAAATTTTGATCCCAATTTGACTATTGAGCCTTATGTCCATTCTTTATTAAATACCACCTGAAGGGAGAATGGGTGCATTCTGGGTACATCTTACCCCAACATTTCTGAAGCTTCCACAACCTCTAGTAGGGTCAGTTCAGAATGGGGACATGATCTGTTCCTAAGTTTCTCTCCAGTACTAGATTATGAGCCCTGTGCATACAATTCCTCCTTGTAGCCATCGTGTCTAGCAGTATGGTACTTGGCATACAGCCAGCATACGACACATGCCACTTACTAGCTGTGTGACCTGGGCTAAAGGATTTAAATGTTTTGTGCCTTGGTTTCCTCATCTGTTAAACAGATATAACTAAAGTACTTAATTTATGAGATTGTTATAAGGCATTAAATAAGTTTAAACAGATAAAGCATTTAGATCGATGCTAAACCATAGGAAATGACCAGTAAGTGTTATTCATTATTCTAATGGCTGTTATTGTTAATGTTATTAAATTGTATCAGCACAACTGGTCTTTTGTGAAAAAAGGATTGATTTTAAGGAGGCTTAAGAAGACTTCCCATTTACATATATTGCCTTCATTGAAATAAAAGTTCCACATAAAGATTAACATCTTTTGTTAAGAATTTTCTCTTTTACTTACTGATACTTTTTAATAAAAAGCCTCTATGAGGATAAAAACCATATGTCTCCAAAATTTTGGTAAGTTTGAGTTTTTTTTTTTTTTAACATGGCTTTCTCCTCTGCAGATGGAAGCACTGAGTACCCAGGGAAGTGGGGAATAGGAGACAAGGATAGAAGCTGTTGGAGAAGGTGATGACAGGAAGAATAAAGACAAACTTCTCTGGGGTTCAATTTTTTTCATTTATAAAAGGAAGTAAATGGACTGATTGATTTCTGATGTGCTTTTACTTCTAATCAGCTGCAAGCTCATTTAATAAGCTAACTTTGTTGAAATAAAATTTCATCCAAGCTCAGACTTGCAGCTTTTAGGATAAAATCCAGCTCTCCTGGTTTTACTTTGGAACTGAGTTGTCTGATCATCTGAGCTTCCATTTTCTTCTCAGTCAAATGCTTTGAGCAGAAAGACTGAAGGGTCCCTTCCCCAGTGTGGTACACAATGAAGGAGACAACTGCTCCCAGTTTCTAAATGAGAGCCTACGTCCAGTAACGCCAGGAATTCAAGTGATAACTACCACTACAGCAGCTGTCCCAGCCCACAGGAATCTACCCAACCATTCTCTCTTTAGCTGTGTATTCTTTGTTACATGTAGGTAAGTTCTCCAATACAAAATTCCCTTGCTCCTGTGTGTGTGTGTCCAAGGGCTAGCATGACATAGGCAGAACAGGCTACCCTAGAACATTCTTCCAAACATTAAACTGACGGAGACACAATGTATTGTGCTCATTTTACAGGTAGAGAATATTACCTAGAGTCTGACACAAATGTGTCCCCACAGGCCAACTCTGAGGACTCTGATTCCTAGTTAGACTCCTGTACATGGATCCTTACAATCTTGTGATTGGATTCCTCCAGGAAGAATACAGGAACATCTTGAGACTGAAGTAACACATCTCCAAGGAGCAGAAACTGTAGGACTCACATAAAACTAATCAGTTCCTACCCTTCCAACAATCCCTCCTCCAGAGAAAACCCATCCTGAACTTTAAAATATTGCATATTCCCCAAAGAGCAATTCATGTCAACAATATGAGCAAGAAATCCTCCGACATTGGAAAGATTACCAAAAAAACAAAAAAAATAATCTCCGGTGTTACATCTAAAAATGCAAATGAGACCTCACATGTAGCAGTGTGCCTGGATTCACTGATGGTACCAGATGCTTGCTCACTGCATCCCAGCCCGGTTAGGACCACCTGCCCTGCCCCAGGCAATGCCCTCCGTCCCTCTTCTATCTGCTGGGGAAATGAAGAGGCCCAGGGGGTGTTTTCAATCATTCAGCCTCCTCACCTCCAAACTTAAGAAAAAGAAGTGGGGGGAGGACGGAAGGTTGAAGTGCCAACTTTTTCCTCCCTCCTATTTTAGCTTTTCAAATGGAAAGAAAAGGGGAAAGGTGAGATGTTTTGGCTGATATCCAAACCAAGAAAAGAAAGATCAGAGCCATTGCTTGGGAAATTAAACAAAAGGGTCTCATATGCAGAGGTGAATAGTGAGGTATTTCTGTTTGCCTGATAGAATCTGAGGAAAATATATATTTACTGAGAAGCTCCCCAGGCCCCTGGGGTTCCTAGGAGAAAGATGCCCGCTAGATCATCGGCTTCCCATTGGCCACTGGGGGAACTCTAGGGAATTCAAACGCAGAAGAGCTGCACGTAGGAGCCAACCTCTCTCTGGCCTGTTTAAGAGACAGCAGTAAGGAAGATGTCTGTCGGATGCTGGGACGTGCATTGTGGAGTATATGAGAAGCCCCTAACAAGAGAAAAGCAAAGGGACTTTTAGAGACCTGCGAGTCTTGTTGCTGGCCTTACCTGTGGCAGATCCATGCAGCAAAGGTGAGTCCACACTGAAAGTGATCCATGCACCTGGCCTGATTGCAAGGTGGGCAGTGTTGCCGATGAGCTCCCTAAGAGATGCATGGGGCTGAGCTAGAAAGTTGCACATTAACCCTGAAAACAGGTGGCATGGGTCTTGGGAACAAAACCATTGCCACTGGAGAACCAGAGACGGAAGGAGGACGTGGGGGAGGGCACCAAGCATGAAACACTATCTGGCAGTGGTGTACAGGTGAGCCATAGGCTGAGACTCCTGGGTAAGAGCTCAAACCTGTCTCTCAGATGACTTTTGGGGAGTCTGAGGAAAATATATATTTACTGAGAAGCTCCCCAGGCCCCTGGGGTTCTTAGGAGAAAGACACCCGCTAGCTCATCGGCTTCCCATTGGCCACTGCGGCTCTCTACCTGGCATCCTCCAGGGGTTAGTTGGCAAGGGAATAGAAAGTGTTGCAGCTGCACAATGACTTTCCTGGGGAAGGATATTTCAGGGAAATTGTTTGCAGTCCCTAAATTCTGACTCTGGTCAGTAGATTATTTTCAGCAATAGGGTGACAAACCTCACCTTGTTGAGAGGAATTCCATAGATTTCCATGGGTAGAAAATTAGAGACACTAGGGAAAATTACAGATATGAATGTTTGTTACACAAAAAAATTTAGTTCTAGTGGTAAATTAATGGCCCAGGGATAAACTGCCCCCAGAAATACTGTTTTGACTGCCAAAATTTTCCATCTCTGCAGAAGCGGCATGCACCCTCCAGTTCGGCTTTCACAATGTCAATTCACAATGACGAATTCAACAATTCACCATTTCCTGCTGTAGGCATTGTAGGTATTTGAGCCTGTTCCCTTTGTGATTGTACTCCAATTCCCTTTTTTTAATTGATGAGGACACTGAGACCCAGAGAGTTAGCCGCCGAGAGATGCTTTTTCTTCAGGGTCCCTGCCATCACGACATGTCCCTTCCTCTACAGTAAATAAAGACCTGAATTGTCTCTTCTAGTAATACAAGGTTTCAAGTTCTTTATTAAGAATTGAGTCCTTTTCTGCCTAGAAATTCTGACAGCACCTTTCCCTCCCTTGCATCGGCTTGGAACGGCTTTGTTCCTTTGTAGACCGAGTCCAAAGTACATGTTCCAGTCCTGAATAAACTCCTCCATTTGGGTCCTTCTGACCTTTCCCAGCATTCATCAAATTCTGCTGGGTTGTAAGAAAGGTAATAGTGCCTTTTCTCTCTTCTTTTATCACAATGCATCACCCGATCCCCAATTCAAGTCTACTGCCTTGGAGAGGATCGTGAAGAATTGTTTTCCTTTTGTCAAATCTCAACTGGAGCCAGTACTGTTATTCAAGCATAGGTCTGAGACTTAACTGGTTTCATTTCTAGTATCACCTGTTAAATGCCTCTCTTGGCAACTGAGTTACTGCTAACTTGTTAATTAGGCAGGCTTTACCTTGGTACTCTTTACCATCCCCAATTGAAGGGTACACGGATCATCAGTTATAGAGATGGACTTCCTTCAAGGCAATGAGCATGTCTCTATCAGCTCTAGGGGCTGTTTGCTTTAAGCTGCTTTCAGACAAGGGCAGGAAATTTTCTTGGGTTTCTGCTCTCACAGCATCCCTTTCATGGGTGCCTCCATTATTTGATCAAAAAACAAATCTTTGATGTATTTTGTTGAACAGATGAGTGAATAACTAAATGAATAAATGAATGAATAAGAACATGGGTGAATGCATGACTGGAAAAAAAACAGTAGACAATGTAGGACAAGACCATAATAAATAAGTTGCATTATTCAAACTTTTAATTCTATAGTCCTATAGTTTAGAGAAGAAAGCAGCCAAGCATTGCTTAGTGTAGTCAAAGAGTTTCAGTGCTGTAAGAAAACTTAGAATTGAATTAATTATCTCCCTCATTTACAGTTGAAGAAACAGAAGTTCCAGAACATGATGTCGCCTGTCTTTTTCATGTTGCATGCCTTTTTCTAAGTCATTCAGCTAAGAGCGGAGATGAGAAAAGAACCCAGGTCTCTGACTCCCAGGCCAACAAGCCATCCATCCTGCAACTCTGTTTTTAAAGGCCTTGTTTCTTTCTGTTTCCTAATGCACATGCCAATCTTCGAAGGATAATGCACTTTTTTTATATTCATTTTATTGAGATATATTCACATACCACGCAGTCATACAAAACAAATCATACATTCAATTGTTCACAGTACCATTACATAGTTGTACATTCATCACCTAAATCAATTCCTGACACCTTCATTAGCACACACACAAAAATAACAAGAATAATAATTAAAGTGAAAAAGAGCAATTAAAGTAAAAAAAAAAACACTGGGTGCCTTTGTTTGTTTTTTTCCCTCCCCCATTTTTCTACTCATCCATCCATAAACGAGACAAAAGGGAGTGTGGTCCTCATGGCTTTCCCAATCCCATTGTCACCCCTCATAAGCTACATTTTTATACAATCGTCTTCAAGATTCATGGGTTCTGGGTTGTAGCTTGATAGTTTCAGGAATCTACCACCAGCTACCCCAATTCATTAGAAACTAAAAAGGGTTGTCTATATTGTGCGTAAGAGTGCCCACCAGAGTGACCTCTCGGCTCCTTTTGGAATCTCTCTGCCACTGAAGCTTATTTCATTTCCTTTCACATCCCCCTTTTGGTCAAGAAGATGTTCTCCATCCCACGATGCCAGGTCTACATTCCTCCCCAGGAGTCATATTCCACTTTGCCAGGGAGATTCATTCCCTTGGGTGTCTGATCCCAGTAGGGGGGAGGGCAGTAGATAATGCACTTTTTAAACAAAAATTTTGCCTGATCCTATATTCTTGGGGAATAGTCAATAAATACACTTTTCTCTAAAACACACAGAAAAATGATTGCCTATCAAGCTGGTTTGGCACCAGGAAAAAAGGTTTGCATTAGGCCTAATGGTCAATAGCCAGGGGTCACTAAAAAAATCTGTAATCTTGACCTAAACACCTATGTTCTTCCTCAAGGAAAAAAAAAAATTTAAAGAGTGCTTAAACCAAAGGACAGGTAGCAAAATAGCAGCAGATAAACAGCAGAGAAAAGTGATGTGACTTGAGTTGTGTGTGTCCC
This sequence comes from Choloepus didactylus, assembly GCF_015220235.1. Lineage (NCBI taxonomy): Eukaryota > Metazoa > Chordata > Mammalia > Pilosa > Megalonychidae > Choloepus > Choloepus didactylus. The sequence goes on along the minus strand of NC_051312.1, from coordinate 147,061,862 downwards.
CGAGGCTGAGGGATAGTTAAACAGGGAAAGGTGATGGGCACTTTGACAGATCAGGAAGGGAAGTTAGAGTTCTCGAGGACATCTATCCCACTGATTGCTGGGGTTGAGTCCTCTCTGCTGCCCACCAGCTCCAAAAGGGCCACTGTGCACTTTGAGCCCTTCAGTCTGGCCCAGGTGGATTCCAGCAGACCCTTCACAAGGGCTGACAGCTTGACAGACAGATGGTTCAAAGATTGACAGCCCTGACTCCCACCCTGCCATCTGGCTGGTCACCCATCAGCACTTTAAGAAAAGAGTCTGAGTGTCTCTTGGAGGAAATAAAGAAAAGAAAAGAAGGAAGAACATGCTTCATTAAAACAGATGCCCCAGAATAGGCTCTGGTTTAAGCTCTGCCTTTCTTTCCCATTAATGTCAATTAGAGTTGGGTTAGAAGAATGAAGACACATAGGAGGCACTCAAACATTTGTTGAATGGATGAATGAATAAACATTCCCATGACGGTCATCCGTGAACCACTCCTGGAAACTCGAATTCATCATCTTACAGTCTCCCCAGACCTGATTGGAATTTCACGCCCCTGAGTTACCATGTTGTCTACACATTGTCTATGGTAGTTGCCGTTCTGATTTATTATTGTTATTTTTACCTTAGTAATGAGCTCTTTGGTGCAGTACCTGCGTTTGATTCATCTCTACATCATTCATTTGACACACCCTTATTGAACGTTAACTCTGTTCTAAGGGTTTTAGAGAATAAAGCAATAAATCAGTTATACGCTTCCTCCAGTGTGGATGTTGGCCGGGGGATGGTCGGAGAGCCTGGATTGAAAGGTATCAGCAGTGGGAGAAGTGGATGCGAAGAAGATAATCATATTAAGAGTTCATGTTTATTGAGTACTTACTGTGTAACAAGCACCTTACTTAAAGGCTCTACAAGCATTATCTCAATCCTCACAAATAAATTCATTTCATAAATTATACACATTTTATTGATGAAGAAACCAAATTAGACTGAGATCAATTAAGTAATTTTCCAAGCAAAAGAGCCAGGAAGACCTTTCTGATTCCAGAAAAATTCAGCCTCTCCTCCTCTCCATGAAACACACACATACACACACACAATGTTTTTGGCTGAATTTGTATTTTAGCAATAATAACATCTAAATTATTTGGCAAACAGTCTTACAGGTGTAACAGTTTTATTGAATAAACTGGATTGGATAGAGTGTAACCTGAAGAATAAATTTGATCTTTCTCCCATGGTCCCTACAAGATCACTTTGTGGATTAGTCTTCTCTATCCCTGGGATAAGCTTTCAGAAAATCTCAAAGCTTCTCAGGTCCTTTTTTTATCACAAGAGCTGTCTTGGTTCAGTAATGAAAACATCCAACCCACTGAAATCATCAAAACTCCAAAACTTCATTCAACTGAAGGACCCTTCTCTGGCCTGGTCTGGACGCCTTTAGGTTTGGAAGCCTGAAGTGGGGCAGCGGGTGTGGACGGCTTCTTCTCAATGTCCCACCTTGCTTTCCCTTCCTACACCTGCCTCCTGCCCAGGATGAGAAAGAATTAGAAGGAAAGGCACAGTTTTTCTTGGAAAGTACAACTGTAATCTAAAGATGGGCACCCTCTGGTTAGCTAGCCTTTATGCTGTGTTTTGTTTTGTTTATTTATTGTATTTTGTTTTTAAAACCCTCTTGCTTGAACTTCTGATTAAATCTCTCTTGATAAGTAAAAGCCCCTCCTCCCAGGATCACCTTTGACTCCCCTTCTCCAGAGACCCAGCCCATCCAACTCTCACTGTGGGGGATTTCCCCCCACCAGGCAAAATCCCCTCTAAAACATCCCCATACCAGTGCCCCCTGTGGAGCCACCATCAGGGTCCTGGGGAACACCCACCTTTTATTCGGAGAAGAGCAGGCCATTCCAAGAACCATCAACTCCAGCCACAGCCATAGCCTTCATTGGGCAGGCAATACACACCAGTCTCCAGGTTTCCCAAGCTCCAGAGGGCCCCTGATACATCTGCCTTGAGATAAAAAGAAAGAGAAATGCCTCAGTACTCCAAAAACTTCTTCCAAGGAACCCATCTCTCCCAGCATCTCCAACCTAAACTGCTCCTATGGGCTGCATGTGGGTGATCCCTAACTCTGAAAGAAGCAGTTTCAGAAACCCTTAGAAGGTCCTGCGTAATTGGCTCAGCACTCCTTTCTGGAGGCAGAGGTGCTTGGCTCTTTCTATATGGTTCTCAACCTAGCAGGCTTTAGGGGAAATTGTGACAGAGGAGTCACATGTTACCATCCTGTTCCACATCGGTATGTGAGACACTCTCTACTCCCTGTCACACATATCAACTACTAGCAACAAAGTCTCACACCAGAAGTAAGTATTCTGGGTAGCTATGGGCACACTTCTTTCATTATCTTTTTTCCAATTCTCAACATTCCTTCCCTACCAATTTTTCTATGGTGGCAAAGATCCTGTGGCCCCTGACTCAGGCTCATCTACCTGGTTGGGTAAGGTAGAGGTCACCTATTTTCCGGTTCTAGAATCTAGAAGTTGGAGAGATGTGGGACAACAATATGAACCAGAATCTTGGGTTAGAAGGTCAATATGACTGGCAGGGAAGGTTTGCAGGGATAATTTTATGACTATAATAGCTCACTTTTATCAAATATTTATTATCTGCCAGACATTGCTCTGAGCACTCTACATGCATTAACTTCTTTAACCCCACAACAACTCTAGGAGGTCTTTACACCTAGCTCTGTTTTGTAGATGAAGACACTGAGGCACAAAGAACTGGCCTAATTTGCTCAAAGCCACCATGATAGTGAGTGGCCAGCAGGCAGCCTGGTTCCAGAGCCTACACTTGTCTGCCTCTCTACATAAAGGGCACCTCTTATGCCAGAAGGAATCTCAGATTATCCTCCACAGGGGTTGGCAAACCACAGCCTGTTTTGGTACAGGCCAGGAACTAAGAATGCTTCTTGTATTTTTAAAGAGTTGTTAAAAAAAAAAAAACAGAATATTCAACAGAGCAACATAGGCTTTATGAAGCCTTAAATACTTACCTCTGTCCCTTGACACAAAATTTGCCAACCCATGGCTGAGCCACGGGTCTCAGCTGTATAATCTGAGTCCATCCTCAGGCTCTGCAAGGACCTCAGAAGGCCACCTGGGGGGCAGCAGGAGTAGGGACTGCCAAGCTGTCAATTCTTTGAGTTTTCCCCTCAAAATCCCCTCAATAGAATAGTTGCACATTAAAAAAAAAAAAAAAAGAAAAAAAAAATTCTGCATTGATACTTTGTTTCACAAGGATTCTACAACCACTGGAGTAGGTTAAGGGGGACCATCGCAGGTCTCTGATTGGGGGCCTGGAAGGAATAGAAGCTTCAGCAGTGTTCAGGACCAAACAGAGAAGGAGAAATGCAAAAAGAGAAAAAGAGTCAAGAAACTGTTTTAATTATCCCAGCACAAGAACATGAGGGAGGGTACAAGGGTGACAGAAAGGGAAAATGCTGGGAATGTCACAGAGGAAGAACCGGTAGGGCTTCATAAATTGCCACACATGAGGGTGATGGAAATCTCAGGGATGATGCCAAGATCTTAAACATGAGTGTTTGGAAGAAAAGGATTCTATTGACAGAGGGAGCTAATATTAGAAGGAAAACCTGGCTGGGATGAAAGGATGTGGGACCAAATTTCCTATGTGAGTTTCCTTTTGGAGCCTCAGAAAAGAACTTCCATTGTCCAACCTGAGGATAGAAGGAAGACAAAGCCAAGGTCCACAGACTAAGCTATGACATTTGAAACACAACCAGCATGTGGCAGTTAGCTGACAGTGTGGGACTGAGATGGCTGGCCGTGAGCACTTCCCTTTAAATTCTGCTCTCAAATTGCAAACCTGGTATTCATGCTTTCTAGCGATTTTTCATCCTTCCTTTTCTGTTTTAAGAGATATTTGATCAACAGATAATAACAAGAGAATCAGATGTTTAATCTGCATAGTTGATATTTTATTCAGTGTGTTTTTATGTCTACCCAGTCCCCATAGACAGAGAGGCTTAGAACTTTCTTTTGCAGTTCCAGTCCCTGGTACCGGATTCGACTTCTGGGAAAGAATACGAACCTTCAGCCAGAAGACTTCAATTCTCTTTAAGTTCCGTGCCTGTGTCAACAGGGGTGCTATCACAAGAGACTTTATTACATCTTCCCTCAACTGTTGGCAAGTTCTGAGTCTTAAAGAAAACTGTTTTGCAGTGCAAAGATTAGAGTGCTCCACAGAATGCTGAAAAGGAAAAGAGAAAAAAACCTAAGTCATCAAGAAAACTTTTTAAAAACCCTCTCTGCATACACTTATCTGAAGAGCCCGTATTATGCACTTGGAATTTACTTTAATTATTAACATTGAAAGAAAAATTTTCTGTCTAAGAATAATAAGGTCAAAAGGTAAATAGTCACCAGGCTTCGGGTACCTTTTGCTTCAGGACTGTCTTAATAACAATAGCAGCCACACAGCCATTTGAAGGGGCTGTTGATGTTGTTTGTTTTGTTTTGTTTTGTTTTTGTTTTACTCAATAATCACAGAGTGCTTTATAAGGAAAAAAAAACTATAAAGCTCCTACACAACTGGGGCAAACCGAGACACCAGTTTTTCTGGCCAGAAGTCATTCTGTTAATCTCAAAGAGTATCCCGCTGTCTACACTCAGCAACGACTAAGGCACTGGCTTCAAAATGAAGATGAAAAGAAGGGATGCATGTGTGGCAGCTTGCTAAAGGATGTGTATCTGAGACACGCCAAGGATGCCAAGGCCAGGAGGAGAGGGACTGATTGGTGACACCCAGAAGGGGGGAGAATGCAAAGGGCTGGTGAAAATGGCACAGAATCCAGTTGGATACATACATATAACTTTGCATGTCTTGTAAATGGCATTAAGTGTTTTCCCTGAAGCAGTTTCCATCATCAGTGAGCTCTAATTCCAAACCAAAGACCACACCAGCCCTCCCTCTCCATGGGTAATTGAATCACCTGATAGTTTTGGGCCATTCTCACTTCTTCGCATTTACACTACAGGGCAGCTGGAAGTAGACTTTCTGGTGTGAAACAATTGCTCAGAAGTCAGGAAAGCAATTACCGGTAATGCTGACCATTATTTTAAGTGATGGGGTATTTTTCCATCTAGCTCATATTTTTCCAGATTTTCTTGCACTCCATTTTCACCTAAACTGTCCTTCACCTTGTTACTCTTTGCTGAAAAGTTTCTTTTAAACTGTAGTCTCATGACCTTGTCTCTGCCAATTAGATTCTGTCTCTGTCTCCAGGAGTAAACTACGTAGGAGAAGATGACATTTATGCTCCTATATCCCTGCAGGTGGCCAAGAGACCAATCACTAGAAATACTGGACACCACCTGTTTGGTTCAGTTGGGAGACATGCTACATTCACACACACACACACACACACACACACACAACATACTTTGGACTTTCCTTTTGTTCAGTGATTATGAATTATCTTGAAGGTGACAGAAGAATGGAGAAGAAAACATAAACTATGGATAACACTGAGCATTTGTTCACTAATTCCTTCACTGAACAATTTTTATTGCACTTGTAAACTCAGAATACTCACTTGTACAAACCCTGTTCCATTGTAATGCACTTGATTCTACACAGAGTTCAGCAGAAGCAATTAACTAATCAATTCAGTCCTTATCAATCGACAATCTACGCAAACCAAACTCGATATTCTCTCTTTTTTTCCCTGACTATTTTGTCTTAGTTTTTAGATAAATGCAGCAAAGAATCTTAGGCCAGCTCTTCTAATATGCATTTAGCCCCACTTCAGGCTTCTTATTCTGAAGTAGATGGCACCATTTAATTAGTGCCATCATTATCACCAGCATTGTCTTCAATAAATATTTATGGAACAAGCACAGGGCATCTTGTACTGAACCAAAATCCTTAAGGATTTTATAACTCAGGATGTATAGTCCCTGCTGTCTAGAAGCTTACAGACGTCCATGTTAAACAGATTAGCTAAGTAATGTCAGGGAATTGTTAAGAAGCTACAGAGCTGACCAAACCTGAGGGAAAAAAATGCTTTTATGTATCATTGGTTATTTTTGATTTATGGAGAATATACTCTCTTCTCCTCTAATAACAAGCAAGGAAATAGCTATTTTCTGTTTCTGCCCATAGGGATTTCTGCATACAAAAAAAATCAAACAAAACTAAACTTTCCAACTTCACGCTTTCCCAAGGGAATCTTCTTTTATTAGAAATAGTTACTTCAAAGGTTTGAATAAATGCGGGTTTTAAAAAAATACTGGAAGCAATTTACATTTTTGCATGTGCATTCGGTAAGCGATTCTGATCAGACTCATCTTGCCAGCGTGCTGGGAAAGTGTGAAACTTGATGGCAAAGCAACATCAACCAATTAATGACAGGAATTGGCTGGGTTTTCAATCCCCCCAAATAAACTTTAGATCCGATGAATTTCTGACTTGAACTCAAGCAATGAGAGTAGGAGTTTGTATTTATTTGGAACCTCTTCTCCATCCACATCAGTCTTTTAAAGACATATGAGTTTCTGAAAAATGCTATTTACAACAATAATAACCTGCCATTTTCTGTAGAATATATCAAAGTTTACAAAATGCTTTAAATGCTTTCTCACCCAATATTTTACTTACGTCCTCTTTAAACAATTTTCAGAGTTTGATCTTGTTTTCTTTTTCATTTTATCATCAGAAAATGAAAGATCAGACTCAAGAATTGCACAGCTAAAGCCTGGAACAACAGGATCTTGAAGCCAGATTTTATTTTAATATATTGGAATCTATCTTAAGCTGTTCGGGCCCAAGCTGTTCAGATTATTTTATATCAAGCAATATGGAGAGAATGATGGTGGTAAAAGGAACCCAAATTACCCAGAATGACGGTATATGCATGACAAGGATTTAGATTAATAGTGACATTTTTAACCCCATAGTGCTAAGAAGACTTATACCAATAAAAGACTTAAATTGCTAACTAGTTCTGTCTTCCTGACCATTAAAACCACATAATGAGAATAAACCAGCAAAAATCTGAGACTGCTCATATTCAGAGCTGGTCATCACAGGTACTCTTTGGACAGCTATGCTAGTTATTAAAGACTAACATCCTTTAGGGGTAGGGTGTATTTGGGCAATGACAGTTGTTACAGTGACAATAGCACATGTGGATACATAGCAAATGCTTACTATAAGCCTGACTCCGAGCTAAGTAGTTTCTCATGTTTTAGCTCATAAGATCCTTACAACATCATTCCGTGGTTCACATCAGCCGATTTTTTTAGTTCCATTTTTTTAAATTGTTATTTTTTGTTTTTAACACCTTTAATAAATTGTTACATTTGTGATGATGTTCTGTAATTCACACAGGCTGTAACTATAAGGACGTACAACAAGGAAAAACAGAAGCCATATCTATATTTAGATGGAGAGGAGTAACAGATATTTTATACTTGGGGCAATTATAATCTATTGTATAGCTATTGTAGGAGTTTTTTTTTTTTTAATCTGCTTATCTTCTGTTCAGGCTTTATTTGCCTTTGACAAGACCTTTTTCTTAGCATAGTCATGCATGACACGCAGCGGAATGCCAGTGAAACATGGCTAGCTCTCAGTCCCCAAAATCCTTAGGAAATCATGAATTCCCCACAGGGACTCGAGTCATTGATTTCCTCCTGGGAACTGCCTTTGGAAAGAATGATCTCAGAGGAATTTAGAAGAAGCATTAGCTCTGTCAGTAAGCCCAGAGGGAAAAAGTAGAGACAAATTCTACTCTCAATTCAATTCAATTCAGCATTTATTGAGCCTAACACTGTCTTCAGGATATAAAAGTAGAAGACTGTCTTTGACCTCAAGGAGCTTGTCATCTTAGGGTGGGAGGAAGGGAGGCTGGTTCCTGGGGAAGGTACTAGACCCCTTTGAGGCTGATTCTTAAGGAGTGCACAAATAATCCCTACCTCCAAACTGTCAGGTTTAGATAAGATAATGCATATAAGACGCCAAGCATCTGATGAGAAAAACTAAGGGTGGCCATCATTAGAAAGCAATTAAATATTGTTGCTCTACTAACTGAATTGTTATATAAACAAAAATTCTGCCCTATCCACGAGGCTCCAGATTAGTTGCTCATGTGGTGATTTGAATATGTGTTTGGTGATAAACTAACAAACAGATGTGTCTAAACTGATGGCAGGTGATGTGTGCACTGAGAACAAATGGGACATATTCTGAAGCATTTTGGATATATCTCAACAGCATCCACTGATATTGTCCAGCTGTTCTCTGGAATGGCCTTCCTCCATCCTGCTCACAATTGTTTATCAGCTTCCCCTTGTCTTCAAGGTTTGTTTAGCACTGCAAACCCCAATAACCATAGCACAATGGTCCTTTAACACTCTCCTGCTTTTCCTAGCACATCACCATCTTCTCTCTTCTTTTCTTTTCCTCTTCCTTCCTTCCTTCCCTCCCTCCTTCCTTCCTTCTTTTCATTTCCTTTCCTTTTCTAGAAGGGCGTGGATTTATTCTTTCCTTCATAGCTGTTTAACTCTCCGTTTTATTGTGCTTGCACATGAATCAAATGTCCTAATAAATAAAGCTAATAAGACATGAAGTTGAGGAGAGCAAAGAGGGCCTGGCAAGCTGGGGCAGTGAGTTGGAAAACAGACCTGAGTGCCAATTAAGAAGGATTATTTTGAAGAGGAAAGAAATAAAAACTCACTTTCTACCAATGAGTGCAAAGTGAGTCTGCAGACCAGCAAATACTAATTAGACTTACTTTATTTTCCTGAGTTGGAAAATACTACTTGTATATATATCTAAACTTCACACATACATACAACATAATTGTATCAGCCGTAAGGAGGCTTGCCTCTAAGCATTGTGGGGAAATGTGCATAAGGAGACACACAGGTATGTCTAAATATCTGAAACATGAAATTAAAAAGTAAACTACTCATTAAAATCTGTCCTATTCTCTTACCCTAACAACCATATTCCACAGTGCCTCTGAGTTCCACATTTCAACCTGGAAGCCCAGGGACAATGACCTCTAGCTTTTACTCCTTCTCTTCCCACCTCTTGTCCAGATTCACAGCACAAAGAGCCTCACTGACAAACCGGTGGACCCCCAGCCTGTACGCCCAAGCTCCATCCATACCCCCTACAGCAGCCTCCCCTCTGTCATGCTCGGTCCTAGTGGTGTGCACATAAGTACACCAACGTCCTCAGAACAACAGGGAAATAGACCAGGGAAGAGGCCATTTCAGGTGCAGTGAATTCTGGGGCAGAGAATCCTGAGTCCTGGGTACCAGGGAGTGACGTGGGTGACGGGTGCAGGCTCTGGGTATGCACGTGACCTTGGCCCCATGGACTCCTTACCCCACATGGAGAGGTAGGGCTCTCTACTCCTTAGAATGTGGTCTGTGGATTAGCAGTATCCACACCACCAGCAAGCTTGCCAAAATGAAGACGCTCAGGTCATCCCAGACTTATGGATTCAGAATTTGCATTTTACCAAGATCCAGAGAAGAATCAGATACCTGTTGAACACTAAAGAAATGCTGCTCTGAAATTTATATCCAACAGAGTGTTCCTTTGCCAGACAAGTCCCAAAACCCAGAGATAGCAACCTCTTTAAGATCAACTGTCAGATGCAGACCCCTTCCCCATACTGCTGACACCCCCTTTCAATATGAAGACATTAGGGTGCTCACTGAATAGACACTGCTGAAGATGGAGAAAGAGACTAAGTGAGAGGAAGGAGTAGCAACAAACAAGATAAGATTTAACAAAGGTCTATGAATACTGAAACTTTATATAATTATATATATTTTTGGATGCTGGGGTGTTGGAATGGCTGGAAGGAGGTTAATGACATGGTGGAACTGAAGCCTATAACATCCTTTGGGATTTGCTCTTTAGGTGCTCATTGAATTGTGCCTTGAAGGTCTTCACCTTTCTGTATATACCTTGTATTGCACAATAAGGAAAGAAAAGAGACTGTGGAACTGTAACCCATAACAATTTTTGAAATTACCTATATGACTGCTTGTTGAGCTGTACGAGAGATGACACCTTTCTGTATGTATGTTATATTTTACAAGAGTGCAAATGGCTGAAGTTGTGTAACTGTGAAATTTGCTCTCTATTTGTGAAATTGCACTTTGAAAGTTATCATTGTTACGTATATGTGTTAAAGTTCACAATAAAAAAATAATAATACAGAGAGATAAAAAAAAAAAGAAAGAAAGAAAAAGAAAAGAAAAGAAATGCTGATCTGAAGTGTAGAGTCCAAAACAGGCCTATCTTATCCAGATATAAGGGCAGCACTGGCCACAAACAACATGTACCTCTCTGCCCTTCTTTCCCCACCCCCAAAACATACATGGAGCATAAAATCAATTATTGTGTGACCACCCCAACACTGGATGGTAGCTAATGATAAATCTGACACCAGATGTAAGTCATTCAGCTACGAATGAGTTTACCAGTTATTTCAAATCCATTCTCTGGCCCCTTGAGTGGATGTTGGACAGCCTCAGAGATCATCACAAGAAACACAACCACAAAATCCAAAAGTATGTCTTGCTATGATTTTTGTGGCCCCAATGCAAAGTAGGTTCAAAAAATGACAAGGTAATCAGAGTGTTTAAATGGGAAGTCAATTCCTGGGAGTCCATAATGGTTTGCCAATGCAGGCTTAACTCTTCTCTATTTTAATTCCTTTTGGTAGATACAGGTAGAGAGAGGACTACTTTATTCCAAAATATCCTTGAGTTACAGTCCCTGGACTCCAGTTACAGAAAGCATTACAGCATTGATCAGGGCTGTGATTCTGGGCTAAAGGGTGTCTATTATTGGAGGAACCTGCTGCTAGGCAACATAAAAAGTGCTACAGGGGCTTTAAAAGGATATTATGAGGCTCTAAGATCTGAAACAGTCCCCTGACTCTCATGCCTCTGACACACGGATGCCCAGAAAAGGAAAGATAGAACAGGGCAAACGCCCTGTGAGGAAATGAAGACCCTCACTCAGAAGACTCCGTAATGCAGAGAAGTTTCTTCCAACCTATTGAGCACTTGAAGCTCGAGTTTTCAGGAGGATCAAAAGGAATTGACCTCAGGTCCTAGAAAATTATCTTCTTCAGCAGGGGATAATTCCTCGGATTTAGGTAAGACCGAAAGGCTACGTGTGGTATTTCACCATTATGACCTTTTACAAGAACTTTATTTAGACCTGTTCCCCAAAGTACAGCATTTGTCGTCTGCATTTTCCAGTCATAACCAAATATGGGCATTTGGAAGGTGGAGATTTTATTTTGATTTTTAGAGGAGGAAAATGAATTCCAGAAAGTCCATTTTTAGGAAAATGACAAATTATTAGATTAAAGTCCTTACTAATAGAACAGGTTGACAAGCCTCAAAGTGGAAAGCATAGGAATTATCAAAATCCTTTATAATTCAACTCAAATGTGCACCAGAATGACTGCTTTATAATCCCAGCAACTAGAACCATGGTTCTCAAGACATCAGCCCAGTCAGCAGCAGCAGCAGTTGGAAATTTGTCAGCAACTCAGATTCTCAGACCCCATTGCATACGAACAGAATCAGGAACTCTGGGGGCACAGCCCAGCCATCTGTGTTTGAATAAGCCTTTGATATAATTATGATGCGCAAGAAATTTAAGAACCACTGCACTAGATCAGTGGTTCTCAATCCTGGATGCTCATTAGAATTATCTGGGGGAAGACTTGAAAAACACCAATGCAGAGCACATTAGGGCAATTAAAACACAATCCATGGGGGCAATGCTCAGGTGTCTCAGTATTTTTCAAGCACCCCATGTGGTTCTAATGCAAAGCCAGTGGTTGAGAACCCCTATGCTCAATAATGATTTAAAAAATTCTCATTTTAGCTGTCATTTACTTCTAAGCAAACTTTCATTGTGAATGGGGAGGCCATTTAAAAGAGGGGCATGCTATGCCACCAAGATAAGGTTTGGGAGTGAACCCAGGTTATGGGATATAACCTCCCTCAAAAATCCTGTGTCCCAGGCTGTCCTGAGCTTCATTTGCACAGCCACAATTATTTCAACCATGGTTAAAAATGAGACAAGAATTAAATTAGCTTGCGATCTTTTTGCATGTTTCTGGAGAACATGTCACCTGTCACTCGGAATGAGATGTGCTTCTCCCTCTCTCAGGATGCGGTATAATGAGGTCCCTCTCTGAGCTCTGAATGCAGGAATGTATTTATGGCACAAAGGGAGATTTATGTATTTTCTAAAAATCCTGGCAGCCAATAATAGCTTTGACTGACTCTCCAGGGCTCCAAATGCAACTAGATCGTATTTGGATATAAATCTGAATGCATTGTAATCTTAGTCTTGTTTCCCTCCCTTAAAGGCCAGATCAGGCAAAGGTGTTTGGAGGCGGATGTGTATTCAACTTACTGATAAAATGCATAAAAATAAAATGCTAAGCTGGGGCAGGCCATTTCAGTATACTCTCCACAAAATTCTTAGAAATATCATGTCCCATCTTGGTGGGCTATACTCGTGAATTCTGGGAAAACAAGAACTATACCCAACAGCATCTTGGTGGGTTACATATTTTTTTTTTCTGAATGTCATAGAAGGTCATAGGAAAGTATATTCAGTAGAGGACCTGCCCCAGGGAAGGGAGAAATTCCAAAATAGTGTTTCCTCTCACCTCCATCATTTCATCATTCAAAAATGGGAGCAGAACTTCCACCCTCTAAGCCAATGTCTGCAATAGAAAGGATGAGCCTAGCTCTCAAGAAGACTGGGGGTGAGGCATGCACGGCAACTGTTAAATATTATAAGCGGTTAAAAAGAGTTGACACCAGGCAACATATAAGAACGCGCTAATTAAGCAGCACAATCACTTAGTCATTCAGAGATGGGCTGTGTGCTGTGAATTGAAAGGAGAAAGTGGAAGTGGAGCTGTATCCTATGAGGTTCCAGGACTTCCCAAAGATCTAGTAACAAACTGCCAGAAACTAGACGACTTAAGACAACAGAAATGTATTGTCTCACAGTTCTGGAGGCTGGAATTCAGAAATCAAGGTGTTGGCAGGAATCCTTCCCTGCCTCCTCTAGCTTGTTGGCCATACTTGGCCCTCCTTGGCTTCAGCACTTCAATCTCTGACTGTCGCCTGGCCTTCTCCACTTTGTCTCTGTGTCCACATTTCCTCTTTTGATGAGGACTCCGGTCATGTTAGATGAGGGTCCACTGTAATCCAGTTTGGCCTTGTTTTAACTAATCGCATCTTCAAAAACCCTATTTCCAAATAAGGTCACAGGCTGAAATAATAGGGGATAGGACTTCAACATATCTTTTGGGGGGACACAAATCACTCCATAATAGAGACCTTGTCCCTACCGCAGGCCAGAGCCTTCTTTGAAATTATTTGTTCTCAAACTAAGCATCCTCCAGCACTGGCTGTTCTGACACATTGCATTCATCACCCGTCAGCTGGAACCATCTGGAGGTTCACGACCTCACACAGAAGGAGGACATCGGCAGAGGACCAAATCCGTGGAAGCTGGGGGACAGAAACCCTGGCCAAGGGTGACAGTCAGTACTGCCATAAATTCCCATCCTCCCAGATGGTGACCTATATTAGTTTTGGTCACTGCCACTTGGGAACTAGATTTTAAAAAAAAAGTATCTGTCCTGTAGTACTGAACCAAGAGTAGCACAAATGCCCTGAAGACATTTCTTCCAACTAAATTGCATGCATTTATTTTTCACCATGGGGGTCAGAATTGGAAAGCTAACAGGCTCCAGAGGGACGGTGCATGCTAATTCCACTCATGGTAAAGGTCCTTTCAAATGCCACTCGTGCCCCGAGCAGTGATGAGTTTGCAAGTTGCCAGGCTCACATAGGTTGTGCGGGCTCCCGTTGGACCCCATTAGGCGGCCTATAGATAGAAGGCTGCTGCACAGCCGCACAGGCACACACACCATTCAAAAGTTTTTAAAAATTACTCAGCAATTACACAGATTTCCCAGCTCTAGCAACAAGGCTAATGGCAGCCCATTTGCAATTGAGTACAGTAGATTAGTGTGGCACAAAGAAAGCTAAACTGTTTAGCATCAGGCTCAAAGCTCCCATACAAATTACATTCAACTGTGATTCATAGAAAATGATGGGGAAGGGTTTTGTTTTATGCCACACAAGCTGGGTGCCACGCTCATCCATTGTGGATGCAGCCACGCTCAACCCCCACCTGCATACATTGCAAGCTACACATATGCTCTCCGAAGCAGCCAATGGAATTCACACATTCTTAAACAAGAAGTACCTGTAAGGAAGCATAGACATTTACAGCTAGAGGCAAGCTGTTTGCCCGCTTCCCATTTTACAGGTAGGGAAACTGAGATATCCAAATTTATGTGTGAAACCTCTGTGCACGCACACATACATATTCACAGGTGACACACTGTCCCAGTTTGCCTTGGATTATCCCAGTTTAGTACTGAAGACCCCACATGCTGGGAATTCCTTAAGTCCCAAGCAAACTGGGATGGTTGGTCACCCAGACACACTCCTGTAATGAAAACGATTTGATCTACCAAAGCCAAAAAGGCTGAGAGTTGTTAGAGCTTCTTCTGAAACAGTATTACACCAAATGCTCTTCATGGGAAACTGAACCCAATTACTCAGGTTGGGTTGCTTTGAGAGCCAAAAGTGCAAAGCGTAGGCCTTACCTAGATTTCTACCTGTTCTTGCACCAGCCATGGCATCCTGCACTTTTCTTCCCTAGCACTGCTTGTAACTATTTATCGGCACAATTGCTTGCATATCTTCTCACCTGCTGCTGCAAGTGTCATGAGCGTAGGATTGGGGTTGCAGGTCTCTTTCACTGCTTCATGCCCAACACCCTGAACAATGCCTGATGCCTAAAGGGCAACTCATGAATATGTGTCAAATTGAATGAGGGGATTAAGAAGAAAAGTCTGTGGGACATCCAAGTGTGGTATAGACACCCCAGTAAAGCATTCTCTCTCTCTGTATAGGAAACCCAGAGAATAGGGGACAGCTCCTCCATGGGCAAAAACTGCCCCTCCCCACCCGGAAGCCCTGATCTCAGTCTTTGTTTCTGGTGAATCCTGCAACTTATTATAATAACAGGAGTAATAATAATAGTCACCATAGTAAGAATGTTAAGTGCTTTCCACACAGCAATGAAGTCTAAGGTAGAACCCTCATCCTGCCTGAGGGTAAAGCCATCATTCTTGCAGGAAAAGGATATTTGGGGCAGATAACTCCTCCCCACTGTTCTATCAGTCTCTGGAAGGGACTGGCTGGACTCATTTAAAAATAGTAAATCTATCACGAATCTGCTATAAAATGCATGGCATGCAAGCCCAGGCCTGCATCTGACTTTGGAGGCTGAGCTCTTTCTCATGCTGGGCCTGTGCTATCACCAGCATTGCCAAAGTCTGAAAAGACAGTGACCAGCTCAGAGGAGAGCTCAAGAAATGTTTGGGGTTGGAGTGGCAGAGTAAGAAAACATTACAGTTGCAGGAAGAAAACAAATGGGTGGTGACAGAGATTATGTCTCACTCACTTTGTGTCTCCAGTCCTCGTAACAATACAAATGGAGACTATTAGAGGAGATTTCAGTTCTAAACTCAACCATACCTTCCTGAAGGCAGGGGAAGGAAATTCCTTTCAACTCTCCAAGTGATGAATGCTGCTTCCTCACATATAGAAAAGAAAATGATCTGGCCACCCAGGTTCAGCAAATCAGCCAAAGTCTCACAGTATGATGTTTATTTCACATATGACACATCCTGTTTCCTCTACTTCTTCTACGAAAAACCTCAGCAGCCAGGGGCAGCCCATCCACTCTCCCTCCTCATCTGTTTAATTTCCTCCTGTAAGATCAGCTGCAGTTCAATTGAGAACTATGTAATTCGATAGATTCCCAGATATGTCTTGAATCAATTTTAATTCTATTTAAAGGACAGTCAATAGAATCATCTCTGGGGCTTTCTGAGATGAATTTCAACTTCCATCCACTGAACAAAGTAAGGGGAGAAATGCACTTCTCTTTAAAGATATAATGAGTTAGGTTTCCAAAGTGTTTCATGTCTGTCCGACTTCTCCATTTCAATGTGACTCGGGCTGAAACTAGGGAACTTATTTAGGAAAGCCAAATGGCAAAGGAGGCATGTGCATTTATGTGTAGAAAGCTCTGGACCAGCCATTGTCTTTTGAGTTTGCTAAAATAGAAATGGCTGTCACAGTCCTTCTCCTCAAGGGTTTCTCACCCTTTCCCTTCATTCATGCTATTCCCTCTTCCTTTCCTCACTTCCCCATAGGCTCCATTCTTCAAGATCCAGTTCAAAAGCCCCACCCACCCTGAAGCTTTCTCTTATCCTGCTCACTCCCCCTCATTGCCACGCCCTCTCTGGGAGGAGCCTCCACCTGCATAAACAAGTGAGGTGGCACTTATCAAGTTTGATCTCATCTTTTTTGCTATTACAGCTATTTGTCTTCCTTTCCTGTCCCAGCTGAAAAGTTCTTGTGGGCAGCGTTTATATATCTGCTTCATTTTAGTATCCTCCTGTATTAGTCAGATTTTTTGGTTGCTGGTTTGCTGGGATACTGCTATGTAACAAATATCTCCAAAGGTTCATTAGCTTTCAACAATAAACATTGATTCTCCTCACTTGCAGATTTGACAACCACCTGGGGCTACAGTTCTCGGGGCTAAATTCAGGTTTTCCCCACAGGTCTCTCAATCTGGGACCCAGGTTGAAGAAGCTAGCAACTCCCTAGCTAGCTACTGTGCAAAGAGCAGGAGAGCAAGAGGTCAGGCCAAGCCAGGCAAGTACATTTAAAGCCTCTATTCATGTCGCATCCACTCTCATGCCACTGCCAAAGCATGTCACAAGGCCAAGCCCAAAGTCAGTACAGGTTGCATATATACTCTGCCTCCTCTACTGGGAGGCTCTGCAAAGTCATGTGGATGCATAATCTGATCCCATTTCCATACCCCACAGTCTGCCAGCTTTCCATGGCACTTGAACAGGTTGCAGGGAAGTCCGGTGGTTTAAACCTGCAGCCCACTGCCTGTCCTTGACCCGGCATGATTCTGGAGGTCATTCAAGATTTCAACACTCAAACAAGTGGTCAGGGACAGGCAAGTGACTTTTTGTGTGATTTTTAGCACAGTGTATATACACAAATGAAAAAAAAAGGGATAGGAGGGAGAAAGCAGAGAGCCATTGCTGAAATCTGGTTGGAAAGCTTTGGGGGGGAAATACTCTATCTTAAGACACTGGTACTGGCAAGAATAATTGCCACTGGTCTTCATTAGTGGAATTCTGGTGATGAAACAGGATCTTTGTTTCTTAAGATTTTCATCCACTCCTGCTGCTTTTTCCCACCTGAGGTGCTAATCCTCTGTTGGCCACGTTCTAGCTCTCTCTGTGGCAAGAATCGCTGCAATATCCAAACACACAATTGTGGATTCAGGTGCTGAATGGCCAGCAGGTGTATCCAAAGCAGAAAAACAACTTAATCCCACTTCCTCTGGGACAATAAAAAATAAAAAGATGAAAAGGCAAACAGAGGCACTAAGGCTAGTCTTTCACATATGCCTGACTTAGCCAAGTTCAAAATGTTCTCCCTACATTAGCTCATGAACACTGTAGAGTAAGTCAGCTGGAGAGAAGTTTCACACACACAACTGCCCTTCCTCAAAGGAGGAGAACAGAGGCGCCCAGAAGAAGAAAGTCCCCTGTGGAGAGTCAACAGGAATTCAATGGTCAGGCAAAGTGTAGCAGGCCGTGATGCCGGCTCTCAGAGGCACCGTGCTTGTCCCCAGACCACACTCCATCAAGTGTTGTTATTAAAGCACTTTTTCTGCTATTGGATTTTATTCCCATCAGTGTTCAGATAGACTTTTAATTGCACAATAAAATCCGTTTGTCTGATGTGTGGTCCGAGCCTTCTAAATTGCATTTGCCCCCATTACCAAGTCTATCCCGGCCCTTAGTGCAAATTAGCAAGTTTCTACCAGGACAGGCTTCTGAGAGTTTTGATGAGACACAAGAATGGGTTTCTCTCCCCTCCTCCCCTCTCATGATATATGAGCAATTTATTTTACTCAAATTGCATTTTCAAGAAGCCCTCTTTTTTCCAGAGTCAGCATGTCTACTGTAAGTTATCCTTGAGAAAGAGAGACAGTGGTGGGGTGGTGGGGCTGGAGATAAACTGGGTGGAAACAGACATGTTTCCCTATCTACCACCTCAGATAAGTACAAAGACATTTTGGGCAAAGACGACTAAGTCACGGGCAGCCACAGTCCTCCCCAGCCAGGAACAATTATCAGAAGAGCATGACGTTGCTCAGGCTTTCCATCAGTTCACCTGATCTGATGTTATTGGAATAATTAGTGTATACTGAAGTGGAGCCTAGCCCAAATGAGTATTTAAACAGTGTGCCAGTTCCCTCGTCAGAAGCCCAAGTGAACATTTACTTCCCTATTATGCCTTAGAAATGAACTTTGACGGCACTAATAATAGCATCTCTTTAATACATAAAGTCAGGAGAACATATCCTCCAGTGACAACAGTATGGCATATTTGTCTTCCACTTAATTTGCCCTCACTGTGTATTATTAGGAGTTAACACTGTAGTTTTGTTTAATAACCAGCTTCACCGCCCATGGCTGACTCCAAACTGATCACTCAGGCCTGCTGATGAAAGTCCTAATTCATCCTTGTTAGAGCAATTAGAGGGAAATTGGATAACCGTGCCACTTCTGCAAAGGTCTACGTGCAGCTATAGCCTATCCCCCAAGAGGTTAAACAAACACTTGCTTCGGCTGCGAGTGAAATAGATACTTTCCCTGTAAGTGAGATGGGACCCAAATTAATGTACACTTCAAGAAGTTTTTAACTGGGAGCAGGAGATTGGCTCCTTGTCTCCACCTCGCTCTATTCCTCTTGCTGCACACAGCCAGGTTGGATGTTATCTGCCATTAGAAATCAATTATGCTTCTCTACTACGTGGCATATGGTGTTATGACATGAGCAACAGTGACACCTCAGCACACTGACTGCGGTTGCCTTTTCTTCTTGCCCTTGACTTTCGAGTGGTAATTTGTTGGTGGAAATCTTCTCAGAGGATTACGGCACAACCTGACTCAGACTGAAGACATTTGCCTGTTGGGAATGTGGCTATCCATAGCTCCGCTTCTGATTGGGGATATGGTGTTTCCTCTGTAAATGGATTTCTAACCAGATTGGGAAGGTTCCAGAGGGAGGGAGGGAGGGAGAGAGAGGACTGGGGAGACTAGGGGTGAGGGTGGGGGAGGAAGAAATGTAAAATTGTATGAGATGCAAGGTGAGATGTTTGTTAGTGTTATGGAAGAGTTGATTTGGACCCAGAGAACACAAAATGGACAAGAAGCAAGTGTCATCAAAGAATCTCCACGTTTTTAATCCCTAGGCCGAGAAGAACCTTTCTGTAAATTTTGCTGAGAACCATGAGTAGAAGTGAAATTCTTGGGTCTCAGTTTCCTTATCTACGAAATGAGGGCCCATGATCTTAAAGGTCACTGCTGACTCTGTAAGTTAGGAACACCTTTTGCTTCCAATAACAGAACAAACAGGTATCTTTCTATCACATCACAAGAAATCTAGAGATAAGTAGCTCTCGTCAGTGGCTCAGCAGGTCGAAGTAGCTAAGGCCATAATCTCCACAGTTCTTCTGGATTTGCTCTCATCTTCTCACCTGGTTGATGGACAGCCAGGTGGCTGCTGCCTTTCAGACATGAACCCTTTTGGTTCACTCATGCAAAGTACCTTTATCTTTGGAAGAAATGGGTGTCCTTCCAATGGATTTCCACCTACATCTCTTTTCCCTGTACTTGTCCACCAGTAGATACTAGAGAAGCTGGGGAATCGAGGGTTCAGCTTTCCAACCTCTAAAGAAAAAGAGGCAAAGCAGAAGGGTGTTGGGACTAGGTAGTGAGTCAGGCTACAGGATTTGCCACAGGCTTTCAAGCTTGACATGAGTGCCCTACCCAGGGTCACCTATTGCTTTACTTGTCTCAGATGCAAAATAGGAAGGTGGGTGGGCATTACCACTTCTCAGAATACTCCCAGTCCTTCTCCCCTCCTGGCCACGCTGGTGGAGGCTGTGTGAAGCTGGGTGCAGCCATGTGCCTGGCTGTGGCCAGTCACATGCCTCCAGAAGTGGCAGTCGGTTCCAAGTGACACGGCCCAGTGCGCATTCTCCTTGTGTTCTCATCTCCCCCTGCCTGCATCTGGTGATGTTCCCAATAATGGATCCTTTATGAGCCGGGGTCCAGGCATGAGGAAGAAATGGGACTGAGCCCCTGATGGCATGCAGTTACTTGCTATCATAGAGTAACTCAGTGTGTCTTGATTCAAACAGGTGAGGAATAGAGTAAGTACCTGTTGTCAAAAACCTCACAACTACTGTTAGACCTCTGCTATGGTAGGGATTACGTTCCCTCAAAGAGATTTGTTGAGGTCCTAACTACCAGTACTTGTGAATATGACCTTATTTGCAAGCACAGTCATTGCAGATGGAATGGGGCAAGTTCAAATGAGGTCATATTGGATTATTAGGGTGGGTCCTTAATCCAAGATGACTGGTGTCCTCATGAGGAGGAGAAAAGCAACACACAGACTCACTGGAGACGGCCACTGGAAAATGGAGAGGGAGGAGCTGGTGTGATGTATCTACATGGCAAGGAACACCAAGGATTACCAGCAAAATCAGAAGCTGGGAGAGGCAAGGGAGGACTCTCCCCTACTGGTTTCAAATGGATCTTGGCCCTGCTGACACTCTGATTTTAGACTTCCAGACTCCGAAACTGTTAGGCAATGCATTGCTGTTGTTTTAAGCCACCCAGTTAGTAGCACTGTGTAAGGGCAGCCCTAGGAAACAAAGGTGGCCCCTAATCTAGAGTCTAGCATTGCCATTTTCCCCTGAGTTTGGTCATTTCCTTTTTTCCCTCATTCCTTGCTTGCAACCTGAAGAGCACCCAAATTCTCAAGTACTATGCCAGCCACAGAGATGGGATGAGAGTGAAAACTACTGAGCTGGGTGCCTTTCAGAGGACTGCATTTTTGTGCTGTGATGCAAGACCACATGGGAAGGTTCCTTTCCACATCCTTTTTGTTAGCTTTCTCTATGGCTCCCCAAAGGGGAGAGAACCTGGGGATCATTCCTGGGTTGCAGCACTTGAGATCATTTTTGTGCCATGGCAGATACTATAATAATAATGGTGATGGTTTTGCAACAAAGTTCTGTGGGGTCCATTGTCACCATCATCATAATCACCACTGCCACCATCATCATCATTATTATATATTGCCTCTAATAACATGTAACATTTGGGGAGCAACACCACTGGGCTGAGACCTGAAACATACCCTCTCTTCCCACTGAACATCTATCCTAAAAATGTCACTGAGATGATCAAGTCATAGAAACCCCAAGAAGAAAGATAATCCATACCTAGAAAGAAAGGCAGTGTAGGGGTGTGGAGAAAGGGGTGGGTTAGGCATTGAGGAAATGTGTCAACTCCTATGACCCTAATCAAGGCTCTTGTCTTTTTAAGGTTCTGATTTCTCTAATTTACTATCAAACAAAAAGGACAGATTGTGCTGAAATCCTTCCTGTATTTTAAAAGACCCAGAAGAACAAAAATTGGCTTTAGAAAAATCTGCTTAGTGGCCAATTTGCTAAAGCCACAGTTGGTAAGGTGGGGCATAACTTTCAGGGGCATCAGCTTCTGCAGATCAAAGGAGGATTTGAGGCAGTAAGTACACTCTTCCTACCCTGTTGGAGCTATTTGCTTATTTGGAAGGAGAGAATTGAACAGGCAAACAGGAAGGGCTAAGTAACATTAGGCTATTTATTTGCAAATATGTATGGTCCTGTGGTGACTGTATCTTCAGGAAGATATTGGATAGGAAAGAAGCAGCGGGGCTGGTCACAGCAGTTTATCGCCAAGCGTCCCTCATTTCTGGCTTTGAATCCTTCTGCACACAGCTTGGTGATAGCCTGAACTTCACCGAGGGGCTTATCTTACCACCTGTAGGAGGCTGGCTCAGGGGACCCCTGAGTATTCTGATGAGCGGTGAGCCTCTTCCCACTCTCCCTTCCAGGGTAAATAGAGTAGAGGGGTTGTCACATCCCCTAAAGGCTTTCAAGCATCATTTGGATGTCAGTTTCCCTTGAAAGGAAATAAATGTATCATGAGTTCTTCCTAGGAGGAGGCTTCTCTTTCTTAACCTTTTCTTTGCATGTTACTATCAGCTCGACTGTAGACATCGTTTGGATTTCACCAGCTTTTCCACTGACGGCCTTTTATTCCTTTCCAAGATTTTTTGGGTAACCTCGTGTTTAGTCACCACGCTGCCCACGTGACTCATGGCTGGGGATGTTAATCATGATCATGTGGTTAAGGTGTTGTCTTCCAGTCTTCTCTGCTGTAAACTTACACTCCCCTTCCTTCTTCCATTCATTAAAGTGAGTCAGCAGGTCCAGCCCACGCTCAAGAGGAAGAGAACTAAGCCCCACCTACTGGAGGGAAGATGGAAACATTATTTGTAATTCTTTTGTAAGGAAGATTTGTCCCTTCTCCCCCATTTATTTTTTCAATAATTTATTTATATCAGTATGAACTTAACCATATTTGTTTTAGATTTTGGGTTATAATTTAATATTATGTTATTTGTTTCTTGCTCAAAGTGTACTAGCTTTGGTCATTGGAGAACTCTTTGAGGTTGGCTCCTGGGTGCTTTTGATACGGGCTCTTTCTTTCCCTTCTCTCCTTCCTTCCTTCCTTCCTTCCTTTCTCCTTTTAAATGTTAGCACTTCCTTGCTTTCTGGCACTACAAGATGTTCCAACTCATCTTTTGTTTTCCCACCCCAGCTCTAGTATCAAGCATTTCTCCAAGGAACCCGGTTCCTTTTATTGGAGAAAGGAATATAGAAACCAGAGTCTGGGTGTTGCTGTGTGTGCTTCCTGGGGCATCACAGCTTCTAGGCCCTCTCCTAGCAAACCGAGCTAGGAAATATCTGTACATATACATATATGTCTACAATTGTTTATCTATCTATCCATATCACCTATCTATCTGCCTATGCATGTGTATGTACACCGCATACACACTCAAGTTTATCCTGATGTCTCTGGCACGTGTCCAAGGCCTCCTTCCAGCCTTCTTCTACCCCTCACTTACCAGGAACTCCTTTCTCTGACAGTGGGAAACCTGGCTCCCGTTATCTAAAATCTATTGACTTATTTGTTCCACTCTGAACTTCATTTTAAGTCTCCCTGTTCCTTCAGTCTAAATTGAGTGCCTCTGCTGTTATCTCCCATCACATCATTCACACTGCATTCGTAATATTCAGCACCAAGTTACTATCTATTTAACATCTGCCTCCAGCAATGGCAGGACAACCATGCCAACTTGCTCACTCCTCTATCCTCTGGGCTTTGTACTGTGCTAGTATTTGCTTAATAAATGAAAGAAGGAAGTAAGAAGATGAGTTAAAGTCATTGCTGACTTTCCAAAAATCCTGCCATCCAGTCCTCATTTATATCATTATCCCCATTTTCCAGATGAAAGGTTTTCCCTGACAACCGAATTTAAAGTGGGCTCTAGCACTCCATCACATCACCCTGTCTTATCATGTTCATAGCCATTACCACTATCTGCTGTTATCTCAATCATTTGCTTTCTGCCTACCCCCACCAGACAATAACTTCCATGCAGGCTTGTCTGTCTTATTTGCTACTGTATCCTCAAAAGGTATGTGATCCAAATCAGAGGCATGATAAAAATTCAAAGAATAATGGAGAAACTGCATGTTAGTAGCAAGTAGAAATGTTACCAGGATTATTGGTTTTCTTACATTACATCAATGCAGACACTAACCAGATGTGGGATTAGTCTTATTGGTTTTGAAATATTTTTATGGCCTTACCACAGAGGCGGAAACAAAAAACCCAAACAAAAAATAGAAAACTAAATTAAAACCTTAAATAGCCAGCGTTGGGCTTACATAAGAAAATTTTTAAAAGGTGTAGGTTTTCTAATTACAGAGACCACAGTTTGAGTCATTACTGCCTGGTTGTGGTTTTCTAACACTTTTCTAGAATGCTTTTCCTATTTGTTAGGGTAGCATGTCTGTGCAAACTGCTGTTTTATGCTCTTTCTCATTTTCCCTCCATCATTGCCTCCTCCCTCAAAGCTTATGAAACTTATGAAAATATATAAATCATTCAAAACACAAACTGGAGACTTGTTGGCTGAAGCAAAACGGGAAAAAATTTACGCAGGGCTGGAGATCGTGGGCAGGTTCATAGAATTCCTGAGTTAATAACTAGAGCCCTTGGTCTGGTTTCAGGTCTTTCCCTCTGGGTTCACCTCCTAGATCTGTAAATGGGCTCACATTTAGAGTTGAAGCTTATTAATCCAGACAGCCTTATACCAACTTCTTGAAAATTAAGACAGGAACCAGGATAAGGCTTGATCTGCTGCTGCCTGAAGAAATTGTTTCTTAAGCTCATGGTGTTCAACCCTGGAGGTACACCAGAATCTCCTGAATCACCAGAGATGCTTATTGAAAATACAGATTCCTGGAAATCACCTTACTCCTACTGACCTGGACTCCCCAGAGGTGGGGTCTTAGAATATAGACTTTAATCAAATTTCCCAGGTGATTCTCATGTCAGTGGCCAGCATTGGGCTGGACCATACATATACAATAATACTATAAGCAAGGTTGTAACATTATTGTCTAAACTGAATCATGCAATCTTTTTTCAGCAATTGGGACTCCGTTTATGTAAACACTAATAAATTAATTTTTAAATATTCTTGTTGAATTAAAGAAGTCAAACTTGGTTTTGACCATGTCCCACAGTAAGAAATATATTTGACCTGGGATTCTGGTATACACGTGCATACATATTTGTGTCGATGAGTATGTGTACAACCAATAAAAATTTCATAAAATAATACTAACTTTTCAGTATGTGATAAATACACACATAACATTAAATACAATATTATTGATGTTCAAATAGAAAATAGAAATAGTTCCACATAAACAATAAAAGAATATTCTAGTCACAATCCATAAAAAATGATTCCATAAACCACTAATGAATGAGTTGCAGGCTACAGTTTGAAAAACCCTGAAGTAGTCCCCACCACAATAGCCCCGTTTGTTAGTCCATGCATTGCAAGTACTCAAAAATAATAAAACTGCATTTTTAAAATCCAAAATTTAGGAAATATGCCCAAATTATAAGGTGCTAGTAAGTTCATGAAAGTGCTTCAAGTACTTTGGATGAAAAGAAGCAACCCAGTTATAACATTTTACTGTCTGCTGTCCCATTAACTTTAATATCTCACTTAAATTCACCCTACTTTCCAACCACCATTTGCCTTCTACTTAATAAATTCCTCCTCAGTATGGATAGGGTCCTGAGGTGTTATCTACTCTGTACTATTTACTCTGTAAATAATAGAGTAGAACTGACTCTGACAATAACTTTTAGACATAACACTATAATAAACTATCTGCTCCCTCCCGAGGTTCACTGACTCCTTTCACTCATTTGTGGGTCATTTCATAAAATAGGTACAATCCCCATTTGCCGTCCCCCATCTCCTCTGAAGCCCTACTTCATTCCTACTTAGCCTGTCCAAGTCAACTGCCCAGATCACAAATCTTTTCTTTTCACTTCCCCTATAAACACTACTGCATGATACTAGCTGTTCTCATCTGCCCACTTTCATTTGATTCTTTTATCTTCCCTTCATGTGATAAAGTTCATGGATCCAGGAACAATAACTTCACCTTGCTAAATAGTAATGTCAGAAATGCTGATAATGGTAAATTAAATTTATTCAATCCCTCCTCCAGCACTTTGGAAAGCCCCAACCTTATAAAAATACTTACATACAGAAAACTCTTGCTCTTTTAGACTAGAGGAAGTGGGGGGGGGCAAGTAGTACACATTTTTTAAATGAGTCACATACATTTAAGTAGGAAGATCAGTTTATTTTATTTCAAATACAATTAATAATAAAAATCTGGTTAAAAATTGCTGCCCACTGTAGATCCTAAGGGGCTTGCTTTAACTTATAAATAAATGCTTTATGCATGGCATGGTTGATTCTAAACTAATTTTAAATGCTAGTTATCATAAGTAATAATGGAGAGAGGTAACTTTTATCAGGCACTTGCTATGGATTATCCCAAAGCCTTACAACAGTGCATTATGAGTATCTTTATTTTTGAATGGGATAACTGAGACTTCGAGAAGGAACTTGCCCAAAGGAAAACAGCCAATATATCCTAGTATACAAACTCCGATTTCAGAACACTTGCCCTTACCACCCCCCCTTCTTAAAACTTTATTTATTTGTATTGATTTGCTTTGAAACTCCTCATAAACTTAATTTCATACCCTTCTCCAAATCGTTAGGAATGTGTTTGGAGCAAGAGTCGTTGTAGTTGATGAAATGATACAATAGTTGACTTAGGGTATGGGCAATGAATGAGTTGCTAGAAACAACTCCATCATTTTCACTTTCGAAAACAATTCTCCTGTGAACCTTTATTTTCAACTCATAAATATTACTAGATCAAGCCTTTGGGGATGTCATTTGCTCCCACCTCTCTTTGCCTCAGCAGAGAGTCATTTTGAAAAGTTTCAGCCGAAGCAGAGGTGCCCTTTGTGAGTTACAGACATAAGAAAAATTAACGTGCTTTGGTTTTCTTGTTTTGGTGCTTTTTGTTTGTGTGGTTTTTTTTTTTTTTTTTTTGGTTTTGATTTTAAAAAGCCAAATCCTTTTTCCCCCAGCTCCCCGTAAGTCATAAATAGCTTTTCTTTCAAAGTTCAACCTTGTCAGGTCGTTAATCCTCCATGAGGAAAAGTGCATGTGATAGGTTTAGAAAGGTTTCACTTTCAAATAAGAAAATTCTTAACTTTTACTTTCCTGTTCAGCCACGTTCCTCTCCATGGATCTGGAAGCCTCTAGGACTATGCACTGGAAAAGCTCCCACACAGGGCAGCTAAGCAAATCATTTGCTCTGTGACTGCTTGGCCACAGCCCTCCACTTTCTCCAGAAACAGAAGAGGTGCCCCCAGCATGGGGGAAAATCATGCTAGAGAGCAGGGCAGGATGGGAAAAAAATGGCAGCCTCTCGGGCTAACTGGCTTCCTGGGAGGATACTCATGGGGGCTGAAGAACGTAATTTAGTCCTCCAGTGTTTCTTGGTTATGCTATCCTTTAGATTCCTTATCCATCAGTTAACTAGGTTATTACTAAAATTGGATTTTTCAAGGCAGCTTTGGAAAGAGTATAGAGAAGGGGGATTTTTAAGTCCGGAGATCTGGTTTTGAATCCCAGCTCCAGTTTAGACAACTCACAGCCTTCTGAGCTGGTGCTTCCTCACCTATAAAAAGGATAATAATCCTCACTGCTGAGGATTTTTATGAGAATAATGATAGAAGTTGGCTGTAATGGTCTATGCTTTATGTGAGTTTCTTATTTTTATCCTCACAGCTGTCCTTGGAGGCATATATGCTGTTACTATCCTCATTTTACAGATGAGGAAACTGAGGCTAATAGAGATTAGAGAACCATGTGCCCAAATGAACAGAGTTAGTTCTCTAGTTAGCATGGTTTGTTCTAGGAGGCTGACTTCAGAGCCCATTCACCCAGCCATGACATATACCACCTCAGATGACAGCATAGTTGTAAAAGCATTTTGTAAACTGTAAAGGGCTGCACGAAAGGGGTTATTTGTGTTGTGCTATATCAATATGAGGCATGCTGAGTATAATGCCAGGCTCTAAGAGTGACCTCAAAATAACCCCAGCAGAGTACAGAATGCCATTAACCACTGGAAGGCAATTTTGTATAATGTAGTGGTTCTCAAACTTTGGCATGCTTCAGACTTACCTGGAAGGGTTCTGAAATACAGATAACCAGCCCTTTCAAATTCAGTAGGTCCAGGGTAGGGCCCGAGAATTTGCATTTCTAACAAGATCCCAGATAAAGTTGATCTAGCTGGCCAGGATCCACTGGTTTAGTGGATAAAAGCACAGCCTCTGCAGCCAGAAGGCTTAAGTTCAAACACCAGTTCTGCCACTGACTGATTTAACAAGTTCTCCTGTGTCTCAACTTTCTCATCTGTAAAATGGGAACCATGTTACTGTGTACCTTGTAGAAATTTGGTGAGGGTAAAAAGAGTATAGCACAAGCAAAGTCCCCAGAACAGGAATATAGGAAGCCCGTGGATCTGCTGTGCATGGAGAGACCCTGTCCTCTGCAGACCCAGCTTCATGTCCTTAAAGGAGCTTTGGTACCAAATCCTGTAAGAGTTAAGCATACAATCTTAATTTTGTGTCTTTTAAACCTATAATTTCCTTTTTCATTGGAGAGGGGATGAAGTAATGCTAACATGTTGGATCAGTCAGGGTCCCAACAGGAAACAGATGGTGCACTCAAAATAGGAAAAGTCTAGAAGGGTTTGTTTACAGAGGGTCTATTTTTAATGTGTGAGTGTTGGGGAGCCCCAAGGGAGAGTACAGAACCTGGGGCTTAATAGCAGCTCAGCCCCTACCATCCCTAGGTCAGAAGGAATGGTGAGACGAAGAAATAGTTACTGGAACCTGGAGAGAAAGAAGTCTTTAGGGTCAGCCGCCTTGAAAGAAGCCATAATCTTTAGATCAAGGAACATGACTGGCTCCAGGCAACCTGGCCAGAAGTGAGCCCAGGAAATTAATACCCTGATCCTCCCGCCTTGGCCAGAGCTCCCTACTTACTGCACCCAACTGCAAATCAGCAGGCATGGGAACTGGGGATGAATCCAGCACACACACATTGAGTATTTGCTATGAATTAGGCACCCATTTGATCGCTTTTACACATATTATATCTTTTAATCCTCACACCAGCTCTATGACTAGGTAAAAATAGTCTGCAAACTAAGCTTAAGTAACTTGTCCAATGCCACACTGTTTGGAAGTTGCTACTTATCCAAAGCCAGGCCATCTTGTTCCAGAGCCTGCCTTCTCAACAAGTACAATAGAGGAAGCCTCAGGAGAGAAGTAAAAGAAATTGACATGAGTATTCTTGGTTAGTATAAAAATAAATACTGCCAGTAGTGGTGTGGAAGACTGAATTATGTGCACACATGTAGGTGGGTTTGAACCCACTGTAAATAATACCTCTTGAAGATGTTATTTTTGTTAAGGTGGGGCCCATCTGAATGATGGTGGGTCTTAACCCAGATTCCTGGAGGCCTTATAAAGAGCTGGAAGGAGGAAGTCAGACAAAACCAGAAGAGCAGACAAGAAAGGAGAGGATGTTTCCATGTGTCCAGAGGCAAAGGCTAAAAGCCAAGGCACCCCAAAGATTGCCCGCAGTCAGCACCAGAATGCTACTGACCCTAGAAATACCTTGATTTGGACGTCAGGACTCTGAAACCATGAGCCAATAAGTGCTTGCTTTAACCCATTTTATGGTATTTGTGACAGCAAATCTCACAAACTAAGATAGATGGCTATGCGATAGCTGTGGGATCGCATCTGTCTTAAGTTTTAAAACAAAAATAAAGGAGACAACATCATCTGTACCCTCTGATTACAAGCTGGTAAAATATGCATATGATAATTGATGACAATAGCAAGAATAGAGCATGAGGATGAAGAACGGCTTTCTTTCCATTTTCTCTATTTTCTGAAGTTCTATAATGTGGCCAGATTGAACATACATCTTTTGAGCATAAAAGCAATCAAATAAAATTTTAAAAAATACAGTAAAATGAAGGGTGAACCAGACAATCTCCAAGTTCCTTTGAATGTTTTATGGGCCTACGACCTTGGTGTCAATCTCTCTCTCTCTTTCTCCTCTTTTAATATTAAAGCAATCATACAAATTTGAATAGAAGGCCATAGAATGCACGTCAGGCCTGTAGGACTCAGGCTTTAAGCAAACTCAAAAAGTAGGAGGGAAGTGATGGGAGAAACCATGGGGAGAAATTTGGAATAAAGTCCTGCAGTGTGGGAATAGTTGATTTTATCCTCCTGCTGCTTCTGATCCATCTTCTGTAACAGCTCCATGACCTTCAGAAAGGTCATAGAGATTTAGAAGAGGGCTGGGTCAAAACTCATCTAGGCAGATAGACTGATTTCTTAGCATACTTGGTGGAAGTTGCCTCTGGAGCCTTTGTTACTAGAAATGAGAGTGGGAGTGTCCCTCGAGGGCATTTTGCTCACAAGATGGGAGGTGGTGTAAATGGCTTAGAGGGCAAACCCTCAAGGTCAGAGTCTGACATTTCAGAGATGCCCTCCAATAGGCACCAAGCTCCTACACAGGTTAGGTCACCGTCCACAGGTGTTCACCTATAGAAAGGTAACATGCAGCATTGCTCTGTTACCACATCAAGTCAAGTCTCTGCCTTTCTGATTATGGATACAAATATGGGAGACTAACAGAAGACTAACCATCAAATATTAATACCATGAGGGTATCATTTCCTTTGTATTCTCTCTTGTTCACCACCCAGGTCTGAAGTGGTTCAGCTCTATTCTTAGTTGAGAGATGATCTAATCTGGCAAATTACCCAAATTTTGCTCAGCCTCTCTTCAGGGCACTAAGTCAATTATCATTCATGGTAGTTTGCTTTGTAGCTCTTCTAGAGTCATGTTTACATGAAAACAGTAAATTCACTCTACACAGGCAACATGTCTTCTTTTTTAAAACTATGCAGAATTCCCTGTGTAGGATTCTGTATTGGTGGCAGGCAGAGGTGAATATACCAAGAGGCTCATGAATCTTAATTTTTGTGGTCCCTCACTAGTAAGAACTCATTCCAAGGCCCTAGATTTTAGGTTTGTAAATTTTGCATTTAAAAAGAACTCCCTCAAATTGTGTACATTTCAGGTCCCATAAAACTTTCATCCACTCTTGAGTATAAAAGTAAAAGTTTCATATTGTTTTGAGGTCTAAAATTCCACTGTATTGGAATAACAAAAGCATATTATTTCCCTGGAAGATATGTTTTCCGTTCTCCCTCCCTGCTTCTTTATCAAGTAGTCAATAAATAGAATGAAAAGAGGAACTTTTGTTACCTGAACAATAAAAGTAACTGGCAGACTTTACTTCAGTTAGGGAACAGGTTTGGGCAGAGCTATAGAGAAAGCAAAGGGTGAAGATGGAGCAGAGATATCTAACAAGGCACTGAGTTCAGCACAGGTTGGTTACAAAGTCAGCTTTGGGTGTGAATCCCTTTTACCCCTATTATGTCTTGCCTATGCCAAGACACCCAAACATTGGAGCCTCAGTTTCCTCATTTATAAAATAAGAATGGCAATACCTACCTTTCAGGGTTTTTCTGAAGACAAAGTGAGATAATGTATGTAAAATGTTCAGTGGTATCTGACACATCGTGACTTCTCTGTAAACAGTAGCTGCTGCTATAACCATTAAATAAGAAAAAAAAATGGACAATCTCAATGAAATGTGAAGTTCAATATCATGTCTACTTAATAACTTATATGATTCCTTTGTCCCTACCTTTCTCAGGTCTTTAATCAGCTCATCATAATAGCTATTGTGACTTGTAAGTATCTTATAAATGGAAAAGTATGCTGAAGAATTAAGACCAGAAATGAAAAGTGACTTGCCCACGTTGACATAACAAATGGAGTACAAAATCAGAATCATGACTTAAATTCCTAGGGAGCCCATGAGAAAATGCATTTCAACTTACACTAAATGAACATCTAATGTGTATAATGCACTCTACCGGTCCTAGGAGGGAATAAAAAATAAGAGAAAGACTCTACTCTCAAATCTCAAAGAACTTACAGTATACCCTAGCAGGTTTTCCAAAACTAGTTCTTTCCATGCAATAATAGTTAACAAGTGTTATGTGAAAAAGTATTCTGTGGACAAATAAATTTCAGAAGCTTCAGGTTAAGCAAAAGTAAACAGATGACTGTACACCTTCTCATGGCCTTTAATAATGCAGACATGCTTTACCAACCTTTAAGAGAAAAAAAAAAGTATGCAGCACTTCCCAAACTTATTTAACCATAGAATTCTTTACTAATGAAGAATTTCATGTATCTAGTGTTCCAGGAGGATGCTTTGGGAAACACTGGATTAGACAACTACAGCAAATACACAAATGACTCCAAGAAAGATTAAGTGGTACTCCATATGTTATAAAGGTGGAGTAGAGCAAGTGTCATGAAGATTGAGTTTCTGGGAAGGCTTCAGGGAAGAGGTATGATTTCATTGGGACCTCAAAGGATGGATCAAATTTGGTGGGAATGATACCCAAGTAAGACTGTTCCAGGTGGCAAGACTAGCCCAAATCAGGAAGGAATGAGGCCAAAAGTGTAGAACAAGGAATTGGCTTCTTTAGATTCACTCATAAAATGTTTGTCAAGAATGCAAGAGAACCAAGTCAGAGAGATGGGGGAACCATGTTACGGAGTAGCATGAAAACCATGGCAAAGTCATCAGCAATAATTGAGCAGAGATTGACCTGCACTTTAGGGAGAAAATTCTGACCAAGTGTGACAACTGAATGGGAGTGGGGACAGGTAGGAGGCGGGAAGACCAGGTAAAAGTTATGTCATTAATCTAGGCAAGAAATAATTATGTCCCAAACTAAGGATGTAACAACTAAGAAGTTGGGGGCAAAGCATTTTGGAAAGAAACGTGTTAAAGATAAAATTAAGGTGATTTGGGGGCTTCTGTATGTCTCATCATCTTGAGTGACATCTTTTTATAATCATATGTGGTCGAATAGTATATACTGAGTTTAAGAGATGGAACTCAGTCTAAGCTATTCTCTGCTAGCATGGTGTGAACTGAGAGAATGTGGTCAAGATGCTAATGGACAGGTACCTAAATTCTCACAAGAGAAGATTCCATGGGAAGGAACCATTGAAACAGTGTAAGGCCAAAGAATGACAGATTCCTCTTATTCCCCAAAAGATGACAATCAGATGAAACTGACCGGGAGGTAGAGCTGAAATCCAATGTGCATTTCTCTTCCTTGACACTCATGGCAGCCAGTGAGGGTCCCTGAGACACCACTCATTTAGAACTCAAGTTTCTGCAAACCAGAAACCATATCTGAAACTGTTCCCCTCGCTGTACCACAGTGAACCCTTACCTTTAATTGGGGGCAATCGAAGCCCCCAGTCTCTGTTGTCTTGCAGATTAGTTGGACATGGTGCTGCATGTGGTGGTGTGAATTTAATTGGGCCGAGGCAGCAGGCTCTCTCAGGCTGGAAGAGCCAATCAAAGTGCAGGCCTTGGCAAGAGAGATGGTGGCTCCAGCCTCTGCTCTCCCTGTGAGCGAGTCGCCCTCCCTGGATTCAGTGTGGCCACGCGGGGACTTATGTTTCCTTCGGATCCTGTGTTCTCTCCAGTTCTCGCTTCCAGGAGCTGAGGTCTGTGCCAGAGCAGGGATACTAGACACTTCTGTCCTCAGGGAACTCGGGTTTGCACCCATTCATTTATTCAAAATGCATGTGTTTTTAGTGTCCCTGTGCAAGGAACTGTGCTTCAAGGAAAGAGAAAAGTAAAAGGCAGAACGTAGCCAAATGGAGGTGGAGATTCAGGAGTTTGAGAGATCACGTCTAAAATGAGAGCAATCAGGGAAGTGATTTTTGAGATGCTCTTGAAGACTAGGAAGGATTTTAATAGGCAAGGATGAAAAGAGGGCATTCTGTAGGAGAGAAATAGTATAAAGAAGAAAATTGTAGGCAATAAGTTAAAATTGTATTTGGGGTCCAGTATAGTAAGCCAAACTGAGGACATCATGTGACTTGTTCCCTACGGTTTCTGCCTGAATTCTGTGAATAGATGGACCCTGGGTTATTTGCAAGACTGATAAAGCAGCAATGATCTTATTTATACTTTATGGAGAATTTGCATGATATAAAAGGGCTTTAAAGAATTAACTTGGCTACAGAACAATGTACAAACTCAAATTAGAATTTAAAACATAGACACACAAATTCTAATTGTCCTATAGGAAGAAAAAATTGATTTATCAGCAGTTGTCCCTAATTAGACAAGTCCACTCCACTGTCTGACTACCCAGCTGGCAGACACAATAATCTTTACACATCAATACTTGGCAGAAAAAAAACTACCATTCGTTTTAAATCTCCAAGTTTGTTTTGGAAGCATATATACTTCTTTGGATAAAATGAGATACTTTCTGAATGATAAATTTCAGTTGATTAATGTACGCAGGCTTCAGTTTAATAACTGTTGAATAAAAATTTATTTGGCTATTGTTCAATGTTAATAAATGTTTTAAAGAATAAATTGGCCTGTATTTATGCCTGGCTATTAGCTCTCTTGCTGGTTATTATCCACTAATGTAACTCTTTAGATTTCATGTGATATTTATCCTTGTTTATCTTCACAGTTGTGGCTTAGACCTTCGGCATTTTCATTCTTGCAGATTCTCAGAGCTCTGATCTAGTGTTAACAATGACTTCTTTCTCCTGCACAATTGGGCTTGCTCACGTCACTATCTACTCAAATGAAGCTACTCGGCACTCATTTCTCTAAGCCACGGTGTCCACTTGGTTTCCATTTCAATGTCCCTCATAGCTTGCTGCAAACCACAGTTCCCTGGGGTGACAGACACCTGTTGAGGGGACTTCTTGTCTGAGACACCCCAAGAATATGTAGTTCTCTTCCTGGTTCTTTATAGTAATGAGCACATCAAAGAGTACATTTAATGAGGAAAAATCTGAGGGATAAGAGCAGAGTAAGGTGCTGAGAGTGTACAGCTGACTGATGGTGCTACATGCCAGCCCTCTGGTGGAACTTCTTTTCCACTTGAACCCTTCAAACAGGTGTCTGCTCCTTTAAGAGACTCCAGTGAGAATTCAATAATTGTCTCTGTGGAAAGTACGAGTTCCCCCTAGTGCAGCGTGATAAATCACGGATAATAATAGCTCTTTCCAAAATAATCCTTAGGCAGAAGCAAAATCCAACTGAGAAGGTTGTTCAGAGTCAAAACGTGGGACCTGGATCTGTCTTTTATTTAGCTCTATAAATACAGTGTTTCCTTTGTCACTGCTGTTGACATAATGTATTATTATTACTATTCAGCGATTATCCCCTTAATGCCTGTGTTTTTTGTCTCTTCATTTCCTGCCAGGCCTTCACTAAATGAGCTGACAGTCCACTTTTAACCCTTCTCCTTCAGCTGACTAGATTATAGGCCCAGATCTCACCACTTTTCCCACCAAGAGTCAGTACCAGACTTCAGGGAAATTTCTAGAAACAATACCCTAGAGTAAGTGGAGCAGATCCAAGATTCTCAATTTTCACTTCATGGTGGCAGAGATTACTAGAGATGGGATTTTATTTCCAGGCATAAAAATAATAATAATCCTCATATTATTTGTTGTCATTTTCCCATTGTAAGAACAAGTTGAACCATTTATGTCTATACATGGGGATGCTAAGAATGACTTCCAGCACTTTTCTGACTGTGACTTACTGTCTTGAATTGGCTGGAACAGGTTCTAGAGCGTTTTAATTTGCAGAGACTTGGAAGTTTTACCAGAAGGGTGTGCAGACAAGGAGTGGTTCATTATCCTATTCACATCTACACCTGTGGATACAGTGGAACTCTCTGGAAGATCTGGCACCCCATCCTAAAGGATCCTCTACATATCTGCCTACAAAGTTTGTTCTGTTCTCTTGGGTAGCTTTAACAAAGCATTAATTCTAAATTTCTACCATCCCAGGTAATTACCTTACCCATAAGTCTGTGCTTTGCTTCTTTTTGATTTATGGAGCAAACTAGAATCATAATTCTATTTTAAAAGATCATAAGGCAGATTGTTTCGTTTTCCTTCTTTAGAATGTAATTATTCCTAATTCCACAATTACTTTGCAAAGTGACAGTGTAGTGATTAAGAATGCTCACTTTGAGCAAATTTTTCGTATCACCAAACTATAAAAATTTAACTTCCTCGTAAAATTATGACGTTTTGGGGTAGTTTTTATTAGACAACTTTGGGACTTGAAAATTCTTTGTGACTAGTTCTCCCATATTCCAGCACATATATAATTATAATTAATTGCTTCTCTGCACATTTCCCTTTTCTCTGGAAGGAAAGAAACAGTTTGGGGAAAAATAAGAACTGTAGGAAAATCAAGGAAGAGCCATTTTCTTTGTTAACTGGATGAGGCTGACTGCCTGTCTAGGGTATAGTCAGCATTTCAATCAGCCCATCTTTTCAAGTCATGGCTCCAAACAGCTGGCATGTGCTATGAGAACATGGGCTAGGATAAAAGGCCATGGCATTGGCTGGCTTCAAAACCATCAATTAGTCTCTCTCTCTCTCTCTCATTGTCTCTCTCATACATACACACACACACACACACACACACACACACACACTTGGAATAGGAAATGAACTATCACAGAGTCTGCCATTTTGCTGGAGAGCATGAATTTTACAACCATGTGAACTAACAAACCTTCTCTGCACCCCAAGTCAGGAAAAACTTGGGAAAACAAGTAGCCTCATCTCTCAAATGTGTGTCTCACAGTGACCCAGTATTTACTGTGCACACTGATGATTTGGAAAATCAAGCTTCAAGGCTCTGAATCCTCACCCCAATATAAGCTTGTGAGTGGGGATGAGAGAGACGATTCAGACCTCAAGGCATGCTTCCAAAGAGCCCATGGCTGTCCAAGGAATGGATTTGCCTGGTGTTGGCTTTCTCCATTCACCAAAACTAAATTAGCCTCTGCAAGTTAAGAAGACGGCCATGTGCCTTGCTGAGCCAATTACAACAGAAGATTCACAGAAAAGCCTGGCATTCGGTGGAGACCAGAGAGATGAGGAATTCCTCATACATGGCTCTCTTAATTATCTGAGGTTCAACAAACTCTGGGTAACCTTCCCTTCATTATCTCTGACCCTTGCTTTCTGACTTCGGACAATAGAATTTGAAGCTGAAAGCTGGGTGAAGGGCAGCAGCCTATCCTCAGACATTTTCCAGGAGGAAGTGCCAGAGAGCTTGTGAAACTTCTGTTTTAGTGAGCCCAATAGGTGGGGATAATAATAGCTCACTGCCTTGCATGTGCATGTGTGTGTGTGTGTGTGTGTGTGTGTGTGTGTGTATCTTAAAGGCGCTAAGTGCTTCCTAGACATTATCTCATGCAGCCTCACAGTTTCCTGGTGAGGCAGGTGAAAAGCTCCAAGGCCCATCTCACGTGCGTTGAACTACAGCAACAAAAGTCAACCCACACAAAACCTCAGAGGAAGTCATCAGGGCTCAGTGAGTTGTTCCGTTTGATGCTCTAAGATCTGATTGACAAATCCAGACTAAATCCCTACTGTGGACCTCAAATTGGTCCAAGTGAAAAGGATATACTGGAAGAATGGGAGACAGTATTGAGGATCTAATACTTTTAGATCAGGAGATACAACATTTGCATGTAAAGCACCTAGAGAAGAAAAGAGGGCAGCGTATCGCCATGTGTAGAGACTTTAATTGCTGCTGAAGTCCTCACCGTTCAGCCTCAAGGTCATGCTTTGGTAGGGGGTTGTTGAGGTCCTTACTGGGTCACTCATAAACCATTCAGGATGCGTGGGCTTCTCTATGGGATCACTGGAGTGACTTCTCTTAAAGCAAGACTTCGGTGGTTTTGATTTTGAGATTCTGGAACTGCTCTCAAGGTTTGATCTCCCTTGGAATCCTCCAGCCCAAGTCCCCAAGGACAAACACATGCCCTGGAAACTGCATACAGCCCCTCAGAAATGCACTTGGCACCCCTGGATGTCCTGGTGTGGTGGCTGATGGCCTCCAGTTGGGAGGGCGCGCTTCTCCCCGTGAACTCACACGCCGCGGTTCTTCCATTAATGAGCCCATGGGTCACCCCAAAAGGCAAAGGTGGAGACCGACTTCGTGCCGCCCTCCATCTCCCGCCCCAGGGTTGCGGAGGGGAGCCTGGAGGGCCCCGCTGGGCAGGGAGAGGCGGTCCCCCCTGTCTCTCTGTCAAAAAATAAAATAATAATAATAATAATAAAGTTGATGATGAAAAGCCCATTATGCCTTGAGGGGGAAAATAGCATTTCCATTCTAAAGTCTATACAAAGCATCAGGACATCTTCCGATAGAAAATGATGAACTTGCACGTCGCCAAGTTCAAAGACTATTTAATCAAAGCCTTTAAAAAATTCAAACCTAATCATGAGATGTTAAAAAACATATATAAAAGCAGATAAGATGAGAGTTTGGCTGCATGACCAGAATCTGAAAATCAGAAAAGAGCCTTTAAGATTCTTCCACGGCAAAGGAAATGTGTCCTTTTCTTTTTTCTCTTCCTCAGCAATCCAGTTTATTCACCACAGAGGGTATGTGATAGGACTTGGAAAGGATGGACAGACAGACAGCCCAGAGGACTGGGGGGCTCTCTGCAGTCTCTTGCTCTCCAGATGGCTGATCATCTCCGTTTTCTTATTTTGATTCATTTTATATATGACTTTTAAAAGAAAGACAGAAAAGAGAGAAATTCCTCAAGATATGAACGAATAGGTGCCATGGAAAGAATAAATGAGATCTGAGAAGGATGTGGGTCTCCCTTAACTATCCTCTGGAGAAGCTCGAGGGTTTGGATCCTCACTCTTAAGCTGGGAACAGCTTCCCAGGAGGTTCCCTGCAGAGAGAGGGGCCCCAAAGAAAGCCCATAGAGAAAACCAGGGTGGACACAACACAACAATGACAAGATCTAGCTTTAGGGTGAGCCAAGAGTTCAATGCCAATGATGTTTTTCAATTGTTCCTATTGCTAACGTGTCAGAGCAATTGTAGGTCATCAGTACAAAGCAATAAACAATGGGGAATAACACCAGCATCTGCTAGGTGCCAAGCATGAGTGAAGCACGTGCAAACATTATATCTAATCCCCTCAACAATCCCTCAAGATGGGTACTATTCAACCTTATTTTGTCTAAAGGATCAGAAAGGGTAAGTACTTTAGGAACTTAGTTAGAAAGAGCAAGGCTGAAATTCATCTCAAATCCACATGATTTCAAAGTCTTTGCTGTTTTATGAATATGAGGACCCCCTTTCTATATTCAAAAGAAAAAAAATTCTAGAAATTCTACAGCAAAGTAGTTGCACATTCATGTATGCAGCCTATAGGCAATACTTGATATGCATGTACATTCCAAGGCCCATAGCAATCTCCCCACCCCCAAAGGCTGCTGTCCCTCATCTTGAAGAATTTATTATCAAAAACCTTTGGAGAAAAGCCCACGTGAGTGATGGCAAAGCTTCCTGCATCCCCACTCACATGGTACCGCGCTATCAAAGAGGAGAGGGTCACCTGGCAAGAAGGCGGCCAGTGGTAGCAGCAAACCCCATCCCTCTTGGAATTCCCTCCAGCTTTTTACCTTTGTGTACTGTCCTTTTCCTCCAACATGTTTGCCAGATGACTGCCTTCTTGCCTTTACTCTTCAGCTTCCCTCCATTATGGCAGCCACTGTTGTTTAACCAGATTTCACCTTTAAGAAAACCATGGGATAATCTCCCAGGCCTCATACCCTGCTAAGAAGGATTTCAGGAACAGCTTCAAGGATAAGAAAAACACCTGAAATATAACAGCATACAAGTTCATCGAAGGAATATATACACACATATATATATAGGCATGCATGATATGTACAAACACATGCATGATATATATTAATAGGATTCATTATTATAGTATAAAATGTGTAGATGTACTAAGGGAATGGGGAAAATGGGGGAATGGTAGCCATAAGAAGGTATTTAACAGGTTTTACTGGTGGAAAGAAATGAGTTATAGGCAGATTTTGAAAGGAGAAGAGCAGATAAAATGAACCCTCCTGCTTTGAGAAATATTCAAGTGGTAGTGAAACAGTTGCATATAGGACACGAGTTTTGATATGTTTACAATTTAACTGAGGACAGAGGAATAATCCATGTTGAAGGAAGGAAGGGAGGAAGGAAGGAAGGGAGGGAGGGAGGGAGGAAGAGAGAGAGAGCCTATAAATGTCACGGCTAAGTTTTGTGTTACATATATCCTATGTTTTTTCAACATCACCCTCCCAGGAAAAGGATGAGTCTGCAGAGGAAGGAAAAGGATGCAGGCCCAAAGCTGCATCTTCTTTGGGCTTCCCATCCCACCTTCTTCTGCTGCCAAGTCCAGGCCAAGCAAAGCCAAGCAGGAGCCACAAGCAGGACCCATGATCCTGAGTGCACACTGCTTTGGAAGTCACAAATATGCCAACCCCTCTTTGGAAAAGGATAAAAGGTGAACATAAGAAATGCCCCACTGTCTGCATGCATCTCAGTCTCTCTCTTGCTCAGATCTGTCCCCTCTGAGGAAGGGCATGAGGACAAGTAGCCTCTTGAAGGGGAGGATGGGTCCAGGTTTGGTTCTGCATTCTTTGCGCAGCAGCGCCTGTACCCAATGCCTTAACTCCAGGGGAGAGATGAACCCTGCAGCTCTCTGTCAGCTGATTCTGGGAAACAACCCATTACCTGAGGATCTCATGGTACTTTGGATACATTTCAATGCCAAGGCCTCCCACGGCTATGGAGAAGTTGCCTTTAATCTTCTCAGGTCACATATGAAGAATCACAGGCACTCAAAGATGATGGATCTGAACCAAAAAGGAGTCATGTAGAATGAGACGTACTTATCTCGACAGTGCTTCTTGCTCCTTTCTCATCTTGGTGGCTAGATCTGATTGGGGGAGAGAAGGCTGCCCAGGTTTACTGAGTATTTCTCTGAATTAAACCTTTCCATGTTCATGATCTCATTTAATCCCTGCGACAAGCCTTCAGGGTAGATAGTATTGTTATTATTCTTACTTTATCAAGGAAGAAACTCCCTTGTGTACTATCAAACAGCCAATGGGGGGTTGATAAAAGATCAGATCAGTCTGATCCAAACCCCCGACTTTTTCCACCCCAATATGCTGTCAAGACTGATCCTCGAACAAATTTAGCATAAAGAGAGGTATGTGTGATCCCTAGAGGGGGAAAAAAAGGCCCTTTGGAAAAGGGATGTCTGCAAAGTGCAGGTTTGATGAATAAAGAGTTCAGTACAGGCTGCTACATGATTTGTGGAGGGAAAGCCAGAATCCTGAGCCGAAGTTGGGCCCAAAAAATGAGACTTGTCAAGCAATGCCCTGAGGACGTAGTAAGTCACACCACGTTGGGTTACACAACATCAACACACATGTGGCCGAGGACACAGTTCCTTTGACCTTCAGCAAAATAGTGAAGTAGGAAAAGTTTGACCTTCATGTGCTCTTCCACCCACCTCATCACCGTTTCTCCCCACCTTTGTTTTAAAGGTATATTCCCAGAAAAATCTTTTGCCAATATTTTTTGTTAGAGGTGCATGGTCTTCATTTATGCTCTGCTCCTAATCTTGGATCTTTTCTTCCATCCTTCTCACCTTGCTTCTTGCTCTCTGTAATATTCCCCTACTTCCTGCTCTAATTTCTCATCTGTTTTTCTCTCCTGACAGTGAAAGGACAATAAAAGGGTAAGAATGGGAAAGATCCCTTGCATCTCCCTGAGTGATTCATTATTTGATTTTTTTCATTACATTCTTTGAATGAGCTTCATAGTAACCAGATATGCCATTTGTTTCAAATGACCTTTTGATATGTTGGACTGTCTAATAAGCATTTCATAGCATCTTCATTCCCCTTTCTCCATTTCACAAATCTGATGGTTGGGTTTCAGATAAAGAGAGAAGGAAAAGAAACGAAGGAGAGAAAAGTTTTGCCGAAAGGCCAGACACCCAGCTAACAAACCCTTGCCCATTGCTTTGGCTATTCAGGCTCTCATAGGCAATTCAGTGTTTTGTGTACACACACATACGCACACACACACGCACACACACACATCCATACACATTTCATAGGTAAGAGGAATGTCAGAGTTTCAAAGGTACAAAATTGTGTAGACCAGCCCCTTCCCTTTAAAAATGAAGACACAGAGAAGCAAAGCGACTTGCTAAGGTCATAAAACAGCTGATGGTTAAACTGGGACTAAAATTCAGGCATCCCAACACCCGTTTTTCAGTGTTCTTTCTACTGACCCTCTAAAGATGGAACCTTGAATCTTTCTAACTTCCCCTTTAGTAATTGTCTAGGGCTCTATTATCCAGGAACTTGTCTGAAGTCTTCTTGAAGCTATTTCTGTTTCCAGTGTCATGATCCCAAGCAAGAGCCTGAAGCCACTGGGACGGGGAAGATGGGGATATGAACAGTTTTATTTTCGTACTCTCTCAGATGCATGACCTCATTCCTTCTGCAGGAGTCAGAGGCCTTGCGACTTATGAGAGAGATCTAGAGGCAAAGGGCTTTGTTTGGGCGGCCTCCTGGCAAGCTGTTTGTTAGAATTTCCCTGGAAATGAATGACTATTCTTTCCACAAATATAAAGGGTACTCCAGCCTGCCCCGGTTCCTGAACACCTGTCCAGTTCTTACATCATACAAAACAGTGAGCTCAGAGTGAGAGTGGCAAGTAAGCAGGTATCCCCGCCGGGGACCCAGCTTTCTTCATAAACCTCATTCGCTCTTGGCAGATTTGGGGCCGTCCTGTCCAACCAGCCCCTAAATATTGTGGAAACAGCTGACTCCTTGACCAGGACAAGGTCATGGGGGATCCAGAAATAAGACCCCGGGGTCCAGATCCCCAGACCAAGTGAGCAAGCTCCCCTTTTGTTCTAGGACAGCTTTTCTTTGCCTTGGTAAGCTGTTCCAAAACGAGAGCTTTTCACACGTCTCGATAAAATCAAAAGTTGGGAAAGATCATCTTTTTTTAATGATTGCGGCCCTCTCCTATTACTTTCCTAGCAGCGTGGCCTTTCATCTTTCCTCGGGTTCAATACAAACGGGCTTGGATCTAGTGGAGAAATAGGAAGAAGGAGCTAACCACAGGGCTTCAGGCTGGATGCTTTTCATTCAAAGGATGAAGACGCCAGTTGCTTGGGAGATTTGTGTAATTAAAGAAGCCAGAATGTGGGGGAAAAAAAAAAAAAGACTGGGGTGGTGGGGGGTGAGGAAGCCTGCCTGCGGGATAAGGGGTGGTGGGCCATGCATGGAGGCGGTGAGCAGTGAGCTAAAAAGGATTCACAGCCTGGGTCATGGGGAAATGAACCAAACTGCTCCTTTGCTTCTTAAGGAAATTATCATTTCACCTTGACTCTGTCTTCTCTCTGACCAGTGAGAGGAAAAAAGGCTGGCAATCTGCATTTAAATGGAATGATTTCAGGAAAGCCAGAGTGGAGTGGCAGCTCTTTACCCCTCCCCAGAAGGAGAAAGCCTCAAATGCATTAAAATTAACAGCTGCTCTGGGCAACTGCAGTGGGCAACTTTCCCTGTTGGCTCTGGCCAGGTTGGGGCACTGGTCTCTGGGATTTGGTTTCAGGGATGGAGAAGGGCCTTTGCTAAAGGAAGAGTCTCCTCTACTGATGGAATACTGCCTGGAATCCTACTATCCTATTTCACTGACCTTCTTCCCATGTCATCTGATCTGTTTCTCAAATACAAATGTCCCAGGAGAAGAGGTAAAGCGGTAACCTGTTGTTAGGGTACGCACCTGCAGATGACTGGGGGCTTTGGGAAGAGGTCTTCATTCCTTTAACAAATGTTTTTAAAGCACGATTACCAGCCAGGCACTGTTCTCATCCCTGAGAATAGATCCTTGGTCTAAAGAAATTCACAGTGGCTGTGTTGGCTGCTCAGAGAGGTCAGAAGCCACAAAATGGAGAAAGGAAGAATTCAAAAGCTCTATAGAAGAGCAGGAGGGTGAAAAAAGGAGCAG
The DNA here is from genome assembly GCF_015220235.1 of Choloepus didactylus. NCBI lineage: Eukaryota > Metazoa > Chordata > Mammalia > Pilosa > Megalonychidae > Choloepus > Choloepus didactylus. Next base: position 147,017,857 of record NC_051312.1, on the reverse strand, counting down.
AGGGACACTGAAGACACACTTTTATGACATTTTAATGATTTCCTACTTTTGTCGCAGGCTAGTCCTCGCTCTAATAAATGACTCCCTGTTTGACTTCTGGGAACAAAAGTCACCTCTGTCCTTATCCTTGTTGTCACTGAAAAGAGAACAAGGAAGGGACAAGGAACTTTTAACACACACACCCGGCAGGGTTTTTTGTTTTTTTTTCCCCACTACCACTCCCTACCCTCACCTCCAAACCCCTCAGGCCTGATTTGCTGCTAAAACCAAAGATCCATCCTCTTATCGAAATTTCCCCTCCATCCTGCTTGGTCAGCACTGAAGGATGGAGGAATGTGCCTTTTCATTAAAATCATTTCTATTTCTGACAGGCCCTGGGGGTCACTGGGATGGAAGCCCCACTCCAGCGCTGAAGGGACCTCCTGCCAAGTCAGCCCAGTAATTACTTTTGTTGCTGGCACTTGGCCTGGGAACCAGGGAGACTTCCCAAGCCCATCCCATTGTGCTGGATCCCATGGGAAGTCTCTGCAGGGGAGGGAGTGGGGGGAGATGGGGCAGGCAAGCGAACAGCTTGATGGTGAGTGGGTACTGGGTGCAAGGAAGAAAGGGCCAGCAAGTCCAGGAGAGAGCACTTCAAGCAGAGAAGGGTGAGGTGGTGGGCTGCCGTGGGCTTGTGTGAAGGAGCCCTGGTCAGCTCCCCATCCCAGAGGAGGTGAAGTAGCGCTCACTGGGGAGGGTCTCTGCAAGCCTGGAAACACACACAAAGCAGAACTTCCTTAACAGGACATGCTCTTCATATCACTGCACCATCTGTGTAGATACGATCTGTATTCTATTTCTTTCTTTCTGAGAAATTAACTCTGGAATCTGGCTTTGCTCAGATTTTGCTCACCTTTTAGAGGTGTCACACGAGCTTCAGGGACAAAAGGCTCATTGAGGGGTCCTTGTCAGAGGATGGCAGAGTGGTTGGCAACAGGTGTAGAAATGGAGGGTCCCTGGAAAGTGGCCGTCCTTTCACCTCGCCATCACGTGGGACACTGAAAGTCTTGAGGATTTGTCAGGTGGCTTAGTGAGGTGGACCATCGCATGACTCAACAGCCAGGCTGGGACGGTTCTCATATTGAGGTAAAAGTTGGACTGGACCTGCATTCAGGTAGGGAAGTTCCTTATTACTTTTATTTTACAGCTGAGGAAGTAAGATCCCAAGCAGGGACAGGATTTTCCCAAAACCCCTCAGGGGGAGAAGGGGGTGCTAGAATCTGTCTCCTGCCCCATAATGCAGGGATTCTACGAGGCCTCCACTTCCCTGATTAGGCAATTAGGGCCTAGATAAATAAGAAAGGATGGAGCAAGATGCCACACCTGCTTAAGAAGCCATGTGCAGTTTCCTGGGAGAAAGAAGTAGGGGCTGTGCAGCTGGGGGTGTGGTGGTTAATTTCATGTGTCAACTTGGCGAGGTTGTGGTATCCAGTTGTTCGGTCAAGCAAGCACTGTCTTAAATGTTACTGTGAGAGTATTTCTTAGAAGGATTTATATCACCAGTCAGTCGATTGCATCTACAACTGGCTGACTGCATCTACAATCAACAAAGGAGATTGCCCTCAGCAGGGAGGGAAGTCTCCTCATCCTGTCAGTTGGAGGTCTTAAAACAAGAACTGAGGATTTCAAAATTCGGAAAGAATGTTTGCCTTTTCTTCAGGCAGCCAGCTTCTTCTGGGGGATCAATTACACCTTCATCAGTTTCCAGCTTGTGACCTGCCCTACAGAATTTGGACTTGCCAATTCCCATGGTAGTGTGAGCCAATTCCTGTAATTGCTATAATAAATCTCTTAATATTTATATATATGGAGAGAGAAATAGATGAAGATAGATATAGGTATAGGTTTAGGTATAGGTATAGGTATAGAAATAGATAAATCCTATTGGTTCTGCTTCTCCTGAGAACCCTAACTACTGTGGGGGTGATGCCACAGACCAAGGTCCCATGCCCTCTGGCTCCTCGACTTCCTGCTCACCCTCCACAGATACACCAGGAAGGCCCCATGTCAAATCCATCAGACAAATCAGTCCGTCCAATTGGTCAGACCAATCAGTCAGGGTCAGCCTCATCTAAGAGACTCACACGGTGTCAGATAAAAACAAACCTGGACTTAGGTAGGGAGAGATTTTGTTCAGAAGAAAGACAACTACGATAGGGAGAATGCTGTGATCTCACAAATCTGTAAGTATCTCAAAATCAGGCAGAAAAGGGTTTTTCTTCTATAGGGTAAGGAGGGACAAGCAGAGATAAGCAGAATCTTCCGAGGGTCCCCTGGACAAGCCAGGGGAAATGACCAGTGGGGTCTGACAAGAAGTGCCTGGCTGAGGTCAGCCGATTCCCAGGAGGAGCTGATTCGGGGAGCACCGCCCCTCCTGAGCACCTGTTCAGGCTCCCGGACAAACAAAATTCAGGGGTCTGACTAATGTTTGGTCAAGACAAAGTAGAGAGTGAGAAACAGACATCTGGGAGCACCTGGTCAGGAGCTTCCAAAGCAGCTTTTTCTTGGGGACCACAAAAAGCATTTTCTACAGTTGCTTCTTCGTCTCTAAGTCTTGATGCAGGTGCCAGAAACTCCTGGCAGCCGTGCCAGCTGCATTTACTCATTTACATGCTCGTTCATGTTGAGCACCCACTATGAGGTCCAGTGGGGGCTACAGAGCCCATGCCCGCCGGAGGCTTACTGCTCAGCAGAGGCAAGGACCTCCCCTCCTCTCCTCGGAGCTAGTGTGTGTGGAGCCCCAGTCACCATCCTTGCTGCTATGCACACATTATGTCCTGATGCCAAGGAAACCAACCAGGCAGGTACCAAATGGGTCCAGACTATGCGATTTGCCAAAGCTGGGACCCAAAGCCAGTTCTCTGCTCGTACTTAACCCCTGGGCTGGACAGATAACCCAGACCATGAGGCAGAAAGGGGAGAAGGGGCAGACAGAGAGAGCTGGGGCAGTTCTGAGGAAGGAGCCATCCTTCTGCTGCCCTAATCGCTGCCAGGTGGCTTTTGACAGCTGCTTCTGGATGCCCCACTCGCAAAGACAGACCTGTCATGTTGGATTGGTCCCTGTTTCCAAGAACAGGAAGTATTTCTCACTTCCTGGCTTCCATACCACAGGCTCTCTGTCTTCTGGAGGTGAGTAAACATTTAAACTGGGAGAGGGCTTAGAGATAATCTAGTTGACCAGTCCACTCCCATCCTGCCTCTCCACTCAACTTGACGGAAGGAAACTGAGGCTCATGTCAATTTCCCATCGTTCATAGCAGAGAAGGAAAGGGGAGGCCAGCTCTGGTTCCTTATTTCCCAACCCTCTGTTCTTTCCTCAGGTGAAGCTTTCCAGAGAAATACAAAGACCTTCTTAAGAGAGGGAGTCACTGGCTTTAACATCTGCCATCTATTAGGTCAAACTGGGGATAAAGAGAGAAGCACTGATTTAGGGGTCTTACCTCCTCCCCAAGCCTGATGTTCGCTGAACACCAGATTCTGGAAAACTGCCACTTAAAGGAAATCTCTTTTTGCTGATTACCTCTCTGCTTTATCCTAACCAACAGCTTTTATTGAATACACCCTGCTAAGCTAAAGGTCTCTAGAGAATTGATTGTACAATCCTTGCCCTCCTCTTCAAGGGCCTGGGTCTTCGGGAACACCTGGACTGGAATTTATCTAGATAGTCTGGTTTCCACAGTTGCTCTTCTCACCCCCATTCCTGAATGTGCAGTGAGGTGCAACTTGGGGCTATTCTAAGACTAACTGAATCTGGTCATCTGTGTGTGTTTGCGCGCATGTGTGAAATTAAATCTCTGCTGCCACGGGCTTTCCGAATGAGACCCAGGCCCATGCTGGATTTTGAGCTTGGAGAGGATGTGATCACGGGGATCAGAGGTTGCGGGAATGGCAGGGGGCAGGAAAGGGGTGGCTGTGGTAGAGATAGCATCTCCATCTGAAGAGCAGGACAGTGATTCACAGGCCGGTGAGTCTAGGGCCTGAGTCAGCAGAAGCCCTTTGTTTTATTGCACCCTGTGAAATTCAATCATTCCCAGGGCAGGCCTTTGCCCAGAAAGGGGGGAGATTCAGGCTCTTGTGAAGTTATGACTGAATTGCCGATTGCAGCAAATGAAAACTAATGGTCTTCCCATTTGTAAGGAGCACCTGCAAGGGGGACTCAGCCGTGCCAATGAGGGGTTTGTGGACAGGACAAGGGTTTCCATGAGCTTACGGGCACGGGAGATTCTCTTGGATACTTCAGGACAACTTGGCCTTTCTCTTGGTCTCTGATATTTCAAAGGGCAAATTTCTTACTGGAGTCCCTAATATTTCTTTTTTTTTTTTTTAAAGGCCGGAGTTTATTTTATTTCTGAGTCAGCTTGGGGGGAGGCAAGGAGAGGATACGTGAACTCAAGTTCGTCAGGAACTTCTTACCCCAGGGATAGCTTGTGGGTCTTTGTATAGGGGCAAAAATCACTTGATTATGGCCCAAAGCATCAGTGTCACTCTTCTGAGCTTTCTTTCTGGAAAGCTTGGAAACATTGCTGCCTTCCTTCAGCTGACGCTGCTGCCAAGGCTGGCCCAGTCTTTGTTTATTCCCTCTTAGAGAAGGGAGAAAGATAGCTGCACGCATTTAGGGGCAGTATAAATTTTCATCTTCAAATATCTCCATCTAAAATGCAAATACGACTTAGGCCAATGCCTCATCAGGCAGCACATTAGCTTGGCTTAATAGCAATCAACTGAGACTAAAGACGAGGCTTAGCATCCACAATAATGATATTATCTATCAGCTATTGAATAATTACTAAGTACCAGGCCCTATGCTAAGCTTTCTACAAACAATATCTTTCCCCCATTCTTTTTTTTTTTTAAATCCTCACCACAGCTCTGAGGCAGGTGTTGCATTTTACAAACCAAAAGGTTCAGCAATGTATCCAGGGCTGAGGAACAAAAAAGTACAGAATGGAGTCTAACCCAGGTGGTCTCGCCCTTTGCTACAGGTGCTGGGAGTTGCAGCAAATGTTGGGGAAAAGGGAACACAGGTCCAAGTGGAAATGGAAAGGAACTGGGGAGAGCTTAATGTGATTGAGCAATTGATGTCCCCAGAGTCTCAAAGACCCTGATTCAACTCTCCATCCATGAAAACATCTCCCTGGCTTTGTGTATCTTAGGCTATTCACCTGTCTCCGCTGTGCTATTTCCTTCTCTGGTAAATGGGGAGAATGACATCCCTTTCCACCCACCTGTCCTTCAGGTCTCTGCTAAGGGGTTCATGAAACCCCTCTTCATAGCCTCCTCTGACCTTACCCCCCACACCTCTTTCAACCTCTTTTGAAAGCTCATCGTATATATCATACTGTATTTTAGCACCCACTGGACTGCAACTCTTCAAAGGTAGGGAATATTTCCTGTCTACCATTTATTATATCCTTAGCACCTCATAAACATTGAATGAATGAATGAACAAATGAATGAATGAACAAATGAATGAATGAACTAACAATGAGGACTAAAATAACATGACTGCACAGAAGACATTCAAGAGATTAGCTCCATTCACGTGCTTGGCAATTTTGCCTGGGGTCAGCCCCAAGAGTGAGGCTCAGAATCACTGTGGAGTGCTCCAAAGGTGAGAAAACAGCCATCTAAAACAAAGAAAATGTTAAAAAAAAAAAAAAAATATATATATATATATATATATATATATATATATATATATATATATATATATATATTTCCCAGTGTTGGTCTCTCTGGCTTTTGGTCTAGGGCAGAAGCACCCACTGGCAATGTGGGACTCAAAAGTGTTAAGCTTCTTCAAGGCAATCACCATGTCTACTTCAGCCTTGCTCAGACAAGCCTTCCAGGAAGGCTGACTTGACTTTAGGAGGGGAGTTCCTCCTGGCGAGCACATGTCTCCCAGGATGCTAGCCTCATCCTTGCACCAGTGCTGGGGCCATGGAAGGAGAGTGGAGAGACCGCAGATTTTCTGTGAAAGGAATAACCAAGGTCCTGTGGTCAGTTGAGCACAGTCTCTAGGAAAGTGGATACAGGCAAGTTTGTGGGAAGGATCTAATCCACAGAGCTGTCTGGTTTAGACTCAGGCACTTTATGAAAAAAGGAGCCTACATATAGTATCCCAGGAAGGGGTTGGGGAGAGAGGCAAGGCAAAGACATGCTCTGATACCTCTGCCCTAGTGCAATGTGCACATCACCTTGATGTAAACAGAGCAACCACTTAAGCTTGAGAAGGACCAACTCCTTTCCAATTTCCCATCTCCTCCCAAGCGATTCTCCCTGTCCTCCAAACTAGCTCACCTCCACATCATATGCTTCCCATTGGGTGCCTCAACTACTCTACAAAGCCATATGTGGCAGTAATAACAGTAACAAAAACTAATGGAGATAGAAGTGTCAGACACTGATCTGGGCTCTCACTTGGAAGGAGGTAGGCAGTGTTTTATAATGAGGACACTGAGGCAGAGAGGTTCTTGGTCAAGATCACCCAGGAGGGGAAGCCTAGAAAGAAAGCCAGGCAGTCTGTTTCCAGATTCTTTGCTCCTTCCTACAGTACATGGTCCTGGGAGATAGAGGAGGAAATGGCAGGAAAGGGGCAGAGACGGTGGGTCAACAGGAAAATGAGAGTGCCAATGGTGGGCAGTGTGGGTCTGTGTAGAGTTACTCTTTGTGCCTTCAACCTCTCATTTACATGCATCTGTTTCTCCCACTCACAACCTAGTGTCATGCTTGCTAATGAGTGTGGTAGGTTGAATTAAGTGCCCATACATTCATGTGTTCTTAATCTTAATCCATGTCTCTATGGGTGTGGACCCATTGTAAATAGGGCCTTTGGAAGATGTTTTAGTTTAGGCATGACCCAGCTGAATGAGAATGGAGATAACTGGAGGCTTTATAAAGAGCAGGCTGAAGTCAGTGGGAACCAGGAAAAAGGAGAGGACATCTCCATGCAATGGGAAAGTCAAGGAACCCCAAGGATTTTCCAGCACATTAGCATCAAAATGCTACCAACCTCAGGAGGAAGCAAGCCTTGTAGCCTCCAAAACAGTGAGATAATAAACTTCCATTGTTCAAGCCAAATCATCATGTGGCATTCATCATAGGATTCTGGGGCGCTAAGACAGTGGGCGTGATATCAGAGACATTCTTTGCTTGTGGAAGGCGGCGGATAGTGTGCTCTGTCCTCCAACTAAACATCAAAACTATTCCCTCATCCAGCAAGACCAGTGGGTACACCCCTCTGCCAGTCAGTCTGTAGGTTCTTCAAAGAACACAGGAGGTGAGTCAGTTTCCTAGGGCTGTTGTATCAAAGTGCCACAAATCAGATGGCTTGAAACGTCAGAAATTAGTTATCTCACGGTTCTGAAGATGAGAAGTTCAAAATCAAGGTTTGGGCAGGGTACTCTCCCTCTGAAACCTGTAGTAGGAATATGTCCCATGCCCCTCTCCTGGCTTCTGGTGGTGGCCAGCAAACCTTGGCATTTCTTGGTGGCATAACTCAATCTCTACTTCCATTGGGTCCGTCTCTTCACATGGCGTCCTCCCCTCCAGTGTCTGTCTGTCTGTCTATGCCCAAGTTTCCTCTTCTTATAACAGTGCCAGTCGTATTGGATTGAGGTCCACCCTAATGCAGTTTGGCCCCGTCTTAATTAATAACATTGTCAAAGATCCTATTTCCACATAAGGTCATTTTCACAGGATGGAGAGGAGAGTCTGTGTTCAAAAGACTTACACATCTTTCTCGGGGGGACTCAGTTCAACCCATAACATCTACCTTTCTCCCCTCTACAGGCAGACACACATAATTCCCACCCTCTACCTTAGGTCCTGCCATAAACAACAACACTTGTCCTCACCAGGGGATGGCCGTGTCCCCCGCGCTACCGAGACATCTCTCCTTCCTGTGACCTTCCTGCCTGCATTGGCTTTTGACATCCAGGCAGATATTTTTCAAACCACTTTTGTTTTTTACTGAACAAAGAATTAAAAAGATGTTCCTGTCACTGTTCACTGTGCTGTTCCTTCCTGCTATTAGCTCTGCTAAGATGCACCCAAAGAAAAGAAAATACAATTGCTTGCAATTAGCAATGGAAATTATTAATAGGAGCAAGAGATCTAATCCATTCTACAAGTAATTCTGTAGTGATTTTAGTAATTGATAGTAATTAAACACTAATTAATTCATTTCCTATGTAATGTATTTACTTTATTTATGGGTATTCACTTTAATTACATTTGTTTGCATTACTCGGGTTAAGTAATACAAATTTGCTCTCTTTTCTGAAAATATTTATTTGGGCTTCTTGAAGTCATTCTTTGAGAACGTGTGGGAATAAAGACTAATTGCCTCCAATTGCAGCTAAGTACATTGATTTCTCACTTTGAAATATGGGGCTAATGGAAGGTGAGGCTTTGATGCCTACTGGAGTTGGGCCTCTCCTTCTTGCCCCTCATTTTGGTCCAGACATCTGGTAAACTGTTTCTCTGAGGTCTTCCCACAGAAGATCAGAATATAAGTTCCATATGGACCTGAAATGTTACGACTAAAAATTCCATCTTTGGACCTCATTTTGGAATGAGGATGATGACCCTAGATTAACATGGCAGATGTGTGTCTGTTCTTTAGATTAAGCGGTTGTTAGTTATTTAATTAGGAGATAAAAAGCACAGTCTACCAGGACTGGAAGTGAAGTATAAGGCTGTCTGGCCACCCCCTGAACTGATGCTCACAGTTCTCTACAAACTGGCTGTGTGACCTGTCTTCGGACAGTTCCCCTGAAAGGGTGCACCCTTCCAATGTTTCACCTCTGGGCAGCTCCCACTATTTGAAATTCTTCCTCCTACTGAGCTGAAATCTGTCACTTGAAAGTATCTTCTACCCTTCCAATCTCTCACCCCCAACTGTCTGCTCCCAGGGCCATCGAGAGTAAGTCCAATCACTTTTCCACAGGTCAGCCCATTGGACACTTCATAGCTAACAGGTGACACCAAACACTCCAATTCTACCATTCCCATGTAGAATATGTTTGCATGCCTTCAGCATCCTCTTTGCTGAAGGGAATCTAGCCTGTTTCCATCTGCCCTAAAGTAAGTGATGGCTATGGCCTGACTATCACAAAGAAAAAATGGAAATGACCTTCCACAGTCAAGATTTCTGTATTTGAAAAAAGAGTGCATTAACCTGGGTGGGTAAATAACAATAATGACTCATTTTGCTTGTTGGATCCTGCTAGGGGCAACAGGCAGTGGACTGAGTCTTTCTGGGGTCTTTTTTGAATAATGGGTAGGTCAAAAGAGATGCAAGAGAATAACAGGCCATGGAAATCCTAGCCCTGGCATCATCTACACAGACAGAGAAGTTTCTCAGTGTCTCGGCTTGACTCATTATGCCTCCCTTATACACAAGCCCAGCCAAGAGAAAAGGTGAAGAGGGGCCTACAAGGACACAGAATATGTAGGATGAGAATGGAAAGCAGGTCTACACTCATGATGAATTATTTCTGCACCAAAGTTGCCCATCAAGCCCCCATCATTCCAGACCCCAAGCCTCACCTTCATCCTGAGAAGGACAGGGAGACCAAGTAAGAGAGCAGTAGTTGAAGTAGGAATGGACAGGAAAGTTGGGGTTTGCCCATTCTTAGAAGTCCAGTGTTGAACGCCTGTGTGACATGCAATGACAAAAGGATAAATCTCACATATACTCAATTCCTATACTTTGGGACTTCCCCATAATTCTGAGTCTGTATATGTTATATCCTTTTTGCTCTGGAGCAATGGAGAGATTAATTGGTCTGGACAAAGACTGAATGAGAAGTCAAGGCCATGCAGCAGGCTCACTGCCCATTCACTGGCCTGCAGAACCAATGAATCCCTGCCCCTCAAAGCTGGGGCACAATCTGGAGGAAGAGGATAGAGCTGCTGCCAGGTGTAACTTCTGGCCATTCACCTTCCCAAGGAGGGTGTTCTGGTTTGCTAATGCTGCTTTTTCGCAAAACACCAGAGATGGATTGGCTTTTATAAAGGGGGTTTATTTGGTTACGCAGTTACAGTCTTAAGGCCATAAAGTGTCCAAGGTAACACATCAGCAATCGAGTACCTTCACTGAAGGATGGCCATTGACGTCGGAAAACCTCTGTTAGCTGGGAAGTCACGTGGCTGATGTCTGTTACAGAGTTCTGATTTCAAAATGGCTTTCCCCCAGGATGTTCCTCTCTCAGCTCCTGTGTGTTCTTCCAAGTGTCCCTCTTGGCTGTAGCAAACTTACTGCTTCTGTCTGAGTTTATATAGTGCTCTAGTAAACTAATGAAGGCCCACACTGAATGTGGCCCTGCCACACCTCCATGGAAATTATCCAATCAGAGTCATCACCCACCATTGAGTGAATCACATCTCCATGGAAACACTCAAAGAATTACAATCTAATCAACACTAATAGCCTGCTCACACAAGATTGCATCAAAGGTAACAGTGTTTTGTGGGACATGATACATTCAAAGTGGCACAGAGGGCAAGCAGTGGTGGAAATAGCCACACAACCAAATTATTAAAGAATTGTAGTTGGAGTTTGAACTGCTAAAAGAGCTATCTCAGAGAAGGGTTTGGGGCATCGTCATGGAAGAAAGCCCTTCCTGGCCTAGGGAAACGTGCACATCCATTTTATGGAAGACATCGGATGTACAAAGGAGAAGGCTAATAGGAATGACCATCATTTCTTTCCAGGGTTTATCAAACCACTTCTCCAGTGGGAAACAAAACCTAAACTTCCAATGCCCCCTGTTTTTGTTACATTCTATTAGATAACTCCTGTCTATCATTTGAAATACAACTGCCAAGGGAAGGATTTCCTGCTAGGTAAAATTGAAAGTATCAGTACTATGGAGGTGGGTGCATTTTAATGAAAATTGTGTGCGTGTGTGTCTGTGGTGTGTGCACACCATCTAGAGATGCACAGAGGTGTGAGGGCTGCTTTCATCAGCATGCGGCCCAGGATTTGCATCTGCTAATCAGTTCGGGATCCAGAAAAGTAGCTTCTGATAGAAGAATTCCATTACTAGTCAGCCGGCTGTGAAATACTGTACCTGTTCCATACCTTACAAAGAAAGGCCTGCTTTCACCTCCTACACACACGCGCGCGCACACACACACCATGTGACCCTGGCATGCCACAAGGGAAATCAGCTAAGAATTCATGATCAAAAGTCCCTGGAGGGGGAAAAAAATCAAGGTTCTTTGAATTTAGTTTTTCTATGAACTGGAATGAGAAATCCATGAGATTTCAAGACCAGAATCTTCAACATGCTGTTTTGTAATTAAAAAGCAAGAAAAAAGAAGGCAGGGAGGGAGCGAGGGAGGAAAAGAGAGAGGGAAAGAAGATTCTTGCAGATCCAGAGGTGTGTGTGCTCAATAAATAGATGTTAAATTAAAAAGGACAATTATGGGGATAAAGGGCACATGACCAAGATATCGGCCAAAGCATCTCACCCCCTTTTCCTCTCTCATCCGTTTGCCTGGTGGTTCATCTCAGATTCATTCCTCACTGGGACTTAGCTCTGAGAATTCAATGCTAACTAAACTTTAAGAAAATGAGAGGTTGAAGGAGAAATGATATCAGTTGGAATATTATGGAATAAAAATATTGGGACATGATTGAGAATTAATTCTGTCTTCCTATTAATGATCCTTTGCCTTGATTTCTTGACTAAATTTATGTAAGGGAGTCCCTATCCCAGAGAAACAAGTGGTATCCGGCCACCCCTATTTCGAGGGAATAACTCAAATATGCACAAGCCACCCCCAACATTGGGCATATGTGCTGGCACAAGCTTTGTATTCTGGTCAGCTTTCTGTTCAAAGTGAATTTCATAATCAAGGGCCTAATTACTGAAAGGCTCGCACTGACATGAGAAAAAAAACTGGGGCCAAGCAAGTGACCCAGCAATTCTGCACCTAGAGAAAGACTAAGAGCCTAAAATGAAGCGAAATTAGCTGAGGGTGCCAGACAGAATCTAATCAAGGTTCAGAACCCAAGTAAAGGGCTTGAGAAATCAGCACAACCATCAAATAAATATTCAGTTGGATATATGTCTGTTCTGATATATTGTGATTCTGCTTTTTCTTGTCTTCCCGTTAACGCATTCATCCCTCTTCTTTCCTATTTCCTGCATCCCCTCCAAACACTGAGATGTCCCTCCACGTGCCACCATTTGCAAGGGCCCATGTTAGTGCAACACTTTCACCTACAAAACCAGCTGTTTATCTATCCTGTGCTTTGCTGTTTTCCCTGGTTTTTGAAATTATTGATCATCTTCTCTTACCCTGGTTGCTGAGATATTATCTTTCCTTCTTTCTTCCAACTCTGTGTAACTGAACGTATCAGTAATCTGGATGCATGTGCATTTTAAGGTGAATTGTGTGTGCGTGCTCACACTAGCTAGGAATACACAGATGTATTTCTGCCTCCTCTTCTCCCCCTTTTCCCTCTTCCTGAATATAAATATTTACCTCCCACCAGCCCTTAAATGCTTCCCTATGTGTTCTCCCATAACAATTCCATTCACTTACAAGGCTTCAGCTATCACCTCTATAAATATAATTTTTTAATTTAAATTCAGTCCTAAACTCACCCCCAAGTGCCACTTCCAAACATCCAATGGCTTGCTGAACTCCTCCATCTAGACCTTCCCACCAGTACTTTATGCTCAACATATCCAAAACTGAACTCACCATTCCTCCTCTACCCTATCTAAAAGGAAATGAGCTTCTCAGCCTATATTCCCTGTTTCTGTTATGTCACCTCCATCATCCCAGACCCCAAACCCTCATTGTCATCCTTCCCCTTACCCACTGTGGCTCATTCATTTTTGAGCTTTGTCAATGTTAACTCCAGGATATTGCCTTTCTCCACTTCTTGGCCACCACCCCAATTCAGACACCTATTATCTTTCTTCAGGATTACTGTAAGAGCCTCTGAATGGCTTTTGGGTGCCTCCAGTCTTTCCCATCTCTAATTTGCCTTACAAATCCTTGCCAGAATGATGGCCCTAAATCACTGCTCTGGTCATCTTACCTGCTTAAAAATCAGCGTCTCCTGATTTGCCAGGTACAAAATTAAAACTCCTTAATCTGCAGCTATAACCTTGCGAAGCCGAACATAAACTCTCCCACTGAGCCCTTTGTCCAGCCTGTCTGGTTCAGCCAGTCTGAACCACTTGGTATTGCTGTGTGCTCATATTTTCATCTCTGTACCTTTGTCCATCAGGCCCATTTCCCCAGGTGCAAATGCCATCTCCTCCTACAGGTTTTCCCTGCTCTCTGGCTGAAAGCAAAGCGATAAACCTCTGCTCTCATTTTATCTGTGTCCTTCATGACCCTTGTCACTCACTGTCCACTTTGTCTTAAAGTTACCTGGTACTATCTCATCTCCTTTAGAAACTGTAAAAGTCCGTGTAAGCAAAGCCTATATCTTTAGTCTCACCCAATACTTAGCCTGGAGCCTTTAACCCACAGAAAGCTTCATATGCACTGAATTCTTGGGAGCATATCTGAATAAATACTGGTGAGTGGATGCTCAGACCAGCTCACAATACTGACAGCCAGGCATGGCAACAAAAATATAAAGCAATCAGGATTTACAGATCAACCACTTCTCCACGAATTTACAACGGGCCCATGGTGAACACCGTGGGTATATAGTTGTATGCCCACGTATGCCTATGCTTTAAAAGACAGAAAAATGTACTCTTTGAACAAATGAGTAATTAGACTTTTGCTCCAAGTACTGCCAGCCATCCTAGCACGGGCAGCTGAATGAAAGAAAATGAAAACATGGGTGTTTCTCTGAAAATGCTGGGTCTGATGAAAGAACTGAGCCACTGGGTCTGGAAGAGATCCATGTGCATTGACTAGATATGAGAGCAAACACTGAGAGCCAACCCAGGCTTGCTGCTGATGGGGTAAAGAAACCCAGCCCGAGAATGTGCTTGGAGGCGAGAACACTAAACTGAACCACCCAAATATACAGCAAATAGCATTGACACGGTGGGTGTGTAACTGTGTGAGTGTGAGTGTGTGAATGGGGTCAGGAAGAATGTGAGAATGACTGAATGAATGAATTCAGGGCACCCTGATAAATTCCCCCAAGGATAAAATCCAAAGCATCTGCTTCCAAGAGATAAACAGAAAGCTCTGCTCCTTAGAGGCCTGCCCAGTGGCTGAACACCACGCTAATCTCCTCTGCACCGGGGCCGGGCACCACAGCAAATGTGTGTTTAAAATTAAAAAAAAAAAAAAAAATGGAGGCAAAGAAGAGAGAATCTCACTAAAGGCAATAATGTGAATTCAAATACTCTTTGCAATTTGGATCAAAGCAACCAAAATTGATGTTGTTTCAAAGGGGGTAAAGGAGCAGAGAAACAGATTAGTTTGGCTGGCTAGATGAAGCAGAGTCCCTGGCAAAAGGGGTGTGGTTAGGCTAGCTGCCGGTGAGCGTAAAAAAGCCGTATATTTCCTGAACACCACGTAGGCAGAAGAGCTCTTTCCCATTTATTATGTCATTGGATCTTCCGAGCACCATAGCAAGCAGGTGGCACAGGTGCTAGCGTTCCCTCTCCATGGAGGAAGTTAACTGAGGCCCAAGAGATTCCCAAACTGGCTTCCAGTCTCCTTCATGCTCAACCCAAGGTTTCTCAAGGTTTAGTGTGTTTAGGAATAGCTGGACTTTGGACACTACATCCATGGGTGCTGGGTTTGAAAGAGTTGTCACAGTAAAAGCTTAACTATAAGCTCTTCTTTTGACAAGGATTCACTTAACTTACACCGCTAAAATTGTGAAACAAATGTCACCGGTAGAAACTAGTTAGGATGCAGTGGTCTTAACCCCCAGCTGTGTGATCAGCTGGAGGGGCTGTGCCTTCCCATGCCTTGGTTTCTCCACCTGTGCAAAATCAAAGCACTTCCTCTCTGTACCTCAGCTAGACCCCAGATGAAGGAGCCCAGGGAAGACTCCTTGTTTTGACTCGGCTATTGCAAAGCCCAACAAAGGTCCTGGAAGACTGAGATGCCAAAGGAAGCTCATTTGCACCATCGCACAAGGAAAACCCAACTCCTCACCTCCCTTCTAGAACCTAAATGCAGGTCCTCACCATCTCTGTCCCCCTTCTAGGGTAAGAGCCCACACAGGTGTCTTTACTTCAGTCCTTCCTGAGGGAAAAGGGACACACAAAAAGGAAGTGCACCTTACCCAGCATTCCAGAGCAAGCTGAAAACCAGCCCCCAGGTGCCTTGACTTCTGACCCACTGCTTCAGTGTTCAGAGTATAGAGAAAACTACCATTGCCTGTTCCCAGCTTCGCTGAAAGCCAGACCTGTTTGCATGATCTCTGAGACCATCTGGGAACCTGTTCTGGGTCCCTGGGCTGACCTCCAGATGCTTCCTGGACACACACGGTCCATAGGTTCGTCTTCCTCCCTACCCCACCCATACTTGGGCTGAGCTGCATGGGGTTCAGGCTGTGGGGGCCTTAGACCCCCCACGCTGCTTCCAGAGGTTATGCTTCAGCTCCCTGCCAACTGATTTTGCAGCAGCTCTGAGCAGAGCAGGCTGTCCTCAGTGGCTCACAGAGGAGGTGACAAAGAATGAGAACTCCTATATCTTCATTCTCCACTCCATGATCTGCTTCCCTGGCCTCACAGCCAGCCCCAAGTGCCCTTCAGAGACCGCAAACCTCCAGGAAAAATTAAACCCTCACCAAACACCCTTTAATTTTACCCACTTGGCTTAATGAAGGTTCCAGTATTAATGACCTCGAAGGCTTGCTGTCTGACAGTTCTTGCTGGTAACTAAACCCTGTGCTATTTTCCCCCCCTGCAGCCTGAAATCTCAAGCTTCGCCTCTAATCTTATTTTCTATTTCTGGGCTATATTGCATTAGCACCTTTTTATTTCTCCTGGCATGTTTGACAGTGAGTTCAGGCTAGTGAGAATCATCTCTTTGTGCTGGCAAATGGGGATTGCATCGGTTGTTTTAGAATAATGACTTATAGTTAAAATTACCCCCAGGATGTCATAATTACACAGTTGCAGCTTTCTTCTTTGACAAGGTGGAGAGGCGGGGCTGAGGGGGCCTAGCAGAAGTTGCTTGAGGTAGAAGGCAAAGGGGGTAAACAAATATATAACCAGGGACCCCCAGGAAGCACAGAGACAGAGAACAGAGGCCCAAGTCTATGAAATGATGTGATCAGGCAGGAAAGGGATGTTTGCTAGCCCCATCCGCTTTTCTTCTACCCATCCAGGATGAAGATGGAAGGGACAGCATCAACTTCACCAAAGGTGACAGATTTTCTGGATCCCCCCAAATCCTCCATCACCATGGATAAATATCACACCCTCTGGGAATCTACTGTAGTATCTAGAAATCACAAATGAAACTTCCCTTTGGCCTAACTCATTCCGCAAAAGGTCTTTGCTAGAAGGCAAATGTTATTTGGGAGGGGTCTCATCGTTAGCATTCATAATACATGCTAAGTAAATTCATGGGTGCTCTACCATGAATTTTTTAAACATTTGCTTTTATGATGGAATAAACCTTATTTTACCTGAACCACATCCTATGGAGCAGTAGGTATAGGGTGCAATGCCCACTCGGTCCTCCTCCGCAGCCCTCCACACAGGGGCCTGCATTGAGGAAGGGCTCTGAAGACTCTGGTTCCACAGCCATGGCTCTCTCCAAACTTCTAGCAGGGCACGAGGAGGGTGAGCTATGGAATTAATGGGTTTTGATCTCCAGAGACAGGAAAGGGAAATGGTTTAAAATGATGCCTCCTGCCAAGGTAGGAGATCAAAGGGGAAAGCCCTGGACACCTCCCGGGAAGAGTGAAGGTATTGGGCCAAAAAGGAGACTGCAGAGGTCAAGAGCAGAAATGAGACTGGGGCAGGATAAGCAGCCCCTAGGAAAGAGTGTGTCATGCCAAGGGGCAATAGGGCCAAGTGGGTGGGAAGGTAGGTGTGGAATCAGACCTGGGCAGATTACTTACCTCCCCTGTCACTCCGTTTTCTCATTTCTAAAACAGGAAAAACAGCAATCTCATTTGCAGAGCTTCTTGGAGAACTAAATATTGTTAATACAGGCACAGTGTTTAGAATAGCGTCTGGCATGGGGCTTGCCCTTAATAAGCAAATGCTTTTAATATTATTATTGTAATGTAGCTCTTGGTTTTAGGACTGCTCCCTCCCTGCCCAAGCCCCCAATTTGCTGTTATCTGGTTCTTCTCTGCAAGTCTCAGAAAGGCTGCATTCAACTGTAGCCCAGGCCCTGGGAATGGGAGTCAGGATATATTCCAGGGGAGTTATGGAAGCTGGACTTTTTGAGTCCTAAGAGGCCATACAGGGCTGGCAGGCAGCAGACTGGGAGCCTGAACGTGGCGAGTTGAGGCAGCAGCTCCCACCTGCATTTATTTTTCTGGAAGGTGAACAGGGAGCCCAGTGGGGTACTGAGAAGGCAGGCTGGGGCACACAAGCAAGACGAGTCTTTAAGTCCAACTTCCAATCTGTGTAATACCTTCCTCTGGGCCCAGGCACAAGGGAACAGGAAACTTGTTGGCCATCTTCTCTTTTTGTTTTCTTCTCCTTCAGAGAGACCTTGAGATCTCCCCAAGGTTTTGAAACAAAATTACATTTTTCTGCAACAGACTCAGCCTGCAGAAATGAGCCTATTCCACATCTCCCAGGATTGCCCACTGAGGGTCTGGCTGGAGCGAGAGTGCAGCAGGACACTTTTTAGATGATACTAATTAATATGAGGGTTATTGGGAAAGCAAATCTACTTTGTTTTCTTAATTAACACCTCTGGGCTGGCTTCTGGTCAACCAAAATGATGGCATAAGACCCAGTGATATTCCCCCACAGCATTGAACAACTAGAAAAAGCTGGCTTCTTAGAACCACCTTCCAAAGAGCTCCAAAAATCAATAAAAGGTTTCAGTAACTGCAGGAGGGGTGAATCAAGAAAGCACAGCTTTAAAAATGGTTGGAGAAGCTTGTGGGACCCTTGCCGACACCTCCTCCCTCCATAGCTTGGGGTGGTCCCAGCCTGTGCTTCTATTGTGGGTCTCTGGCCTGTTCTGGAGGGGCAGGGTGACCCCTATGCCCATACTGGGGTGTCTATATAACAGTGCCAATCTGTCAGGTGGCAGCCTGAGAGATGGAACCAGCAAACTCCTCTTGGTCTCTGTATTAGTTAGGGTTCTCCTTGGAAACAGAATCAATGAGAGATGTCTCTGATTATCATTTGTAAAAGTGACTCATGCAACTGCGGGAGCGCACGAGTCCAAATTCTGCAGAGCCATTAACAAGCTGTCAACTCCAAGGAAGACGTCCGACGAACTCCTCAGGAAACGAACTGGCAACCTCAACGAGCTCCCCAGGAAATGCTTCACTGAGCAGCCTAAGAAGAAGTGAAGTGAAGGTTCTCTAACCGTCTGGCTTATAAGCCTCCAACTGATCACCTGGACTAAATCCAGCCAATTGCATTCTCTCACTGTGGAAGCACGCTCCTTGATGAGTCATCAGTCAGCTGCAGTCAATTGACTGATGATCCGACAAACCAGCCCGTTGGTTTATCAACCAGCCTCAAATATCCTCACAGCAATCATCAGGCCAGTGCCCGCTTGACGAGACAGCTAGGCCACCTAGCCAAGTTGACACATGAACCCAACCATCACAGTTTCATCTCCCCATAACTTGCTCTGCAGGCAGAAGAAACTTGGAAACAGCTAAAGCAGTATAAGAAACAACGCAAAGCAACTTGGGGCAAAGGATTACATGCTTTAAGTCATACAATCAAGTATCCTAGAGAGAGGGAAAGTCTATATCATAGGGAGTGTAAGGAGCATTCAAATTCCTGTAAACAGGGAAATTCCTAAAGCAATGAGCAAACACAAGCCCAGGAAAAGACATGGGCTCAGAAAAGGCATAGAGGACCTTGAATTTTGCATTTGCCTTGGGATGATCTTCTGGATAGGAGGGTTACACACTGAAGGAGAGCACAAGCCAATGCACAGTTATTTGCAAAGACTGTGAAAGATGGTTTTGTTTTTGTTTTTGTTTTTATTTTTGCATTGCTTTGTTTTTGTGAACTCCTAAAACTAAAGGAAATCTCTGTCAAATCAATAGCTAGATGAAAACTCAAGATAAAAGACAGCTCAGGGACTAAATGCCAGAGTTAAGACTTGAAAATATTTTAAAAGTGCAAAAAAAGGTTATGAGAAAGAAAGAGAAAGAGGAAATGATGACCTTTCCAAGGAAAAAGATAAAAATCCAGAAACCATCAATGAAGAAAACCAGATTTTGGACATACCAAAGATTTTTTTTTAATGCTCCTCGATATGTTCAAGAAGAAGAAGAAGTACACAGAGAAAGAACTAAAGAATAACAGGAAAACAATGAATCAACAATATGAAACTCTCAGCGAAGAGACAGAAATTTTAAAAAGGAAGGAAGCAGAAATACTGGAGTTGAAGACTACCATAAATGAAATGAAAAATTCCCTAGAGGGTTTCAACAGCAGATTGGAGCTGACAGAAGGAAAACATGAATGAACTCAAAGTCAAGACAGCTTAAATGATTCCAGATAAGGAGCAGAAAGAATAAAGTTTAAGAAAAATTCAAACAGAGCCTAAGAGACCTCTGGAATACCATTAAAAATTCCAGTATATTCACTATGAGAGTCCTAGAAGGAGAAGAAAGAGAGAAAGGGGCCAAATGAATACTCAAAGACTTAGTGGCAGAAAGCTTCCCAAATTTAACATAATGCATGAATACGTACATTCAAGAAGCCCAATGAACCCCAAACAGGATAAACTTGAAAGGAATCACTTCAGATACATGGTAGTCAAACTGTCAAATGCCAAGAACAAGGAGAAAAAAAAGCTGCAAGAGAAAAGCAATATGTTATATACAAGGGAGTCTGGATTAGATTAAGTGCTGATTTTGAGTCAGAAATCATGTAGACAAGAAAGCAGAGGGATGAAATATTTAAAGTGCTGAAGAAAACAGTTGCCAAGTTGGAAATTTGTATACAGTGAGAATGTCTTTCAAAGTTGAGAGAGAGATTAAGACATTCCCTGATAAACAAAAGCAGACCTACCTACAAGCAATGCTAAAGGGCATTCTTCTAACTGAAAGGAAAGGACACTAAACAGTGGATCAAAGCAGCATAAAGAAGGAAAGATTTCCAGTAAAAGTAACTATATGGGTAGTTATAAATGTCAGTACTATTGTAGTGTATGGATGGATATGTAACTCCACTTTTTACTTCTTATAGATTATAAAATGCAAGTGCATGAGAAGTAGTGATAAATCCATGATTTTGGACATATAATATATAAAGATAAAATATGTAACAAGAACAGCACAAAGATGAAAGACAGAGGGAGATAGGAACAGTGTGCACGCTACTGAAGTTAAACTAGTATCAAATCAAACATGGATGTAATAGATTTAAGATATTCAATGTTAGCACCATTTTAACCACATGGAAAATAGGGAGAGAAATTGAAAGGGAGTCAAAATTGTACACTACTAAAAAATCAAAGAAATAAGAAAGTAGGAATTAGCAGATGAATTGAGGGGTAAAAAAGACCAAATAGACTTACAAAGACCAAATAGAAAAATGGCAGAAAGTACTCCATTATCAACGGTTCCTTCAAATGTAAAGGGATTAATTTCAATCAAAATGCAGAGATTTATAGAATGGATTTAAAAAAAAGCATGACCTTATTTACAAGAGACTCACCTTAAATTCAAAGACACAAGAAGGTTGAAAGTGAATGGATGAAAAAAAATTGGATTATCCAAATAGAAGCCAAAAGAGAGTTGAGTAGCTATGCTAATGTCAGATAGAATAGACTTAAAGTCAAAAACTGTTATGAGGGACAAAGAAGGTCACTATATATTGATAAAGAGGTCAATTTGACAAGAAGACATAACAATTATAAATGTATATGCACATAATGGCATAGCCCCAAAATATATGTAGCAAATATTGACAGTCTTGAAGAAAGACATTACATTAATAGTAGGAGACTTCAATACACCACTTTCGATAATGGATAGAACAACCAGACAGAAGATGAATACGGTAATAGAAGGCATGAATGATACTATAAACCAAGTAGAACTAACTCACATATATAGAACACTTCATCCAACAGCAGCAGAATGCATATTCTTTTCTGCTGCTCATGTATCGTTCTTCATGATAGACCATATGCTAGGTCATAAAACAAATCTTAAAAAATTCGACAATATTAAAATCGTACAATGTATCTTCTCTTAGCACAATGGACTGAGGCTAAATATCAATAACAGAAGGAGAACTGGAAAATTCAGGAATATGTGGAAATTAAACAAGGAATACTTAAACAACCCATGAGTCTAAGAAGAAATCACAAGGAAAATTAGGAAATATGTTGAGGCAAATGAAAATGAAAACACAACATACAAAAACTTATGGGATGCAGATCTAAAGTTTACATTAAAAAAGAAGAAGTATTTCAAACCAGAGATCTAACCTCAGAACAAGAGAATCTAGAAAAAGAAGAGCTAACAAACCCAAAACAAGTAGATGGAAGGAAAAGAAAATAGCAGAGATAAATGAAGTAGAGAATAAAAACACAGTAGAGAAAATCAACAAAACCAAAAGTTGTTCTTTTGAAAAGATCAATGAAATCTACAAACCTTAGCTACACTGACAAAGAAATAAAAAGAGAGGACACAACTAAAATCAGAAATGAAAAGAGGTCATTATTACCAACATCACAGAAATAGGAAGGATTATACGAAGATACCATGAATAACTGCATACCAACAAATTAAATAAGCTAGATGAAATGAAAAAATTTCTAGAAACACTAACTGCTCTGAATGAAGAATAAATAGAAGATCTGAGCAGATAGATAACAAGTAAAGATGTTGAATCACTAATCAAAACCTCTCAACGAAGAAATGACCAGGATGCAACAGCTTCATTGGTGAATTTACCAAACATTCTGAGAATTAACATCAACCCTGCTCAAACACTTCCAAAAAATTGAAACAGAGTGAACACTTTCTAACTCATTTTATAAGGCCAGCATCACCCTAATACCAAAGCCATATGAAGAAACCACAAAGAAAGAAAATTACAGACTGATACTCTTATAAATATAGACGCAAAAATCCTGATCAAAATACTAGCAAACTGAATCCAGCAGCACATTAAAAGAATTATACAGCTTGAACAAGTAGGATTTATCCCAGGTATGCAAGGATGATTCAACATAATAAGTCAATTAATATAATAAACCACATTAAAAGAGTGAAGGAAAAGAAAAACATATTTTCATCTCAATTGATGCAGAAAATGTATTTGACAAAATCCAGCACTCCTTCTTGATAAAAACACATGGGAATGTATAACACTTAGAAAACTAGGAATAGAAGGAAATATCCTCAGCATATATGAAAAACCCACTTCTACACCATATTCAATGGTAAAAGACTGAAAGATTTCCATCTAAGATCAGGAACAATCCATTTTGGATGCTCACTGTCACCACTGTTGTTCAACATTGTTCTGAAAGTTCTAACCAGGGCAATTAGGCAAGGAAAAGAAATAAAAGTCATTCAAATTGGAATGGAAAGAGTAAAACTTTCCATGTTTGCAGATGACACGACCCTATACGTAGAAAATACTGAAAAATCCACAACAAAGTTACTGGAACTAAGAAACAAAGTCAGCAAAGTGGCAAGGTACAATATCAACATGCTAAAATCAGCAGTGTTTCTATATACCAGTAATGAACACTATGAAGATGAATTCAAGAGAAAAGTCCATCTACAATAACAAGAGAATCAAATACCTAGGAATAAACGTAAGCAAGGGTATAAATGTCTAATACATGGAAAACTGCAAAATATTGCTAAAACAAAGCAAAGACTTAAAATAATGGAAGAACATTCCATGTCCATGGATTGGAAGAGTAAATATTGTCAAGATGTCATTTATACCCAAAGTCATTTACAGATTCAACACAATCCCAATCAAAATTCCAACAGCCTTCTTTGCAGAAGTGGAAAAGCCATTCATCAAATTTATATGTAAGGGTAATGAGCCCTGGATAGCCAAAAATATCTGGAAAAAGAAGAATGAAGTTGGAGGAATCATATGTTCTAATGTCAAAATTTATTACAAAACTACAGTAATCAAAACAGCATGATACCTGCACAAGGACAGAAATATAGACAATGGAATCAAACTGAGAGTTCAGAAATAAACCCTCACATCTGTGTCCAAGTGATTTTTGACAAGGCTGCCAAGTCTATTTAATTGGAAAAGAATACTCTTTTCAAGAAATTGTTCTGGGAAAACTGGATATCCACATGCAAAAGAATGAAAGTGGACCCCTACATCAAACCATATAAAAAATATTAACTCAAAATGGATCATATGCCTATATATAAGAACCAAAACTATAAAACTCCTAGAAGAAAACATAGGGAAGTATCTTCAGGACTTTTTGTTAGGCCATGGATTCTTAGACTTTACACCAAAAACATAGGAAACAAAAGAAAAAAATAGATAAATAGGACTCATCAAAATTGTAAAACTTTTTGTGCATCAAAGGACTTCATCACGAAAATTAAAAGACAACCTACAAAAAGTCATACACAAAAGGACAAATATTGTATTATCTCACTGATGTGAACTAATTATAATATGTAAACTCACAGACATAAAATTTAGAATATAGGTTAATAGGATATAGAATGAGGCTAAAGAATGGGAGCAGTTGCTTAATACAGGTGGAATGTTTAACTAGGTTGAACCTAAACATTTGGAAATGGATAGAGGTGACAGTAGCACATTATTGTGAGAATAATTAACAGTACTGAATGCTGTGTGAATATGGTGGAAATGGAAAGTTTAGAGTCACGTATGTCACATAAGAATGTATAACACGGTGACTCTTGTGGACAATGACTGTGATTAACTGTACAAATATTAAAAAGTTCTTTCATAAACTAGAATATACAACACTACCACAAGGAGTTAATAATCGAGGAATAGATGGGGAAAAGGTACCTATTGAAAACTATGGACTTCAGTTAAAAGTAATTGAAAACTGTGGACTTCAGTTAAAAGTAATATTTTAATATTCTTTCATCAACAGTAACAAATGTGCCACACCAATACTATGGGTCAGTAATGGGGGGGAATAAATGGAGGATTTGTGTTTTCATTTTTGTTTTTATTTCTGTTCTGAAGTAATGAAAATATTCTAAAATTGATCATGGGGATGTATGTAGAACTACACAATGATACTGTGAGCCAGTGATTGTATACTTTGGATGGTTTGTATGGTATGTGAATATATCTCAATAAATTGCATTTTTTTAAAAAAAGACAACCTACAGGATGGGAGAAAATATTTGGAAACCTCACATATGATAAGGGTTTACTATCCAGAATAGATTAAGATATTCTTCAATTCAACAACAAAAAGACAAACAACTCAATTCACAAATGGGCAAATGACTTGAATAGACATTTCTCCAAAAAAGATATTCAAATGGCCAAAAAGCTCATGAAAAAATGCTCAATATCATTAGCCATTACGGAGATGCAAATCAAAACCACCAGGTACCATTTCACACCCACTAGAATGGCTATTATTCAAAAGCAGAATAACAAGTACTGAAAAGGATGTGGAAAAATAGGAACATCATTCATTGCTGGTGGGAATGTAAAATGGTGCAGCCACTGTGGAAAGCAGTTTGGCAGTTCCTCAGGAAGCTAAGTGTAGAATTACCATATGATTCGGCAATCCCACTTCTAGGAATATACCCCATAGAATAGAAAGCAGAGACTCAAATATTTGAACATCGATGTTCATAGCAGCATCATTCACAATTGCCAAAAGATGGAAGCAATCCAAGTGATTCAGCAGATGAATGGATATACAAAATGTGAAATATACATACAATGGAACACTAGTTTGCATTAAAAAGGAATGAAGTTCTGATACATGCGACAACATGGATGAGCCTTGAAGACATCATGTTGCATGAAATAAACCAGATACAAAAGGACAAATATTGTATGATCTGTTGATATGAACTAATTAGAATAAGAAAATTCATGGTGTCAGAAACTAGTATACAGGTTATGAGGGTCTGGGGTGAGGGTTGGAAATAGGCACTTCATGCTTAATTGGTAGAGAATTTCTGTTTGTGGTGATGGAAAATGTTTAGTAATGGATAGCGGTGGTGATAGCTCAACTTGTGAATGTAATCAACACCACTGAGTTATATATTTGAATGTGGTTAGAAGGGGGAATTTTAGATTATGCATATATTACTGGAATAAAAACTTTTGAAAAATTCATAGGATTATACAGCACAAACAATGAATCCTAATGTAAACTATGGACAATAATTAATATTAAAATCATAATGATATTTTTTCATCAATTGTAACAAAAGTACCACACTCATGCAAAGTGTTTTTAACAGAGAAAACTATGTGCATAAGGGATGGTATATGGGAACTCTGTATTTTTCATTATTTTTCTGTAAACCTTGATTTCTCTAATTATTAAAAAAAAAAAGGAAAAAATGTAAGGCACCTGAGAGGCTGCACTAGCTGGTAGGGGTGGGATTACATGGTTTGGGCAGGCCTCTGTGATAGGGCACCTGGTTCACATAATAAGTACCTTCTCCTTCCCAGGGCCAGTCTGTCACCTGCACACCTGACTCAGGTTCCACCAGCTCTCATGCTCTCATGATCAGCTCTGAAGGAGAAAAAGAAGCAGTGTGATCTCCTGCAAGGAACCAGAAGACATATGTCCCAAGCCAGCTTTATCCTTTACTGCTCATGCTACATCCATAAAATCCTCAACTGTTAGAATCATATTTCTGCCCAACTCCCAAGCTTGTAATGAGGAAGAACTACGATAATGGATAGTAAAGAGCCTTCTAAACCCCAACGCACAGCACAAAAGTGATAATTAGGATGACATTTGGAGACACGAGAAGAGTGGAAAATCAGATCCATCCATGCCATGATATCCCATAGAATTCTCAGAGGTGTAAGAGGAGTCGTCGTCTAAAGTGGACTGTGGGTTAGCCTTGCCCTGTATTTGTCTAGGGACAGCTCTGGGAGTGTGGTATTAGGGACAACACCACTCCAGGTCTGCCCAGGTCATCTTCTGACAGTGTGGACACTGTGCCCGCGAAGGCCTCCCCAAGGCCCACCCCACTTCTGGGATGGGTTCTGAGGACCCCCATGGAGTCCAGCCTCCCCCAGTGGTCACACACACTTGGTGCCACTCACTGGCACTTAGTGCCAAGGAACTCTCTGTTTTTTTTTCTGATGTGTATGTATCTTGTCTGCTTGCATGCATAATAAGCTCTTTGAAACCTTCTCCGCCTTCCACTTACATTTTTGCATCTGAGTGTCTCGTGGCATTGCATCCATGGCCTGAGCATATAGAAGGCTCTAAAAGCAGAGAGGGATGTGTGGGTTGGACTATGTTCTACCTAGTTCTCCTAGTCCTTGGCCTTGTGAAGCTCCCCGGCTTCTTCTTCTCCTAAGCCCTGCACCTCTATGGCTCTCCATGCCACCAGGGGCCTTCCTGAGGAAGAACAGTGGCGCAGTTGGGGATTGAAGTATGCCCCCCACAAAAGGCATAGTCAAGTATCAACCCCTGGTCCTGTGGCTGTGAATCCATTTGTATATAGGACTTTGAAGATGTTGTTAGTTAAGGGGTGCCCAAACTGAATGAGGGTGGGCCTGCATCCAATATGGCTGAAGTCTTTATAAGTAAAGGAAATTGGACATAGATGGAGAAGCTCCAGGAGAAGCAAGAAGCTCCAGGAGAAGCAAGAAGCTGGACATCAGCAGGAATCATGAAGAGAAAGGAGAAGATACTGCTATGTACATTGCCATTTAACAGAAAAGTCAGGGAACCCCAAAGATTTCCAGCCAGCCGGAAGACAACAACCCTAGCAGGAAAGAACACTTCCAGCCTCGGAACCCATGAGCCAATAAATTCCTGTTGTTAAGCCAATGCAGTATATAGTATTTGTTTTAGTAGCCAAGAAACTTAAGACAGATGCCTTCCCGTAACCCTCCACACCCACCAGAGAAAGAGCAAGGACAGAGCTTTGTAGTGTAGACGTAAGAGGAGGTTGTCATAAAAAGATGCATCCTATAAGTCAACAGAACCCTTTTCTTATTTTCTCTTTATCTGTAGTTCCCCTGCTCTTATCTATCTGAGCTTATCCTCTGTATTATCAAAGAGAGGGGCTAGACCAGGTGATCTCTGCCAGCCCTTCCCACCTCTGAGACTCTACTGCCCCGCCAAGATGGATAGGGAGGGCAGCCAGGAGATAAAGAAAGGGTTGGTTATGCCCTTTGACTTTAGATTTGGAGGCTGTGGTTGGAATCCTGGATTTGCCTCTGAAGGGCTGATATGCTTTGGGACAAGTGATAATCGCCCTGATCCTCAGTTTACTCATTTGCAAAATGGATGACAAATCTACCTGTCACCTGGATTGTGGTTGAAGATGTAGTCTACCCCATGTAAGTGCTCAGAAAATGGTAGTGCAGGTGAGGAAAAAAGAATAGGAGCCAGAACTGCACATGAAAATCAGACTCAGGATTGCATGAGGTTTTACCCTGCTTCTGAGCTCCAGCCTTGTTTTTGTGAATGCTTTCAAGTCATTTTGTTTAAATGGCACAATTATTTGAAATCGCCCTTGGGTTCTAAAATTATGAGGGGTGACCTATTGGGGTCCAGTGTTAGCTAGGCTAGTTCTGAATCTGGCATCCCAGGGCTCTTGCATGGATTTCCCCTCTCCCCCAACCCCAAATAAAGCTCTTGTCCCATTTTTTCTAGAGTAGGATCTGACACCCTGCCTCTTTGTGGCCTCCCACACCACCCTGCCGAGGCGCCAACTCCAGGTTGTGAACCCCTGTTTCAGGAAAGTACAAACAGCCTTCTTTGTACAGCTGCATCATGCCACTCTCTTGAGTTGGCAATTTCTTTTCTGTTGTTCTGTTGAATACATTTTTAAAGAAAATTCCCTTGGCCATCACCGGCGCCTCGCATTTCTTTGTGGTTAGATGCAATGACTAGAGTCTTGCATGTACTTACAATTCAATTTTCCTTTAATGATGATATTACCTGCTCTGAAGCTTATCAGAAGAGGAGTTTGCACACGCGGGGTCTCGGCTTGAAGCCTTCAGTGGCCGCGGCAGCTGTTCTATAGGCAGTTGCACCTGTTTTGAATGTCGTCAATGTAATGCTAATATGCAAAGCGATTTGCGATGCAGGAAACTGGAACCAACAGTGAAAGAAACTGTGTTTGGGATTATAAATCACTTCCCCATCGGCCACTGAGTTTTCTTTGGATTAAGCTGGGGAGGTTCTGTGGGCTGTGGGACCCTGCAACACCCCCTTTGCTGACTCATGTTCTCTGGAAGGAGGGTCCAAGAAACATTGTTGTATCTGGGCCAGAAGGAATTAGAAGTGGAACAGAGGCCTTAGGCAGAAGGAGAGAGGGAGGAAGAGCTTATATTAGGCAAAAGGTGCCAAAGGCACTTGCTTAGATCTGCTTTTATAGCTATGGCTCACAGCATTTGCAGAGGTTTCAATGGAGAGTTCTAGAAGGGCCAGTCTACATCTCATCAAGAAGAAAGCCTCCATCAGGGTTCATGAGAACCCTGTCTATAATTCCCATCCCAGCAGCCCTCCACCTCAAAGAGTTGCTCCTGCAATGTTGCATTAATCTACTTCCATTAGCAAAACAGGAGGGGAGAAAGCTAAGGGTCTAATAAGTGATGATAGCCTGGCTAATTCAGAAACTGAGCTTTTCACTTCCATAGACCCTGACATGCAGCCACAGCCCAGCCTCAGTTGGCACATCTGTAAAATGGATCCAAGCCATCTAATGAGGAGCCAAATCTGGAGCATTACCCTCTAATGAGAATATTGCTATTTACCTAGGGCCAAGCTCAAGCTCATACTTTCTTTTTCTCAGAAAGTACATGGCTGGTATAGCATAAACCAAAATGACCAATGGGATATAGCTCTAAAGCCACCACCACCCTTTTACTGTCACTTAAAGTAAACTCTCAGCCACAATTCAAAAAAGTTTTGGAATTCTTTAGGCCAGGAAAGAGGTAGATTTCACACCAGGTTGACAGTGCTGGAGTTATGGGTTGAATTGTGTTCCCAAAAAAGATATGTCGAAGTCCTAATCTCACTACATCAAAATGTAAACTTTTTTTGGATATAGGGTTGCCACAGATGGAATTAGGCAAGTTAAAATGAGGTCATAGCAGAGTTGGGCATGAAGGGCTTAATCCAATGTGATTGGTGTCATTATAAGAAGGGGAGAAGAGACTCAGACAGGGATGCTGAGAGAAGATGGCCATGTGGTGATGGAGGCTGTAGTGGTTTGGAGCTATGGACTCCAGAAAAACATGTTCTTAAACTTAATCCATTCCTGTGGCTGTGAACTCTGGTAGATAGGACTTTTTGATGAGGCTACTTCCGTTAAGGTGTGGCCCAGCTGAATCAAGATGGGACTTAATCCTTTACTGAGGGCCTCATCGGGAAGGTCACAGACAGAGAGAAAGTGACAGGGAGCAGCCAGAAGCTGGAAGTCAATGGAACTGAAAAGCCAGGAGAGGCCGCCATGTGACAGCAAAGCCAAGGACCAAGGCTAACTGGCAGGCAGCCCCAGAACCCCATGGTCTCCTGGGAGAAAACATCCTTGATGATGCCTTGATTTTGGACTTCTCCTAGTCTCAAAACTGTGAGCCAATATAAATCCCCATGTTTAAGCCAACCCACTGCATGGGATTTGCTTCGGCAGCCAGAGATTGGGTTCTGCCGCAATTCAAGGAGCACTG
Source organism: Choloepus didactylus (assembly GCF_015220235.1). NCBI lineage: Eukaryota > Metazoa > Chordata > Mammalia > Pilosa > Megalonychidae > Choloepus > Choloepus didactylus. The sequence continues at coordinate 146,987,864 of NC_051312.1, read as the reverse complement.
AGGACTGCCGACTACCAGTCAAGAGAGAGCCATGGAACAGATTCTTCCCCACAGGTTTAAGAGGGAGCCTGGCCCTGCTGAAAACTAGATTTCATACTCAAGGCCTCCAGAACTGTAAGACAATCAACTTCTGTCATTTTAAGTCACCCAGGTTGTGGTATTTTGTTACAGTACTTTGATTGTGCTAGGTAACTAAGACAGCCAGTAACTGAGAATTTTCTGGAAAGTTGACAGAGATGATTTGGGTTGGTGGAGGGGGCAGTAAGATGTGGCAGAAAGAGAAGCCACTTGATACAGAAGCAGCTTCTACCGTAGGGGCTGAAGTAAAGGTTTGCTCCAAGACTTCAGTTCTGTGAGATAAGCCAGTGTGGGACATCTGCTCTATGCAAGAAACCTGCCCTCGAAGAGCTGACATGGCCGTAAAAAGCTAAATATAAACAGAAGGGCATGTCTCAATGTAAGATTTTGGTGCCTTAAATGCTACAGCATATCAAGGGAAGGATAAATTACCATAGTGTCGGCAAAGATGAGACAAAAGTTGACCTAGACATCAAGGATGTAGGGTGTAAGTGGGATGAACAGAAGTGTAGAGATGAGAATGAGAGACACAGCGAAGGGACTGCCGCCTGAGGAAATTGCCTCGGCAGAGTCTTACAGCATGGGGAGAGGTGAAGACCTTGGGTGTGGGGGAATCGTGAGGGGCAGTTTAGCAAAACTGCAATGGAGCCACCGTAGAACTCAAGACACCCTAAACCACTGGTCTTACTCCAGTGGGGGTGGAAGGAAACCCAGACAAACATTCAGCACCCAGACATACAGGTTCCCTTCCCTCAGCTGCAAATAATCTATTGTAACCGACACTAGAGGGGGTTAGCTCTCAGCCTGTCAACCCACATCCCTCTGGGAAGGGCAGCCCCATCCCTGCTGGCTCCCAGGCTAACATAGGCATTTGTTGGGTGACGGCAGAGCCCGTCCCATCCTGGAACCAATGATAAGACTCACCCAGAGGGTCAGTGTGCATCCCCTGTCCCCATTCCTGTTATCATCGTTTTCAAAGCTGCAATCGAATTCTAGTCCCTCTGGGTTTCCTGGGGAGAAATACAGTTATTTACTTATTGGGTTTATTAAAGATGCACCCATTACCTGAATGCCTCTAGGCAACAGCACACACAAATATATTTTTAAAAGGATGAGAATTCAATTAAGCAGAAATGCAGATGCACATCCTGCAAGTAGGACATCGGGGACAGCCCCTGTAGGATGAACAAGGTCCAGAATGAGTAGAACAAGAGATGCCCTTGTCGACAGGTCCGAAGCCAGGAGTGGGGAGCACGGAGATGTGAAGCTTCACTGCACGATCCCCCACCTCCCTGCTCTTTCCCATCTCAATTGAAACATTGAACAATGACGCTCACACTGGGCTTAATGTCTCTGATGAGGCCAGCGAGAGACCCGAGGTCTCAGGTGGCTAAGGTAGAAACATTCAAGGAAGGGGGTTTGGAAAACACTGTTAATTAATCACCTGCATATGAGTTTTTGGCTTCATGCTCAGCCACAATCTGAAAAAGCTTTGTGATTAGGCTGCTATGATTCCTGCAGAAATCTGAGGTAGGCAGTGATCTTTCTAAAACTGGAATCTGGTGACGTCACTCCCTACTAAAAACCTCCGTGGGTGCCCAGTGCTTGAGGGTTCAGATCCCTCTCAAACATGGTATGTGTGGCACTTTAGGGTCAGACTCCCCTTCTCTCTTCCCACACCCCTGCCCACAACCCCACTCCAGTGATGTGCAACTATTTGTGGATCATCAGACTGTGCTGAACGGGTCTATGCTGCCAGGTTTTGAAAACATTTCTTCTCTCTGCCTCTCCGCAGCTGGATAATTTATCCACATCCTTCAAGGGAGTAGAGCTGTCACCTACTCCTGGAAGCCCTCCCTGGTCTTCTGGGATATGTGGTCCCTCTCAGTGATCCTAAAAAGCCCTTAACACATTGCATAATCCTTTCTCCCTTTGTCTGTCTCCCCAACCCCAGTGTGTTGCTCAAAGAGGGGGCCATGTCATTCATTGCAGGATTCCAGTACCTACCAGTAAGAGTGTCAAAGTGAAAATAAAGGCTCTGGAGCCAAAGAGACCTGCCCTTAAGACCTGGCTCAGAACCTACAGTTCTGGAAAGCTCAGCCTCCTCTTCTGTAAAATGGAGATTATAATAGCACCTATCTCATTCAAAAAAAAAACTTGAGGAAGAAATAAGACAGAACATAGAGAAACCCCAAGACCATGTCTTGCACCTGGCCCATGGCCATGGTTGGGAAAACAAAGAGAACAGGCACACGGCATGTGTTGGTTGGATTTTTCAAAAGAAGAGACTGAGGCTTAGGAAAGTGAACTCACTTGCCCACGGCCATGTGGTAAGGAGGGAACCGGCAGAACTGGAATACGTATCTGGACTTAGCTAAGTGCAAAGTCTGTGCTCCATCTTCTGGGCCTTCAAGGGCTCTGCAGACCAGAGATCCGCTCCCTGGGCCACTGTCTGCACAGCTGCCAAACCCAGAGGCAAAGCAGCTTCCTCTACAAGGGAAAGTCAGAATGACAGGGTCCTCCAGCTGAAGGACTCAAGGAACAAGGAACCTTATTCACCCTGATCATCTAGGACAGTGATTCAAAACAAATGTCCAATTGCTTTAAGACATATTTGTTTGTATTTGGAAAACAAAATCGTTTAATGGAATGAACAATGGGCTGGGAGTCAGGTATCACCCAATGAAATGGCATTAGCAAACTGGTTCCTTTCCAAGCCTTCCTTTTCTCCTTTCCTTTCCTCCATTGCAAAATAAAGATGCAAAAATAAGTTATCTCTATGGTCCCATCCATCTCTAAATTCCTATGCTATGCATGGGACATGGACCAGCTAATGCATCCCAAGGCCTAAATTGGTCTTGTCTTGCCCACTCTCTGGATAGCACACACCTCCTTGGGTTTAAGTAATCAAGAGCTGCCAGTACGTGAATGCTGGTTCACCCAAGAGAGGTCTTGGTGGTAAGGTCAGCCACGGGGAAGAAATGCTCATGCAAACAAAGATGGTTCAAGCCTCCCTGAGCTCCATCCATCTCCTGGGGAGAGAGGGGCAGGTGCAAGACCCAGAATTTGCACATCCTCCTGGCACCCTGCTCAGCCCAATCCATCTCCATCCTTCAGAACCAACAAGGGACTTATCCTGGAGGAGGAAACACGTAAGAGAGCTGACACTCTCCTATCAGCTACACTGCAAGAGATTGATCCAACTGCTGGCCCAGCAATTGCTACTAAGAGACGGTTCTCTGCTGGGGATAACAGCTGTGTTTGCACTAACCATCTAGGGTGACCTGCACTCCCCAGGGTCCCCTGCACGCACTCAGCACCACAGCTCAGCCTAGAGAGGGCCTCGCTTTCAAGGAAAGGAGCATGTTTACCATCGATGTGATCATGCACCAGGGAGCCTGAGACTTGCCTGCCTTTGCCGCAGCTGCACAACATAGCTGTCATAAACTTTTCTCTGTTTGGCCAAGATCACCCAGAGCCATTTGACGACCCTCCCTACTCATTGCATGCAAGAGTGGAGGAGTAACCACAAAGATGTCATCTCCCCTGCAGCCTACCTGTTATGTACCCAAAGAGAAGGCTCTGCTTCATGGGCACTGTTCCTGAAGCTGGGCTCAGACAACACATGGGCTGCCTGGTGTACCATCATCTCATCGGCACTGATTCCTAACAGCACCTACCTCATTGGTTTGTTTTGGAGATGACATGAATTAATACATGTGAAGCCCTTAAAACAGTGTCTGGAACAGAGTAAGACCTGTACAAGCATTAGCTGTTATTTTCATTCATTCGTTCTGTGAATATTTGTAAGGTAGTGCCAATTGCATGCCAAGTACTGAGCCAAGCACTGGAGATATCACAGTGGACAAAAAGATCTGGCTCCTCCCTGCCCTTGAAGAGTTTAGACTCTTTGGTAGGAAGCCCTGTTGTTCTTGGGGGACCTTCTCTAGAGCCCAGGGACCTGTGCTGTGAGGTGGGAACAGCAGCCTCCCCCATAACCACTTTCCAAGGCCATGGGGAAGAAGGTTTGCTCCACTCGACCCACAGCCTGAGAAGCAGATGCTGCAAAGTTTGTCCCTCAGACTGAAAATCTAACCCATTTTTGTTTCAATCCCATATGTATCTAATGAAGAACTACTTTTTCCTCAAGATCCCCAGATTCTATTTCCAATTCCAGTTAGAATTAATCCCCAAACCAACCCTCTCAGTAAAATTGTGCTTTGACTATAATAAATAAATAAAAATATATATGATAACATGGAGACTATGATCCCATGGCCACCTTCTGTCACCCATTTTGGGTACCCTTAAAACTTTATTTTTAGGTGATGACCTGAAGTTAAATCGCCAGTCTCCCTACTGCAGCCCAAAGAGCTCAGCCTGATCTTGTTATCATCAGACATGGAGACTAGACTCTCACCATCCTCCAGGGAATAGCTCTGGGAGAGGTGGCCCAACTCTCTGAAATGCCAGGCAGATACAGCCTTAAGAAATCCACAGTTCCTCTTAGGAATTGATTTTAATTGATTCATCATTCACCAAATATTTGTTCAGTATGTAGTATAAGCTAGGCACTAGGTGAAAATGATGAAGAAACATGTCTTCATTCAATGAGTTGCCTGCAAGGAAGACAAACATAGATAACTTACAATACAGTTGAATGAGTTTGATAATAGAAATATGCACACAATGGCTCCTCACTGCAGGATCATTTGTTAGAACCGTGTCGCCATCACTGCCAGGCTTTCCTTCTTCAACATCTGGCTCCCCACTATTCATCTATTCCCTGGAAATTTCCCAGACTTACCATGTTGATTAATTCCTTTACCTGCCATGCCCTTCATTCCTGCTCCTTGTCCACATGACAAACTCCTATCCATTCTTCAAAACCCTTTTCTGACCATCCTGACCATTTTAAGCATTCTCTCTTCTATAATACTTCTTTACCTTTTCCATATTTATTTTTTTGAACTTATTGTCCTATAGCATAATGAATTACTTGCACATCCATCTCCTTTACTAGACTGAATGTTTCTCAAGAGCCTAACAAAGCACCTATCTCACAGTAGGTATTCTTACATGTTCATCAAACTGACATGTGTATAAGATATAATGGTACCTCTACCACCACTACTACTAATTACTATTTTTTAGAGTTTTTTGTGAGCCAGGCCTTATAAGTGCTCCACATAAATTTCCTAAGTTTTTCCTCAAAACAACTTTGAAATCAGGATACAATTAGTAACCGCTTTTGCAGATGAGGAAATCAAGACTTATACAGAAATTAAGTGAATTGCACACTGCACGTAAGCAGTTCAGCCATAAAGGTAAGTACCAATAATTCTGGTGAGAAGGGAAGTATCATAGATATGGCTTTTCCAAGTAAGTGATACCTTGGACATCCATTCTCCATCTCTCTCTCTCTCTCTCTCTCTCTCTCTCTCTCTCTCTCTCTCTCTCTCTCTCTCTCTCTCTCACACACACACACACACACAAACACACACACACTCAGAGAATCCTATAAGGCATCTTTGAACCTCTTTTATCACTTTTAGGAGTTGATAATCTGACTTCAGTATCTCATCTCTGTATTCTCAAAACACACTGCGTATGTTCATACAGCAGAGATCAATCTAGTGTAACTATTGATTTGCTTGTTTGCTCCCCTCATTAGACTATATATTCTATATTCCTTGAGGTCAGGCATGTCATGTTCGTTTTTTTATCCCACTTGACTAGCAGGGCACCAGAGCATAGCAAGTGTTCAATGAGTATTTGTGCTAAAAGGAAGTAGAGAAGGAAGGGAGAGAGGGAGAGACCAAAGGATGTTGGGGAGACCTTGTGAGTTATTAATATAGAAGAGATCCCTCGTGAACCCCAATCACTTTAGTCAGTCATGTGAAAGGAACAGCATCAGCGAGCATGCTGGATCTTCTGGAATTACTGAGTTAACCAATCTCTTCATCTGTCACAGGCATCCCATTTCACAGAGAGAAAACTAAGGTATATCAGTGAAATTAATGGTCTTCATATTGTCAGCTGCCTTAACACAAAGAGCTCTTTTAGCTCTAGCTTGTGGCTTTAACTATAGGATCACACACTTCCCAAGGACAGTCCAACTGGCCTCTACCACTCTGCATTTCCCTACGGAAAAGTGGGCAGGATCAATGAACATCGAGTATCCATTTATTTAGTAACATTTGGTGGCTGTACCAGGCACTCTACCAGGTACTGGGGACATCGATCGCTGTCCCCAAAGAGCTCATTTTGTTAGAACTGGCCATCGTCCCACCATCTCTGCTACCCGTCAAACCATCCAAGTTTAGTCCATCAATGGTGGCAACATCTGTGCACTCAACTAGGCAATAAAGCTTGTAAAAGTACTTAAGGAGCAAGGAGAGGGACAGAATAAACACTTGAGAATGAATTGGCCTGTGACTTCGGGAAAGAAGGTTTGCATAGAAAATAGACATGAAATGTGCCCCCACCTCATTGTTTTCTCCATCAATTTTAATAATTGCCTTATCTATAATAAATGCCTGCCCAAGAAAATCTCCAAATTTATTAGAAGCTACCTGGAAACCAAAGCCAGACAATTGCAGACCTCCCACCATATTTTGTGATCTGACCTGCAGCCAATCTCCTGCAGATAGTGGCCACATGACAAAACTCAACCTTCTTCTGAGACACAGAGGGAGGGAGTGTGTGTGTTCAGAGCTCCGCACAAATGAGGCTACTTAGGCAGACCCACAGTCCTCCCTGGAGCTCTTTCCCCATCTTCTCCACTCAGAGGTATACTGCTCTCCTCCCAGTTCCCAACTTCCAAGCAAGACAATTGCCCAAGGTCTTGCCAATGATGGATCAGCCCTTGGTTCTCAGCTGGTAATAGTTTTATAGGATAAGCCAGATTCTTAGTCAAGCTGGGGGTGGGGGGAGGAAATCCAATTCCTTTTTGAGTAGAAGCAAGCACTTTCCTCTATCCAAAGGCTGCTGCTCCCCTCATCCTTTACCCAGTGACTTCCCAGACACATGTAGCTACGAAGCCCCTGTAAAGTGTTAGGCTGTCACCGTCCCTCGATGCCCAAAGCGCCCCCCACCTTCCAGGGCTGCTCAGGCAGCAGGAAGGCGATTGCAACCTGTAATTTTTCTTCGCGATTAGCAGGTGACAGCCTCCCATAACATGGCAGCCATATGGCATCAACCCTTCTGTTGAGCACAATTTTAGGGCAAGATTCATACCGCTTCTCTCTGTGCTCAAAATAGATGCTCAAAATTGGGATAGAATTTACATAAGTTGGCTGAAGATACTGTGTTCAATTAAAAAGCTTTTGTTGCCAAGGAATTTTTTTAGTTGATACATATGCTCCTTTATTGCAGTCCTCTGGGGGGAAAGGGGGTAGAGTTGGATTCTCTCTCCTATTCTCTCATTCTCTCTCTCCTACCCTACCTCCTTCTGTCCCTTAATAAATAAGGGGGGAGGGGTTTTGCCCCTCACCCCCAGGCTGAGTGAGCAGCAAATGAAGAAGCAACCCATATGGAAATAACAGGAAATTTGGCCCAGGAAAAGCAGAAGCAAGTGGTGCCCTCCTGCCTAGCCTGGGGCCAGCAAGCTGCAAAGCTCTTCTCTGCATGCATTCGCGTCTCTGCCCCAGAGAGAATGGGTTGCCCCACTTTGCATAAAGTCAATGGGATGTGTTTCTACTCCCACGGATCCAGAAGCATGCATTTAAAAATAGAAAACATGTGTAATAAAAACATTAATAATAGAAATCATGAAATAATATTTGTTCTTTGGCAAAGAAAAAAAATTAGGAAACAGAAAAATATGAAGGAGGGAAAAATGCAGCTGTAATTTCACATTCAGACATGAACTTGGCTAACAGCTTAGTGTATTTCCCTCCTGTCTTTACTGACACAAAGTTGGGATCAGAATCTGTAACTTCTTTTGTATCCTGGCATTTTAGTTAGCATTACATCACAATTTCCTGAGCAATTTTCTAAATCAAGTCCATTTCAGGAACTTTTTGTGGCTGTATTATACTGTATTTAACCATTTCTCTACTGTGGATGTTTATATTATTTCCAATTCTGTTGCTATCCCTCTATAAATATTGCTGAAATGAATAGCCTTGACTCCTTATATGCTCATCCGAGTATCTGCTTAGGATAAATATGTGTGGGTTGTGATTCGAGGTATATATTCAATAGTGAAGACAAGTTACACTGAGCCTTCCATATGCTTTGGGTCTGGTTCATCTTATGGCTAAGGCCAGCATTTTGTACGGTGCCTGTATAGCATTGGAAATGAAAACCGAGTTTAAGAAAGGCATTTGTTTGTGGAATGGTTTTCTGTGGAAAGCTGAATAACCCTGGAATGGACACCTGTAGTTTCTGCCTGCTCTATCCGTTCCCTTCTTCTGTGTCCACTCCAGGAGTGGACATTCATTCACAGGAAGGTCAGGACTTGAACTTTTGTTAGGATTAATAGGGAAGGGTTCTCTCTTTCCACTGAGATCACTAAACAGGTAGAGTATAAGCCCGGAGATGCTAGAAACCACCTCTGCTCCCATATGGGGAGAGTCTGCTCAGGATTCAATAAACGTGGAAAAAGCAGAGCCAGGTATTGGAGATGGATAGATTCCTGGCAACATTTATAAATTATGATCTACCTGTGCCTAAAGCTAACAAAACTGCCCCAACAGACTTTTCAGTTACTTGATCCATGAAATACCCTTTATTACTTAAAATGGTTTGAATTGGGTTTTTAATGTATGCAACTTAAATTGTCCAATTTACACAGACCCCTTTCGAGGATCAAATCCGGACTCTTGGGTTCATCATAACCATGTCCTCTGCAAATAAGCTAAGTGATAAACCATATGGTTTTGTAGCCCCTGCTATGAGTCAGGTTCTGTGCTCAAATCTGCCAGCAAAACTCTGGTAAGGCTAGCTCTAGAATTCTGGAAGCTTAAAGTCTGCTAAGGTAATGGGGAAAGATGGCAGAAAATAAACTTCAGGGCAGGACTTGGTCAGGGTCACGAGCAAGGCACCACCGGGCATCTCTTATGTCTTATCGAAAGGAATAGAAATCATTTTGTTATGGTGGTATTTAATTTGAACCTTGGAACGTTGGTGGAATTTTCGTGGGTGGAAGAAGAAAATGGAGAAATTGCATGCCAAATAAAAACGACATGAGCAAAAGAGCAGAAGCAGGAAAGCATTAGGAAGTTGTTGGGAAAAGATGAGGATGCTAACTGGCCAGGGTCTTTGTCTCTTCTCTGCTTACCTGAAGTGGGAAGTGTCAACACCCCACTCACCTCAATTATAGAATTCTAATTGTCCTCAATTACATCTTGCAATGCCATATTCTAGCTTTGTTCTCACCTTTGAAGTGAAGACTCCTTGAGTCTGGGCATAGCCTTTTCTCTGTGCATCAAGCCCTTGGCATACTGCCATGTATTCTATGGCTGTTCCCCAAAGACTCATTAACCAAAAAATTGCTTAAAGCTAATTGCAATGTTCAACTGAACTAGTCTAACAGACATTGCAAGATAACATTCTCACCTGATGTCAGTACCTTTCTTGATGGTAGGTCAGGCAAGTGAGCACACCATTTTAAGCCCTAAATGCTCTGCAGCTCTGATAACTGGCTGTCTCATTTTCCAAGAAGGCATTCCTGACCCATCATGCAAGACCTAACATAGCACCTTGGTAGTGAATCAGAACTCAATACATATTTGGTGAATTGAATTGATAAGCCATGGACTTTGCTTTGGTTATTCTTTTGGCCCATCAAGCTAGCCACATTCTTTCACCTATTCCCTCTCATGAGCTTATCAGGTATTCCTAAAACAGCTACTCCAATATCAGACGAGGTGCAAAACCACATGGTGTGTTTTCTTGGCAGAATTCTCTTGTCTGGGGTTTCACAAGCTCTCCTGATCATGGTTCTCTCCTGGGGCACTCATAAACATAAAGCTCACAGGAGCTGCTCCCTTGGAAATTCTGATTCAGTAGGTCTGGGTTGGGGGCCAGAAATAAGAACAATAAGCACCCGAAATGATGCTTTGAGCAAGTGTAGGAAACCCTGCAAGTCAACAGAGCTATCCTGGATGTAATATGTTAATTAATCATAATCTCAAGCAACTGGTTAATGCTTAGGAAAGCAGCCTTACAAAGTGGAAAGACCACTGTCAAGGGAATTAGAAGCCTTGGACTCAAATCCTGACTCTAACACTTGCCAGCTGGGTGACTTTGAACAAATTATGTAACCTCTTTGAACTTGTACTTCTGCCTTTGTAAAATAAGGATGGCACTACTTGCCTCTTTCCCTCTAAGAAATCTAGATAGATGATGCATATAAAGGTGTATCATATATAGGAGAAATTTCCAGTTCCCTATCCTGGCTGAAAGCAAAAGCCTTACAACGACCTGCTTGATGAAGGAGAGCCTTGCCACAGTCACCAGAGATTTATAAATATTAACTCCACAGACCCACTCATTGCATGCTTGCCCTATTTTGTGCCGACACACCAAAGCTGGAAGGTCATCTCCATAAATAACAATCAGCATTTATTGAATATTCACTGCATGTTAGGCATAATTCTAAATGAATTACTCAGACTGATCAATTCATTCCTCACACCATATGTATGAAATAGCTACTGTTTTTATTGCCATTTTGAAGTTGGGGGAACTGAGATCTGATTGAGGTATAAAGAACCTACCTGAGGTGACACAGCTAGTAAGTGGCAGAGCTCAACTTTAAGCCCAAACAATCTGGCTCCAGAGTCCCTGCTCCTGGCACATTAGATCTCATGGTCTCCTCAAGTTGGCAGTCCCCTCAGTGATAAGCAAAGTATACAGGTTCTCCAGTTGTTCTATTCTATTACCTCTTAAAAAAGGCAAAAGGTAGTCGTTTTTCTATAGACCCCCAGGTAGATGTTCAATTGCCCTCATAGAATTCATTGAGCCTTACCCCAAAAGCTCCATAGAATTTATACCAGAATATTAGAACTTGATGGAATGTTGACAAATGTCTAGAGTAGGGGGTCTCAGACTAGAGGCTACACCAAATGTTCCCTGCAAACTTAGAGTGCTTTTCCTTTTGGAATAAGAATGCCTGTAGGAAAGGTACATCCTATGTACATTTCCACTTCTTACCCCTGATCATTCCGCACCTGCATTCCCTGCCCAGCCCATAGCGTCCCTTGGGTTTGCTCCTTTAATTCAATGCCCTGTAGGAAAACCAAAGGCCCAGTCTAATGCAATGGATTGCCCAAGTTCAAGGCAAATAAATGGAAGACTCTGGAATAGATCCCAGGTCTCCCAACTCTCAGGTCAAACCACAGTGTCTGGGGGGGGGGGGGACCACAGCGGAATCCTGGTAGGGATAAGAGCGGGGGTGTCACTGCCATCAGGAAAGCATATCAGGCACAGGAAGGAGAGTCAGCAGAGCCCAGACGGGGTGCAGAGAGCACTCCAAGTCCCAGCAGGGCCGGGGCTCACCTCTGGGTGGACTGTCCCTCTGCTCCAGTGGAGGGCAGGGATCGGACCGTCTGGCAGCCACTGTACCATCACCGTGCCCGGGAGCCACCATTTGTTCATTGCAGAGCCCGAAGAGCGAGGGCCCTTTGGAAAAGCCCCACACTCAGCAAACAAGGCAGGAGAGGCGAGGCTGCCAACGTGATCGTGGCATTTTAATTGAAGCCGGCAGAGAAGAATAGGGGAGCCTGGCGGCTTTCACTCAGGCCCTGCGAAGAAAGGAACAGGGGGAGGAAAGCAGGCACAAAGCCGCCCGCTCCCCGGGCTGTCTTCAGGTTGCCGCCTCAGAGCAGCTTGTAGCTCTGGAAAACTTTTAATAGAAATCTTCGGAATGAAATGGGCTACAGCTGTTTGCCTTGATAAATATATTTTATGCTACATGGCTCAGCCGCCATCTGTTTGCTGATACGAGCACTTCTTCATGGCAACTAAGGAGAAGCCATCAAAAGGAATAGCAGGAGATGGGTTTTGGAGCAGGTAGAGAGGGTGAGGGGGACAGGGAGTGAGGGGATTGTTTCCAGGCTGAAAGGGGCTAGCCTGGGGATAAAGAAAAGAGAGGGGTGGGCACGGAATAAGGAGGAGAGCTGGGCAGGGCAGATAACACACCCACCCATTCAGTCTTCACCCATTTTCTATCGTCCTCGGTCCTAAGCATCCCCTCCCTCCACCTCCCGCCTCTGACCTCTAAAATTTACCCCAAGATGAGGATATAATAAAACAGTGGTGCCACCCTCTGAGCCAGCACAGGCCCCACTGCTGGCATGGCCAGTGCCCTTGGCTGGAGCAGCCGCTCGCCTGGGTCAGGCCCGGCCAGCCGGCAAGGGGTCTCGGTGCCTGCACCCTCTTCCACTGCCAACCCTCCCAGTGGGGTGGGGGGAGTTCAAAACAGACGTGGATACAGGCAGAGGCTAGCCCCCTTGCAAGTCATGAAAATGCATGCAGTACCAGCCAAATCAGGGAGTCATGTTTGAGCCCCATAAGGGCTGCTCAGCTCCCCAGGCCTTTCAGGATCAGAGCAAAGTGGTCTATATATGCTGCAAGTGGGTGAGAGCAAGGAGACGGTCACCCATCCTTGGGTGCTGCAATATTTTCACAAAAGGCCACAGGTTGTTCCACCTTGAACCATCCAAACAAGAGCACAGGGGGGTTACCTGAAGCGAATCCCTTAGAGGATGGCTAAGGTACTTGGAAATGTCTGATTGCTGAGATCAGAAATTAGGGGAATTTTTCTCTCCTTCCTTCCTTCCTTGCTTCCTTCCAGAAAAATGCGAGGGGTCGGTATTTCTTGCCGCTGTCCTCAGTGGCCCCTATTTGGAGAACCCCAGCCTGGCTGGACAATGGGGTTACCAGGTTTAGATCCCAGGAAGAACCACACAGGTGTTGGTCACTAAAAGCTGCACTCCAGTGCCCCCTTCCTTATCCTTCTGAAGTGGTGAGCCCTTAGAAGGGCTGGACAGGGAGGAGGTTTTGATGTTGGGGGGTGGAGAGAAGCTATTACCCCTGGCAGTGAAGAGCCCAGAGAAATGTTGAAGCGAAAGGGAAACTGGATCTGCGCCAGCAGAAAAGGGGGCATGAGCTCCCAAAAACCCATTAGTCAAAAACAAACCAGTCTGAGTCCCTGCTGCTCAGTGCCACCTCCTCACAAGGACGTGGGCAGGATCTCTGCTGGTGGTGACATGCTCTGAGGTTCTCTGACAGAAGGCACTAAATCACTGTGTACTGAGCATTGTGTTCTCTGTCCAAGAAACCAAGCACTTTGGATGCGCTTCAGAACTGCTGGCTGTTTCATCGGAGGCTGAGCAAGCCTCCGGCTCCATCCAAGCCCCAGCCCCCCGAGTTAATAAGTGTTTCCATGGCACTTGATATTTTGCAATTGTCTTTGCTCATGCGACTGCCTTAGCAGGAGTAGCAGGCCAAGTGTAAGTCCTTCTGTCCTCCCTTCTGCCTGCCAGCCGTTGAGGAACAGACCCTGGCTCCCTGGCACACCTGGAGAGGAGATCAATGGGGTCTGAGGCTGGATGGGTCCCCATGTTTGCAGCCTCCTTCTCCCCACCCCTTCCATCCCCACCCTCTCTCTGCCCCATCTGCACTCACCTGTCACCTATCTTCTGCTTACACTTCAACACCAGCTAGAGACAACCTCCACCCATTCGTTCATCCACATATCTATTCCCTCACCAAAAGGGTGTTGAGCACGTACTGTATGCCAGGCATTCTTTCAGGAGCTGCAGATACAGCTGTTAACAAGACAGGGATTTGTGTAAAAAAAAAAAAAATCCCTGTCCTCATGGAGCTCACACTCAATTAAGAGGAATTAAATATTTAGTGCTAGGAATAAAAATACTGGGAAGGATGTTGATACAGATCTAGTAGTCGGAGGATATGATATTGGATCAGAGACCTGAATGAAATGAGGGAGCAAGCTATGCACCTAGGGCAGAATGTTCCAGGCAGGGGGGACAGAAAGAGCAAAGTCTGTGAGATGGGAACACACCTGGGGCTTGGGAAGCAGCAAGGAGGCCATTTGGTTTTATCAGAGTGAGTGAGGGGAGTAGGTTGGCTCATCAGCCCTTGATATATGCAGACAAAGAGGTAGCAGAAGCTCTGGTGCAGAAGCCCTTTCCTCTCCAGCAGCTTCAGTTCTCTGGATCACCCCTTCTCCGAACCCCTGTATCGGCTTGCCTGAAGTGACTTATATGACAGCCTGTTTTGTAGCTCAACCATTTCACACACTTGTGTTCTCTTTACTCAAAGCAGCTGAAGGGAGGGGAGACTGGGCAACACGTACATCCATTTGGGAATCAGGTGGCAGTGATCCCATGCTTTTTGGACTCGTGGGCATATCTTGTGTCCCAGAAAATATGTTTTAATTACCCCTAAGAATAATTGAGCATTTGCTGATCTCTCCTTTATCATGTATCATTTTTGTCATGAGGGGGTGTGCTTGGCAAGCTGGAATTCAGTCATAAAACTCATTTCCTTTTCCTCTTGAGTGCAAAGCCAGACTACATTTCCCAGTTCCTCTGTAGCCATGTGACAGTTCTGGCCAGGGAAATCTCAGTGAAAGTGACATACACCTCAGCTAGGCACAGCCCATAGAAAACACCACATGCTATTCTTGGTCACTTTTCCCACTGGATTTGGAGAAAATATAGTTTGGTAGAAGGAGCATGGGTCCCTGGGTCCCAGAAAGGCTGCCTGCCAACCCATTATGCATTGGACTTGGCATGAATGTCAAACTTTTATTGAGTCAAGCAACTGACATTTGGAAGTATATTTGTTACAGCAGCTGGCTTTACTTGTCCTAACTAATACAGGCAGTGTGGAGGAGAGGCATCTTGCTTTACAATTGAGTTTGTGTCATACTCAGAAAGTTCAAACAAGTGACTTCTTTGGAAGAAGTCCTGAAGTAGACAGGCCAGAGGAGGAATAGCAGTCATGGGCAACAGCGTCCTTTTTATATTTCTGCATCACTGTCTCTAGGATATGCGTCCATCATTAAATTTGCATCAAGGTCCAAGCAGACTCCCACATTAGAGGCAGAGAGAAGGAGGAAGAGCCTTCCAGCTGAGTAACCCCCACTGAAGGGTTTGCCTAAAAGCCTCATCTAATGACTTCTGTTTTCTTCCAATCAGCCATCCCTAGTTGCAAGGGAGGCTGGAAAACCTACTATTTTTACTTGGTGTTGGTAGATTGAGTTATGCACCCCAACATAGGCATGTTCTTAATCTGAATCCACATTCCTATGGGTGTGAACCCATTGTAGATCTTCTCTTGAAGATGTTATTTTTAGTTAAGGTATGACCAACTGAAGCAAGGGTGGTTCTTAACCTGGATTACTGGAGGTCTTTGAAGGAAAAGCCCACGGCGAGAAGCAGGAAGTCAGCAGCAATCCAGAAGAGAAAGGAGAGGACATCACCATGTGCTGGAAAAGCCAAGAAACCTCAAGGATCACCTGCAGCCAGCACCAGAACACTACAGTCTTTCAGGAGAAAGTGTTGTCTTGCCAATATCCAGATTTTGGAATTCTAGCCTCAAAACCATGAGCCAGTAAAGCCCCATTATTTAAGCCAACCCATTGAGTGCTATTTGTGATAGCAGCTGGCACCCTCTTCAAGCATTTGGTGGCTTTTTGCCACCCAGGTTAAAATTGGGATTCTGTTAGCAAGGAAGAAGGAGAATGCATAGAGGATGGGAAATTGGGAGTTTCTGTTAAAAGAAGTTGAGAATAGGGGTTTTCAATACCCTCCAGGCCAGCTATGTGACTACTTGCTCCCCATGATGCATGCACACGTTTCTGGCTTCAGCAGCCAATGAGCTAAACCTATGGGTGTCTAGGAAGACTCTGCTCCTAGAAAGGGGGGCTGCAAACCTGGTCATCCCAGCCCCTCTTTCCCATTACCTCTCACACGTGATGCATTCCCCACTCGGCCCTTGCCCTTGGCCAAGGCTCCCCTTTGCACACTCACTCTCACCTGTGTTCCCAAGAGCCAACATCCCATTACAGCAAGGTACCTCTCCTTTCCTTCTTATTACCCCTTTCAGCAGAATTTCCAGCCACGGGAAGCAGCCAGGAGCCACCCTGTGGCTGCCCGGGTGTTCCAGGGCTCCTGGGAAGGAGCTGCCTTGGCACTCGCAAGCTGCAGCGGCTGCTTTTCACCCCTTCCCAGTTAACACCGTAAAAACACACACTCTCCTGCGATCAGGCTAAGCCAATTTCCAAGTCCTATTTGCAGCAAATGCTGCTCTCTCTTTCTCCCCTGCTTGGTGTTGCTAAATGCTGTTCCCTGTGGCAGTCCGCAGAGGCCTGCAGGGAGAAAATAACATGGAATTAACCTTGAACATAGGTGTGGGGGTGAAAGAACAGCTTTACCAAAATGAGGATAATAAAGGGCCAATAATCACCCCCTTAACGTTGGCTCTTTGGGGTGCCACATGGAAAAAAAAAACTGTGTTTGGTTTTCCAATTTTATAATAGGACTTACTGCAGCTCATTAGTCCCTCTTCTTCCCCACCCCCCCCTCCCCATGTCTGAGCAGAAACAGCAAAGAGACAAGCTGAAAAAATGGAAATCAGCCTGCCCTGACATCTGTGCCCCAGGAAACCAGGCATAGGAGGAGAGGGACAGTCTCATTCAACCGTGCACTGTGTCATGAGCCAAGCTGGCTCTCACGGCCTGTCTTCTGTACACCAGTGTGCTGGGATTTTCAGAATAAACTTTACATATAGTTTGGTATAATTCAGTGATTTCCCAGCAGGTCAGATTGCCTCTTTTTGCTTTCTCCTTGCTCTATTTCATGGTGTCCGATTCCCTCACATCCTGCTTGTATGAGAAATATCTTGTTTACCCATTTAGAGGACTTTGGTAGTCTAGGGCAGTGCTTCACAAATGTTAATGTGCAAACACATCACTTGGGAGATCTTGGTTAAATGTCGATTCTGATACAGTGGGAATGGGGTGGGTCTGAGATTCTGAATTCTGACAAACTCCCCGGTGATGCCAATGTTGCTGGCCTTTGGACCACACCTTCACCTTGGCATGAATGGCAAATACATTTGTATTGAGTTAAGCAACTGAGATTTGGAGGTATGTCAGTTACAGCAGGATCTGAAAGCCTTGGAAAGAAGAGCCTGGGACTTCTAGAATCACTGATCTCCACACCTCCAAAGATCATGAATCTGAGACATAGAGGCATATTTGAAGTCAGAGCACTCTGACAAATGAACCACCTGTGCCACATCAAGTTATATTTGAGTTATATAGACTTATTGTTTCTAAGAAGTGCTATTGGCTTTTCCTAGGCTACAGGTATCACTATATTGTAAACCTGTGGAAAGTTCTGCTTGTACATGGCCTTCCAAGCAGAGGGGTCCAAAGAACCATGTTCTTCCTTCCCTCTTTGATATCCCCAAACCATTTCATCATCTACATCCCAAGGACCGATGGCCCTGGGGAAACTAAGGCAGACCACAAGGTGCTCAGCAGAGCACAAATCTGAGGGCCCTTTCATTTTAACCTAGCACCACAAGGATCACTTGACAGGGACAGGACTAAAACCAGTGCATGTCCAGCCCAGTGCTGCTTTTTAACGCATCCAGGTCTACCTTCCAAACATGTGTCAGGCATCATGGGAAAGGGCCTCTTGAGTCTAGAGCATCCTCAAGAACAGAGCACTGAGGCTTTCTTCCTCCCAGCTCTTCACCCCTCAACTTACCTTCTCCCTCTTCTCCAAGTCACTGACTACCTCCTTTTCTTCTACACTTTTCCAGTTGTTCTTTATTTTGCTCTTGCTTCTCCCTTTGGATGTGACACATTCTATTGTCTCCCCAGTTACAGTTATATAACTTTAGTTTCCAATTGTCTCCACTGCTGAACTTGGAATGAGAAATATGTTCTTTGGCCACATCAGTCAACACCCTTCCCACTGTAGCCTCTCCTCCAGGTGACCTCATCACTCCCACAGTTTCAGTTATCAACCATATGCCGATGTATCCCAAATTTCTATCTCCAAACAAAGCTCTCTTCAACAATTCAGACTCAAATATCCACAGGCACAGAAAATTCCATGTGCACTGAATGGCACTGGTTCATCAAACCCAAAAGAATAAAGGAGAGACAGAAAGAACTTTTGAATTCCCTAAGGCATGGAATGACAATGGACCTCCCTCCCAGTCACTGGAGCCTGACACCTGGGAACCATCCCTGACCCTTCCCTGCCTCCCAGGCTCCCACAGCTCAATGAATTTTTAAATCCTATAACTTCCATCTTCTAAATTTCTATATAACCAGTCATGTTTTCAACTGCTTTGGGTTCTTCACACAGCTTGTTCTCTCCATTTTGAAACTTTCCCCCTCTTTTTAAATGGCTTAGTGTAGACAAACTTGAGGGCCACATTTCAGTCTTCTTCAACTCTTCTGCAGTATATTATTGCCTGTTGACAAATGAGTGACACAAGGAAGTGATAAACAAATGATAAAGTGAGTTATGAAAGGCCCTTGGTAAGTTGGGAATTTTAAATGGAGCTGAATCGCCTTGGAAGTCACGTCATTTAGACTACACTATTGGGGTCACTGGCATCTTGCCCAGGAGAATGATTCCCAATTATTCCAAGAAAGAAGAGCTGCCCCCCATGACTCAGCATAGAGCAGCAAACTCTGTCCACTCATGATGTTTTTCTCTCCAGAGATCACGTCCCTGC
This sequence comes from Choloepus didactylus, assembly GCF_015220235.1. Lineage (NCBI taxonomy): Eukaryota > Metazoa > Chordata > Mammalia > Pilosa > Megalonychidae > Choloepus > Choloepus didactylus. Next base: position 146,969,042 of record NC_051312.1, on the reverse strand, counting down.
GGATAGAAGTTTACTGCACAAATTCCCCTCTGACTCATTTCTGGCCCACAGGGAGATCAGAGAGATTAGCGATTGTTTGGAAGAGGTTAATGAGCCCACGGACTGGCAGTTCCTGCAGCCTCAGCAACGTTTTCTGCCTTTCTTTTTGCTTCTCCTCCTTCTGCCCGGGCATCTCCTCTTGCAAGAGTCTTTCTAGGTTGGTGAAATTCAACTCAGTTTTCTAGAGCACCTTATACTACATACCCCAAAATGCTTTACAGGAGCTAATAAATGATGCATGATTTTTGTGAGAAAGAGCAGTGGATTAGCATGTCAAGGTTTGGTTTCCGAGAGCTGGGTCTTCCTCTTGCCCATGAGATGAAGGCAGAGCAGTTACTTGGCATCTCCTAGGATCAGTGTCTTCATGAGTGAAACTGGTCCCTGCCCACCTCGGTTAATATGCAAGCCATTTAGGTAATATCAGCACTTTATAAATTCTATATTGGGCTACAAATAAAAGCTACGACTGTGGATAATAGCAATAACTTACAGAGTTTTTTTACACATAGCTGGGTACAAACTTCTCAAAAATCATCAAACGTTATCAAAGAAGAAGATGAGGCAGACTGACAATAAACTAAAGAAAGAAGAGGACAAAGACCCCAAGACAAGATAGGAGTGGAAAGGAGCTGGCACTTAGATTTGGGATATGAGGGTGACAAGAAGTGGATCTGGGAAAGGAGGCAGCAAACAGTTCATGCAAGCACTTGGATACTTAAAGAATAGCAGCAGGGATGGAGAAGGGTGGGTTGATTCAAGAACTAAAGAGACAGTAGGATCTAGCCATCATAATCTCTTCTCAGAAACCTCAGGTTTCTGCGGCAAAACACTGCCTCCAGGAAGGCAGATGGGATAACCAGAAAGAAATTTGTCTTCTAATCAGAAAATCTGCATTTGATGCCTAGCCTTGCCAATTCACATTAGCTTTATGGATTTGGGCAAATTACTTAATCTCTCTAAACTTCAGTTTCTTCAGCTGTAAAATGGGGTAAGAATTGCCCTTCATATCTTACTGGGTAGTTGCAAAGCTCAAATCAAATGAGATAATCTATGAAGATGCGCTTTGTAAATTGTCAAGCGCTGCATAGTCATAAGGCAGTCACAGCATCCTCCAGAGACTAGTCAAACCAAACACAAAAGGGTTAGACAGAAGAGGAAAGGAACTTTCCACTCTGCACCCGGGCCTCCTACCTGATGCATACTTGGCCTACCTTGATTTGTATTGGTCCAGGGATTCTTCTCATGGCCCTTTAAATTATATAAAGCTCTTCTGTAGCGAGGAAACTTTGCAAGAAACTTATTAGACACAGCAAAGACCAAAATCAGCACAGAGCTCACATTGAAAAGGTTTAGCAAAAAAATAAGGATTTCTCTGGAGGTTTTATATGTGCTTAAATGGCTCAGAGAGCTAAATTGTGAAATTACAAATGAGATGTAGAATGGCATATTTAATTACACAGCATCATCTGCAGTGAGTGCCTCATACCATGTAAGAAATTTGCAAAGACTGTTTATCTGGCACTGAACTCCAGGAAGAATCTGTAGGAGAGCCAAATGAGCTCTAGCAGGCTTTCAGAAGACAGAGGATGAGTTTCTGGGGGCAGCACATGGACTCTTCTTCATGCCTGGGGCCTTTGTTGCACTTTCACCCTCAAATTCCAAAGGCTCATCAGGATTTCTTCTGATTTGACTCATTTGGGAAGAGATGGAAAAATGATCCCTGTTTTGCAGGTAGTGAGAAGATTGTATCATTATAAGCAATTATAAGGCATGTCCCCTACTCTTAACCAGTTTACAAGCTAATGGGGTGTGCAAGATAGGTTCGTGATACAGATAACTACCTTGCGAAGCTCAATGTCAGACACGCAGTGGGAGACAGCAGCAGAGGCTTTGGAGCAGGCAGAGTTGGGATTGACTCCTGGTTCTGCTACTGAGTGGCCCGAGAGTGTGGGCAAGGGAATGTAACCTCCCTGAGCCTCAGTTTCCTCAACTGTAAACCAGGGACAGCAATGCCTGTCTTGGAGTGTCAGTGTCATTAAACGAAATGATTCATGTAAGACATATAGTCTGGTGCTCACATGTTGGAAGGGCTCTAGAGCTAGTAACACTCTGGGTTTGGGTATGTGATGCTGATGACTAAGGGCATTATGGAAAGTCACCCAGCAAGCCAGGGACTCACACATTGGAGCACATAACCTCCTCTGATTCCAAGATCTATTGCCTTCAAGTCCCAGACATCATCTAAGAGTGCCTAAATCCTAGCCACAATACACCAAGGTGCAACCATTAAAGCAGCAACCTAAAACTTCTGTATTTCACAAAGTAGAAGCCAAGAAGATGAGCCCCCAGGCTTCTGGAGAACCCCAAACCAGGTTTCTGTCCTCGCCTCTGTCCTTGACTCTCCGTTCCCTGCCTCTGGCCACAGGACCTCATGACCTCGAAGACCCGCAGTCTTCCCAAGGCCAGCTTTGGAGTGGCTGACGCCGCAGCAGAGCCTGGCAGCCAGGTGTGCAGGAGGCACTCACAGGAGAGAACAGATTGAGAAGCACTTTAGGAAGTCTCTGGCACAGATGCAAAGGCAGAAGGGAAAGTTTTCCCTGTTCTCCATCTTCCAACCCCTCCCAGAAACTGAAGGAGAGGGACACGGAATTTAAGATAGGAAAAAACTGTTAATTCAAACCCGGCAATGTTCTGTGCCTCTTTTTCAAATTCAGGCAATTGAAGCTGTATTCGACACCAAAGCATATTTATTACAGCCCACGTGGAAATCCGCAGCACCAGCAACTACCAGGAATATGTAATCTGATTACAGAGAGCACAGATGAGCTTGGCACAGATGACAAAACAAACATTTAATAAGTGTGTGTTTGTGCATGTGTGTGTGAACACGTGTCGGGATGGAGGGGCCGAGGAGGGAGAATACTGCATGATTTAGTTTCATTTTACTTCTTAATCATTATTAAAAGAATGAGGTTGGGACTTAGGAAGAATGAAGCAATAGTACAAAGGCACGAAGAGAAGGCTTCCCCCTGCTTTGCCTCCTGCCGTAAATACCTCCCAAGAAGAGTCTACAACAGCATTTCCTAAAATGTGTTCCATTTTGTAAGTCTTACATGCACATACACACAAGATTGAAGTAGCATTTCTTAGTTACATGCACATACACACAAGATTGAAGTAGCATTTCTTAGTTACATGCACATACACACAAGATTGAAGTAGCATTTCTTAGTTTGGGGAAGCTTTGTTTGTTTAACCTTTTATCTTTGAGTTTGTCATGGAAACATATGTCAGAGAATCCTGTAGATCTCATGGGTAATCAATTCGGATGCCTTTCTACTTTCTGCCTAATATCTAGCCTAAATCAATCACCAAATATATGTTAAAGCATGAGGCTTTCCAGAAGACACAAAGAGGTCTGAGATTATTTTCTCTGCACCTACAATCATTCATAAAGCCCTACTGACTTACATTGATTATAAAAATACCTATAATCTGCCAATCCCTCCCTTTCCCTGTTGCCTTCATCATCTTTTGCCGAGTCAGCTCAGGTGCCACGTAGTTGAAGCCTTCCCTTATCCCCATGCCCAGCTTCTCTTGATGCCCCCCATCTGCATCCTCTGAGACCTTGGGTATGCATTTTTTGTAGCACTTACGTATGGTATTTAAATAATATGTTTTTAGATCTGCCTCTGACACTAAATTGATAGTAAGCTCTAAAACGACTTCATAAACCCACCCTATAACACAGTATCTGCAGCTCAGTAGACACTCGCTCCAATGACATTTGCTTGCCAGTGCCTAGCCTCCGTCAGAGCCCATTTTCCTGGGTGTCCCAATTTTTGCATACCTGATATCTCACTAGCGGACTGTGGCCTCCCAAAGTACAGGACCCGATGCATCTTTGAATCTCCAGTGCCTGGAACAGAGCTTGCTACATGCTTATGAATGAATGAACGGAGGAATGAATTAATTCCTGAATGACTGCATCTCTAAATTCCCTTTAAGTTCTCTAAGGCTCCTTCTGATTCTAAAATAAGAGTTGGTGGGTGTCACGTGAGCAGCACAGACAATAAGAGCTATTACATTTCACAGGAGGGAAAGATGGCTGTCAGCTAGAAGGGCTGGGGGCAGCTCTAAAGAGGAAATGTGAATTCAGCTGGCCCGGGGGAATGGGCAGGATATGGGCATGTTGACAGGGAGATGAGGATGTTTCAGGAAGAATGAGGAGCAGAAGGAAGGGTACGGAGGCAGCGGGAAAGAGCAGTCCCTAAAGCTACCACATTTGTTTTCTATGTCTGTTCTGTATGGAAAATGGAGGAATGGGGTCAGGTCTTTTTCTCCTTTGCCTACAGAATTCTCTGAGCTAGCACATCACCTGATTTGTTCTTGCCACACAATCCTTCAGATTCTGGAGTGGGGAGGGGAGGGAGTAGGGTGACCAATTGTCCTGGTTTGGCTCAGGCTAAGGGTTTCCCAGGCCATGGAACTTTCCGTGCTAAAGCCAGGGAAGTCTAGGGCAAGCCAGGAAAAGCTAGTCTCCCTGGGTGGAGAGATGGAGAAAAACTGAAAGTAGCTAAAGGAAGCCTTTAGAACCATTCACCCCCAGCCCTCTCCTACCATGAACCCTAACTCCTGATTTATTTCCTCCTGCAGGGACAAAAGGAAATGGTTTTGCAGTCACAGAAAATTCTTTCACTTCCTCCAAGAAGCTTTCTCTCACCCCTCCCCTCCTAATCTATGTTAGGTGCAGCACCTCAGTGCCAGCATATAAAAATTGCTATCATGCATTTACCAATGCTTGTGTGTCAATCATCTGTAGTCTATGTTCCCACCAAATAAACAATAAACCCTTTGATAGCAGGACTGTGCTTTATTTGGCCTTGAAGCCCCAGTTTATAGTACAAAGCAAGCAAATCAGTGCATTTTGTTGAAACAATGGATACATTTACTGGTTGGTTTATAGGTTTGTTAGATGGTTTGGATATTCCACAGTAAGGCATGGATCCATCCAAGAGGTGTAAACATCCTCCTGGACACAATCAATCAACACCATTTGCAATAACCACCCCTCTCCCCCACACCACCCATGTCAAAAGGAAGACTGAGGTGGCTTTTGCTGTTGAGCAGTAATCTGTCATGTTACACCAGGATTTAGTTTCTGGAGCCAGCTCCCTAAGGCTGAAGGGCTCAGCAAGCCTTAGGCCACGAGGCCCTTGGCTCCCCAGGCATTCCCCTGTTTCAGCAATAAGTCAAACAGCTTCCACTAATGGTCCCTAATGGTGCAGCAGCAGAGCTCAGGGATGGCAGCCATACAAGCCTTCTATGCAGTCTCGTTTGAGGTCTTGGCTCCACTGGGCCCTTAGGCCCCATGCTGCTCCTGCTACATCATTCTGTGATTTAGGGGAAGTGATGCATTCGAAAGAGCAAGTATTCCAATCACAGACAGGATAAAGAAATAATTTCGGGATGCACTAGTGTCAGCTTTTTGTATTTTTCCCTAAGTTTTTTTTTTTTTTTTTTTTAATTTTCAAACCTACTGAAAGTTGATTCACCAGTTACTAATGTTTTGTTCTATTTGCTTTATCTTTCTCTGTGTGTCTCTTAATTTTAGTGTATCTTGGTTTTTGCTAAACCATGTGAAAATTAGTCACAGATATCATGACACTTTCCCCCCTGAAATACTTCAGCACGTATCTCTTAAGAACTAGGACATTATCTTACCTAACCACAATGTTTCTGCATTCCCAAGAGATTAATACAATAATATTATCTAATATACTGTCCAAATATAAACTTTCCCAATTTTCCTATGAACATTATTTAGATACAGCCTCAAGAATCACCCAATACTTGTGACTGTCATTCTTTTTAGTCTCTTTAATCCAGAAGTGTTTCCCATCTTTTTTTCGGCTGCTGGTTTTGAACATTCAGGCCAGTCTCTTATAGAGTGTCCCACAGTCCAGATGTGTGTGATTTTATCTTCATTATTAGACTGATATTAGACATCTCTGGCATGTGTACTAGCTAGGTGAGACTGCATACCTCTCATGGCAGCATACCACAAGGCCCATAAGATCATTTTGTCATGTTATCAATAACGTGGCATCAAAGGTTCAAGAGTGAGACCTACTGAGACAGTCAGACAGGGCATTTTCTTCTCTTATTTGGGTAAGTTGATGTCCGCCAGGTTTCTCCCCCATAAAGTCTCTTTTACCCTATATAGATAAAGGTACACTGAGATCATGTGGATATCTTGTTCTCTAACACTTTTACCCAATGGATTTATCATCCATTGATGATCTTTGCCTGAACCAATTATTGCATTGATGGTTGCAAAATGGTGGGCTAATTCTATCTTGCCTTGTACATACATAAGATGGCATTCTTCTGATAAGAATACTACCCCACCTCCCACACAAATACATGCTTTCTTAACTTTTTATTTTGAAATAATTTTCGATTCACAAGAAGTTGCAAAAAAATAGAACAGAGAGGTCCCGTGTACCCAAAACCTAGTTTCCCCAATGATGACATCTTGTTTACCTAGAGTACATTACTGAAAACAGGAAACTAACATTGGCACAATACAAATAAGTGGACTGCAGACCTTTCTTGGATTTCACCACTTTTTAATTTTTTTAACATTTTTAGTGCAGTTGTAGGTTTATAAAAAAAAATCATGCAGAAAATACAGAGTTCCCAAATCATACCCTCACACAGTTTTCCCTGTTCTTAGCATTTTGAATTAGTGTGGTACACTTGCTACAATTGATGAGCCAATATTATTATAACTATACTATTAACTATAGTCCATAGTTTATTATGGGTTTACTAAGGGTTACTCTTTTGGTTGTGTAGTTCTATGGTTTTGTTTGTTTTTAAATTTTGATTGTGGTATTTTATATACAACATAAAATTTCCCATTTTAACCACTTTCAAGCATACAATTCAGCAGTGCTAATTACATGCACAATGTCCTGCTACCATCAACAACATCCTTTACCAAAACTTTTCCATCACCTCAAACAGAAACTCTACCAATTGAGCATTATTTCCCCATTTCCTACCCCACCCCTGCCCCTGCTCACCTGTATTCTAATGTCCTTAATTTAAATTATTTTTTTGTTTCACTTGGACTCATATTTTTCATTGCGTTATAATCTATTACCTTAATTATTCTTTTTTGTTGTGCAAAGTGTGGCAAATTTGGCCAGTGAGGACCCCTTTTAGCCAGCTCCTGTGTCCTTTCAACAAACCACCTCAGCCTTTGGGTTAATCTTTCTTTTCTTGTACAGCATGCTTGGTCTTTTCCCTGCCCCATCTCTCCAAGAAGCCCTGGCTTCTTTTAGTGGGGGAATGGTATTTAGAAACCAAGATCTGGGTGCTAGGTGAGCTAATTACTACTGGGACACTGCTTCTGCCCTTTCAATGGACAAAACTGATTAGAGACTGATAACCTCTAATTCAAACCCAATAGCACAAGATTCTTCCTTGCCTTCCTTATTCTGTTTGCATGCCCTTTCTCCCTGGTTCCTAACAACATCAATATATTTTACTCATTTGCTCAATCCTACAGTACACCCAAAATAGTTTAGAATTACTGTATGAATACCACTAGCAACAACATACCTGTTAAGTTCAAGACAGCTTTACAGTTTTTAGTCCTTAGACTATAACCCACTAAGGATATACAAATGATTTTTAATTATTTTTTCTGTATAGGTAGGTTAACAATTTGATATATAGTTAGGTTCCTTTGTTTCCTTTTGTATTCAGTTTTTACAGTTAATTTTATCTTTTGAAAAATGTTATTGTGATAACCTATGTACAACATATAATTTCCCCATTTTCACCATTTAAGTATACAGTTCAGTGATGCTAATGATATTCACAATGTTCTGCTACCTTCACCAATCTACCAAACCTTTTTTACCACTCCAAACAGAAACACTGAACCTATTAAGCAATTATCCCTCGACTCCTTCTTCCCCTACATCCTGGTAACTTTTAATCTTTCTGTCTCTGTGTGTGAACATGGTGGTGTGTGCATGTGTGTTTGCAACACATGGTGGTTGTCAATGTGTGTGGGTGTGCACAAGGCATCTCTGCTTGATGTAGATCTTTCTATGCTTGTTCTATATATTTCATATCTAAATATTTGCCCTTTGGTGCCTGGCTCGTTTCCTCAGCATGATGTTTTCAAGGTTCATCCATATCATAGCATGTATCTGAACCTCTTTATGGCTAAATACTATTCCATTGTATCAATAGACTGCATTTTTTTTCTCCATTCATCTGACAGTGAACACTTGGCTTGTTTCAACCTCTAATCAATTGTGAACAATGTTGCTATGAACATTGGTGCACAAGTGTCTGTGTTCGGTTTTAAGATTTGTCTTGAATTCATCCTTACTGATTTATTTTTATTTTTAAATTTATATATAAAACATTTATAACGTATTCCTCAAAACTATATATAATCAAGTACCTAGGAATAAACTTAACCAAAGATGCAAAAGACCTATACAAAGAAAACTACATAACTCTACTAAAAGAAATAGAAGGGGACCTTAAAAGACGGAAAAATATTCCATGTTCATGGATAGGAAGGCTAAATGTCATTAAGATGTCAATTCTACCCAAACTCATCTACAGATTCAATGCAATCCCAATCAAAATTCCAACAACCTACTTTGCAGACTTGGAAAAGCTAGTTATCAAATGTATTTGGAAAGGGAAGATGCCTCGAATTGCTAAAGACACTCTAAAAAAGAAAAACAAAGTGGGAGGACTTACACTCCCTGACTTTGAAGCTTATTATAAAGCCACAGTTGTCAAAACAGCATGGTACTGGCACAAAGATAGACATATAGATCAATGGAATCAAATTGAGAATTCAGAGATAGACCCTCAGATCTATGGCTAACTGATCTTTGATAAGGCCCCCAAAGTCACTGAACTGAGTCATAATGGTCTTTTCAACAAATGGGGCTGGGAGAGTTGGATATCCACATCCAAAAGAATGAAAGAGGACCCCTACCTCAGCCCCTACACAAAAATTAACTCAAAATGGACCAAAGATCTCAATATAAAAGAAAGTACCATAGAACTCCTAGAAGATAATGTAGGAAAACATCTTCAAGACCTTGTATTAGGCGGCCACTTCCTAGACTTTACACCCAAAGCACAAGCAACAAAAGAAAAAATAGATAAATGGGAACTCTTCAAGCTTAGAAGTTTCTGTACCTCAAAGGAATTTCTCAAAAAGGTAAAGAGGCAGCCAACTCAATGGGAAAAAATTTTTGGAAACCATGTATCTGACAAAAGACTGATATCTTGCATATATAAAGAAATCCTACAACTCAATGACAATAGTACAGACAGCCCAATTATAAAATGGGCAAAAGATATGAAAAGACAGTTCTCTGAAGAGGAAATACAAATGGCCAAGAAACACATGAAAAAATGTTCAGCTTCACTAGCTATTAGAGAGATGCAAATTAAGACCACAATGAGATACCATCTAACACTGATCAGAGTGGCTGCCATTAAACAAACAGGAAACTACAAATGCTGGAGGGGATGTGGAGAAATTGGAACTCTTATTCAATGTTGGTGGGAACTTATAATGGTTCAGCCACTCTGGAAGTCAGTCTGGCAGTTCCTTAGAAAACTAGATATAGAGTTACCATTCGATCCAGCGATTGCACTTCTCGGTATATACCCGGAAGATCGGAAAGCAGTGACACGAACAGATATCTGCACGCCAATGTTCATAGCAGCATTACTCACAATTGCCAAGAGATGCAACAACCCAAATGTCCTTCAACAGATGAATGGATAAATAAAATGTGGTATATACACACGATGGAATACTATGCGGCAGTAAGAAGGAACGATCTCGTGAAACATATGACAACATGGATGAACCTTGAAGACATAATGCTGAGTGAAATAAGCCAGGCACAAAAAGAGAAATATTATATGCTACCACTAATGTGAACTTTGAAAAATGTAAAACAAATGGTTTATAATGTAGAATGTAGGGGAACTAGCAGTAGAGAGCAATTAAGGAAGGGGGAACAATAATCCAAGAAGAACAGATAAGCTATTTAACGTTCTGGGGATGCCCAGGAATGACTATGTTCTGTTAATTTCTGATGGGTATAGTAGGAACAAGTTCACAGAAATGTTGCTATATTAGGTTACTTTCTTGGGGTAGAGTAGGAACATGTTGGAAGTAAAGCAGTTATCCTAAGTTAATTGTCTTTTTCTTATTCCTTTGTTATGGTCTCTTTGAAATGTTCTTTTATTGTATGTTTTTTTAATTTTTTTTTATACAGTTGATTTAAAAAAAAAAAAAAAGTTAAAAAAAAAAAAAACGGAAAAAAATATGCAGAGCCCCCTTGAGGAACTGGTGGAGAATGCAGGGGTATTGGGCTGCCCCACCTCGACGGTTGCTAATGTGCTCACAGACATAGGGGACTGGTGGTTTGATGGGTTGAGCCCTCTACCACAGGACTTGCCCTTGGGAAGACTGTTGCTACAAAGGAGAGGCTAGGCCTCCCTATAATTGTGCCTAAGAGCCTCCTCCCGAATGCCTCTTTGTTGCTCAGATGTGGCCCTGTCTCTCTAGCTAAGCCAACTTGGCAGGTGAAATCACTGCCCTCCCCACTATGTGGGATCAGACACCCAGGGTAGTGAATCTCCCTGGCAAAATGGAATATGACTCCTGGGGAGGAATGTAGACCTGGCATCATGGGATGGAGAACATCTTCTTGACCAAAAGGGGGATGTGAAAGGAAATGAAATAAGCTTCAGTGGCAGAGAGATTCCAAAAGGAGCCGAGAGGTCACTCTGGTGGGCACTCTTACGCACAATATAGACAACCCTTTTTAGGTTCTAATGAGTTGGGGTAGCTGGTGGTAGATACCTGAAACTATCAAACTACAACCCAGAACCCATGAATCTTGAAGATGATTGTATAAAAATGTAGCTTATGTGGGGGGACAGTGGGATTGGGAAAGCCATAAGGATCACACTCCCCTTTGTCTAGTTTATGGATGGATGAGTAGAAAAGTGGGAGAAGGAAACAAACAAACAGACAAAGTCACCCAGTGTTCTTTTTTATTTTAATTGCTCTTTTTCACTTTAATTATTATTCTTGTTATTTTTGTGTGTGTGATAATGAAGGTGTCAGGGATTGATTTTGGTGATGAATGTACAACTATGTAATGGTACTGTGAACAATCAAATGTACAATTTGTTTTGTATGACTGTGTGGTATGTGAATATATCTCAAAAAAAAAAAAATCCCAGCAAGTTATTTTGTGGATATTGATGACCTGATTCTAAACAGCAAAAAAAAAAAAAAAAAAAAAAAAAAACTATATATAAAGGTATACTCAGAGAAATCTCACTCCCATCCCTACATCACCCAATTCCCACACACACCCTAATAGGTAACCATTTCCATGAGTTTCTAGTTCATCTATCCTGATTTCATTTTTTTTTACAAAAATTAGTAAATAAGTACTATTTCTTGTTTATTTCTTATACAAAAGGTATGCTACTATATGCACTCTTTCAAACCTTGCTTTATGCTCTTAACAATATATCCTTTGCAACACTCTGCATCAATTCATAGGGAACTCTTTATTCTTCTTTACATTGTGTGCATCCTATTGCGTGGATGTGCCATAGTCAACATGTACCCTATAAATGGGCATTTAAGTTGATTACAATATTTTGTTACTATGAATAATGTCACATTAAATAACCTGATCAGAAATGGCTCATATCTGCAGAAATGTGTCTCAGGGTAAATCCCAACAAGAAGAAATGCAAGTCAGTGAGTAAATGCATAAATAGTTTTGCCAAATATTCCGGACTCTTCTCTGTGGAGACTGACCATTTTGTGCCCTCACCAACAATTTATGATTGTACCAATTACCCCAAAGCCTCTCCAAATGAGTGTATTGCCAACATTTTGAATTCTGCCAGTGTAGCAGGTGAGAAACAGTATCCAAGTGTAGCTTTATTTGGCATTTCAGGAGGAAGGCTGAGAAGCTTTTTATATGTTTAAAGACTGTATATATTTTTCTGTGAACTGTTTATTCGTGTCTTTTGCTCATTTCTTTCAGGTTTGGGGGTTTCTTGATTTTTAAATATTCTTTATATATTAGGGAGATATTGACCCTTTCTCTGTTATGTATATTGCAAATGCTTTCACTAAGTTTGTTACTTGTCTTTTGATTTTGTTTGTGAAGCTTTTTACTATGCAAAAGTTTTGTTTTTAAATACAATCAAATTTATGAATATCTTCTCTTATTAGATCTGGATTCTAAGACATAATTAGAAAGGCTTTCTCTATACTCAGATTATAAAGGAATTCACCCATGTTTTCTTCCAGCACTTATATGGTTTCATTTTTTTTTAACACTTAAATCTCTGATCCATTTGCAGTTTATTTTGAGATATGGTGCGAGATATGGATCCATTTTTATCTAATCCCAAATGGTTATCCAGTTGTCCAACCATTTATTTAAAAATCCATCTATTCCCTAAAGCTTCTTTAATTTGGAGGCCTTCTACATTAAACAAGTCATGCAGTCCACATTACACATGTCAAAACCAACCCGTATAGAGTTTTTTCTCTGTGTCTGTTCAGTATGACACTGCTGAGCCTTGAGAGGAAAGGAGGATACTGAAGGTCCTTACTAAATAAAAGAACTAAGAGTTAGGAACTCATCATTTCTAAATATATATATTTTACTTAATATTTTAAAGAAATACTTGCTAATGGCAAAAATTGCAATAACATGAAAAGTTGTACTGTCAAAAATAAAATCATCCTCCTATATCAGATGACAGCTTCTCAGAAAGAACCACTATTGCCAGTTTCTTATGCACCATCCACAAGTAATGTAACCTTTGCAGAAGGAAAATGAGAGGTGGGGAAGTGGAGGGAAAGAGAGAAAGAACTGCTTTAAATGAAAGTGGATGAAAATGAGCTACGTTTTTTGAAAGACTCTTGAATACCAAGCATGGGCATGTATTATCACTCACATTTTCAAATGACCCTATCTGGGTTCCCTATGTTTACTGTTTATTGAGATCTTTATCTCGTCTACAGATGAGAACTTGAGGTTCAGGGAGGTAAAGTCAGTTTTCCAAAGAGTTCAGCTATCAAGCAGAGGACGTGAAATTTGAATCCACACTGTCCCCTCTGTACCATCACACAGCATGCAGGGAGCAAGTGGTCCCCACATGCCAACCACATGCAAATGACTCCCTAAGTGCAGGGTCAATAGCACCCCATATGACCTGACAGTATGAGCCAAGAAAGTCACATGCCATGTCATCTTCATGTGCTACTTGGCAGGGAGCTCCTGAAGGTGGTAAGGGTGGTTCATGCATTGGAGCAAAATTCCCCATCCCCAAACACTTTGCAATTTTTTCCAAAAGCTCTGCTACCAGAAGAGGGAAAAAAATCAAAATGAAAACTGGATTGTGTCAAAAAAACATTAACAGCTATGACTCAAAGATACATGGTGGGGGCAGATCTGTTGACTCAGAAGGGTCCGTTTCTTAGTCATTTAGCAGTTTTTACCACACTTTAATCTTTTAGAGAAAGAAAGCGACTTACAAGGCCGGGGGGATGGTTAAAACTAAAAGATTGCAACAGAAGGATTTGCTTCACAACAGCAGTTCATGGCAGCATGCAAGGAAAATATAGAGGAGAAAGCAATTGTTATGCTATTCCGGCGAGAGAGTTTTTGAATACCGAAGTAGATGGGTGTCAATTCTGTATATTAAAACATTCAAAACACAGCTCCGTTCTCACAGAAGTTCCCTGCTATTGTAGTGCAAATTTATTTTTTTCTCATCTGCAGATTATAGACTCTGTAGAAGTACATGTTAAAAAAGTTGGGGGGTGGAGCTGCATCTCCCTTGGGAAGTTTACAGGCTGTCATTGTTTCCCTAGGGATTTTACCACTTCTGGACTAAGGTCCTTGAACTGCTCCATTCCCTAAGAAACTGCTGCTACGTTTGATCAGACTCTCTAATAAGCAGTTCGCTGGAAAATGCAGAGATTTAGTTCCTGATCAATCCCATCTTTTCCCACCCCATCCTCTCTTCACTACCCCCCAACCACCAAGACCATAAAATACTTTAGAGTCACTGGAACTCTGGAATCTGTACTTGAGCTTGACACATGTATCTTCTATCTACGATTTGTTCACCAAATACAACATGTACTTGTCTTGCCAAGAGGCTGTAGCTGATAAAACAGCCATGCAACCAGCTGCTTGCTCATGGACAAACTCCATCCCATCGCCTAACTCTTGCCCCCCAGCCTCCCTTTCATTCTCCTCTTTATCTTTTACTCTTCACTTCCCACTCTACTCAGATTCTAGCCAAGGAAATTTGCTGTTCCCACTCAGGCCTTCTCATTTCTACGGTCAGGAATATCCCTCTGCCCTTCCTCGCAAGGCCTCACCCTCCTTCCCATTTAAAAATTCTTTTAAAAATCCATGATCTCTAGTAAATCTCTCTTGTATTTTCCAAATGTTTCAAATTACTCCATTCCCACCCCTTGGCATCTGTTTACCCATCCATCAACTAGCATATTTATTAGGCACTCTCACTAAGGGCCAGATCCTGGAAAACATTTATATAATGCTTTACAGTTTGCAAAGCATTTTCATATCAGTTTTCCTACTTGATCTCCACAGCAACCCCCCAGGTAGGAATGGCAGAAATAATTACTGGTCCCATTTTAAGATGAGAAAACTAAGACCAAGAGCTTGGTGGCTGCCAAGAAGCGGCAAAGCCAAATATTATCCTTATCTGAAACTTCCCTAAAGCTCACACCCCAGCCACTGGCCCATACACACACAGTCACGTGCACACACGCACACACAGAGAGAGTCTATCTTGATAGTCATAATTAGTTGTAAGCATGTTTTAATCTGTTTTTTAATGTGTTTGTTCTGTCTTCCCTTTAATCGACAAGGTCCCCAGAGACTGAATCCCAGAGTGGTTCTCTGTGCTTGGTGCTGAAAGGAAAGAAGCAAGTCAAATAAATGCTTAAGGGCAAAGCTGGATAAAGGTTTCATTGTGCGCAGACACTGTCCCATCTGAAATGGGAGCTCCAGGTATTACCAGCCAATGCAGGTGGGCTCCCTGGTGCTTTACACATTTAGTAAATATTAGTGAGTTTTTATTTGTTTGTTTGTTTTTAGCAATTTCCATTCCATCAACACAGAGTTCAATGAATCAGCTCTCAGACTCCCTCCCAGCCACACGCCCTCCCAGGGACACAAAAGCCAGTGCACGGGAAAAAGCCCCATAGCGGGCATATAATTATCATCAAACTGCAAACCCATTTCTCAAGGATCCTTCCCCATTGCTAGAGAGCCGGATTAATCAGCACGGCGCGCTGTGTTTTTTGCATCTCTTAATTTACTACCAAACACTCCTTCTCTCCTGAGAGGAGCTGTTTTGTTACGTGTAATTAGACCATGTACGCAATCCTATGCGGGACTTGTTATTTTTGCACAGGAGGATTGCGGCGCTGTCTCCAGGTGGGGACGGTGACACGCTGGAAGAACAAAGGTATGCCGCGCGCTCATTTGCAAACCTCCGCCGGCGCGGCCCGGGCTCGGCTGGGGAGACGTGCGCGCGGGCTGGAGGCTCACGTGGGCGCAGCTCCTCGGACTAATTGTCTGGGGCCCAGAGGTTTCGAAGATAATGGCTGTAGCATACGGTATCTACCGCTTGTAAGGTTTTCTGCCTCCGGAGAACAAGGCCAGCCGCAGCCACCGCGGGGGCGAAGACCCAGGCGGGGACTTTTGAGCCTCAGCTTCCTGGGACTCCAGGAGGGAGATCGGGGACATCTCCGCGGGGTGCGTCTTCTGCTTTTAGGGGAGCAAGAAGCATTTTTGAGGGCCCTGAGCCCCGATCTTGGGGCTTTTCTTTCTGAAAACCTGATCCTAACAGTCAGCATCGCCTGAAATGAAACTCTCCAAGCTATTACACTGGAAGCAAAATGGAAAAGGTGCGCTGGAGCACCTTCTAGCCTGTATGAAAACCTCTTCCCTAACTTGCTTAGAACCTCCGCTCATGGCTCGGATTTATTAGAGGCAGCTGTATAGAATTAGCGTCAGGCAGTGACAAATACACTGAATTTACGTTTTTCTGCAGCTGGCTTTTTTTTTCCCCCTGTTAATGATGAACAAGTAGGGTCTTGTGGGATTACTTAGGCTCAGGTGTTTCACACAAGCAAGAAGCACGCTGGTCAGATGGGAAGAGGAAACTGTGTAACAGAACCACGAGACAATTACCAGAGTGGGGACATGCTTGGATTGGAGATCCTGGTTCCTGCTCCATCACTCACTGCTGTGTGACCTTGGGCAAGTCACTTGACTGTCTGAGCCTCCATCTCGTCATTATTCTGAAAATACAAACAGCAGCAGCGTCTGACCTACCTTCTGGGGCCTTTGTGAGGCTACAATGAGACAATGGACGTGGAAGAGCTTCATAAAGCATATTCCACTCAACAAAGGAAAGTCCTCCTTATTCATAATAATGTCTCTGCCCGCTGATAATAGCTCTGATCTGCGAGTTGGGGCAGTGGGGGTGTTTGCTTCCCCAGAAGTGCTTTTTTCTGTGAAGGCTGAGGCCCTCATGAAGGAGCAGCTCTGGGGGGTGCATCATCACTCACGGGGAGACGTCTCAGGAGGCGGTGGTCCGGAGGTGCTGGGGGATAGGAGACGCCGCGTCCTGCCCCTCAGGTTTGACACGGCATAATTGTTTTGACATATGATGGAATTTGTCCTCGCCTGGGTCAGAAAGAAAGCCCAATACTGATGCTTTTCATCTAATTTCAATTACAGTCATTAAACCCCTTACTCCTGAGTCAAGCCTTTCCAAAAAGCCATCCATGACAGCCCATTACAGATGAGTTATTTATAGCGGTGCATATTAATTTTACAGAACCACAGACGAGTGATTCAAGGCTTGGCATTAGTGAGAGACATCATTCACAGGGCTGAGTGATCCCTGACATAACAAGTACCACTTGGACCTCTGCAGGGACGACTCAAGGCCTCTGGCTTCACATGCCAAGCTGAGCAGAGCAGGACAACCAGAGGAGCTTGGCCTTGACCCATTGCAGCCAAGACCCTCTGCTCGAAGGGGCAGGAGGAACAGAACAATAGGCGATGGGAGGGGAGTGTCCCTTGTATAGGATTTCTGACTGCGATGACATTGGCCTGGCCCAGAAGTGCGGCTTTTCCTTCCCATACTCACGGCTATGTGTTTGGGCATTTAGAAGACCTCATGCTATTTGTTGCTATTCAGTAACTCCAAGGGGAATTCTGATACTCACCTGAACTTGATGGAAGAAAAGACGTCTCTGGAGCCTGAGAAACCCAGCATCCTTTTATCCAAACGGCTTCAACCTCGGGTTCATAAGTGCCACTTTGAGCGATCAATATTGGGCCTCTTGATTCTTGGTCTGTTTGTAGCTGAATTTTCCCCTTGATTAAAAATTCACTGAGGCAGCCTGATGTGACATTTATGAGTTCCTGGAAGTCCATAAATGTTGAATGTTAGAAATTAGCACTGGATTGTTTAGATGATAAAAAGCAATAAGCAAGCAAGAGGTTTAATATTCAACACTCCTTTATTTTTATTGTCTATCTGTGGGACCTCATGAGAAGTGGATCTAAAACTTCATACAAATCACCCCCATTTTTTTTACTTAACCGAATATTTAAATAAAACTGTCTTCCAAATGAAGTTGAATTAGGCTCAGGGAAAATAAAACCCTCTGACTTCTCTATTTCCTTCCAACTTTGCAAATGTGTAGCTTGCAGAAGTTCCCTGTTCTATTTTAACACAGACTATGATTACAAATATTGAAATTGATTACTTTTGTTCCTTCATGTAATTGTAGCTCTGTAATCATTGGGAGGATAGGTTGGTAAAAATAAACCTTGTGACAACATTATTTTGGAGTTTTCGACCACAAGACTGTTTCATACTCTACCCATCAATATTTCTCTTAAATAATTTTCTACCCACATCCCAGATCTTTTTCCCCTGCTCCTGTCTTTTAAGCAACTTCTTCAGGCATCTCTCTAATATTCTCTCTGCAGACCCTTCTGGGCGCTTGCTCACATTTCTAGATTTGCACATTGCCTGGGAGACCTGATATAGTCTATGCTGAAGTCAATGAAGAGATAGAGAAGGTTAAATGACGAAGCTCTAATCGAGTAGCCCGAGCACCATGCTACCTTCCCTACTGTACAGCCACCCAGAGAGTGGTTTGTGTATAGAATCTAAATTGTGTCAGGTTGTTGACATCATTTCCAAAAGACAAGGATGCACTCTTCTTGACTCTCAAATTGGGAAACTAAGACACATGCTACTATGCTACAAGCTGGTTGAACGACAGAGCAGGAGCAAGAGGACAGAATCTAAAACCACATTGCATGGGTTGATCCAAGCTTACCCTTTTCTAGGTTTGTGACTTTGTTCTTTAATCTCTTGATGCATGGGTGTTGTCATCTGTGAAATGGGATAATGAGAGTACCTACCTCATATCTGGCACATAGCAAACACTGTATAAGTGCTTGTGAAATAAATGCATTTGTTGAATACATGATTCCTTAGGGAAAGAATTCCCACTGCCCACTGCAAAACAGTGTTAGGAACTGCGGGAATACAGAAAATTAGCAAAATATTATGGTAGCCTTTAAGGACAAGTTTCTGGAGGAAGGTAGCACATGATCGAATGACTGAGAGAGTAAGGCAGGCAAGGGCTTACCCTAACCACTTATCTAATGATAGATGTCGTAGTTGCTTCCAGTTTTTTGACATTACAAAACATGCAGCAGTGACAATTCTTATGCCTAACATGTTGCTCATGCAACACACTGAACACACAGAGGAGGGAGTGATGACTCTGGCTGGGAGGAGACCGAAGAAGCTTGCACAGAGGAGATGACATTTGTATTACTTCTTAAAAAAGGAGTGGAATTTCCAGGACAGAGAAGGGGGAATGACAGAAGGCTATCCTACATGCACACGGCACCAAAAGCCAAATCACTACCCTTCTCTCACTGATCCCACACTTGCCTCATCCCTGCCTTCCCTCCCAGGCCTGCCTGCTTCCCTCCCCCTTTCCTATTTCTTGCAACTTTTTACCACTGGCCTCCCTTTTGGCCCTCAATTATTATCTTATCATTCCATCTCTCTGTTAATCTGTTAATGCATGCAATTTTTTAAAAACAAATAAGAGAGAATGGTACAAAAGGAAAAGTACACTATTCATCCTCAACCCCCTACTCCCAAGAGGTAACAAGTGTGTGGTGGTTTTAAGAAATGGCCACAGATTCTTGATCCTTTCCTGCTGAAAGGTGGACTTTATATCCCTCTGCTTGAATTTAAGGGAGCTTGTGTCTGCTTGAACTCAGAGTAGCGCAGAAGGGACGCCATGTGTCCCCCTAGGCTGAGTCAAAAAAGCCCATTGCTGCATCTGCCTTGATTGCCGAACACTCTGAGAGTCCTTGGCTGCCCTCCGAGAGCCCCACCTCCCCTGAGACCACCTTGCTGTGTAGGCTCCATGCTGGCCTGTGGGCGACATCCCAGCTGGTTCCAGTCTTTCAACCTTCCCAGGGCTTACATAGCTACCTCTCTTAATTAGCAAATTCCACTGCATGGATATGCCATCATTTATCTAACCACTTATCTAATGATAGATGTTGTAGTTGCTTCCAGTTTTTTGAGATTACAAAATGCAGCAGTGGACAATTCTTATGCCTTACTGTTTGTGCACTTGCATGGGTATGTCTGCAGGATAAACTTCTACAAATAGAATTGCCAAACTAAAGAGTAAGTGCTTTAAAAAGATAGATTAGATAGATAGATAGATAGATAGATAGATAGATAGATATTACCAAATTGCCCTCGAAATAAGTGTCACCAATTTTGTCTTCTCCCTATGGGATGTAAGAGTAACTGTTTCCCCAGAACTTCACCAACACTGAATATTATCAGACTTTTTAATCCTTACCATTCTGCTGTTGTTTCTGCCTCAGTTATGACGTAGCCCAACTGTGGGAGTGTAAGCTAGCTCTCCCAAGCAGGATGTCCCAGCCTGCAAACTCATGGAGTTGAGTTGCATGTGGAAGTGGGGAGAGGGCTTTCAGGATGATAAAGGACAATCATATTGCAAAAGGGCGAGCTATTAATAATTAGGTGGATGAGAACTATTTTAAAAGAAAGGTAAGCAGAGCAAATATGTCAGAACATAATGAAATTCAGCTCAATGACATTCTGCTCATGGCAGGTGTTATCGGATGTTCAGAAAGACCCAGTTGGAAGAAGAGGGTTGTAAGCATAAGGGATGAGGGGGAAGGAAAAAGGAGATTCTCTCAGGTATCAACAGGTTCACTGGCAGTTGTCTATAAATGGAGCATTTTGCAATGATTGATTTCAATCTAGGTATTTCTGGGAATAGTCAAGAAGAGTGGTTCCCAAATCTGGCTGCCTAGCAATATTACCCAGAATGTTTTTTAGAAAAATATAGATATTTCATTCTCCTCACCCCCACACCCCAAAGCGTACACAGTCCCCCTAGATTCTGATTCAGCCAGTATGTTTTTTTTTAACCTCAAGGCAGAGACAGGTTCTGGAAAATTTTTCTAGAGCAAAGTTTTAAGCTTTAGTCAGTCTCAAAATCACCCACGGGGCTTATTAAAACACAAATCTCTGGATCCCACCCCCAGAGCTTCTGACTGGGTAGGTCTGAGCTGGGGCCTAAGAATTTGCATTTCTGACCAGCTCCTGGGTGATACTGATCAGCAGCCACATCTTGAGGACTTCTGCCCACAGGAGCTGGCTAGAAATGCAAAATCAACCCTAGGCCCCACCTCTTACTTATCAAACCAAAGCCTACATTTAGTAAGGTCCTCCAGGGATGGTTGCAAGTT
Organism: Choloepus didactylus; assembly: GCF_015220235.1. Classification (NCBI taxonomy): domain Eukaryota; kingdom Metazoa; phylum Chordata; class Mammalia; order Pilosa; family Megalonychidae; genus Choloepus; species Choloepus didactylus. The sequence goes on along the minus strand of NC_051312.1, from coordinate 146,947,995 downwards.
AGGATGTGCTACCCAAGAAGTCTTGCCACTCTTGCGATGTGGGCAACCTATTGTCCTGGAAAAGGACAAGGAAGAGCTCTGGACTCAGAGCAGGAGACCTGTGTGATAAAATCCATCACTTCACCTCTACTGGTTCTATTTCCTCATAAATAAAATGGAGAGATTGGGCCAAAACATCAGTCACATTCCTTTACTTCCTTCCTATGAATCTGATTTGGTAATTTACAAGTATCGAGCTTTATAACTGAATCCAGATTGGTTCTAAATACAGAAATCTAACATTGTATGACAACTCCTTTGACTACCAGACTGGCTAGCTTCTGCACCCAGGATCACCAAGACTAGTGGGTCCTTCTGCACTGTCATCCCTCAGGTTTTTGAGGCAATGACTCAACGATGGTGGAAATCCATTTACCTGGATTCCATAGCCCAGAAGCATGGAACCATCATTTGCCACCGAACACCCCACTTTCCCTTCCTCGTTGGCCCTACCACAGCCCCACTCCCACCAGCCCTTCCCTCTCCACCTGGATTTAGCGTTAAACTTTAGCTTCTGATCTCCTTACCCCCTCTCTTCACATGTTAGCATATTGCATTTCTATACCCTGGCCACGGCTTTCATAATCCCTCTGCCCAAGAACAGACCTAAGTTTATTGCATTTTCATTCAGATCATTACTTTTTCTCAGCTAAACAGGGGTACCCTTATAGTACAAAGATAAGGAGAAAATAGTTTGAGGATGGGAACCCTTGAGAGTGCATGAACTCAGATTATTTCATCGTAGTTGCTCATGTAAGTAGATCCTAGAAAGGAGGATCCTACAATTCCTCTAGTCAAATGCAAAGACCCAGGCATAGAAACATTAACACAAGAGTTGCCTCTGCTTTGACAGCTGGAAAGTTAAGCCTATTTTTCATAGCAATAAGACGTGTGTATCTGTGGAATTTTTCAGTAGAAACAAAGTAGTCAAAATCCCACAAAAAGCAAGTGTTTTAGGCTTTTAAGACTCTTTCTGAGCAATGGGGAAGCTGTCAGAATATAGCTCTCTACCCTCTCCGTGTCATCGAGGTAGTCTAAAGCTGTATTTCTCCAACTTCAATGTGCACACTTATCACCTGAACATCTCGTTAAAGTGTCAGTTCTGATACAGTAATTCTGCCTGGAGCCTAAGATTCTGTGTTTCCAAAAAGCCCCTAGGGGAAACTTATGTTGCTAGTTCACAGACCACACTTTGAATTGCAAGGATCCTATGGCAACGAGATTGGATCTATGGTTTCTGAACCTTGGCTGACAGTTGACGTTTAAACTCTAAGATTGGCTTTGGATGTGTGTAGGTCTCCTCATCCAGCAATGGTGGGCGTCTGAAAGACACAAAATCCTGACTCCATTCATTCAGGCTCTTAACAACCCCTGAGCTTAGAAGAGCCCAGTGAGATGAAGCCACGGTATCTAATTTGACGCCTATTATAATAAAGGGTCTGTCTCAGCTCACTCTGCCACAATGACATGCAAAAAGTGAAGCAAATGAGTAAGGCAACCATTAGTTTAAGTTTTTGAGCTTAAAAACATCCCTTCTCTAACTTTTCCATGTCCATGGTGATAGACCCCAAGCCTGGGCAGAAAAGCTAAAGAGATGTCGTGTTTGGTCCTGGAGGGCACTGGGGACTACTAACTATGTGTGTGGTACCCACAAGAAGAGGCAATCACGGTGTCCTTTATATTACACTGAATTTCTGCATTAACCTATAAGAGCTTCAGTTTCCAGACTTGTCCACACACTGGGATCACCTGGGAACTACAAAAATTGCTGATGCTGGACCAACCCCAGGATATTATGATTTAATTGGTCTGGGAAGTAGCCTGGGCTTTAGATTTTTTTTTTTAAAGTGTGCTTCTATTGTACAGACAAGTTTGGGAGTCACTGCTGTAGGGTATATTGATGGAATGTAGGGAATGAGGCAGGGGAGAAACTCTAGTACTCTGAGGACCCAAGAGAGCTGCCTCTCAATTGATGGTTAATTTTTTCATGCATGCATGCATGTATGCAACAAATTCTGAGGACAGATTTTGTGTCAGCCATGCTAGGTCCTTAAGATTCAAAGAGGAAAGACATAGCCCTGCCCTCATAGAGTTTCTAGCCTAGGGAGGAGATGTAGATGAGTAAACAGGTGATTTGATCATGGGTCGTGCTGTGGAACATGTGTGGGATGGACACAGAACCACAAGTCTCATGTGCAATTTCATCTCTCAGATTCCAGAAATCAGGTAGCACATCTGACAGGAAGAGCATACTGTATTCACTGATCCCTTTTTTCATTCAATTATTTCAACAAATATTTGATGACATGTATCACTCCCCTATCATTGAGCTAGTTGCTGAGTAAATTACAATGGCACAGTAGACTTAATAAACATAGAATTTCATTCTCCTCTCAAGATTTTTGAATTTTTAAAAGAGGTTATTATGTTTGTTGTCTTTACCTGCTTGGTGTCTGTTCTGGTTTGCTAATGCTGTCCGTTATGCAAAAGAGCAGAAATGGATTGGCTTTTATAAAAGGTGGTTTATTTGGTTACACAGTTACAGTCTTAAGGCCATAAAGTGTCCAAGTGTCCAAGGTAACACATCAGCAATTGGGTACCTTCACTGGAGGATGGCCAATGGTGTCTAGAAAACCTCTGTTAGCTGGGAAGGCACATGGCTGGTGTCTGCTCCAGAGTTCTGGTTTCAAAATGGCTTTCTCCCAGGATGTTCCTCTCTAGGCTGCAGCTGCTTTTCAAAATGTCACTCTTAGTTGCTCTGTGTCTGGGCCTGTGTGGCTCTTTTTAAAGTATTCCAGTCATCCAATAAAGACCCACCCTGATTGGGTGGGGCAACACCTCCATAGAAATAATCCAATGAAAAATCTCACCCACAGTTGATTGAGTCACATCGCCATGGAAACACTGAACCAAAAGGTTCCAATCTAATCAATGCTAATATGTCTGCCCCCACAAGATTGCATCAGTGAACATGGAGTTTTGGGGGACATAATACATCCAAACTGGCACAGTGTCCATTCTTCAGCTTGGTGCCAGTAATCTGAACTTCCTTTGGGGAACAACTTCTTTACCACTTTCTGTCCATGTTGGTTGGGGGAACCTCTCTACTTTCCACAGAGCACCAAATCTTCCTTGCTCCTTTTTAACCCTCTGGACTTAAACTGGGTGTATTTGTAGGGTTGTAGATATTGGCTGCCATCTTTTCACCAATGGATAAAGGCTAAGAATGAAGTCAAGCTAGAGCAGAAAGCCAGGGGTTAGAAGCCAAGTATGATGTCTTTTTTTGTACCCTGGATAAAGCCGGGCCTCTTTCCCCAATGCAAATACTCATAAATTCCCTTTGGGACATAAACCAGGCTGAGTTAACTTTTCTTTTCTTTGTAACCCAAAGTGTCCTAACTGGGACATCTAAAATGGATTTTTCAAGAGTATTTCTTCTGGGAATTAATAAATAAATAAATCCATTTAAGATTTGTCCACAAATTGCTCAGTTTCCTGTTTTGTAAAAATATGGGTTTCAGAGAATCTGTTCTAATGTTTGTTTAGGTGTATAAAAGGAATTCTGTAAAGTAAGGATCATGAGCTTGGGTGTTCTTAAGAAAAACATTTAAATGAGGTGACATATAGTTAGCAGCTGCCAGCTAAAGGCTTAAAGAGCAGATGGAAAGAATTCCTCCAGGTTGTTCTCTGCATCTTCTAACAAGAGCCAGAGATGCCTTCTAGGTTTGAAAAGACCAGGATGGGGTTTTTCTCGTACCAGGTTGTGTTGCTATGTGATTGGAAGGCACAGAGGAAGAGGAGCCAAAGAAATATTGCAAATATTTTAAGGTCACCTGGAAAATGGATTGCTAAACTAAGACTACCTCTTCACTAAGCATTCTTAATCCTTCTAAATGTCTTCCAAATTGTCTGCTCGTTTCCAAATGTCCTAATATTTTTGTCCAAACTCATCCTTGCTACCCTAACCTATGCAACAACCTCTTAATTGTTCTTCTGACCTGGATCACATAGCATTACCACCTCCCAAAATATCCTCAGTCTCTCCTCCACACTGCTGCCAGAGTGCTCCAATCATACCACCTGCTTAGAAGCCTTGACTCTTGTCCTATCACCTACAAATAAGATCCAGGATTTTTCAGAGGGTATATTTTGCCTCTAACTTCCCATCAAGTCTCCTCTTCCACCACTTTCTCTCTAACACTACACAGAGATACTGAACTACATCTGGTCCTCAGAATGTGCTAAGCTGTTTCAAGTATCTGTGCCTATGATCATCACATTCTTTTTGTCCTGAATCTCACCAGGAAAACTCCTATTCATTCCTCAAAACCAAATTTAGAGATTCCCTTCTTTAGGAAGACTTTCCTAGAATCCTCCCTCCTGGAAAGTCCATCTCTCCCTTCTCTGTACTATATTTGTAATCTTACATACTTTTTATCCCCTAACATTCTGTTATTATATATTTGCCCTTCAATCTAAATTTTGAGTACCTGTAACATAAAGCCAGTTTCTTATTTATTCCCCAATCTCTAGTGCCAAGCATACTGCCTGATATAAAGCAGACAATCAGCAAATGTTCAGTGACTTGAGCTAATTGCCTGTGCCTCTAAGTCAGTGATTTAGAAAGGAGCATTCTGGTAATCTGGAGATAAGATCAGATTTGGTTTAATTCTGATTGATGATAGCTAAGAATTAATGACAAAAAATTTATCTAAATGTTGATGCATTTGATGTCTTCTATAAAAGATTATCTAATTTAATATATAAGGCTTACCATGTTTAGCTTTTGAAATAGAAGTACTATCTTGTGACTAATGCCTGAAAACCAGGTATTTATAAAGCATGTAGGTGCATTGAAATCTCCATAGAAATCTCAAACATATATACAAACTTCTACACAAATACCTTTCTGTTCATGCTGGGAGAAAATGGGACTGTAATCACCTTCCCTAAATGAAGCAAAAATGTCTGGGGAAAAGAAATTCTTTTTCAAAGCAACATTCCCTTAATTCCTAAATACATAAAACTAAAATTAGCTTTTTGAGCTCATCTGGGGTGGGGGGGACCCAGGAGGGTCAGGGTAGGCAAAGGGGAGAGCAGGTACCCATCATCACACTGCCACCCTGATCCAGGAGAACATTGCTGAGCAATGATTTTTGAAGAAATCCTGCCCGGAGAGATGACTGTGAGCCAGATGGCCCCACAGTCTTTATTCTGATTCTGCACTCACCCTTGTTGGATAAGCCCTTCAGGATCTGGGATGTATTCTTTCCTAGTAACTGCTGAAGTTACAGCATCACTTTAAACTAGCAGCAGTAAAAGAAGGAAAAAAAAATACAAGCCAGAGGGAGACAAAAGATTGCCTTGTAAAACGGGCAAGGACTTTTGCTTGCTTTCTGCCAGTGCTCTTAAATTCATGGTTGGTTTCAGTGTTCCAGGGGCTCTATTTTGTGACTGACACTCAGCAGAAAAGGTAAGAGGTTAGAGGGCAATTTCCCCCATTTTCCCTCTTTGCTTAGCATTGCCATTTCCTCCTTAACCAAACAAGATTAGCCTCACACTGAGTGGGAACATCGCCTCCTCCATGCCAAAGCCACCGTCAAGTTCATAAGTATGATAAATACTTAAAAAAAAAAAAAAAATCCAGACATCATGTGACAAATGTAACACCCAGAATTTCTGGATTCTTCACCAATCCAATTACAATGGCAGTGAAAGGACATGGGCCTAATTAAACTGCCAATCAAACCAAAAGGCTATGCATCCTAATTTATAGAAATGTTTTCTCTCATGGCTCGAACCTGCCATTTTGGCACAGGAGGCACCAAATGGAGATGAAGACACAAGCAGGGTCAGGAGTCTCCACAAACGAAGCGACGAGTGACTTAGCTTTCCTTGGAGGCTAAAACACACCATATTCTTAATATAACTCCCAGGCTCCTCTCCCTCCCTTTCTGCTTTGTCTCATTTTGTGGGACTTGTGAACTTTCCCCACCTCTTTCATTGCTTTCCATTCTCTGAAGCTTTTAAATCCAAATGACAAAAGCTTCATTTGCCTTCCAGAGCATCATGGTCTCCCAGTTTCCCTTCTCAGTCTTCTTTGCTGGTTCCTTCTCATCTCGTCAACCTCTTAATATGGAAATGCCCCAAGCTCATTCTCTGTCCTTCTTTTTCCCTCTGCCCAACTCACTCCCTCTGCAATTTTTGCCAATCTCTGCCCAGAACTGCAAATGTTTCTACTGCTCTGGCTTCCAGACACATGGTAGGATTATTCCATTACTTTCTAAACCCTCTAGTACTGTGGTGAGGCCATGAGGCTACTTCTGGCCAATGATTTCAGAGCCAGGATATCTACTTACCAATGCCAGGCCCTCCAGAGCTCTCTTTTCTCTCTGCCCACTTTGTCAGCCTGAGGACAGTGGACGTACAGAATACACAAGAAATAAACATTTTGTGGTTATCAGCCACTAAAGTTTGGGGGATGATTGTTGCCATAGCACAACCAATCCCGTTCTAACTGAAACCATGGAAACATCTAGTGTCATAAATCTAATTATAAGCCATATTTTGGACAGTTCCCAAATTATCTCTCCTGGCTGGTCATGAGCCCTGAACCCTAGACTCACTCTTTTGTCTGAATCCCCTCTTGGAAAACTAACAGACATCTCAAACTTAACATGTCCAAAATGGAATTCCTGATCTTTCCATCCACACTTGGACTGCCCACAATTTTCCATATCTCAGCCAATAGTAGCTCCAGTATGCCCATTGTTCAGACCAAAAACCTTGGGGCTGCTCTTGACTCTTTCTCTTATACCCCACATCACTTCCATCAGCAAACCATGCTGGCTTTACTTTCAAAATATATCCAGAATCTGACCATCCCTTGGTTATCTAATTCTAGATCCCATGGCTTTTTTTTTCTTCTAGACATTGACATTTTCTATTACCTTGTGTGTCAGTTGGAATGTATTATGTCCCCCAAAATGCCATTATCTTTGATGCAATCTTGTGGGGCAGATTGATTAATCTTTTTGATTAGGGTGTGACCTTTTGATTGAGTGTTTCCATGGAGATGTGACCCACCCAAATGTAGGTGATAACTCTGATTGGATAATTTCCATGGAGGTGTGGCCCTGCCCATTTAGCATGGGCTTTGATTCATTTACTGGAGCACTATATAAGCTCAGACAGAAGGAGCGAGCTTGCTACAGCCAAGAGGGACGCTTTGAAGAATGCACAGGAGCTGCAGATGAGAGACATTTTGAAGATGGCCATTGAAAGCAGACTCTTGCTCTGGAGAAGCTAAGAGAGGACAAACACCCCAAGAGCAACGAAGAGTGACATTTTCGAGGAGCTGCAGCCTAGAGAGGAACATCCTGGGAGAAAGCCATTTTGAAACCAGAACTCCAGAGCAGATGCCAGCCATGTGCCTTCCCTGCTAACAGAGGTTTTCCAGACACCATTGCCATCCTCCAGTGAAGGTACCCGATTGTTGATGACTTACCTTGGGTGCTTTATGGCCTTAAGACTGTAACTGTGTAACCAAATAAAACCCTTTTATAAAAGCCAATCCATTTCTGGTGTTTTGCATTCCAGCAGCATTAGCAAACTGGAACACCTTATCTTTGAAATTTTTTCACAACACTCCTTCCCACCCTGCCCCAAATCTATTTGCCATGACACTATATTTTATGATCTTGCTTTTCCAATATTTTTTTTCTTTGTAATTCACGGGCCTCTTTTTCTCCCTCCTGTTAGCTTCCTGATCTTCTTGCCATTCTATTTCCATAGGAAAGTTGGTGCTTCTCATGGCTTTAATTTTCATTTTTGTCAGTGCTTCACAAAGTGTGATATGTATTACTGTGTTGAGGCTGGGAATGATTTTAGGAGGTGTAGGGATGAATATTTCTATTTTAACAGTTACGATTTTATTTTAATGTGTACTAGACAAAACATAACGAGCACAATAAAGCCTGAGATTTCACAGATATGATTGCTTAGATGAAACCAGATAAATCAGTTTAAGTTTAATTCAAGTAAAATATTAAGCAAACAACACTACAGGAGGTATGAGATAGGGAAAAGAGATTTAAGCAGTAGACAAATGAAGTTTAGAAAATATAGGGCGGACTCTCAAATAATAAATGTCATCAGTTCTCTTTAATAGATGAATTGTCCTGATGGTACCATTTGGATGGAACCCTAAACATTAATTAATAAATCTCAATTGTTTTCCCCCTTACAGTTGTCTTTGAATCATGTCTCTATTTCATCCCATTAATTCATGAAATGTTTAAACCCTGAAGTGTCTGTCATATTCGCACTTTCCCTTTTATTCTCATTAACATCACTCCAAGCCATGGCCCCATTATCTCATCCCCAGATCACCGCAGTGACCTCCAAACTGCTCTCTAGCCTCCGTGTAAATTCAATTGCATACTGCCAGTGCCCTAAAACCAGCAATCCCATATTCACAGCCTTCTGTGGCTTTCTTTGAAGGCAATGTCCAAAATCCCTGGACCCCATACTCATAATAACTAATGTTTATGAGTGTTCTGTGCTCAAAGCCTTGTAGGGATTATCTTGTTAAACCTCATGCCACCCCATGAGGTAGCGTGCATAGACGAGGAAACCAAAGCTTAGAGGATAAACTACTTGCCGAGGGCTGTAAGTGGCAGAGCCAGAATTCCATCCCAGGCAGCCTCATTCGGTAACTTTTCTCTGCACTGCTATTCTTTACTGCCTAATGACACATTAATATTATTTCTCATTATATGTCAGCATATATTTCTCATTATGTAGCATCAGTGTGTTCCTCTTTTCTGCTTCCTTTTCCCTCATTCAAGTAAGTTCATTTCTGTGCCTACCTCCCTGCCCCACCCTTAACACACACCATCTGCTGATGCAATATCCAAATTGTACCTCTCCTTTGGGGCCCACGTCAAGTTCAACTCCTAGAGTTTCAGTCAAGCCAGAATTTATACTGCGTAGAATAGATGATGGCTATACCAGATCTAAGACCTATTTGCCAGGGCCCCGAGTAGTCTACTCTGGTCTTGATATTAGCACAGTGGGCATGTGGCTAGAAGGAAAAGAACCAATACCTCAATCCTATGAACAGAAGATCCCTTCATCACAGAATTAAGAGCATTTCAAAGTCATGCAGACGGAGGCAGTTCAAGGCATAGCTTTTCAACTTTTTATGTGCACAAAGTTTTTGTCAGCTCCCAGTTCTTTGTGTTTAATACATAAATAATTATAATAACACAGGCTGCTTTCCAAAGAGGCCACCTCTTTCAGAAATGAGTCCTGTCCTGTGAAGTTGAGCCTTAATTGAGCCTTTCGTTGACCAGAATACTTTTTGCCCATTGATCATTTTTCACTTGATCAACTAATTCCTTGAGTCATTGTCCACAGAGAAGCAAGAAAAGAAATGTAGATGGTAAAGATGAGCTGTCTCTTCTGTTCTTTTCCTATGATAAAATTTCAACAGAAAAGACCTTGGCATTTGTATTAGGGTTCTCCAGGGAAACAGAACTGACAGAGATTATATATACACACACATACATACATATATATATGTAAATATGCTTATATATTACATATATTTTACATATATAATACATCTTATACAAGTATATATTATGAAATTTACTATAGGAATTAGCTTTATATGGCTGTGGGGATTGGCAAGTCCGAATTCCATAGGGCAAGCTGCCAGTTGGGAAGTCTAATGAAGGTTTCAATGAATTTCCCAGAGAAGCTGGCTGGATGCATAGAGATAGAAATTCTTCTTTGTGACTGCTGAAATCATCAGTTCTCCCCTGAAGACCTTCGACTAATTGGATATGACTCCTCTCATTGCTGAAGGCAAGCTTCTTGGTTGACTGTAGATGTAATCAGCCATAGACTACTAATTTAAATCCACGAAATACCCTCACAGTAACAATTGGGCCAGTGCTTGCTTGACCAAACAACTGGGCACCATCACCTGGCCAAGTTGATCCATGAATTTAATCATCACAGCATTAGAAGGAAATTTAGACATCATCTAGTTCCACCCTGTGCCAGTCTGGATGTATTATGTCCCCCAAAACACCACATTCTTTGATGCAATCTTGTGCGGGCAGACATACTAGTGTTGATTGGATTGGAACCTATTGGTTCAGTGTCTCCATAGAGATGTGACTCAATCACTGTGGGCAAGACCTTTGATTGCATAATTTCCATGGAGGTGTTACCCCACCCATGCAAGGTGGGTCTTAATTGAATCACTGGAATCCTATAAAAGTGTTCACAGATAGAAGGAGGTACTGCAGCCAAGAGAGACACTTTGAAGAATGCACAGGAACCAAGAGTGGAGGTGGAACACAACCTGGGATCAGCAGATGCCAGCCGCATGCCTTCCCAGCTAACAGAGGTTTTCCAGATGTCACTGGCCTTCCTTTGGTGAAGGTATACTTGTGTTGATGACTTACCTTGGACACTTTATGGCCTTCAGACTGTAACTTTGTAACCAAATAAGTCTCCTTTATAAAAGCCAACCCATTTCTGATATTTTGCATAATGGTGGCATTAACAAACTGGAACTTCATTTTTGGGATGAAAACTAAAGTTCTGATAGGTGAAGCGACCTACCTAGGGTCACATAATTAATTAGTGGTGGATCTGGGATTGGAGCCCAGTATTTAGAGTCTCAGTGCAGCTTTCAAATCCTGGCCCTACATTAAAGGGTTATTAATCTGGTCAACACAGATGAGTCACCTAACCTTTCTGAGATTCAGTTTTCTTAATTGCACAGTGAGGATCATATTGATGAGTACAGGTATTTTAAAGGATTATTATGAGAATCTGTGATGGTTAATTCCACGTGTCCACATGGCTTGGTTCTGGTGCCCAGCAGTTTGGTCTAGCACAGGCGTGATTGTCACCATGATGGTGTTTCAAAATGATATTTGCATCTATGATCTATAATCGAAGGAGATTATTGCCCACCGTAATGTGAGGAGTCTCCTCATCCAATCAGTAGAAGGTCTGAAAAGTTACAACTGAGGGTTTCAGAGGTCAGAAGAGGAATTCAGACTCACCTTCAGCATTGGATCTTGCTAGAATTTTTGACCAGCCAGCTTCCCCTGGGGAATTCTGACTATAGCTTCAGCATCACCATTATCAGAGTTTCCAGCTTGTGGCCTGCCCTATGGAGTTCAGACTTGCCAACACCGTGGTTGCATGAGCCAAATTCTTGCAATAAATCAGTCAATCTCTCTCTCTCTCTTTCTCTCTCTCTCTCCACACACACACACACACACACACATACACACACATATGAATGTATATATCTTGTTAGTTCTTCATCTCTGGAGAATCCTGACTAATACCAAATCCAATAAAGAAAAATGAAATAAGTAATGTGAAAGCATCTAACATAACAGGTGCTCAATAGATGTTCATTTAGTCACTCAAACAGTTCAAGTCAGCTGACATCCAGGAAGAATCTGGAAGAGATATTTTTAGAGACGATGACTAAAACATTGAATATCTAATCATGCAAAGTTTTTGAATGTATGAGAACATTTAAATTGGGGTAAGGAGAAGGGAAGCAGCAGTGAAGGGGGCGGGGATATTAAATGGCAAAGGTGTCTCAGTTGTTCGTAAAAGGAAAAGGTGTGTGTCAGCTGCATGACTCATGAAACACTAATTAAATTTTTTACTCTTTCTATCCTGATAAAACAAACAAAGCACTTTTAGTAATGTAGAGCTTTCTGGAGACCCAAGAAAATAACCTGCCTGAGTCTAATGTTAATTACTTCTAAAAAATTAGTTTCAGTTTGGTGGGTATTTTTTGGTGTGTTGGTGTGTTTTTCTACAAAATGCGGAGTGAGTGTTGAGGCCAAGACATAATTCAGGTGGTGACCTCTAGATAGGATGAAAAGAGGCGAAGCTGGGGGGATTTGCTACCAACTCTTTCACACCATCAGAAGCGAAGTTCTCTGTCTATTTGTGGGTCTCCATTGAGCACAGTGGAGTCTGGGCCTGTCCCAGAGTTCAGCTGTCACAACCCCGCTCTACCCTCGACTTGCTGGAGGCCCCAAGGCCTGCAGCTTCTCCCAGTTCCTTTTCTTGCCCTCTCCTGTTTGTCTGGACAGCGTACAGCCTCAATGTGGTCTGTGAGTGCTTAGGAGCTGATGTTAAATCAGCATCCAACTGATTGGCACAATGTTTTCTATTTTTTTAAATTGTGAAATACATCAAATGTATATAAGAGTACAGAGAATAATTTGACAGACAAACATGTACCCATGTACTCTTTTGCAAGATCAATATTACTCTGATTTGACATATTAAGTGGCATTTTTTCCATCTGTTTTAGGAAAAAATGCTTAAAGCCAAAAGTCACAGATATAATTAAACTCCCCATACCATTTCCCTCTGTTTTCAAAGGCGATCGCCATCTTGAATCTGGTTGGAACTTTATTGTTTCTGTTTTTACTGCTTCTGTATGTATTCACAAACAATATATAATATTAATTTGTTCTTAAATTTTATATAAACAATATTACTTATGCATATATTTTTGTAACTTGCCCTGTTCACTCAACACCAGGCATTTCAGATTTATCTATGTTGATGGATTTACATCAAGTTCATTTATTTTAATTACTAAAGAATGTTTCTTTGTATGAATGGGCTACACTTTATTTATCCATTCCCTATTGATGGACATTTAGCTTGTTTCCAATGTTTTGCAATTATGAAAAAGGCTGCAATGAATATATATGATTATATCTGCTTGTCTATGTGTGAGAGATTTTCCCTAGGCTATACACCCAGAAGTCAATTCCTGGACTGTAGAGTGTGTGTATCTTCAACTTTACTAGATATTGAAATGTCCTGCAAAGAAGCTGTCCTGATTTATACTCCTATCCTCAAATTATGACAGTTCTTGCTTCCTCTTCAATGCTTGATATTATAAGACTTTAAAAATGTTTACTTGATTGGGTGGTGTTCTGGTTTGCTAATGCTGCCATTATGCAAAATACCAGAAAAGGATTGGCTTTTATAAAGGGGGTTTATTTGGTTACAAAGTTAAGTCTGAAGGCCATGAAAATGCCCAAACAAAGGCATCAGCAGTAGGGTATCTTCACTGAAGAACACAGATGGACTCTGGAAAACCTTTGTTAGCTGGAAAGAAACATGGCTGGCATCTGCTCCTGAGCTCTGGTTTCAAAAGGGCTTGCTCCCAGGACGTTCCCCTCTAGGCTGCAGCAGCGAGCTCCTTCCATCTGAGCTTCTTATATAGGATTCCAGTGATTTAATTAAGAGCCACCCTGAATGGGCGGGGTCCATATCTCCAAGGAAATTACCCAATCAAACGTTTCACTCACAGTTGATTGAGTCACATCTCCATGGAAACACTCAGTCAAAGGATTCCAACCTAATCAACACTAATACGTCTGCACCCACAAGATTGCACCAAAGAACATGGCATTTTGGGGGGTATAATACATCCAAACGGTCACAGGTAGATACAAAAAATAACCTCTCTTTTTTTTTGTTTTGTCTTCTAATTGTATTATTAACTATACTCCACAGTTTAACTTAGGGTTCACTGTTTGCTTTATGCAGTTCCATGGATTGTTTTTTAAATTTTTATTCTAGCACCATATATACAAGCTAAAGTTTTCACTTTTAAACACATTCAAATATATAATTCAGTGATGTTAATTATGTTTACAATGTTGTTCTACCATCATCACCATCTCTTTAACATATGTTTCTTTTTTTTATAAGTTTGCACATTTCTAAATGATTATTGGCAATCTGAATTTCCTCTTCTGTGGATTACTTGTTCATGTCCAATTTTTATCTTGTTTTTTCTTTTAAACTAATTTGTAGAAAAAATTCTTAATATTCTGGAAGTAAATCCCTTGTTGGCTAAGCAATATTGATTTCCATATTTCTGAACTCTCAATTATTTCTCTTGGGCAGACTGTAATGTGAGAGCAGCCATGGGAAAGCTGTCATGTTTGGAGTTGCCCAGCCACAGTCTATACTGAACAATCATGTAAACCTTGAATCGAGTAGAGTGGCTAGAGCTCTGGGCCAGGATTCAGTAGCCCAGGTTTCTAGTCTCAGTGTGAGAACTGATTATCCAAGAGTTCTCAGACCTCTATTTCTTCATCTGTCAAATGATGGCATTCATACCAGCCTCAAGGACGTTCATAAGAAGCATATGAAATACCTAAAATCACCTTGCAAAATGCTCTACAAAAACCCACCATTATCAGTGGCAGCAGCCCAAATACAAGGCCACGGTAGGTTGGTACCTACTCATTTATTTCCAAATGGGTCTAAGTTTCCTGTGCTTTCATCAGGGCTTGGAGCCCTAAATGGAAACACTGTGAATTTTGTGAAGTAGTGTTCTCTGGCTTGCTCTATTCAAAGGCATTGTTGTTATCAAACAAAGGTTTCAGCGTTTCTGTGACAGTCATTCATAAGGGACAAATTCTGATTACCAGTCATTACCCCATACAGTGCCACTTAAATCTCAATGGGAAGGGGAACCAGACCAGCACTATTTAATAGAAGTTTCTGTGATCATGGAAATGGTCCATAAAATCTTTCCTGTCTATTATAGTAACCACTAGCCACCTGCAGCTACGGGGTATGTAACATATGGGTAGTATGACTGAGGAACTCTCTTTTTCATTTTATTTAATTTTAATCGATTGGAGTTTAAATTTAAATAGCCAATAGTGTCTACTGTGTGGGATAGTGCTCCCCAATCAAGAAGTGACTCCTCCAGCAGCTGATTTTTCTTCTTCTAGCACGTGGTTTTAGATCCCAGACTTTGTGCAAAATGGAGTCTTGGGTCCCCCCTATGATCTAGCAGAAATATCTGATGACAAAAAAAGAAAGGAATAGAAATTTAGATCTGACAAACTGCTGTGTGGATGTGAAGGGGCTGAGACTTAGGAAGCCACAGAATGGTGTAATTAAGGAGTGGTAGGAAGGAAGGAAGGTTAAAACTCCAAGGGAAACACCCTCCAGAAAGTGCAATACTGATACATGCTTCAAAGGCAAGCATTTGGAAAACATCCAGTTTTTATTTTTCCCATTTTTCTTTGACTTTCAGGAAATCTGTGAAAGAATCCTTAACTCTTGAGGGTTTCCACATTTATGATGGAGAGTTCCCCTTGCAACCACTCTGTACTAAAATTCAGAATGCCTAAAATGAGAGGAGAAAAACCCAGCCACTTGTTACTTCAAAAGGTTTGCAATTTTTTAAAATGATTTTTTCCTGGGTCCTGCATAGGAGCAGCTCACAAAAACGGACCCCTCAGTGTGGACAATTCAATCACCAGCCAGACTGTGAGACCCTGGGGTCCTGGCCCCATCATAGCTCCTATTAGAACACCCCGTGGATGGTGAGCAAGTAAAAGTCCCCAGAGCCTCTGAAACCAAGAACAACCAGTCCCAAATGAGCAAAGTCTCTTGAGCTCTTCGTAAGAGAGAACAATATCTAAGATATTTATGGAAGCTAAAATTCTGAATTATTGGTCAAAGCAGAAGACAGTCTGGCTTAAATTCGCTCTAGAGAGGCATGCTTGCAAATGCCAGCTTTTTCATAAGGTATTTGGAATTTTGAACACTACTTCTCCAGACTCCAAACCTGAACTCTCACCCACGGTCTCTTCTCATTGGTTCACCCTGCCACTCACACCCTCCCAAACTGTGGGCACTAGGTTTGTGATTTTGCAAATGCCTTCGTGTGTCTGACAAGACAGGCATTAAAAATTATGAGCTCTGTCTATTGCACTCAGATCAATAGGCCAAACCCACACTTTACTTTTTAGCTCAGAAAGAGCTTTCCGTTTTTTCCCTGTAATGGCCTTTAACATCTGCACCAATAACTATCAAGCCAGGACTACATGTCCCAGAGCTTGAGCCAGGGGTGTGATGAGAGCCACAGGGCTGAGTAGATCTTATGACTCACCTTACAGGTTCTGAGGTCCCAGAGGACCACCTCACCCTCCAGGACTTAATTAAGTCCTCCTCCACTGGTACCTTCATCCCACAGACGCTTCTGAGAGGCAACCCCATGCCCTGGCACCACACTCTTGCATGTCACTGAAGCTCTCCACGGTGGTGTCAGAATCCAAATCACCTCAGTGACATGATCTGGGGCTTGCTCCAGAGAGGAAACAAAGCCTCTAGGAATCCAATTCACTTTTTAAAATCTTGCTCTAACCCTAATATCCACACAGGGGGCCAAATGGCTGTTGTGAATCCTTGCAATGCCTCATGGTTTCCTGTCTAAGAATAACAGTCACAAGCAAAGTTGGCAGAGTGATTTACAGTTAACAAAGAGCTTTCTGGAAAATGGCTTCCAGTTGCCACTCCACACATTGCCCGCTTGGCCTGGGGAAAATCATTTAACCTCTTTTCCAATCACTTAACCACCTCTCATCTGTGTCATCGGGATTGTCATAGTCATAGACCTCATGTTGTTGGGATATTTGAAAAGAGACAATATGTTATGTCTTAAAGGGACCACCACAAGCAAAAACGCTTGCTTGGTTTGATTCCCCATCTATATTAAAACTTACAAGGAGGGAGTTATCACCATTTTCTCACCACTTCATCTCTCACCCTCGTCTCAAGAACAACAAATCATAATAGGTATAACACTATCCTCGGTGGAATTTGGGCATGTCTTGCACTTATAAATTTGAAGAAAAAAATAGAGTAAAGAAAGTCTCACTTGGGCTGTAACACAGACAGAGCAGCAAAGAGCTCAGGCACGTGCTATTTCTCAATTCGGCCCACTTTGACTTCCTCCTGCACTTCTCCCTTCCCTGATTCTCTTACCAAATCGCTCTTCAGACTTACCTGAACAACAATGTGGGTCCCATGGAAGGTCCAACCCCGGAGATCTCAACGCGTCTCCCATGGTTCATACAATTCCTTAACCTTTCCCTAAACCCAGAGGCATCCCTGTCTTCTCAGAAAAGTCACACACCCACAACCACATCCAGGTTTTGTCTCTCCCCCATGCCGATCTCATGGGAAAGCAAAGACAGCTGGTGAAAAGAAGATGCATGAGGCCTTACTTTTAAAAATTGTGCCACAGTAGCTGTGAGCAGCTGAACCATTTTTCTTCGGAAGACTCAGCACCTGTCCCTCCCCACCTCCTATCTTCACAGTGTTTGGGGGTAACCTACTGATAATTCATTTGGTAGTTCTTCCCGGAGATTCCTGAGACGGTGCAGGGCAGATGAGGGAACATGCTAGAATTCCTGTATGTTTGGAAACAGGACTGTGTCCACCTGCTGGTGAGAACAAGAAGAGACCCTCTGAATGAAGGGACCCAAGGAATGACAGATACTGCACAGGACACAGGCAAGAAAACCAGGACTCCGAGCCTCGGATGAAAAAAATAACAAAAAACTAAGAAAGATGCTTTTATCAGGAAAAACAGCATGTTGGGGCATAGAATTTGCTTCGAATCATCATTACATATGGCAGCAAAAGAATTTCTTTGCAGAGAGTCTTGAATTTCAATCATCAAATTCAAATTTTAAAAAAGGGACATGGGGGAGTCAAGTAGCGCAAACTATTAAGCATGGGTCTTGGAAAAACTGATCTTATTGTTCCCTTCTGTATTTTTAACTGGACAAAAATAAGATGCAACTTTGTTTTAATGGAAAAGTCTGGCCACTGGCAATGATTTGCAACCTGGTCTAAAGAAACTAGTGCACAGTCTCTTGTGTATATTTAACGCAATCATTACATACCTACAGAGCCACAAGTAAGAGAGAGAGCTATTTTTCCCTACGCATATGTTGATATGCAGAAAAGAGGACAGCGCTACTCAGTGCAAGCTGTCCTATTGAAGCCTCGTTTCCTGTCAATCTTCCCTCTTTTTTTTCCATGAAGCTTTAATTTTTTGCCACAGCACTTTTTACATTTTAGTTTCCTGCAAACCTCAGGAAATAGACTGAAATTAATATAGTCAGATGCTTCTGAAAGTGCTGGCTTGGCAGCATTGCAGAAAGCTTTCAGATGCCATTTTGGGATTAAAATATACCAGTTATGCCCCATTGTTTGTAAGACAGATCTGTGAGAGGAATTGTATCTCAGATTGGATCGAATTGAAATGTAGATTTAAAAAAGTGGGAACGGAGACCCGAAACTTCAGAATAGGCAAAGCTGGTAGGTAATCAAATGGGAAGAGCAAGCTAACTAGGAAGAAGACTGCCTTCAGTGGTCAGTGGTCAGAGTGGCTTCTCAATGCCTTGTCTGTGTGGAAACTGAGTCAGGAATGCCTCATGCTTGTTTTACCTTTAGAACTTTCAAGCTCTGGGTAAGATGTTGGGATTAGCTTCTCCAGATCTGAAACTCAATATGTCATGAGAAATAAAAGGATAGGTAGAGAGGTCATTTATTAGAGCATGCATTTGGGAAATAGTTATGTGTTGGGGAAGAGAGCATCCAAATCTGAGGATCCCCAGGTTTGGGGTGAGGCTGACTTAATTTCCAGGCCCAGCTCTGGCCCTGACAGTGGCACTTTGTGAAGATCCCCCAGCCCTTCTGATCATGGTTTCTCTCTCAGTCTAACGGAGAGAGATGACAAACTCTTTTCTCTTCCCTGTGCCAGGCCATTGCAATGATTAACTGGTAACAACTACCTACACATGCTTTGTGTTCTTGAGGGGGAAAGTGTGACATGAATCAAAGTTATTTTTATTATGGTTGGCTTCTGCATCTATGACTTCATATGAGTGTTAGATAAGGCCACACACTATACCAGCATCTCTGAAAACCTACTCAAATCTTGGTAGTACTGTAGAATACTCAATCTTTTAAAATTCTTTGGGTTTTATTCACCTTTGGTCAGTCAACTCCAACTTCTCCCTCCACACAGCACAAGCTCCCTCCAATCAATTTTTAAATCCTATTAATTCCACCACCAATTCTTTTTCCCACAGCTCTAAGCCCCTGGTTCAAGCCCTCACTGCCTTCTACCTGGCTAGTCAGGGACAGAGGTAGACGAGAAGTCAGCCCCCTAACACAGGTTATGTCCAGAGGTAGAACTGGATGGGAAGCCAGATCCCCTAATACAATGTCTACACTATCATTTATTAGCCCTCTGTGGTTCCACATATCTGGTGGAAGAAACTCAAATACTGTAGCATCATGTAACAAAAATGACTTTAGAGGCTTTAAAGAGTTGGGATTCATTTTTCTCATGTAACAAGAAATCAGGACTAGGCATTTTGAGACTGCTGCTGCTGTACCAGGACATCATGATAGACCCATGTTCATTCTTCCTGCCCTGCCTTCCCAAGCACAGGGCCTCTGCTTCAGGGTCACGAGACACCGGTTCCACCTCTAGCATCCAGTTCACACTCTAGACAGGAAAAAGAGAGGAACAAAGGGCAAATTGCATGTGACACCTGAATCTGTCTCTTTTTATCAATAATGCAGTAGCTTTCCCAGCAACCTCATCTGGCAGACTTCTGCTTGTATCTCGTGGGTGAAAACGAAGTCCCACGCAGCCCCTCTAGTTGCACAGGTAGGGTGGTTCTCAGTTTTAAATGGACGTCTTGCCTCTCTTGGGAAAAAGTTGGGGTTCTGTTAGTAAGCATGACGAGGAAAACTGAATATTGGGCAGGCAACTGGCGGTCTCATCCCCAAATATCTTTGTGTTGATATTCAGGTACTTAACAGTCCAACCCCAACTCACTTTTCTAGTCCCATTTCTTACTGCCCAAGCCACTACTCTATCCTCCATCTTGGTCAGAACCCTTCATATTCTCCCAAACAGAGTTCTCTTTTATCTAACTTTCTGCTATTACTCACCGTATTGTCTTCACCAGAGTGAGACCTTTTCTTCGTTCCTACCAGGCAACAGTTCACAGCTTCAGGGCCCAGCTAAAATCTACTCTGCTTTTCTTAATGCTCAAAGTCAGAATTAATCTCCTATTTTTATCTCCTCATATACATCACATTGCATTTGTCTCTATTAGAACACTAAGCAAATCTCACTTGGAATTATAATTTGATGGGCACACATCTGCCTCATTCAGTAGAATGTAAGTTTCAAAAGAGCAAGGACCACTTCTTGTTTATTTCTGTATCCAAATCAAAGTTGAAAATTTCTTTATGTCCCATGGTACCAGCCCAAGAAATGTTTATAGTTGAAATTACTTTTTTTCCATGTTGATGACATTGCTAGTCACGGATAAAGTACATCTCATAAAACTATGTTAGTAAAAAGGCTAGATGTCCCATCTCCCTATAAGAATCTAGTGGTGCTCTCCTTGGATACAGGGGAATGAACAAGAGCTCTGGATTTCTCTCTGAGCCCATGGAGTCTCTGATGGTGTTAATACCCAAAGGATCAGGAACTGTGTGGACTGGTGGTTTACTCAGTAGCCTTCTAGCTGTAAGGATATTACACAACGTGGACAACTCTTTCTTCACCCTTCCCATTTGCCCCTGAGCCTCAGGAAACCCTGCCAAGTTTCTCTGCCCTGACTTGTTTTATTCACCAATCTGTATCTTCCTTCAGCTGAAATGATAGTTTCTCTCTGTATCCCTCCCTCCAAGATTCATTGTCTGACCTTCTCAGCTTTGCTGTGTGCCCTCAGGGGCTGACTTTCTGGAAGACATCTCCAGGTGCCTTTTCCTCCTGACTTCTACTTCAGTTCCGCCATCAAGAGTCACCAAAAAGAGAGCGGAGCACAGGAGGGGAGACAGGTAGGAGTATTTCTTCCACAGTTCCTCCTTGCTTCAATGCTGAGTTCTTGCACTGGCTGCCTCCTGTCCCTCTAGGAAGGACCATGGCTTCTGCCATGCCTCCCCTCCCCCACAGCTTCTTGTTGCAGGGTCTCCAGTCTCACTGGTCCCTCTCCTCTCTGCTTCAGGATCAGGGGTGGGAAAGTCTTACTGCTGTCCCTCATCCCTGAGTGCCTCAGCATCACCTCCTTGTTGGTTCCTCTATAAATAGTCTTTTTATGAATTTTCCTTCAGGATCCCATCTGAGAAAGCCTTGTTTTGTGCCAAGGTGCCAACCTGTATGGCCACCAAGGCCATGCTCCATCTGCACTAAACCGCTCCAACCTAAGGACTACTGAGAATTTTGAACAGGCTCCACAAACACACTCCCTGCAATAACCTCCAGAGCAGCCCTGGGTATTGTCTTCCTTGCATTCTCCAAGGACTGAGTGAATCTTCACCAAGGACTCAGGTGTTCGCTTCATTTCTGCAAATACATTAAAATATGTTGCATGTTTAGGAATTAATCTTCTCTGATACTAAAATAATATTTCTCCTGTCTGATCTGATTGCTTACATTTTGGGAAATGGGTAGGGAGGTGTGGGGAGAAGGGACAAGTGGATGTCAAAGTCTCTGGTTAATTGGGTCTAAAATCAAATAAGCTAAGGAATGCTTCCCTAAAGCCTTGATCTCTGGAGTGCAAAGGTTTGAGTGCCAAGAGATGATCTAATAAACATCAGATAGCCCCATCCTGAACTCAGAACAAACCCTTTTCTGGTTTATTTTTGTGTGCACCTGGATGGGTTGAGAAACTGGAAACCAAACTCTCTGCAAGAGGTTCACCAGAGAGCAAATTAGATCTTTCTTTTTTTTCCTTTTTCTTTTCTTTCCTTTTTTCTTTTCTTTTCTTTTCTTTCTTTCTTTCTTTCTTTCTTTCTTTCTTTCTTTCTTTCTCTTTCTTTCTTTCTTTTTGTGTTTTTTTTGTTGTTTGTTTTTTGTTTTTTTTTTTTGGTGGAGAGGGGGTGGTGGCAGATAGACTATCACTAAAGCTTTATATATTCTTTGCTTGTAGAAATTTATCAACAAATGTGGGGCCAGGGCTGTCTTGCTCCCTGAGGCCAGCTGGTCATTTTGGGCCTGAAAGTTTTAAGAATTAATTTTTTGGACCTGTTTCCATTGCTTAGATCTGGGCCAGCTTATATAAACTGGCAGATGGATTGTAGCTCAATCCTCCTCTTGCCCTTTCACCGTTCCCTTCTGCCCCCTTTCTCTGGCCAGGACAGCAATTATTGCTTCCTCGGGTGCCTGGATCAGATATGGATGAAAGAAGCAAGTGTTCCCTTGGAAAGCCGAGGACAAAGGGAAATGAATGCTTCAATTTCGGTTTCCTTCAGGCATATTAAAGCAGACCTATCACTGGAAAAATCTATAAGGAACATTATTAAATTTAAAGAAAATAAAGTTGCAGAATAATAAATATCATGTGTGAGTCCATTGATGTGTATGTATATATAGTATTAAATACATAACGAAAGATTAGGAAGAACTCACAGCCAAAGGTTACTAGTCCATCCCTCTGGGGAGTAGATTTGGGGTAAGGATGGGTGAAAGAAGGTTTTCACATTTTACTCCCTATACTTTTCTAATATTTAATTTAGTTTTTAAAAATAAGATAGTCTTTTTTAGTTTTTGATTACATAAGTAATATATGGATTCTTTAACAATTTTTTAAGGTCTTTTCTTTCCCTTATGTTCTGCAAAGAATCAAGTTATTCAAAAAGAAAGCTAAAAAGCATTGAGATTTCTTCACTTGAAATACATTCTCTATCATTCAGTGTGCTTCCTGATCATGATTTAAAATAGATAGTAATGAATCATCTCTCACAGCAAACTTGACTCAGTCTAGTAAAAACGGTTCAAAGGGAATCAAAATTAGGAATTAATCTCCTCCTCAATTATCGCAATTATGCTTCTCCTGTCAGGTTTTATGGCTTATGTTTTGGGAGATGGAACATGAAGTGGAGAATAAGGGGGCAATGGTGTCAGGGTCTCTAATATAACTGGAACTACTTCAGATTGAATCCTGCCCCTCCTTGTTCCAAAGGCCCCACCAGGGCCTCTTTGTGAGCCGTCCCTGTGCACCCAGCCCACATCAAGTGCTTCCTTCCCAGACTCCCTGTGTCCCTGGATCACTTTCACCTTGTCTCAGAAGTGTAGACTGTTGTCCTTTATGTCTGCCCTGACCCTACCCAACTTCTTATGGGCAGAGAGCATATCCCTGTCATTTTTGTAACATTAGCAGCCGGCATAGAGTGTCTGACACAAATGCGGTTCTCACTCAACATCTGTAGCACGAGCATTTGAGTGAATGAGTAAATGGTGGCTGAATCAGACTATCAATACCTCTTTTTTTTTAATAGCTTCAACTGGATTTGAAGGTGCCCAAAGACAGGGCCTACGTATCTTAAACCTTCTAGGATCCTACTGGGTGCCCTAAGGAAAGTAAGCATTCAAATGTTTGTTGATAGACTTCTCCTATTTTAAGGATGATAAAACACATTCAGGGAGACTTCTATCTTGGCTTTCGTTAACCAGCCTACTGACAGTCAAGGCGAAGAGTGACACATTCCTTCTCTGTAGATAAGTCAGAGGAAGCACAGAAAGGTGAGGCACCTTGACAAATGAGAAGAATGGAGACCCACCTCCTGGACATTTCAGGCTACTCTCTCAGGTTCTTTCTGACCCCTCCAGATCCCAATGTCTTCTTACTGTGTAATTTCTCCTCCTCCTCAGGGCACAGGCCAAAGCTCAGTGGAGAGCCCATTGCTGTGTGATCTCTGAATTTCAGGTAGTTAAGGTAGAGAGTGTCACTTCATAATTAGAGAGTAATAGCATAATTATTTGAAGGTGCCTTATAATTACATCCCTCCTCCCCAGGCTCCTGTAGCTGCTTCAGCTGGGACCTCTTGTTCCCTTCCCCTTCCTGCCCTGGGCCGGGGCTATGCTACCAAGCCAATCAATAATAAGTGAGAGTATTACCAGAGATGAGTGCATCTTAATAAGGGTGAAACCCTCCAGTGGATTCTCTCAAAAACTCGGAACCCATGGATTATTGTTGCTATCCCATGGCAAACTCTGTGTCTACTCATTTTGCCCATGGTACGAGATTGAGAGGAGACTGGGAGGGCGTTTAATCTAGGAGTCTCTTCCCTATTTACTTCAAAGGGAATTCTGGTCTTACTAAACCCTCCTAAGGGTTCCCCTCAACAATACACAGGATCCTTCCTTATCACTAACTTACAGTCCCTTGATAAACAGATTTCCTATTGGTCTAGCGTTGAAGGGAGAGAAAAAGTCACCACCTTCCTCCACCACCAAAAAACTTCTCAGTACTTTTCCTTCCCCTTGAGGTGGAATATAAGATCCAAATTGGCAGATTCTGAACAAGCAACACACCCAGATATAAGGCAGATAGTGGAAACAATCAGCTCAGATAGGAATAGCAAGAGAAATTTTAGTCGATAGCACACATCACCCACTTTGAAATATGAACACCCCATCTCAAGAAAACAAGGGCCAAGCGACTCATTAGTGAAAGCAAGAAACACAGTTTTACATCTCATTCAAGAGATGGAGTCACTGTGCTCCTCCTGATCCAGGTGGGTGAGCCGGTTTAGTGTGGAATTTGTTATCCTCGCTGAAAACTCTGGCTAGACAATGAATTATTCCAGGTAAATTAACTGTATTGATCCCCTCCCTTTTCTGACACTTTGCAGATATTGCTCTCAAATCATCCTCCATGAAAGTGTCAGTTTTTGCCACAGACATCTGAAGAGGGGAGCAAATATTCTCTTGAGTTTTTTGAAGAGTCTGGTAACTAATTGTGGGATGGAATAGGACTTGGTGGGACAGGCAATGCCATACCCCTACTATGAGACTGGCTGCTTGACCTGAGTGGTTAGCACACGCAGCTGGTGAGAACAAACTCAAGGTTCTGCTCCCTATTTTTTTTTCCTTGCAATTTAATTGAGATATAGTCACATACCATACAATCATCCAAAGTGTACAGTCAAACGTTCACAGCATCATCATATAGCTGTGCATTCATTACCACAATTAATTTTTGAATGTTTTCATTACTCCAAAAGAAATAATAAAAATAAAAGTAAAAAAGAACACCCAAAACAACCCATCCCCTCCAACCCCCTATTATTCATTTACTTCTTTGTCCCTATTTTTCTACTCATCTGTCCATACACTGGATAAAGTGAGTGTGAATCACAAGGTTTTCACAATCACATGGTTACACCATTTAAGCTATGTAATTATACGCTCGTCTTCAAGAATCAAGGCTACCGGGTTGCTGTTCAACAGTTTCAGGTATTTCCTTCCAGCTATTCCAATACACTAAAAACTAAAAAGAGATATCTATATAATGCATAAGAATGACCTCTTGACTCCATTTGAAATCTCTCAGCCCCTGCAACTTTACTTTGTTTCATTTCTCTTTCCCCTTTTGGTCAAGAAGACTTTCTCAATCCCACAATGCCAGGTCCAGACTCATCCACAGGAGTCATGTCCCACATTGCCAGTGAGATTTGCACTCCTGGGAGGCAGCAAGTCCACCTGCCAAGTGGGCTTAGAGAGAGAGAGAGAGAGAGAGAGAGGCCACATCTGAGTAATAAAGAGGTTCTCTGAGGTAGACTCTTAGGCACAATTATAGGTAAGTTTACCCTCTCCTTTGCAGTAACAGGCTTCATACGGGCAAGTTCCAAGATCAAGTGTTCCCCCTACTAAATTGGTGGTCTCCAAAGTTTGTAAGAATATAAAGAATTCCCCAGGTGGGAAAATTTTATTCTTTTCCTTTCAATTTTATTGAGATATATTCACATACCATACAGTCATTCAAAGTGTGCAATCAATTGTTTGCAGTATCATCATATAGTTGTGCAGTCATCCCTATATTTTTTAGTCAATGTCAGCCATGGTCGTGGGTTGCAGATTAACTTCAGCCAACTTTCATATAAATGCAAACAGATCAAAGAAAAGATAAGGCAAAAGAATGTGGATAAAAATTGTAGATCCATCAAAGTTCTGGGAAAACAATCAGGTCACACACCCTATGCATGGGAGGCAGCACGATATTTTTATCAAATGTAGGGAATCAGCCTCTTTCGAGGTGAAAGGATGCACCATATTGGCAGAGCCTCAACTGGGGCTTGCTTCTCTGATGTTCATTGCTCCTGCTCATCACAATTATCCCAGTCATCCTTTTATCAATAATGAACTCATATTCTAAAAAGAAAAAGGATCTTTCTCTGTCTTATGTAGTTGAGATGTGTGGTTTTTTTTTACCAAAAACTGCCATTAAGATTGTTGAACATATTCTAAGGATGAGTGGTCTCAAGATGAATGGTCTGGCCCATATATCTAACACATGTAAAGTATAACATACTATTTTCATCCACATTAAAGTTCCTTATCACATACTGAAATACTGATGGATGAAAGTGATCCAGTGAGATGGGAGGGGGCAGAAAGGACAGATCACAAGTATCGGCCATAGCTTGGTAATTGTTGAGGCTGGGTAATAGTACATGTAGGTTCTTATAACAGTGGTTCTCAAAAATTAGCATGCATCAGAATTGTCTGGAAGGCTTGTTAAGATGCACGTAGCTGGTCCCAACCACCAGAAATTCTGATTCAGTAGGTCTGAGGGTGAGGCCTGAAGATTTGCATTTCTCACAAGTTTCCAGGAGATGCTGATGTTGCTGATATGGAGACCATAGAGTGAGAACCATTGTGTTATACTGTACTGTCTAGTTCTGTATGGGGCCATGCTGGGCTCACACAACAAAAGGTAGAAGAGAAGAGTCCCTGTCTCTGACTGCTCATCATCTCAGACAGACAGCAGCTAGGAAAGACCTAAAAGGCATGCAGACTGAAGAAAAAGCACTGAATCATCAACTCAGTTCAAACTGGACTGAGCCTGGAACAGAGTAATGTTGGTTTTCTTCAGTTACTTTGAACTTGTGTTTGTATGATTGTTATAGAGTACAATAGCTTCTCAGCTGAGTTTGGGCTGCACAGTTAAGAAAAATGAATAAGGAGGGTTTCTAACTGTTCTTTTAATGCAAGAGCTAAAGTTAGGTGGTGACATATGCAGATTGATAGCACCCCTTCACACATTTGCCTGAGACTTGGGTTGGGTTCAAAACGTAAAGCCAGAGATTTTTCCTCCAGCCCTTTAGATGTGTCTGGTTCCAGGAGGTAGACATGGAATTTCCTGGATCTAGTTGGGTAAAAACATCAGATAAGGAGAAGAGATGGTTTCAAGTTTGAGATTGGATAGTCACAGGAAGGATACCAGGACTATGACCTAATTTTATTTCATTTAAATGCCATTTAGCAAATGCTAGGCCTTGGGCCATATATTTTTGGACATGCAACAATCTTCAAGGTCTTTGACCTTGAAAAGCTCACATCTAGTTTGGGAAGCAGATGTGTGTCTTAGTATTTCAAAGCTGCAAGGACAAATATCACACAATGAGCAAGCTTAAACTACAGGAATTCATTGGCTCACCATTTTGGGACTACAAGAAATCCAAAATCAGTTGTCAAAGCTTGCTATTGCCCAAAAATCTGGTGCTGGCTACTGATGATCTTTGGGGTTCTTTGGCTTTCCTGTCACCTGGCAATGTCCTCTCCTTTCTCTTCCATTTTCCTGTGGGAAACTCTTAACTCTGGCTTCTGATTTCTTTCTCTTTATAAGCCTCTGGTAATTTGGATTACTGTAGGCCTTTATAAGTAGAAGAAATCCATATATAGAAGAGAAAGCCACAGAGAAGAGCCAGAAGCCAGAAGTCAGTGAGAAACCAAATGAAAAGAAGAGCACACTGCCACATGATGGGACCAAAGAACCCAAGGATTGCTGGCCAGCCAGAATGCTACCACCTCCTGCAGGAAGCAAGTCTTCTAGCCTCCCAAACCATGAGTCAATAAATTCCTGTTGTTTAAGCCAACCCGTCGGTATTTGTGATAGCACCTCAGAGAAACTAGGATGGCATGTAAATAAGTAATTATAATATAATTAGCAATTATATGATAAGTTATCATAAGAATGCTGCAGAAATGTAGATGAATATGCTATTTGTTTTTGACAAAGAGGAGGAAGGATGACATTCCAGCTGATTCTTGAGCACTTGTTGATTAGGATGAGAGTAAAGGGGAAAGACATTCCAGGAAGAGAAAAAAGAGGGAAAGGTATAAGAAAAGGTATGGAAGAGTAAAAGGGGCTGCTATCTCCAATCACTGAAGAGTAATTTGGAAGGACTAAGGTGTGGGCTTTGAAGGAGGGGGCTGGATGAGACAGGAGAGGCATGTTGGGTTGACATGCCCTATGTACTATGCTAAAATGTTTATACTCTAACTTTGGAGTCATTCACATTTTTAAGCATAGGAGAGTAATTACAAAACTGAATTTAAAACAGGCAAATGTGGTAGAATGTGGAGTCGATGATGGAGAAGTTTCTGTTAGTCTGGAGACAAGGCAGTGAGTCAAGGATCCCATTTCAGCAGTTCAGGGTAGAAAACCTGGCCTAGGGCTCAGCAGTTCTAAATATTTGGGTAGGAGGCCCATTGCTAGCACATTAATACTAAAGTGTGTATGTTTGTATAAAGATATATATATATATATATCAACTTACTTAACTTTATAAATAGATAATACCTATTTATAAAGACAATATAGAAATTATGTAGCTTCTATATCTATATTTACATTGTTTATGTACTTAGCATATATATATATCACATATATATGTATGCATGTGTATGTGTGTGTATATATGTGGAAGGAAGGATGGAGAGTAGGAAGGAAGGAAGAAAGGAAAGGAAAAATACTGTATGCAATGAACAGGAAAAAGGAAAGAATGTCATCTGTGTAGAAAGCTTGAAAGCTTACAGGGACTTAAGTGAACTATAGCTGTGCACATGGCGGCTATAAAGGTTTACTAATTTATAACCTAGGCTAGGAGTGTGATGGTGGAGGTGGGGCAATGAAAAAGAATAATGGAGGACAAGAATGGATGCAGTACAATTTCCAAGGCTTTGAATACCACAAATGAGTCATATAACTGGAATCTCACTTTGTCTTCCAATATTTTCCACATAATTAGCCTATTCATATACACCAAAAGAGCACACTGCATATTCCAGAATGACACAAGGCCTTCTCCAAGTGCTGAAAAGGGAGGCTGGAGTTGCGTTGGGTACCAGCTCTGTAGGATGGATGAGGGCACTGGCCTGTGCACTCAGGCAGTGATGAGACAAGACTAGGGGGGTACAGCCACCTCCTTTTCATAACGTGTCTCATATCTCTTCTTCCCTGTAAATTATACACTTCTCAGGCCTTTGCTGCAAGAGATGATGCAGCTCCCCTGTGAGTTGAACACCCAGTACCCTGCATGCATGAGTGTGTCAAGGCTAAACACGTCTATTGTTCTTAAACAGCCCTGCCAGGGAATTGTATCCTTGTGCAGAATGATGCTGAAGAGATAAAAATATCTTTCATTTCTATAGTGCTATGCATCTTAAAGTGTGTTCCACATTTCACAAACTATATATAGACTCGATTCATTACCCATCCCCATAAAACACAGCCAGAGCAGTGGCAGGCACGTGCCAGATGTTTGACAATGGTTTAATAACGGAGTGAAGAAGAAGTTAAATTGGATTCAGAAAACAGGAAATGGGAAGTGGGGCACTAGGTAAAACTTTCCCTTTCATTTGACAAATGGTTGTTGAGGGTCTCCTATGGACCAGCTCCCCGGGTAAACACTGAGGACAGAGCTGTGCTCTAGCGAGACACTGTCCAAACCCTCATGAGTTTGGAAGACAAATAGTTAAACAGACTTTACAGTAAAATGTGATTAACGTTATGATCGAGGAATTGCAAGGTGACACGATCATCGTTGCCTTCAAAGAAAGTCTTTTCCAATTAACCTCACTGTGGCATAAAATCATACTAATGAAAGATATGCGTCACTAAAGCAGTACAGCACGTAAGTTGAAGGAAAGCTGTTCCGGAATCCAGAACCCAGGCTGATGTGGGGCATGGTTCTGGGGAAAATAAGGACAGGAAGGGAAATGGATAGAAACCAGAATAGAGTGAACATAAAACATTCTGGGGAAGAGTCAGGACCCAGGAAAGGAGAAGGGCCCAAGCAGATTTCTTGGCCATCGCTTGTTTTCTTGGGGATGGGGATTGATCACTAAAAATAATCTACCTTAGCACTGATTGCACCAAATCTCATCACACTGAGAGGCTGTGGCCTCTGATAAATGGACAATAGGACCTTAGGGTTGGGAGGGAGCCCAGAAATCAGCTGGCACAAACCAGTCATTTTATAGATGAGGAAGTATATACGCCAGGTTTATTAAGAGGCTGTGAACATTAGCAGTGAGCCGCCCAAGGCTGGGTCAAACAGGCTTTCCCTCAGGCCTGGTCCTGGGCCAATTGGTAGAGCAGACAAATCCTCCTCCTTAGGGAGTGGTTTCAAACACTGCATTCCTGGTTCTATGGGCTGGTGGAGAGACAGAGCACATTTGTCCCAGGGTTAAGGTCTTGTAATCCACCTACACAGATGTGAACAAGAAATGTGGTTCAGATAGATGAAAAAGAAATCTGCTAGCAGACCGTGCCTGCCCAGGTCAGACAGGCTGCCACCCAGGGTGGACCACTGAAGGCCACTCAGTCTCCAGAAGTATATAGAGCTTTGAGCCCTTATTAACTTGTCCAGGACAGAAGAATCAGGTTATCCTGAGGCCCCAGGAAGGGCCTTTTCAAAATGTGTTTAAATCCCTAGACAAGGAAGTTTTAACCAGAACTGGTGGGATCTGTGAAAAAAGGAAGGGAAACGTGGTTTATAATTTAGCTGCACAATAAATATTTGTGCAAAGGCATTAAACAATACTGTTCCTGATGACTCCCATTTTCTTATAATTCCCCCCTTCCTTGCTGGTGGTAATGATACTTGTGGTATGTTCTTAATCTGCATTCCTGCAGGTGTGAACCTGTTGTAAATAGAATGAATGTCTTCATGATGCTAGCTTTAGTTAAGGTGTGGCCCACCTGAATGAGAGGGCGTCTTTATAAGCTGGGATCCTTTATAAGCAGAAGTTCAGACAGAGAGAAAGCTACGGGGAGGGGCCGGAAGCCGGAAGTCAGCTGGAACCCGGAAGAAAAAGTACATCGCCATATGTCAGGGAAGCCAAGGAAAGGAAGGACTGCCTACACGCCAGATGCTTCCCCCAGAGGAACCAAGCCTTCTGGCCTCTGAAAAGTTGAGCCAGTAGATTCCTGTCGTTAAACCAATCCATTGTGTGGAAACTAAGATAGCACCTCAAGAACACTGGAAGAGGTGAGATGGAGCAGGGCCAGTCCAGACCAGCTTGTGAAATAGGGAGGGCAGGACGGCGGAAAAGCTGGAGTCCAGGTCCCCAGCCCTACATTTTCATCTCAGCCCTGCAGCTTCCTCTAGGAGCACAGGCCAGGGTGGGTCTAGAAGTATCCATCTAGGATCTGCAAGGACTCACAACCTCCAAGGCACGTTCTGTTTTCACTAAAAAGCCAACGAGATGCTCAATCCTTTAATTTCCCAGTACCCGGTTATGTATGCTTCTCCCCAACTAGAGGAGGAACTTTCCAAGAATAGGAACTCGTGTAGTCATTCTATGCATCTTTATTAAGTACCAAAAACAGGCCTCTGCCCAAACCGAGGGAATACTAAGTACCCCCGACCTTGCACTAAGAGCTTCAAGGAAGGTCGCTGGCATATAGGGAAGCTGGATCTCCATCTTCTCTCTGTGAGCCAGCCTGCTCCTGTCACTCAACCGCAGCACCCCCACATTCCTGCACCGAGACCCAGAACCTCCACCTCAATCGCTTGTTCCCAATCAGAAAACTCGGGGGCATGCTCGCTGCCTGGATAGCAGGCTATGAAAGCTGTTGGGTGGAAACAGGCCTTTTTGTAACTTCTGGGACAGCGAGCAACCGAAGCTGAAGCCAAACTTCATTCCCGGTGGGCTCTGGCCGGGCTACAACTCTGGGCGATGCAGCTCTTGTCTGCCTGATGGGGGTGGGGGTGGGGAGGGCGGTTCAGAGGGCACAGCACTTGGCACCGTTGGCTTGGTGAGGGGGCTGGGGACTGCTGGACTCGGCCTCCTGGGCGAAACGCCAGGGAAGAAACGCTGGAGAGGATGCCACCTGCTGGCGAGGGACCCGGGCCAGCACGGTGGGCGCAGCGCAGACCCGGAGCCTGGCTGTGTAGAAAACAAGAATTGGGGCGAGTCTTCAAGTTGCTGGTTTTCTGCTGTCTCTTGTTAGGGCCGCCACCTCCCCCCTGGCTTTGCCCAGAAATCCGCGCCCCGCGCGCCCGGCTCCATCTGCGGAGGTCTCCACCGGGTCGCCGGTCCCCCTTCTCGCTCCCCTCGCAGCGCGCTCCAAGGTCTACGGACTCTCCCACTCTTCCTCCATCAGGTGGAGCCGTCCGCGCCTCTCCGCCGCCTTCCTTCCTCCTCGCCAGCGAAAGACGAGCCGGCCACCTTGCAGCGCCAGGAGGTTAACCGAGACCCCGGAGGAGGTGAGGCCAAGGACCGGCCCGGGCGGAAATGGCGGGGCCGCCGTCGGGGCTGGCGCCAGAGCCCGGCCGGCTGTGGGTGCTGCAGGTACCGCTCTCGTTCCCTCTGCCCCACGTGGTGGCTGCTGAAGATTGCCGTGGTTTTTCCGGCACTCAGGGTTGAGACGCCTCCTGGTCCTTTTAGAGGCAGGCAGCTCATCACTTAATCCAAGCGTGCTTCCTTTCTACCGGAGACCGGAGGCTGCGGGAGGGGTACGGGGTGGGGTGGGAGGAGGGGGTGGGAGGAGGAAGAAAGGGACAGGCCCAGTTGGCGGTTGTGTGTGTGTGTGTGGGGGGGGGGGGGGGGGTTGTTAGAGCCACTTCCAGGGCCTTGGGGTCAGTCTCAGGGACCAGCAGGACAGCAAAACAAGGTCCTTCCAACCTCGAACTCCTACTCCCCCACCCTTCTCCTGCCCGAGTGTGTGAGTCTAAGTGCACGCAGGCCTGTACACGTGCCTGATTATCGTGCATTGCACAGTTCACTAGCCTCATGACCCTGGTTTTGTAATATTTCCCTTGGGGGGGGCTGAATTAAGCAAACTGGACCCCAGGCCAATTAGAAATTCCCGATTAAAATTAAGTAACAATTTAAAGGGTAAATCTTCAGACCAATCCAATATTGCTTTGTAAAGTAGGCTCTTCATTCTAATATTAGTATTATTCATTGCAAGGTTGGCTTTAGAATTGACACCCAGATTTTAAATTCTCCCTGTCCCCATAGATTTAACGGGAAGCTACTATCAAAGTTACAGCACAATGCACACCATGTTTTCAGTCTTAATATGTTACATGGCACATGTTTAGAATTCTTATTCATCTTTTGTATGTGTTTCCAGTCTGCCTCTTCTGTTTCACACAGTATCTGTTGTAGCCAGTCAGTAGATTTTCTGTGCTGACACTTTGCTTCTGAGTTCCTGTTTTGTTAATTTAGCTAATGGGGTGCCTCTTTTGGGTCCTCTTAGTTTCTGTGGCTGAGCATTTCCCACTTTCCACCCCTCCAAAGCTTGCTTACAGATTTTGCTTTGATATGTTTAACAGCCTCTAAGGGGTGCATTTAAATAAACTATTAAGTTAAGAATAGGAAAGTCAACAAAGCAGATACCTACTAATTTGTAGATCTTTGATGTCGACTTCCAGGTTTCAGTTCCTACCAGCACTCACTTTTACATGTGCCCCTACTTCTTTCCTTCTTGTTCATAAATACCAATTTTTTTAAAGTTAACATCCATATGGAACCTTGGAGATTGGAATGTGTCTTGCCATCAGCAAAGTCCCCAAATGTGTGATGAGGCTGAAGAAAAGGCTGAGTTTCCCCAAAGATCTTCCCAGGATCCAGTGACTGAAGAAGGCAATGATTGATTTTATAATTGACTGGCACAAATCAAGGCAGCATCTTTCACTTTCCTCTCTTTGCTCTTCTACCTTCCCTTAGCAAATTCTGTATAATGCTACATATTTTTATATATTGTTTTGTAACCATCCCTATAGTTTGTGTCTTGTATGTGTATTCTATTTCCCCCACTAGATTACCGGCTCCTAAAGGCATGGTCTCTGCCTTCGATTTTATTTCCCCCAGTGCTCTGCTTATACCAGGCATGCCTAAATGTTTATTAAGTAAATAGACCTAGATAAATTCACTCTGATATCCTGGAAGAAATGGGGTTTGATTTGAATGTGGACTTCATGACAGGTAAAAGACCTGAAGGTTCTTAGGAGGAAGCATCTGTGACCTTGGCCTCTCCTTCTCAATAAAATGCACAGCACCTCTTGGAGAAAAGAGCGCTCAGCGTGATGGAGTGCTCATTAGAGGAGAAGCTCCAAATGCAAAGACTGGCTGCTCCCCTGTTCTTGTTAAGAAATGCACAAACCAAAATAATAATAATAAATGGGTAGGTGTCACAAACCCACTTGCTTTCCCTTTAGTTCCTGCATTTTGTTATCAAGGAGTATAGCAAAGCAAACTAATGTCCACACGTTCTGGTTTTACACCCTATCCCCCCCATGCCCCCCCACCTCCACCCGCAGAAAGTCTCAAAAATACAAAGCATGCTTATCTCTTCTCCAACTCTGAGACTCCGGGTGCACACACTGGCCAAGTCCTTCCTAGTGAGAGATGCACAGCCCTCTTCGCCTCTTCTTTCTCCTTTTCAGCCCAGTTTCCAGTCCCCTCCTGTACAAAGGCAAAGCACGTATATTTTAATGCATATCTTTGCATCTAGTCATCATTAACTTCACTCCCGTTCAACTACATTGCATTGAATGGACAAAAAGTCACAGCTCCGCTTGCAGCTAAAGATTCTTTTTGGTCAATAACGGTGACAAAAGCCGAATTTCTCCCTGTTTAGGAAAAAAGAAAGAACACCCCCCCCCCTCAATTTTGCATAGATTTCCCTTTTTCCTTGTGTTTCCTCTTTCATGATGACCTGTTTCCCCTCCTCTCCCCCCGCCCCGGCCTCGGTGAAAGGAGCCCTTCTGTCACTCAGCGGCTCGCGCCCTCGCCGGCGCGCTCACTGTGGGAGGAGCCCGCCGGAGGAGGCTGGGTGCTGGGAAGCCGCGGAGCCTGAGCATGGACCTGCCACGCGTGGGGGACCTCGCTGACGATCCCGCTTCCCGAGGCGACTAAAAGAATACATTAAAAAGGCACCTGCTCTCGGCTGGCTGCTGCTTTCCAGAGACACCCAGGGATCGAGGCCACCCGGGAGGGACCGCCGGCCGGCCGGACAGATGGTCGGCGCGACCCGGAGAGGACCGGCGGCGGAGGCTGAGCAGAACGAGTGGCGGAGGAAGAGAAACTAACTGCAAACCCAAGTTGCCCCGCCGACTCCCCGGGCTTCGCTGAGGAATGAAACCTCTCCAGCTCGATCTGCTCTTCGTCTGCTTCTTCCTTTTCAGTCAAGGTAGGACCCGTGCGCGGCTGGAGTTGCAAAGAAAGTGGGCTGGGTGGTCGGGGCGCGGGAGGCAGCGGGCAGGAATGTGGACTGGCTTCCGAAACTCGAGCTGATGGATGCGTCTCTCCGCTGGGCATGGCTTCTTTTCCTTTGAAAATGCAACAAAATGGTACTGTTTATTTTCCTTTGAAAGGAAGGGGGGGAGATGGCTTTCTCCTCGCACTTGTCAACACCCAGCTCAAACTCAGCAATGCAAATGAGTCCTTTATGCGCCCAGTATGTTAATTAGATAGTATTTATGTGCATATGTCACTTTGAACTTCTGGGCACCCCTTCGCCTTCAGACCCAGGTTGTTGGGGGCCGGGGGTTGCAGGGAAGGGCAGCTTTGTTTAGGTGGGTATTTCAGCTCGAGTCAGGTCTGACTTGTATTCAAAAGCCAGCCTGCGCGGTAGCATGGGAGCAGAAGGGGCTGCAATTACCATATGTGTTGTCGGGGTAATTTGCAGTGGTTGGAAAAAGATTGTAAAGAGTTGCATTGAATTTCATCCAGTTCTCTGAATAAGGCGGAATTCTGAGTCCTACACAGCACTGGATCCAGGGTATAAAATGAAATTTCGCCCCTGGTGCTGATTGTTTCTTTTCTGCAGCCTGGCAGGAGCAAGGAAGCTAGTGGAATCTCCAAAAAGAACTTTGCCACCTCTCAGCTCCCTGCTACTGGGAACCTTGGGACTGGTGGTGGTAGAGAGAGGAAGGGGAGGCAGATATGGGAAAGGGATGTGAGTGCCTATTAAGCCAAAGGCATCAAAGTCACCTGTGGAATTGGATTTGAAAGGAATAAATAAATGGGTTCCTTCCCACTCTTTTGGAATGCCAATACCGTCCCTGCCATCTGAGGCAGCATTTGTGCCAGCCAGCACAGCTCTTAGAGGGACAGCACTCTCGCAGAAAAAAACCCACAACAGAGCATGTCCATCTGTTGATTAAATGAAGGGTAAAAGTTTTCGAGAAAGCAGAGCCCCGTCATGGGTGGCTGGCTTTGCAAGCAAACAGCATGCCTCCTTTTCTCCCCTGCCAGGGAGAAGAAACCAAATGTAAGCAAAATCTTATGTGTCCTTCCCGGGTGCTTCTCCCTGTACTTGTGATGACTGCAGATTGTCTCCTTATCTGTGCTGTTCAAACTTTGCTTACCACCATCCTGGTTGAACCTGAGGTTCTCCCTCCTCCATATGAATATGTGTGTACATATGCCTATGTACGATTGTAGTGGGTACACACACTCAGGCGTTCAAATGGTTGTGTGCATCTCACCAGGGCTCCCTGTAGCAGCGGGAAGATAAATGGCCTCCCCTAGAGTTGTCTGGCTGGATGAATAAGAACTATCTCAGAGCACTGGTATGGCGACAGGTTCAGTTATATTACCATTCTGTGAGGTCACTCTCTTGCTTGGATGTGTGCATGCTTGCTTATGGGCACACACTTATTGCATACACATGTATACAGTCGCTCCCATTCGTCTTTGCCTCTTACCAGTTCACTCAGGAAGTTGCACGTAGACTCTCAGAAAGTTAGGAAGGCACAGTCTTCTGGCCACACATAGCTCTCCCCACATTTACATGGGGACCAGTATGCTTTTTAATTAGTCTGCTGTGTTTTTAGAAGCTTGTTTTGTGATTCTTCCTAGGTTGACATAGGGGTCTATAGGTGTCTGAGTGCCTCCCTGCCTGTCTGAATCATTACAGTGTGCATCGTCATCTTTGCTTATTCATATCTCAGTGAAGAGCTATTTCGTGGCTGCCCCATATGAACCTTTAAATGGTTACCTGTGGCAGCTAAATGCTGTGTTTCATCTACCCTCAGCTCCCAGGACACTAGGAGGAAACCACAGCCTCATGCAATTCAGAGTTCCCTGAAGTTCTTGAGTACTTGGCCAGAGCCACTCACCCCACCGATGGTAGAGGCAGAGTTCGGGGGACTCCAAAACAGGTCTAAAGAAAGGCTACAAGACCAAAAAGGACCTTACCAGAGTCCACTACATCACTGGACATTGAATAGACAATATCTGGCTGCAGGAGTTCAGGGTTAAGGGGGATGACGTTTTATGGGTTTTGTTGCTGGGTGACATAGGTATCTTTTGACTTGATCTGTGGACATTTAAGGTGGATTTCATGTTGAGTATTGTGAATTTCCTGGAGGATTCTGTTTAACCCTCTTCACCTGCATGCTTAGTTTGCATATTGCACCACCCCTGGATTTACCAAGTTATTGGAAAGGACCTGTCCACTTTCAACAGGTCCCAAAAGAATGAGCCTACATGGACCCAGAAGGCACCACTGTGATCCCCTGATTCTGGACTGAGATTCACTCTCACCTAGTGTCCCCGCTCCTTCAAAGCCAGCTGTCTGACCCCTGCCTTCCATACCCTGTTCCTTCTGCGGTGTTCTTCCACGGAAGTGTCCAGAGACTCAGAGATGGCTCTAAACTCAGAAAAAAAACACACACACTCAAGGTTCCTTTTAGGGCCTTATCTAGCACTCAGGTGATAAATCTGTCTGCTGCCCAACCCCATCTCACAGTGAGAACCTGCATGACATTTTGGAGTTTAGGGAAATATGATTCTCATGCTCTGGGTTGACTGTCTTAGTTCCCAGGCGGCAGGAGTGCTCCAAACAGTGTCCCAAAGACTTTAATGGAAAAGAAAAAATGAGGTAAACTCTTACAGTCCATTTCAGTCATCCTTTCTCTCCTAATTTGTTGAGCGTTTATTCACCTGTACTTTTTCCCTAATCCTTGAGAGAGCAGAAATTATGGTGTAATTAACACCAGTAATGTGCTGTATCACCGTTCTTTTTAAAGTTTGGGCTTTTAATGTAGTTTGGGATCAATTATTTATTTATCTTTCTGAGGCGGCAACAGAAAGGCTAAATGACATCCGTCTGTTGGCACCCCTGCCAACGTCCCTGGGCCTGGCTCCCAGCAAGGAAATGGAGAGCTGCCAGGGTGTGCCGTGTCTCTGAGTTTCTCTCTTGCTGGGGAAGCCTCTGCCCTCAGCTGTCAGGACCATGGTGCTTTGTGTGGAGAGGGATAATGTCACCGCACAATTTGCCTCCTGCAGAGAAGACGCATGGTCTGCCCCTGGGTGAAAAAGAATCGATTGTGTTGTCATCCATAAACTGAGAACTTGCTGTATTTTTTCTCTTTATCATTCCAGTTAGCCCGTAACTAGTTTCTTGCACACCCCCCTTAATCTTCAAGACCCATCCCCTCTAACCTACATATGCCTAACCTCGGTAGCTTTGGAGTTATAACATCTCAGCAGGACTGGAGACTCCCTGTTTCCCATCGGATCTCAAGTTCTGAGACCCTTTGGGGAAGGTGCGGTGGTGCAGACTTGGTGCCGTCTACTTCGGTTGCTCTTTAGAAAGGTGCCCTCTCCCCCACGCTCTGACATTTTGCTCTGGTGTTCCCAGAGCATCCTGTTCTGCCGAAGAACTTTGTGGTTCGAAAGGTTCTAATTCCGGTGAACGCAGAACACCATGCTCTGTCCACGCTGGGGTGAGAGGGAAAAATTGCCTTGACCTATTAGTCAAATCTCTGGGGTGAGGATTAATTGGGGTGTCAGCTCCCTATTGGGAAGAATGCAAGTGAGCCACTTGCTCTCCCGAGTTGCTGGCAGGAAACACCAAAAGGGGCTGCCAGGTGTCTACCAGAGGGGCAGAGGCTTGTGGGGAAGTGAATCTCCAAGGGAATTGAAGCGCATCCGGCAGACACAAGGGAAAGCAGAGGGTGAGTAAAGAGAGCTTGCTGGGGTGAAGGGAGCCATAGGGATGGCAGGGAGCACGGAGAGCGAGGAGCATCTGTAGGAGGTTGGAACTTACCAGTAGCTCCCTTGGGGAGAGAAAAGGAGAGGGCATCAGAAGATGGGATAAACGCATCGGGGGCAGCAGAAAGTAGGGGCTCCAGGCTAAGCAGACATTGGAAAAGGAAATTGGGGGTGAACAGCAACTTTGCAAACAATTATTCTTACCCCAAAACATCATATAACAAAAAAGAAAGTAAGTAATCTGTGCGATTCTCCCCCCATAGCACCCCAAGTGGGATGACGTGTTGTCTAGCAGAAGAAAAATCACCTCTTTTGTCCTGGAAGGTCAATGTATAGCTGCCAGGGATGCGGGACCACTTCAGTAATGAATATTCTGGGTGTGGGGAACTGGGACATGTCTGTTGGTGGCAGTGGGGGGTGGGTGGATGGGTGGGCATTGCAGTGTGCACCACCCAGCAGGGAGTTCTCAGTTGCCAGCCAGATTTATTGAGGATGGAAAAGAAACTCCATGGGGGGAGACGGGGGTGTGGGGTGGGGTCACGCCTTCACTTGGCACTTAGAGGATACCACGGCCCCCCTCTTGGGTGACTCTCCCTTGGAACATGGCAGCAGTGAGCAGGCGTGAGACCAAAGAGCAGCCCTTCCTGGTGCGTGCTGTGTTGGTAGAAGCCAGGGCCAGCAGGAGACCGGGTGGAGCAGGGGATTAGGCCCGAAGATGCAATTTTTCTTTTTTGTTCAGCCCAGTGGGGGTGACTTAGACAGCATTATATTGCAGACCCAAAAAAGCACATGAATAATCCCAAGCGGATTCAAGAGATTTCAATAGCAAAATAATAACAATACTAATGATACCTTTGATTTGCAGAGTACTTTCTTTCCAAGGAGATAAAAAGATAAACTGTTGTGGAAACATGAACGAGAAAAAGAAAATTGCCGGTGATGGAGGAGTGGGGAGGAGGGCCAAGAGCGCTCATTTTAAGGCCCTGATGTAAAGGGGGAGGCCGGGCCAAGGCGTCATTTTTCATCTACCATCCTTATTATCCTGGTTGAGGTGCCATAGAGCTGAAGACATTAAGGTGAAAAACCAGTGGAGGCATTTTTAGTCACGGTCAGTCAGGAAGCAGAGTGGCACTGAGCTCTTCCTATGCAAGGACTGGAGAACAGAGAAATTCTAATTCGGCAACAGAGGAGGGCAGTTGGATCAGGAGCTTGCTGGCATCCCCACTGGAAGTCTAACTGCTGCAGTGATCCTGACTGCAATGGAGCAATCGGAATCCGGGACACCCCGGCATTCCCAGAGCAGGGTTTGGCTGGAGCTGCTGCTCAGATCCCATCGCTGCTATCCACAAGAGTGTGAGGGGCAAAGCCAGCCAGCCTCTGGGGCCCGTGTGGAAATAGCTTCTCCCTGTCTCCCAACTAGACTGGGATTTTATTTCTGGTTGGGGAATGATGCAGAGAATCATTGCATCGAGACATAGTCCAATCCCCTATGTCATTGCACATTCTTTTCCTTTCCTGGAGGGCAAAATCAGAATTTACCCAGTTAGCTGTGGGCATCAAGTAAGACTATAGATGTTGACGCACAGTTAAAACACTTCTCTCACATTCACCTGGGGATGCTATTCCTGCCCTTTGCTAAAGGTTTGTTCCCGAAGGCTTCAGCCTTCCTTCTCCTCTCAGAACCTACACCATTGCCATCGAGTAAGGATGACAAGAAAGCTGTGTTCCTTTGCCATGTACTCCCCCACTCCAGCTTTACCAAGAACTTTCATTAATTTTCAGTTTGTATGCCACAGAAGAAGCTAGAGTTCAAACATTATTCTTTTTTTTTTTCCTTTTCCTCTTTTCCCACGGTAAAACTTGAGTATTCTGGCTGTATACTTCTAGAAGTCAGTAAATGTTAATATTGGATAAGTGTTTCCTTTATATCACTGCAGTTTGGCCTAAGCTGCTTAGAAACAAATGTCTTCAGTGCACCTACAATGTTTCTGTGAGTACACAGTCAACACTGCTATGAGTGTTAAATAAATGCCAGTGTCCCCTGGGTACACCTGGTTATAAGTTTAAGCCATTGCAATTGTGGCCAGCACAGGTGATTCCTGCTTCTCACAGTTATTCTGTTGCAACCCCAGCTGGGGTGTGGAGATGGGGAGGTGGACAGTCATTGTCTTCTTTCTGGAAATAAAGACAAAGGAAGCAGCCAGACGCAGAGACTTCCAGGCCTGCCAGAGGTCAGGGGAATTTTTATTCCTGGTGATACAGAAGACTTACCCCATGCCCTCTCCAAGTGACCTCCCACCCCTGACTCCACCACACATCACACATACACAAACATGCACACACACACACACATATGCACACACTTACTGCTAAAGCATAGTGATGTCCAGAACTTAGGACAAATCAGCCATTTTCCTCCAATGGGAGGGGAGCTTTCACCCCAACCCTCAGCTTAATGTCCTGATAGGCAAAGTGAAGTAGACATTTGGGGGGATGATTGAAATTAAACAGCAATGGTGGGCGATTCTTGGCATTAAAAAGGATGTCTGCCTCTCAGACTGAATTATCTCAATGGACTGCCTGCTTGGTCTATACCTACTGGACAGTTTTTGTGATGCATTTCCTGTAAGTACAGGTTCTTTCCAACAGATGCCCAAAAGACAGAAATTTGAAATCTGGAGCATCACCTGATGTTGGAAGTTGCATCAATGACCAATGACTCTCACCAGCCCACACCTTTTCTCCAGCGGTGCCATGTGGTCTGGTGTCCAGGGACCTAAATTGATTACTCCTCCCTTTGCACTCCCATGGCATTTGTTGACATCATAGCTCAGCCCCATTCACTTGCCAGCCCTCACCGTGGGCCTTCTACGTGGTAACTGTGCCAGATGCTTTTGATGCAGAGTTGACTGAGATCACCTTCCTGTCTCAGGGGAGCTCTCAGTGTGGTCGGGGAGCAGACTCTCCAACTAACGGTTATGATATGATGGGCTCAGAGCTGGCTTCTGCTCAAGGGCAGCAGGAAAGGGTTTCCAGAGGAAGTGACATCTGTGCTTGACTCTAAAAATGCTAAGAGTCCTCCAGATGAAGCTTGAAGTGAGTGTTCCGGGCCGTGAGGTAGAGTGTCTGTAAAGGCAAGAAGGCAGAACAGAAATGTGATGCATTCAGAAGCACTGGGTGTGGGTGTGGGTGGCTGGAGCCTTAGCGTGTGGATGAAGTGGGAGAGGAGCCTGGTAGAAGGGAAGGGAAGCCTTGGCTTGTAAATGACTGTGAATGCCATGCTAAATATTTTGCAGATGGATTGACATGATGAAGTCTATATTTTAGAAACATTGTTAGTAGCTTAAGGCTCTGTAGTCCTCTCGCTATCATGCATTCCATGGACCTAAAAAAGGGGATCAACACTTTATTCCTCTTGGTATTCTCCATGTTTCACATGGGGCCAAAAAAATGTAGAATTGAATGGAAATATACTAGCTCTTTCCAGCTCACCTTCCCTCATTGCTGGTATGTAAAAGGGAGGGACAAGTATGCAAGAGGACAAGTATGGGGAAGCTGACCTTAAGTGTTGGTCCTATATTCTAGGGGGAGGCAGAGAAG
The DNA here is from genome assembly GCF_015220235.1 of Choloepus didactylus. Classification (NCBI taxonomy): domain Eukaryota; kingdom Metazoa; phylum Chordata; class Mammalia; order Pilosa; family Megalonychidae; genus Choloepus; species Choloepus didactylus. The sequence goes on along the minus strand of NC_051312.1, from coordinate 146,905,181 downwards.
GAGAGTTGGTGAACGTATGCTTACGGGTGATGTGTTGGAGAAAAGAATGTGGAACATGGAGTGTGTAGAAGCTCCTGAGTTAGCAAAGGACTGTTAGGTGGGTAGAATGTGTGGAGCAATGAGAATTGCCAGTTTCTGGGGTTCTTTGAAGGCTTGCCGGAGACAGAGGCTGCCTAGCACTGAGTATTCATGGTAAACCACAAGGGGAGACAAGAATGGAGCTGAGGCAAACAAGAGATACCTAGGGACATTTTGCTAATGATTTTTCCCTGTTCTCAAGAGGAAGCTAGGCTATACTGGCTTTGGGGGAAAACAAGCTTACAAACAAAGTAATTCTTTTTAAGTCTCCAGCACCAACCAACCTTCATGCAAGAGTAGAGAATGTTGTCAGGTCTACTTGTGTGTTCTACACCTCATCGGTTCTCTTCAGGAATTGATGGGGGCTGGCAGGGCAAGCTCCATGATGAAGGAGAAACCTCAAAAATCCTATAAGAAATACAGTGACATTTTCCAAATATGTTGATATCTGCATTTAGTGTCTAAGGCTGCCCCATAGACTAGTCCCCCAATGCTGAGAGTGTTCAGAACTAAGGGTGAAATCCCAGCTCTCAAGAATGGAAATTGATGCCTAAGAAATGGATTAGAAGGTAGACCAGCTGCCATCCAACACCTCTCCAACTTGAAGATTCCCTGAATATTATATATTAGCAACCATCTCTTTATTTGGAATAGTAAATTCCTGGAAGGTAGATGATGTGTCCTAGATCTCTTTGACCTGAAAATTCTTTCAGTTGTTGGTGGCTGTAGCGATGGCAATGACCATGATGATTATCATGATTGACACTTATTTAACACCAGTTGCAAAGGGCCTTCCAGAAGCACTCCCTCATTCCGTCACCACGGTAGCAATGAGAGGTGGGTGTCACTGCAGTTGTAAGCTCAGAAAAGTTGATTTGCTTGACCAAAGTCACTCCAGATCCACTTCACTTTCTAGTATGACTTGATGCCTCTCTAATGCTGGTAGATTCAGCTGCTCCAAATTGTTAACTAAAAAAGTAGATGAGAAGATCCTAAGCTGCGGCATAAGACAAGTCATGTTCTTGTAATTTGGCGGCATTCTCAGTGTCTATGCATAGAGGGTTCCCTCTGAAAATCAGAGAGCAAGAGATGACCTTTGAACAGCAACCCATCCTGTTAGCTCTATTTCTTCTGGATTCTGAGCCGGTCCCTTCCTCTCTCTGGCAGTCAGCCTTACCTGGAGGACACACGGTTTGCAGACCACTCCCTCCAGGGGAAATGGCAGGCCAGTCTTTTGGGTTATGAATAGCAATTCAGGAGTTGTTGCTTGGGCAACTCCTTTTGTGACTCTTCTGATGGAAAAGAAAAAGAAAAAGACGAGGGTAGGGACTTTTCTTCCCTTAACTGGCTGATTAAAATACCTGTGTGTTTTATGCATGCATGTGCCTAACACACTGTTGGATACATGAAGGCTATGAATAAATTCTGACCTATTGGAAGGAAATGTCTGGAATAGTGAAAGCAGCTGAGAGGCTGGGAGGACCCAGGAGGATGGCAGAGGGAAGATGCTGACTATTGAAAGGGTAGTCTTGCCCTGTAGAAAGTTCTTCCTCATCGCATAAGGCCACGAGTAGCCACTGGGCAACCAAGGACACTACCACGAGAAATATCCTCTGGTTACTGCCCCCTCCTTAGTTTCAGCAAGAAACAGTCACGCCCTCTGCTCTTTAATGCATGTCAGTTTCCATTTCTGTCAGTCACCTGCAGATGTCACAGGTGACTCTGCTCAGGTGCAGTGTGACAGGCCTCCTGTCACCCTTGGCGATGCTGGGAGCTATGACAGCTTCAGAGCAGCTCTGGGACTTGAGTGGCTTTCCGTGCAGAAATAGATGCATGGAGGGAAAACTTAGCACACTCTCCTGGGTGCCCATATGGGGGTCGCAGCCCTAAAATAGCTGGCTCCCATCCTCCCCCGGCCCACTGCCCCGAGACAGAAGCAAAGCAAGAGAAACTGCCAATTAATCCCCAAACAGCTTTGTTCTCCATATCCCAGGACCTGCAATTTCCCGGGCCTTGCATAAGGACACTGGGGTCTACCCCATGTTCACGAGGAGTTCTGTTCCTCAGTGGACTGGCCTCAAAGATATTTCCTTAACCTGTGACACTGCCTCTGGGCTAGGGCAACTCCCGGGAGGGCCTGTTCTTTCTTTCCGGCCATGCAGGAACTGACAGAAGGTTTGGGGCTGGTAAACGAAGGGAATACTGTAGTACCCGAGTCAGCCTGATGGTGGCAGCAGCAGCGCTTGCAAAGCCAGGAGTGCACTGAGAAGGGTATAACGCACGAGGCGTCTTCAGGCTGGGAAGAGGGCAAGGCTTTCGTGGTCAGGGTGCCTGGTTCCTTCTCTTTCTGGGACTTCGAGGCCAGGGAGGAGGCTGGGGAGCCTGGGTGAGGGGCAAGAGGAAGTGAAAGGAAGAAGGTCTAGATGGATGCTTATTCTGTTGGCTCCAGGTGGCGTGGGCAAGGTTTCTTTTGCAGCCCTCTTCCAGGGGGGTTGGTTCTTTTCTCCTTGTTTCAGATGGATGTTAGTTTAAGAAGTGTGGCCAGGGGTAGGTAGATACAGTTAAAACCACTAAAGGGGCTTGAAAGAGCTACAAAACCAGAGAGTGAGGGAAACCTCAGCTAGCTGAGTCTTTTAGCTGCTGCGGGGTGATTCACTGCAGGGAGGATGGTGGCAGAGCCCCCCAAGGAGGGAGGCAGGCAGCTAGGAGCCCCTCTCTTCTCTCCAGTGAGTCACCTCCCTGGCCTGAGCCCACAGCTCCTCTCCCAGGTATTTGTCCCTTTAATGATCCAGGAGCCAATATTTCAGCTGCTGTTGCCCTCCCACGCTGAAAAAAGCAAAACAAACAGATGCTAAAATTAGTCTTCATTATTCCTGATCTCCCTGGCAGACTGGCGAAGTGCTACCCTGTTTTCACCTCTGGTCAGAAACAGGCACCATTAAGAAGAAATCACCATGAACTATGGCTTTTTGTTTGAAAGAGCATCTTTGCAGGCAAGGGAACCTGCTCCTGATGGCCAGGTGTGAGGAGGAGGGGCCTGCTCTCTGCAGGGGAACAGGTGGATGTGTCGTGTGGGCCCCGAGAACTCAGTGTCTCCTCTTTATCTCCAATGGGTGGCAGCTCGGCCTTTTCACCCTTTGAGAATTCCAAGTGAGATGTATCACAGACCTCAGGGGCAGACCCACATACAGCCTAAAAGATAGGGGAAAAGAGGATGCAAGAAGGATGAGGTGGCCTGGGTACCTGGTGAAACCAGCTGCTCATGTTGCCTGAAGTCCTCAAGTGCATTTCACCTTCCGCTTGGTCTCAGTTGCCAGTGGGGTTTTATATGCCAGGCCTCAGCATCCCAACCCTGAGTCCCCATCAGTGCCCTCTGCATCTTTCTCTAGAGCAAGCTGAGCTGTGAGCTGCCTGCGTGGGTCCTTGCACTACCTGTCTGCTGGGGATGAGTAGCAGGGTTGTTGGGGAGAAGACAGGAGTGCTGTCTGCATTTTACAAAGTTCCACTGGCAAAAGGCACATAATTTCTTGAGCATCTCAGGTCAGAGAAGAAACACTTTTTGCATGAGGTTTGCAAAATTTTCTTTCAAACTGAAGGTTTTGGGCTAGTTGGTCAGAGAGGAAAAGCAGAGCCATGGAGTTAGAGAATTTGCTAAAAAAAAAACAGGACCGAGCTCTTGGCCAAAAAGGTGATGTTAAACCATTGTGGTGTGTGACCTTGGCACTGTCGTTGTGACCTTGGCCCTGCTGTCTACCTGGGGCCACGATGTGGCTGCCTGCTCCCCTTCCACAAATAAGACCTTCCTTTGTGCTTTGGGATCCTGCAATAAAAAACTGGGGGGTGGGTGGGAGGAGAAGGAGAACAGACAAGAGTCAAACCTGCAGTGATCTCAGTTTCCTGCCCTCACAGTGAATTCTCCCTCTTTGGAAGCCTATGGCTAGGTTCCTCCATGAGCTTTCCATGCATTGGCTTATTTAATCCTAAGCAAACTAAGAAAGTAGACATTGGTATACCCATCGGCCAGTGAAAAACACTGAGGCTTAGACAGATGTCATAACTTACTGGAGGCCACACCAGGTAAGAAGTAGAACTGTAACTGAAACACCAGAGCCTCATCCGTATGGAAGAAAATCTGGTCAAACTGGTGCCTAGACAGCAAGCCACGGGGAGCCCTGACCTGCCCTCCCACCCTTCTCCTTCATACCTTGCAGAGTTTGGGAGGAATTACTGATAAAAGAGGAAGAAAACAAATCCGTTGCTACTAAAGCTGAGTTAAGAATTTGAGAAGCCTCGCTAGCTGTGTAGCGGCTGCGCTTTACCTCCACACCCCGGCTCCGATTTAGCTTTAACATTTTGAAAGCCAAATGCTGATTTCTTAACAGGTATCCATCACCACCTCACTTTCCTTCAGTGGATTAATACATACAAGCAAACAAACAAACAAATGTTAAACCCCATTCTGCTTGGAGGGAAGTTTCCCCGGCGTCAGCTGTGCACTGAAAGAAGGAGCTCCTCTACATAAAAGGGAATTCCAAGACATAAAACCCCTCCTTTCTGTCAAGTCTGGAATAGTAAAAATGTCAGGAGACTACATGGTTCTGAAATGATTAATAATGGTCATTAGGGAGAAATAAAAATGACTCTTGGAATGTGGGAATGTCTGAGTGCCTTGCCTACAAGCCTCCTCACTTTGGCTCCAGCAGGTACATCCTACCTTGTGTCAGAAATTGTCTTGGAAGATGGCGTCTGTCTACCTAGGCCATGCTCAAAATCGTAATGTTGGTTTAAGATAGACACTTAAGATAAACTAGCCAAGCCTGAAAGTTCTTTGAAGTTTTCAAAGCTCCTTTAGATAGAATCAGAGGAATAAAGGGGAAGAATGCAAGGCAGCAAGATCTCTGTGTGGAGGACATAAAATTCCTTCTTTTTATTTCACAGTCTGAGCCCTTCGGTGGAACACACCGATTATATCAGCCGTGCGTCGTCAGCCGTGCCAGGGCTGCAGATCCACATGGGTGTGCATTTCTCTGGGCCTGAGCTTTGCTTTGGGTTTTCTCTTCATCAGAATAGGGCACAGATCAAAATCCAGGCTTTCCAGGTGAAAACAACTGGATCCTGGAACTCATCAGAACCAAGAAATACCACCCAGAAAAAACCCTACTATTCTTCTCCTCAGGGCTCCTCTTGATAATAATGGGACATCTGTATTTTCCTCTCATTATCCACACAGATTTTCCAAGATCCAGCCCACTGAGCTCATGCCTAGGGAGAAGACACACACACACACACACACACACACACACACACACACACACACACACACTGCTGTATTTTTTTAAGTTAAATTGCCTCAGTCTTTTAATGTCGTTGTCTTCAGACAGAATATGGAGTCTATGTGATTTGCTTATTCACAGTTATAGTGGGAAAGAAATCTTAGTGGGTCGATTAATCTATTCTCCTACACTAGACGAAGACTTCATCTCTATGTATCTGAAAGGAAACACTTTCATATATCCAGGGAGTATTAGGTCTTTGATATTGCAACCAAGAAATTAATATCTAACAAATGATTATGATGACTGAATCATTATTTAGATGCCTTTTTCTTATTTTCCATTATATTGTAGAAGAGCCAAAAGGAAAAACCTGAAATTACTGAAACTCACTGAATTGCAAATTGTAAACACCTCAAGACTGGCCCCACCTTGTACCATTTAGAGTCTTATATCACAAAAACAACCCCCTAATGTTGATGAAGAAACTTGAGTCAGTGCAGAACTAATCATTGGCTTGTTCTTGTAATGGTTACTTAGTTCTAGCATAACTCCTCTCCTTTGTATTGTAAATGGTAGCTGCTTATACTTGTTATTGTAATGGTGTCAACTCCATCTCACCTTGTTTGAATCCATAAAACCCTAAACTCCTTAGACTCAGGGAGACAGATTTTTAGGCGGATAGGCTGTCTGCTTCATGCTTAGCAATAAACTCTCTCTCTTTGAAACCCTAGTGTCTGAGGAATTGGACATTTGAACACATTGGGTGGAGAACCCCTTGCTTTTGTTCAGTATCAGTATGGTTCCCAGGTTATTTGTGCTCATGCATTCTCTAGCACAATGATTCCCCAAGTGTGGTTTGTGGATTGGCAGCGTCAGCATCACCTGGAGACTTGGTGCAAATGCAGTCTCAGGCCCCACCCCAGATGTGCTGAATCACAAGTGCTGGGGCTTGTCCTTGTATCAAGTGTGTCAACAAGCCACATAGGTGATTCTGAGACACGCTGAAGTCTGAGAACACTGCTCGATCCCTCCTGACTCATACTTGCCACATTTTGCTCCCCATGTCGTCCTCCATATAAACACCACTCACATTAACTTGGTCTGTACGATGGGTTTGGCAGTAGCTTTAATCAGAGGATTTAAGGTGACTCGTGGAGCTGCCTCTCGGTTTTTGTGTCTCATGATCTTAGGACAACTTGCACAGACAGCAGGAATGTGCAGGAATTGCCATTGGTCTGGAGCACGGGAAGCCACAAGTATGATAAGGTCAACAATTTACCAGCTCTGCCGGCCCTTCACTGACACTGTTGCCTTCCTCACAACCGAGAAGCAACCCTGAGTGTCATTCCTTCCAGTGGGATTTTCATTGCTGTCCCATCTCAGTAGAACTCAAGAAGTCAGCCTCATAATCTGTGCTGACAGGGAAGTAGGCAGCTGAGGATGGCCACAGATTTTCTTCCAGCTACACTGTCGAATGTTTGTTTTAAAGTCAATGCTGTACACCACAGACATGCATGTCCATAAAGGATAGATTTTCTGCCTTGTACAATGAAGTGACTCAGAATGCACGTAATCATGTGCACTGAGAATTCTTGTTGCGTTTCTAAAAAATCTGCAAGGTCAATACAGCCACAGGCATTGGTGTGCATTTTGTTGTGGACTGGTAGCTACTTAATGTCATTTGATTTTTCAGTTCTTCAATTCTTCATCACTAGGCCTTTGGGCCCCTTTCTTTAACCCAAATTGCCAATGGGGAACCAAATGATGAATACAGCAACCCAGAGAAGAGAGAGAGGCGGGCCCGGAGCTCAGTTTAAAGGCACCCTCCTTGCCACCATAGCATCGTGTGCCTTCCCAGGTAGCTGAATAGCATGGTGATAGAGGAAGGGAACTGGGCAGAGAGGCACAGCTCTGTGCGATTGTGCATGCTACAGATGACAGACAGGTAGACGGAAAAAGATGGAGCAAGCTAGAAAGGAAAGTGAGAGAGCCCAGGGGACAACGGGAGACACAGTTTAGTCTCCAGGAGACCATACAAGATCATAAGACTACAGGGTTCAAAAAACAGCAGCTTTAATTCTCCCTAATCCAAATGGGAACCAGGAAGGCACCCTCCTCATACACCAGAAGGTTTTGAGGTGTCAGATCATCAGTGAAATAAATCCTTCAGCAGCTTAGCAATGAAGATAACCTAATATGCCAGAGACTTCAGCGGAGAGGTCTTGGTGTCCTGGATGGTTGTACGTCCCTTTGAAGGCCATCCCAACCCCTTCATGACAAAGATCTTCAGGAAAAATGGCTGGTCTCTATCACACTCACTCTTCACTCCAGCCAAGCCAAGCTGCTGCAGTTCTATGAGTGGGCTCCACTCCCTCACTCTTCCTATCTTTCTCACCTCTCTTTCCTCCTCTTTGTCATGACCTCCCCATCTCCTCCATGTTGGCCCGGCTCACGTCTGCTCTAAGAACTCAGCTCAGTTTGTCTCATGAAAGAAGTTTCTTTGACCTCTTTCTCCTCCATGGCTGATTGTGACGAGCTGTAGAAACACCTTGTGGTGCTTGTCACAGTATATGGAAGTGGCTCGTTTTCCTGTCTTCCCTTCTAGACTGTCAGCTTCTGGCAGACAAGGGCTGGGTTCTGTTGTGCTCTGTTTCTGCAGGGCCTTTATTGGACCTGGATGCACAATCAGCCTGTGACCAGTGTTACTTATACGGGGGAAGAGGGGAATACCTTGGTGATTCTGGATTAACTTCTAGCCTCTGTGCACAGCATTTCACTTAGCAAGCTGGGAAGGTGCTTTATCAGAGACTATGCTGTTTATCATCGTCATTGCCTTTTGCAACCCGAGTACCTGTGAACACCAAGCATCCCTTGGGGAAAAATGATAATAATTTAATCCATTCTTGCATTTATATAATGCATTAGAGTTGCCAGAACACTTTCACATTATTGTAGTCATCGTCCACAAATCAACTCTTAGCCTCATTTTAAAAATAAGGAAAATGGGACCCAGTCACATTTGTGGCCCGTCTACAGTCACACAGGTAGTACATATTAAGTTGAAAGCTAAGATGAAAACCTCGGAGTTCAGGAGTTCTGAATCCAAGCCTGGTGGCCCCTCCACCCCTCCAGCCCCCTTCCAAGGGAATGAAGACTCATCTCTGCCCCCAAAGAATGTACTGGGAACACATGGGGCTTGATGGGGTGATTATCTCCATTGAGGGGGAAGATGACGACTGGTGAGAGAAGCCCAGACAGTGTTTCAGGGAAAGTAATGATGGCTTACTCTGACTAAGTCACAAGGGACATGGTGCAGAGGCTGGAGGAAAAAACTGCTCTTGAAGGAGGCTCTCCCTTGTAAATGAGGCATAATAAAGAGAACGTAATAGTTCCATTATAACTTAGGATTTCACAGCTCCTGCCTAGGGCAAGTGAGAATGGCCCAGGGAGAATGGCTAGAAGCTCCTTCCAGAACCACCTTCCATTGGGCCTGATGGCCGTGACCCCCCCGCCCCCAGTGCATCTGCCATGAAGGGTCTGTGGAGGAAGAATTTATTGAGAGCTCTGACCACCCACCACAACTCCTCACCCCCTCCTCCAACTCCCTCCCCTCCAAACACACACACAAAGCAAGTGGCCTGGGCTCTAACTAGAGGCCAGGAGCCCATATGCTCTGACACACGGCCCTCATTCATGCTTTCTCTCTTATTTGCATGCAAAGTTGTTATGAATCTCCAAAGAGCATGCATTTTTGAGAATGCTTGCAAACGCTGGAAAGGGCACCACACCGAGGTGAGGTGTTTGCAATCCTTTGCTTCCCTGTTTCCAGGTGTGTTGAGCTGGTGCCTAAGGTCAGGGAGGATCTGCTCAGCATCCTCAGTCTCTCTTCAAGGCTCTCTGGGACCTTACAGGACAGGTGAGGCTGCAACTTTTCTCAGTCAGGTTCATCAGGAGAATTAAGCTCAAATACCCTTAAAGGTATCCATTGTGGGTGATGAATCCAATTCTTTCCTGTGTATCTAGAATGCTACTAGTTATGTATCATCCTTGAGAGAGATTGGGAGATATTTCTTTCCTGGTTCAGAAGAGGAACCTCAGTTGAAAAAGAAAGGGACTAGATTAGTTTCCTATTGCTAGTGTCACAAATGACCCCAAACTTATTGGCTTAATCCAATGCTAATTTCTCCTCTTATAATTCTAGAAGTCAGAAGTTCAAAATGGGTCTTACATGGCTAAGGTCATAGTGTTGACTGGGCTGGTTTCTTCTCAAGGCCCTAATGAAGAATCCATTTTCTTTCAGTTTTCAGCTTCTGGAGGCCACCCACATTAATTGACTCATGACCCCTTTCTTGCATCACTCAAACCTCTTGCTTCTGTCACCCCATCTCCTACTGCTCCCTCTGAGTCTCCTGACTCCCTCTTATAAGGACCCGTGGGATGGCGTTGGGCCCACCGGCTCATTCAGGGTCACCTCCCCATCTCAAGATCCTTGACTGAATCACATCTGCAAAGTCCCTTATGCCAGATAAGGTGATGTACTCTGAGGTTCCCGGGATGAGGAGGTGGGCCTTTTGGGTGGCTGCCATTCTGCCCGCCACAGAGAGACCAAAGACAGAATGAAGCTGGTGGCCCCTCTGGTAGGGAAAATGTGGGCATTCCTATCCTCCCATTCTGTGTGAGCAATCTGTGCCTCAGTCTCTCTGTCTGTAAATTAGAGAGAATTCCTTCCCATTTATATCTATAATAGGTGCTTATTATGAAATGGGTATCACAATGTTACACTATGACTTGGTATAAATTATGCCCATCAGTGGAGCTACTACTAGATGCAACTACCATTGTGCCCCATGGGGAAGAGACCAGGGGGAGTATGTATTAGATTCTGTAGCTAAGCCTTACTAAATGATTCCTAATAATGATTTACTTTGGCTTCATTAGCACGGAGCAGGGGAACTCTCCTTTAAAATACCATATACTCTGGTCTCCTCCTGGCTTTGGAGTAATTGAAATGAGATGGAGATTTTAAAAAAAGAAAAAAGTGCAAGGGGACAAATGGGCACTGGGGTAAGCACGGGTATGGGAGGGAACGGGGGTTGCAAGTTGGAGTGTGAGTCTGGGCATCTTACTGTGTGCCCAGAGTACAGCATATACTATTTTAGTATCAGGTACCACGTTGGACCATGTCATTAATCAGATTAAAGGCCTCATGACGTTTCCTTCTGGTCAGAGAAGATTTAAGAAATGTGAAAGCTTAGCCTCCCTCTCCACCCAGCTCACTCCCAGAGGCACCAAAACCCCTCAGAAGGCTCGAGGCGGGCTGCCCATCAGGGTTAGGCCCATTTCTGCTGATGTGCACAGCAAGCGCCAGAGTTTCCACCCCTCTCCGAGGCCAGCTCCTGAGTCTGCACAGGCAGCAAAGTGTGAAGCCCTCAGGATGGAACCCAGGGTGGGTTTCCCACTCCCCACACAAACGCTGTAAATTCCAGAACTCCTCCTTAAAAGCTCCAGGAGAGAAACAATCAGTGGACAACAACAGCTTCTTTGAATAGGTTTATAAAGTCTTCAACCCTGGAAGAACCTGTGTCCAGGAAAGGTTCTGTGGCTGCTAGCTTCTGACCGGCTCTGGGCCTGGGGTTCTGGGAGTTAAAGGAGAGAGAGGAGACCTGACAATGATTATAATCCCATTATGCAGAGCTTTCCCTATTTGTTTCTTCATATGGATGTATTTGTATATATTTGCATTTTGTTCTATCTGATAATATGCATAGAATTCAAATTGAAATGACTTGAATAGATTTGAATATTAATGAGGCATTTAAAGGCTGCGCTCCCAGGCAGAGCCCCCGCAGCAAGGGAGCACAGTGCAGAGCCTCAGAGCCCCCTTCAGGGCGCGGCCCCCAGAGGCCCAGAGCCCCTGAGTGTGTGTGGCCTGAGGTCTCCTCAGACTTCCAGACACAAGGATTAGATGTCTAACAGTGCCATGGGAGGCAAGATGCTTTCCAGAAAATACCTGATTGCCTGTCTCTCTTAGAATCAGTGGAAGGGAAGAGTCAAGATGCCAAGGACACAGGTGTGTCTCTTTTCTGTAGGGCCCTGGGAAGGTGCAGGACTGCCTTCTGCCTGGGGTCCCACAGCTAGCTACAGCATGCAAAGCACTTCCTGGTTACTGTCCTGCAGAACGATGGCCATTAGTCGACGTGCTCCCAATGGGCCTGGATGGACATGGCCTCCAAAGGCCCGGGGTCCTCCTCCACAGCTTTAATAGGACAGCGCTGATTCTGGTCCATGTGGCACATCAGCGTGTGCATCTTTAGCCTGCCTGATCTCTGGGCTGAACTCTAAGAGTAAGAATATCAAATGACTTGTGCAAATAAGAAGGCCCCCTCTGTGGTTCCACTGGCTATCTTTGCCTCCCTTTGTCTGGAGACTTGGATAACCAGATCTGGAGGTGGGCCTGTGGTAACCAGGCTTCAAAGATTTAAGGCTTGGTATCAAAATCTGTAGGTCCATCATCTAAGAAATAGCCCTTTTTAGCAACTTAAATGGGATTAATAGTCACCCATGGTATGGAGATCTAAAAGCATCCTCATTTATCAATGAATCATTTTATTTTGTCCTAACTGGATCTTGGCTGGTTCCAAGTTTAAATGCCTATCACTCACTCTGGTGGATAAGTATAAGAGCAAGTAACAGTGAAATTAGGATTGTGAGTCATTTTGTCTCCTGCCCCATGATGTTCTCATGTATACCCCATTATCACTTCTAATTCAACATTTTACTTAACTCATTATCTAATCTCAACTGATGGTCCTACCATGTCCCCAGTACCTACTTTGGAAACCTCAGTGCCATTGCCAGCGTCTTGCTCATCTCCCACATCTAGTTGGTTCGCAAGTCCTGACAACTTTCAGTCTGCATCATCTCCTATCTGCGTTGCCTTTCCACTCCCTCTTCCTTTGCCCTACTTGTCCTCATCATTTTCTCCCAAACTATCATAGCATCCTATCAAGTTCTTCCCTTATTTCCAAAGTCACCCTTCACCATCATCATCTTGCACTGCTTGTTTCTTCCTAGGAGACAAGTCAGATTTACACCTCCTCTTCTCAGCTTATAAAATAGACCCAAACACCATCGCCTGGTTTTCAGGTCTTCACCTTCACCCAGTATTTAAAGAGCTCCACAGTGTGGCACCAGTTGTCTTCCCAGCTTCATCTTTGTCTCCATTCCCCCTTGTCCTCAAAGCTTCAGCCAAGGAAAGAATAGTTGATGTTCCCTGGACATACCATGTCCTCCTATATTCACCTGTGCTATTCTCTCAGCCTAAAATATCCTTTTTCTCATCATTTATTGAAGTACTCTTCGTATTTCAAGGCTCAGCTCAGATGTCACCTCTTCCATGAAGCTATTTCTTGGCTCCAGCTCGTATTTACCCCTTTCTTTCTTTGTTCTTCTTTGACATGATGCTTCTATTCTATTCTGTCTTGTACTCAAATCTGTCCAGTTTGTTGTTTACATGATATTGCACCAACTCAATTGTGAGTTCCATGAGAGAGAAACTCCAATGTTTTAACACTTTTGATACCATCACATCGTCTATAGTGCCCAACAAATGTTTAATGAGTGAGTAAATGACTGAGTGGAAATGATAGAATTCTGTTTAGAGCTTCCCCAGTTCTCAGCAGCTGTTCAGCCTTTGGTTCCTCCAGCACCTAGCTGTCTTGCAAAGAAACTAACATTTATTAAGCACCTACTATATCCACCAGGCACTTTCCGATATCTCATTTAATTCTCCCCAGAAACATTATGATGACGATACCCTTATTTCCGTCTTGCGAATGAGGAAACTGAGTCTCAGCAAGGTTAATAAATTTGCCTGAGCACATACCTCTAGTGGATAATAGAGCCAAAATTAAAACTCCAGCTCTGGTTCCACGTCTGGTGTTCTTCCTGCTACCCAAAAGCTCTTCTCTGAGCCAGCTGAGGAGCACCGAGATGCTCTGCTTCCCCAGACTCTGTGTCAGGCTTCAGTGCTCCAGGACAACGCATTTCCCTCAAATCAATCCTGGATGCAGTTATTATTTTATAGGGATGTTGTAAGTGGATAAGGTAGCTGTTACACATTAATAGCGATTTTAATGTTGTTCTTAAGGCCTATTACTTGTGCTAGTTTGTATTTTAATGTGTGCAGAGGTGATTACAACTTTAATATGAATGTTAAACAGATTAACTGATTTATCTGTAAAATAAATAAATAAAGGACACTCATACTCTCATTTCTATTCACTCCTCTCTGCCTTTCTCTCTCCCCCACTCTGTCCAAAAGCAGCTATGGTCTGTGGAGCATTGACAACAGAACAAATAGAGAGTGTTTTCTGTCTGATAAATAATGGTTACAGACAGATCTTTTGTTCTGGGTGAATTTGGACTCTTCTGTCTTTAATAGCTGCTTGGTGTGAGAGTTTGTGCTTTTGACCATGTTTGGGGAATTCATCTTTGTTTGAGAGTTCTGCATTCACCATTCTTCCCCTTGACATCATGTTTCCCACTTTAGGCCAACCCCCTGTTGTTTCCTCAAAACACACTGGAAAGTGTGCTCACCTTCCAGAATGGCAGGTATACCCCAATGCATCCAGGAGAGCATGGATAGAAGGGATAAGAAAACCAAAAGTTAGAGTTCAGAAAGACGGGGAGATCTCCACAGAGTTTTTTTTATTTTTTGGTGGGGTGGAGGGGAGCTGTGCAGAAAGAGGGGCACTTAAGCCACCTCATGGGCACAGTGCTCCAAGAGAGCTGCCTCCATGAAGCAAAGCTTGAAGGATGGGTAGAAGTTAGCTAAGAAAAGTGGGCGTGTGTGTGGAATGGAGGTTAGAGAAGGAATGGACCTTCTGGGCTGAGGGAACGGCGTGGGACAGTGTGGCCCACTCAGGTGCCTACAGGGAGCTTGGTGTGGCCAGAACCAAGGAGCATTAAGGCCACTTACAGCACCAGTGATTTTGTGCAATGTGCACAGAACCAGACAACAGGAAGCTTTCTGGCCAGGCAGTGTAAATATGATATTGGATAGGAGAGGAAATGGCCCATGTGAGGTCTCCAGTGTGACATAATTAATGCAATGAATGGGAAAAAAGAACAAAAAATGACTGGTTGGTTAGAGGATTCCATACCAAGAGTGGAGGAAACTGAATTAACCCTATATTAGCTGAAATGAGAAGGGGGGGATTGAAGGACACGCCCACCTTACAGGGCAACCAGAATGACACAGAAGGAATGTTGGTGGAGGAAGAGGTACAGAGCAACCTTCGAAGAAAATATCGGAGAAGTGAGTTACGCAATTTGCTACCTGTACATGTTGAAGAGCAATAAATTGAGGTAGCTTTGCTGTCTCACATCCCAAAGTGTTCATCATTATCCCGTAGACCTTGTTATCCCAGATTCGGTAGGAGGCAGTTTTGAAGGGGCCATAGTGTTGGGGAAAATGGTAACCAACAGACTGGGCTTCTGGAAGCACCGTCTTGATACAGAAGCCATGCCCCAGAGGGCAGGAAGCACAGTGGGCCTAATCCAATTGAGGATACAAAAGAAAAAGAAACTGGGGTGATTGCATCCTGACTGTGGATTACCTCAGATGTGGATGGTTTTTCCCAATACAAGAATAAGTGGCACAGAGGTAGGTACAGCGTTGGGGGTGACTTCAGTTCTCTGAACATTGGCTGGGGGTCTAATCCTGCTAAAAGCAAAGTTCTTGACATTTATTTTAATTGCCTTACAGGCAGCTTGATGGCTCAGAAGGTTGGGGAAGAAAAATCAATGAGGGATTCTGCAACTCTGGGCTCAAGTCTAACTAATTTTCACTTTTTCAGCAAATACGTATTGAATGCCCAGTATGTGCCAGGCACTGTGCCAATAAGGCATAGACCTCTTGATGAAGCAGATGGGCACCAAGGGATTCGATAAATGTTTGTTGGAGGAGTGCAGAAATGCATGAATGAGAATCGAGGGGACCTTGAGGGAAAGTGAGTACTTATCTCAGGAATGCATAATAAAAACAGGACAGTGAATGTGGTCAAACACCGATCCTAGGAAAGAATCCTAAGAAAGATCCTAAGAAATCACAACTCCTGAAGTCCATGGGAAAGAAGGATAGGAAAAGATAGAGATAAAGAGGACAGGTGGCTCTGGAAAGGTAGGAGCTTCAGAAAATAAATCTTACTGTGACCGTACAATTCAAATTATCCTGATGAAGAAAGAAGGGGCAGCATCTGAAGAAACCAATGTGGTGGCACAGATAACTCTCCAAGGAGCTCAGGTGTAAAAGGATGCACACAAAGGATGAAAGGCGGGGCACCTGTCAGAGGACAAGGACAAAAGAAGAGCAGGAACCTGTAACAAAAGTGCCAGGTGACAAAGACTCTGAATAAGCTGAAGCTTGCAGAAACAGACAAAAGAAAGGGAAAACCATGATTTTTAGGTTCTAAGAAAGGGGAAGAACAAAAAGGAAGGTTCACATTGGGAACCTTAGCATAATATTAATCAGCTATAGAGAAATAAAACTCCTTCTCTTTTGGTCCTATCTTTCTATCAAGGGAATGCATTTCATATTTGAGGGAGGACAACATTGTTTGGGAAAGAATTGGAGACTGAGATAAATGGTATGAGGTTAAGAGACAATATAAGGTAGTGGTTTCAAGTTTTCCCAATCAGGGATTAAGTGCCAGCCCTGCCACTGAATAATCCTGTGCCTGGAATAACCTCTCCGTGACTCAGTTTATACTTCTGCAAATAGACAGATGAGAGTACCTATGTCATAGATTTGTTGTGTATATTAAAAGATATAATGTAAGTAAATTCTTAGTATAATGCCTGGCATATAGGAAAATGCAATACATTTTAGCTATTATTACTATCGTCATCATCATCATCAGATGCTTTAAAAAAAGTCTGATTACAAGTCAAAAAGAAACTAATTTCTCAGGATACTGCAACAATTTGAAGGTATGTTCCCAGAATCATTCTGACTGAGCAATAATCAAGAATAGTCAAGAATATAAATAGGAAAATAGGAGAATCTGGAAAAATATGTTTTTTTTTGAAGTGGAGGAGTAGATGGTAGTAGATTCTGGAAACAGTGGACAGGTGGACTTCATGCAGAAATTCAGGAAAAACATCTGCAAGAGATTAATCTGATGGCTCATAAACACTTGGAAAATCATCCATGGTCACTACAAGCCAGCTTGGGTTCTCTAAGAGCAAGTCACGCTAATACCTCATTTACAAAAGGAGATCTGACATTATAATTTCTTGTTCTAATCTAGCTCTCCTTTATGATGTTGTGTTATTCACAAACTTGATACACAAATCTTCCTCTGTCAGGTGTAGTCTAGAGTCTTAACTGAAGGAGTTTTATGTTATTGAAATCTCAATATGAGCTAACAGTGTGGCATGATTACAAAAACTGTATTCTTTGGCTTCCTTAATAGAAAGCACTGGACTCATTGGGAGGATGATAAGCACCACATTGTACTCTGCTGATGAGACCACATCTGGAACAGGAGCTCTCCACACCAACAGCCACATCTCAGAGAGCCATTTACAAGCTAGGACATATGCAGAAGGCTTAGAGAGCCAGGGTGGTGAGAAACCAAAAATTACATAATATAAGGAAGAGTGAAGGAACTTAGCACTATTTAGGCAGAAATGGCAAGACTGAGGGGTTCTCCAACTTCGTTGTGAATGAGAATCATCTGGGATTCTTGTTTAAATTGCAGATTCCAGCACCTCCAATCCCTAGATGCCAAGAGATTCTGATTCTTTAATCCCAAGAGGTGCCCAAGAAATTGCAATTGAGCAGACTTCCCAGTGGATTCTCATTTAAGTGGTCCAGGGGCCATACTTTAAGAAACACTGGCTTAGAAGAAAACAAACTGTCCTCAGGTATAAGAGTTAGACTCACCTATGTGGTTTGGAGAACAGAGCAACAAGTCCTCAAGTCTGCTGTCACCGATTAGAGGGTAAGAATCCTGTTGTTCTCTTATCTGAATCCCTAGTTCTGAAAATGGAATTTGGCACACAGTAGGTGGTCCCCAAATGCTTGTTTACTGAAATTGCAAGAAGATAGGAGAAAGAAATTTGCACAATGAAAACTTATTAGGCAGTCAGCCTGCCATCAGCAACTACCCTCTATGGAGAGATTGGACGATAATCCTTCAGAGCTGTCGTAAAGAAGAGTGCTGTATTGGAAGAGAGTTTCAACCAAGGTGACCTCCAGGACTTCCCAACTTCTTAAAACTCAGTCAAAGGAATACAGTACGTTGAAATAATTATCTGATCACAATACAGAGATAACAGAGTGAAAGAGATATAGATAGGGAAGGAAAGATGGTAATGAGCATTTTAGGAAGGAGTGAGAAGCAAACATTTGAAAAACAAAGAGATTATCAAGTCTGAAGAAGCACTTGAACAAGATGCTTCAGTTGTGGATATGGCATCTGTAATATTTTACCTTGTATATGACTTAATTCAACCCCAAACATTCATTGAGCCCTACTATGTGCATATAGGAAGTACAGTCAGACTCAGTCCCTTCCCTCAAGGAGCTCATGGGATAATTGAAGACATCAGGGGCCCTGATTCTCCTCCTAGGGTGACAGAACATAATCTGACTCTTTCTGTGGTGAGAGAAAATGTGGGTACCACAAGGGAAAGTCATTACGTGTCACATAAATTACGATATCCTCAGCTCCTAGAATAGGACTTGGCATCAGGAAATATTTGTTGAATGGGTAAATGAATGAATAAATGCATGAAACTATCATTTATTGAATGCCTCTTTTCC
Source organism: Choloepus didactylus (assembly GCF_015220235.1). Lineage (NCBI taxonomy): Eukaryota > Metazoa > Chordata > Mammalia > Pilosa > Megalonychidae > Choloepus > Choloepus didactylus. The sequence continues at coordinate 146,886,995 of NC_051312.1, read as the reverse complement.
AGGCAGTATATTGCATACTTTGTATATATAGAAATCAATACTCATAATTCTTCCAAACACCCATAAAAGGTATTACTATCCTCCTTCTACATATGTCAAAATGGAAACTCTATTGAGTTGCTTGCCCAAGACCATAAGGTTAGTAAATGACAGAGATGAAGTTCCTAAACTTGAGATGATCTACCTCCTAAACTCATGACATTTTTCTCCTACAACATACTAGTCTAGATCACTTGGTTTTTTCAGACCAGCTGCTTGAGATTCAGGGAGGTAAAACGATTTGCTCAGGGTCACCCTGGTGGTTAGCAATGGAACTGGGTTGAGATGTATACTCTAAACAGTGATCTCAGTAGTGGCCAGAACTCTCTGCCTCATCGTAGCAGCTAACCTTCTCGTCCCCCGGACCCACTGACTGGTTTCCACCAACCCTTGCAGCATCTTGGCCTTTACGCATAGGAGTGTGTGCCTTAGCCAGCTCTCTCTGTGCAGCTGAGCACTAGCCCCTGAGGCTACCTGAATACTGGTTGCATCGGTTTGAACCCGGTAATGTGGGGTTGGTAATCTTGGAAATACAGAAGTCCCAAGGACATTCTCAACCATAAATATGGGTAAAGTTTGCCAGGAGACGTTTGATCTACTGTTCAGAAACGTGTGACTAGCACACTCATGAAGATTGGTCTCAGGATTCAATTTATCCCTTTTTTCCAAACTTAGAGTTGGCAATGAAATGCATTGTCTGCTAAATCGTTCTCCAGTCTCTGTGGTTCAGCAATGCCCTTAGATATATGATTCCCACTGACTTTGTCCAACATCCTGCTTGAGTGGGAAGGAAGGTGGGATTTAAGGCTATCCACTGAATTAGAGCAGCATATTGTTGTTTCTTTTCTATGACTTTTTATGTGGACTATGGGAGAAAGTGAGAAAAGGAGCTTTTATTTTCACCCCTTTGCAGTTATTTTCAGGTTGATGCCCCATATTACTTTTCTAGGTAGCGAAAAGGAGAATGTGTAGGGGAGGAAGAGGTGGTGTGTGTATGTGTGTGTGTGTGTGTGTGTGTGTGTGTGTGTGTGTGTATATATGTGGCATGTGCAGTCATCTGGTATACCTGCATGCATATGTGAGCACTATATCCATCAGGGTCCTTGGTGGCAAGCAACAGAAGCCACCTGGCTGATATACGTAGAAAAAAATATTGGACAGATCACAGAATTTCCAGAAAGACTGAAGAATTGGACTCTGAGGAAGTCTGAAATAACACCCCCCAAATCGTCATCAGAACCATTGCTCCTGACAGCAAACACTGCTGACCCTTGCTTTGACCTGACCACAGCTGCTGGTCTTGCTAGAAGGATGCCCAGTGGTAACCTCTTCCTAGCATCACTCATCCCCATGGCTAGTCTGGGAAATGTGTCGGGTTAGCGGTGACCAGGTCAGGGACTACACTCTGCTGCAAGGGAGGCTGGGAAAACCAGGATATGGAATGTTTCACCTGCTGCATGTGGCAGGAAGTTGTCTCTGTTTCCAACCAGGACTCATAGAGCAATGAATTTCCCCCAGTATGGGAAGGATTACTGCTGCTGAGCAGCCAAAAGGGATAGCAAATATCCACAGGTACACCTGATGGGGTTTCACTCTTACTCTTGAGGGGAGCATAGCACGTGAAAGAATAAGTATGCACAATCCTCGTCTCTCTTTACAGCCCTGCTGGACACCATCACCAGGTCCAGGAAATGTATATGAATTGATTACACCCTGTGATATTCTTCAATGAAAAGATGCTCAAACGTCATGCCCTTGAACTCACTGGGAGTCCTTCATTCTCCAAACAAGAGAAACCAGATGAGCTTCTGTGTCACTTCCACAGCAGTGGGTTTAGAGTCACAAATTGGAAAAAAGGGCCTTGTAAATTCTCTACCATTAATCTGTCTGTCCTAGACTGATTGAATTTTCAGAAGTTGCTCTTACTTCATTGGGTTCAGTCGTTGGTCATCTTGTCTGCACAGCGTCCTGAGCCCAACTCACCCAGAACAGACATATTTGGAAAATGACTGCAAGTGAATCATTAGAGTCCTTGAAAATAAATAACCAGATTTCCCAGCCCCTTCTCTGCAAGCCTGACTGGACGAGCTAGAGGAAGGATGCAAGGGGACTGTCTCAGAGCCCACTGCTGGTTTGGATAGAGATGTGGAGTCACGCAGTGCCTTCCCCCCAAGGCAGGCAGAGCTCAAAATAGAGAATCAGACTGTTTTTATTTTTATTTTTGTCATTTCCATGGTCCCTTTCAGAGTCCTTACTACAGCAACTCTCCCTCCTAAGATTGCTGAGTTGAGGTAATGTGATCCTGCTTTAAGGGTGCAAAACTCAGTAAGGAAGAGAGACCCAGTGATATGCCAAGGGTCAAATGGCCATTTAGGAAGACAGCACTCGGAACGGAACACATAAAGTCTGCCAGTCCCCCGGGAGCATTCTGCCTCTCTCATTTTCACACGTAGATCCTATCTCTTGAGAATTTCCAAGCAATTTGTAGTGATTACAATCTTTTAGATAAAGATCATTATTCTCAGGTTATAGCTGAGAAAACTGGGGCACTGAGAGAGTTGTCTCTGCAAGCCCCTATTCATTTGAGAGTCAGAAACGTACGTTCACGAAGCCTGTGGTTTCGCTTCCAAAACATCGTACGATATTATTTATGGTATTTTTTTCAGTTTTGTTTCTGGCATTTATGAGACCAGAAGTGTAGATATGTTCAGCTCATAAATAGTCAAAAAGGACCTAAAATGCATCTGCTTCTTGGGGGAAGATGACAAGATGACAATAAAGAGATGCTAAGGAAGGTGAAAGCTGTTATCTTGGGGGGAAGTCAGTAAATTAAAGGAAAATTGAAAAGTGATGTTTATTTAATATTCAAAATCCTAAAACTACCTCGAACTCACTCCAGTTCCTGTAAGTGAGGGGGGGCAGGAAGGCAAGGCAGAGGCCACCCATCACCCCCTGTGTGCCTTTCTGTCTCCAGGACTGGGAGACCCCTGCTAGTGGATGGATCTCCCCAGCTGCAAACTTGCAAATGTTTCTATGGTTCCTTAGTTGTCACTTCTTTGAAACTCAGAAGACATTTTTTTTTTCATGAAAGCAATGTTCTAAATTAAACTGGATTCCTTAGCCAAACCACTAAATTTTACTTAACTGATGATGTAGTTGAATTGCTATATGATTATCTTTTTTTATGTAATAGAAAACAATCCTGTAACAGTATCTGTAAATGCATTGACAATCTAATATTGAATAAGTAAAATTAAAGTTGATGCTATCCTGTAATTTGGTATTTAGGAAAAATCAGGTTTATTTTATGACTGTATTGGCACGATACATAGTGTTTCTGGACCCACTGAGGGATTGACAAGGCACTTTGAAGATTTTAAAAACTGATAGCATTGGTTACTTATGTCTAATTTTGCTCTAGATCTATGGTTTTCCATCTACTTGATACAGCTGTATCACTTAGCTTTATAATTATCTAGCTGTAATAATTAGGGTACCATTTAATAAAGGGAATAGGGGAGAATAGAAGAAAGGAAGAAAAGGAAAGAGAACTTCCTGAGAAAACTCAATTAAAAGTAAGAAAAGCAAAACTAGAGCCAAAGGAAATGTGTATAAATGTGGAAAAGAGAGTGCATCAAGTGGAATTAACCGAGCTGTGAATAATGAAAAACAGGAAGAGGAGAGAAATTTTCAAATGCATAACATCCCTGAGGAAAGGCAGTGGTGCTAGAGAAGGCTGCATTTCCTTATTCCATCTCTAGGTGGCAGTGTCAACACAGGGCAGTTTGGCTGTTGGGTGATGGGTGAATGGGGTAAAAGAAGGCTAATTTCAATCATGTGTTCTTTTGTATTGTGTTGTCTCAGCTCAGGGGGAGTCTTATATTAAGCACATTAACAAAAACCTCCCCCCCCCCTTATTGGTTGTGCTGGGGCTAAATACACATTCTTCAAAACTATTTTTTATTTATGTATTTGGACTCAGCATTTCACAGGCAGTGTGGAGAGGTAGAGAGAAGGTAGTAGAGGAGAAAACACCGAAAGGCTCTATTGCTATCTCTTTCCCCAGCCCAACAAAAGAATCCTGGAAGGAAGCCATCTCTAGCTTTGAAAAGACCCACAAAAGTGAGCCATGTGAGGATGACATGTCCAGTTGCTAAATTACTCAAATTAGCCTTGTACCATTGACGATATGAAAGAAACTGAAGCTGCCATCTCAGTTCACTGGAAACTCTTCAACTACTTAACGGTCTTTCTTCCCTTTATTCACTTTGATGAAATGTGCCAATGTAGACCTTTTTGTATTCTGATAAGGGATTGCTTGCATAGCCCTGAACACACTATGTTCCATCATCACCTCCTCCCAGCCACACACACTGACAAAATGTACTTCCTCCCTTCTTCTCTGGGGTCACACTCTTCATTCTTCCAGATTCTGCTTGGTGTCACTTTCTCAGTAGCCTTTTTGTGTGACTCCTCTGGGTTCCCAATGCACCCTTTACTGACCTCCGTCTTGGTAACCACCACATCACACTCAATGGCCGATACATTTTTCCTGGTAGACAACCCTCTCTCCCTGGAAGTTCCCAAAGATAGAAAATCTGTCTTGTCTCTCATTCCCTGTGCCCACAGGAGGCACTCAGTATTTATTGAATAGATGAATGAAATGAACCGCACCTTGGACACAAAGATGTCTACGATCATTTTGCAGCCAACCTGTTCTTCACAGTTTAGAAGCAGCTTAATTGGCCACCTGAGAGTGCTCTTCTTTCTGAGCAGAAGTTTACTGTGCAATGAGCCTGGGTTTCTGATAGGTAGACCAGATAGCCTCCATGTCATACACCTCGGCCTGAAGTTACTCCCTTCCAAGATCTATTCAAGGATAAGGACGGGCTTTTCAGTATCTGAAGAGATTGTAAAAGACACATCTAATTGTAACCTGTTAGAGCCGAAGGGTCAAACTCCCACTTTTCATACTTGAGGAAACTGAGTCCCAGAAATGCTGTCTCTCTACTACAGTCATGCAGCAAGCTTGCTGGTGGGCCAGGGACGGGGGCTTTCATCTCTTCCCCTCTCCCCCCATTTCTTTTGCAGAGTCCCATTTTGTATAATTCCTGATTTGTGGGCTCCTGAGAGCCGTTTCCTGGGGTAAAGTGACCAAAGAGGGGTGCAATATCATAAATAGACTAAATGAATAAATATGGCGGCTTACCCATCTCAAAGCGGCCTTTTCCAGGAGGTGCTTAGCACATTTAATAGTGTGCTTGTAAACAGGAGCAATTTGAATAGTTTCTTGGCACACCATTAACATTTATATGTGCCCCGTTTCATCTGTAATCTGCTTTTACAAGACACTGCTGGGCCTTTGATGGCAGCCACAAATGACCCAGACAGCTTCATCCCAAATGTTAAAACCGAGCTGAAGATGTGGGAGAATCTAGGATATTCATCTCCATAAAAAAATCCAAACACGTTGATTAAAATTGCTCTTCTCCATCCAAATACATTAATTTTTGCTTCTTTTTTTCCCTCCACCTTTTCTTTCTTTTGCTTTTTGCCATCACCGTGTTCTGGTTATTGCCCACATCTGGAGCATGGCAGCTGTCCTGTAATGTGCAAGCTGTGGTATGTAATTTGGAGAACTTGAATACAAATATCTGTTAATTAAAAAAAAAGTACAGAAGCATGTTTGTCAGCCTGTAATTACGTAAAGAAGAACACCAACTCCCAAACTAATTTAAAAAGCCAGATGAAAATAACTTTACCAACAGCTTTACAAAATCCAACAACTCTACATTTAGCCATTAACTTTATTCTGAGTATCCCAAAGTCCTTTGCAAGTGTCTATGAAGTTTCTTTGGGGAAAGCAGCTTGGCCCAGAAGGAGATGCTGGAATGCAGGACTAGGCTGAGTCAGGCCACCAGAGTCTGTCATTTGCCCCTTACGGTAAGCCTAGGGCAGGTTTCTCAACTTTGGCACTACTGATGTTTTCGACAGGCTAATTCTTTGTTGTGGGGAGACTGACATGTACAGTTTAGGATGTTTAGGAGCATCCTTGGCCTCTACCCATCAGCGGCCACTGCAATCCCCCTTTCCTCTGTGACAACCTAAATGTCCCCAGACACTGCCAAATGTCCCCAGGGGGAGTGAAGCAAAAATCATCCCCAGCTGAGAACCACTTTCACTTCCCTTTGCTGTGGAGTATGAAGGAAAGGGCACAGGGCTTGGCCTTGAAGATTTGGACATAAGTGAACTTTCCCTCATTCTAACCGTGTGACCCTGGCTGAGTCATCTGGCTCTTCTTTGTGCTGCTTTCCCACCTCTGAGATGGTGTGACAGCTCCAACAGTGCCATTTCACGGGTTGCCATAAAGACCAGATGAGAGATGGAAGATGTTCAAATGTAGTAAAAGGCATGATGAAGCCCAGTTTTATCACTGTTCTTATTGCAAGACGGCTTCTCTGGTGAACCACCATGATCTGGAGGCCATAGGACAGAATTTCCCTGCAGGAGGCTGCTCCCTGTTAGGAAGCCCCCAGCTGACCTTGTAGCTCATTAGCCCAGTGCTGTCCTAGCCTCCAGACCTTGAGGTGGTGTGTAGAACTTGCAGTGCTCTTTGGAGAAGTACATACAAGAGCACTGAGAAAAATAAAATTTCCAGGAAGGCTAGTGAAGATGGAATCGTTCTACATACAGAGCGAAGAGTTGTTTGCAGGGGCTCCAGTCTCCTCTCCAACACCCTTTCTTCTCTCCATAACATGTCAGAGGTGTTTGAGCAACTCTAGATGCTGGTGGGATAAGTGCTAGGTCAGAGACAGTTGCAACATCTTGTCTAATGAACAGCCTTTTAAAACTGAAGAGAGTGTCAGCTGTCTGGGCTGATGGGAGGGCAGGTGAATGGGTGAGCTAACCTCTCAAGGGCTCTTCTGGCCCATGAATTTCAGGGTGCTGGTGGAGCCAGGTGTTCTGGGATCCAGACATCCCCTTATTTAATCCATGTATTTCCACGGATGGCATTCTCAGCAGCCACTGCCACTTACGGAAGACAGCACTGTGCTAGGAAGTATGCTGAGCACTTTCTCATGTAATCCACTCTACAGTTCTGTGAAGTAGGTCTTATTCCCGTTATACAAATGAGGGAGCCAAGGCAGACACAGGCTAAATACCTTGCCCGGAACCAAGTTAGTGCTTTGTCAGTATCTCTTCTAAGCCAATCTACAGATAGTGACGTCCTGCCCCAATCTACAGATAGTGACATCCTGCCTCCAGACCCAAAGCACATGGGCAGGTGGGCACAGTGAGAAGCCCACCCTCACTGTGACCCTAGAAAAGAGTCATCCAGCTGCCACTGGGGCAGGCAGCGAACAAGCATGTCCACTAACACCACCGGGGTCTCCTATGGTGAGCGCTCTGGCCAAGAGGACTGTGAGGACTTAGGAGGATGTCATGATGTGAAAAATAAAAAAATAAAATAAAAAAATAAAGACAGGTGGGAGAAGCTGACAGCTTGACTGGAGCACACACAATCAATACTCCCAAGCTAACAATTTCTGGACAACAGTGCCTTACTTATTCAGATCCCCAGGAGCTGTGTGCTGCTCTGACAATAGACAAAAATTCCGACGCAATACAGATCTTTTCATCTCCAGCCTGCTTTTGCAGACTTTTTTTCATTTTCCATTATTAAATATTAAACCCTGTAAACCCTTTCATTTGTCTGTACCATATTGTCAGTCAAATTACCCTTTTGCAACGGTATTAAATCACATTGGTATCACTTACTTCCCTGGGCAACGTCAATTCCAAAATCCTTATTGGAAGCTAAAACAATGATGTACCAAAGCTGCTGTGGGGTCAGGACTCCGAAATTCTTTTTCTTCAGACACTGGCATCAGCTAGCCATTTATGTCTATCTCTTCAAGCCAAATTGTTTCCTATCCAATAGAATGGAATGGGCATGCTATTAAGACCCCACTCCTTCCCTCCAACCGATTTAAAGTAGACTTAAAGTTCAAAATTCTAAGTGTTGAGCCCAGGAAAGTCACATACCGACCTGCCTGCAGATTACACAAAGCACAGCGTCAAGGCTACGGTCTTGATACCCAGCAGGCATCCTATTCTGTTGGGACATCTTCTCTTGTCGTCATTTGCTGTATGCTCTGGGATGGCTCATTATTCCTACTGTTCAGTATCTGAAAAAAAAAAACATGGTACATGGAAAATAATGTTTTCCAAAGTCAAAAAGATATATGATTATTGAATGGGGTCATGTTTTGGATTATCCATGCTTCTATCATCTCCATGAGCAAGCAAAGGAAATCAAAACATTATAGTATTTAAAATACAAAAGAAAGGATAATTGGATCCATGTATTCAGGTGCCAATTACTTGAATGTTAGTATTTGTTGTAGATTGCTAATGCTGCTGGAACGCAAAACACCAGAAATGGATTGGCTTTTATAAAAGGGGGTTTATTTGGTTACACAGTCACAGTCTTAAGGCCGTAAAGTGTCCAAGGTAACACATCAGCAATCGGGTACCTTCACTGGAGGATGGCCAATGGGGTCCGGAAGACCTTTGTTAGCTGGGAAGGCAGATGGCTGGCGTGTGCTCCAAGTTCTGGTTTCAAAATGGCTTTCTCCCAGGACATTCCTCTCTAGGCTGCAGTTCCTCAAAAATGTCACTCTTAGTTGCACTTGGGGTATTTTGTCCTCTCTTAGCTTCTCTGGAGCAAGAGTCTGCTTTCAATGGCTGTCTTCGAACTGTCTCTCATCTGCAGCTCCTGTGCTTTCTTCAAAGTGTCCCTCTTGGCTGTAGCAGCTTGCTCCTTCTGTCTGATCTTATATAGTGCTTCAGTAATTTAATTCAGACCCACCCTGAATGGGCAGGCCAACACCTCCATGGAAATTATCCAATCAGAGTCATCACCCACAGTTGGGTGGGGCATATCGCCATGGAAACACTCAAAGAATTACAATCTAATTAACACTGATAGGTCTGCCCACACAAGATTATATCAAAGGTAATGGCGTTTGGGGGAACATAATACATTCAAACTGGCACAGTATTTTATGGTGTTTTTTCAAGAGCAGCATCCAAGGACCCCATTGTGAAAGCCAAGGAATTCTGAGAATTGTAATCTGATGATAACTCCTGTGCAAGTAAAGGAATGGACCACAAATCTGTTCCTTCCCAGGGACCACTAATGTAGTCTTCACTTCTTAAGAGTTGAGTTCAGATGTCTGAAAGACAGAGCTCGTGAAGTGTAAACACCCAAAGGCATCCCTGTAAATGGGTGGTACAGTTGACCAGCACATGTACATTACTCAATGGAGGGAAGTACATTATCAAATGGAATGGAATTATAATGTTACCTGGCACTTTCCTTAAGACACTGACCTGTAGACCTTTACTAGTCCCTTCTTATCGCTACTCAGCCCTTATCCCTAATTTATCTTCCCATTTTTGTGATGCTTTTTCTGTGGCCTGGGCGTTGAAACTACTTACCCTTTTCTTGGCTCTAAGGACCCATCTGTTGGGGTTGGGAGAACAACACTTGTATGCGTCTGGCGCACTTTAATGAATGTTTGGAAAGTACTTTGAACAAGAAGTGCCTAGTATTAATATTGCTTTCCGATCCCTTAGACAATCCAATGAAATGCTATCTTAATCTGTGTCGCAGCTAATTCATTTTGGAATTGAGTCTACTGTATACAGATTTCAGCTGGGGGTTGCTAGAGAGGTTTATTTTACCTTGGGGCAAATATTGACCTCCTGAGCCTTTGTCAATATTTGCCTCTTGGGTCAATAAATCACAGTGTTGACCTTGATAAAAGTCAACATCTCCACAGAAACTCAGGGTCTTCTTCATCTGTGCTGCCTTAGTTCTAAGTCTGTCACTTGATTCTGTTCTAATAAATCCTTATTTGCAGGAGCTTATAACACAAGCTGTTGATGTGCCCTTAGGGTTGACATTGCTGGGTGGATCCCTGGGTAGTTGTATAGAATTGCTGAAGTGAGACTATCATACTGCTTCTAAGAGAATTCTTGAGTTTATGTTCTTACTTTCCTTCTTAGGGGGAGTGGCTTTCTAGGGGAGTCTCCCCCACATGGAATAAAGTGCAGATTAAGCAAACTCCAAGTAGAGCCTAACAAACCAGTACACTCACTGAATATTTGGAAGATATCTATTTGGGGTGAGGAGGCAGTACTGCATACACGCTGGCCGACTGTGTGTTTGTAGATGTTGGGCGTCAATCTGGACAAGCTGTCTGTAATCAGCAATGTTCCTCATGGCCAAATAGACCATGGAGCTTTCATTCCAAAGCATGAACATGCCTGCAGTAGCCTATCAGCTGTGCTGGGATCTAAGGTTTTGTATGTACAGATCCAACCATTCAGTAGTTATCTGTTCATTGAATATTTGTCGAGAAAATGCTGTGGCAGGCTCTTTGCCCAGATGAAGTTCTTGCTTTCTTTCATACTCCACAGTTGTTCCTCACATGCAAGAGGCTGAGACTACAGAAATGCATGAGATACCTTTGCATGGAGGTAACTTTCAGTATGGTTATCCTCATTT